>NC_133550.1:50944521-51560098 GCF_048773025.1 Camelus bactrianus | reverse complement strand
TGAACCACCTGATAAAGTTTCATGACCTTTTCCCCAACAAAATGCTCACACCCAGAAAGTTTTGCATACTTTCTCAAAGAGTTCCATAAAGTCACCCAAGTATATACATTGACCTACTTAGGGTCCAGGGAGCTCTTATTTAAAACATTGGATCTACACTATAAACTCCTTATGGGCCTGGACTTAACGTTTTTCTAACAGCTGTCTGTCCCTTTAGCTCATGCATAGCTAGAAATCAACAGTGGCGGTAGAATTGGCTTGAATTCAGCGTAACTGTGAGTGTGTAGTAAATAATCCCTGAAAGAATGATTAAAATTGAATAGAATAAGTATAAGCCTTAGAATACAAATATGGGTTATTTCCTCTGAATTTTTTGTAATTTTCAGTTCTCCCTTTGCAGTTTTTAATACTATGGCTGATGAGGTGAGGTGTTTATAAGGTTTGTTTTCAGGGTTACTCTGTAGAGTATGGGACCTTCAGGAGATGTCCTAAATGTTCCCAGTTCCCACAGTCCTAGTCAGCTGCACCCGTTAAGCACTCTTTTCCCTGGCTCTGAATGCTCTTGTCTGCTAGTAAGGAAAAGAGATCCAGGATCTCCCCATTCTGAGTGAGAATTTGGGTTAAAAAAAAAAATCCCTGATTCCTAACCTGCTGCTCACCTCAGCATCTTAAGGAGCAAGGGGTTATGATATCTGTCATTTTTTGCGGGGGAGAGGGGGCGGTAATTAGGTTTATTTATTTTTATTTATTTATTCATTTTTTAACAAAGTCACTGGAGAATCTCCTCTGACTTGAATATACAAATAACCTATGAGAAGGCAGAGTAAGTTCTTTGTATATATTTATTATGAATCTGAGATTTTTAACTTATTCTAATGGAATATATTTACTTTGTGATACTATTTTCAAGAATTAAGACTTTAATAATATTACTGTTATACCATAAAACTTTGACAACAGTCAGGATTCGAGTGATTTCAGACATTTGTAACTGAGATAGAATCATAACCCTTGAAACTATTTCTTCTTTTAGTAAATCAGGAGGGCGCTCAAAACATAGTTCTCTTCTACAAATTATGTTCACCCAGATGCCTGAGGGTACAGCTAGCTACTAATAGGGAGGAATTGACAAAAGAAAGGTGGATGGGAATATGACTGTGCATGAACGTAGGGGTATGAGTGTGTGTGTGTGTGTAAGAGAGAGGGAGAGAAAAACACTATGTTGATGGAGACATTTGGCTTTTTGACTCACTGGTTTAAGAAGTTCTCACCAACAATTTTCATTTCATATCTCTATGTAGCTAATTTAATAAATTCAGGAAATTAGATTAAAAAATTGTATTGAAAAACATAGTCCTGAAAAATATTAAAATGGCTTTAAAATATGCTGTCACTCTAACCTCTTTGTCAGAAAGGCATCCGTGCTGAAATTGGTAATTACCAGTTTATCATTTATTTCACAAACATTTTTTGAGCACACATTACCCTAAGCACACAAACATGCAGAACCTAACATATGTCTAAAGAATCCCTTTTAGAGTTCTCCTTTCTATTGAGTCAGATTTCCTATATTTCTAATTTGGGGGAAAAAGAAGAAAACATTGATTACTTTATAAAAATAGACAACATGCATTAAACAGTATAAAGATTACTACAATTTCTAGAAACTTTGATAACTAAACAAGTCTATACCCTCACAAAGACATGTGCCAATTTTTCTGTGTTTGCTAAAACTGTCGAACCATTTATCCACTATGTGCTTTTCGCACCATCTTTCTTTTGACATCCCTACCGGTGAATCTGCAATCTATCAAAATCCAAGCAAGGTGGCCGCCTTTTGTCTTCTAATACATGGAAATGCTAGCTGTCTTTCTCCCCAGGTGCTTTCACGCATCCATCCCTTTTGCTAGAACAAACATTACCCTTGTCCTATAAGGCTGGGAAATGTGAGACAGCCGCTGCCGTTCCAGAAGGTGGTTTTTGTTTTCAGTGATGTATCAATCACATTTTAGCCAGAAATTCAACAACAGCAGAAATTTGACAGTGATTCTTCCCCTATCCCCCTTCAGACACTCATGGTTGGCTTCATTCCGTCACCTCCTCGGGAGGTCAGCTCCTAAGCAGCAGATGGTGTGCTGTGGGCAGCAGCTGGCTCCCTTCCACCCTCTCCCAGCCTGCTCCCCAGGGACCATGTGTGGGAGCCCTGGGTGTGCGTCTGCGTGGGGATGAACATTCACGACTTTCACTTGCCATTCAGGGCTTTCTGCCTGTCGCAGCCAAAAAGCTGGAAAGCTTGGCGCATTCTCCAGCCTCGAGCCCAGATGTCCAGCTGTGATACAGTCTCCTTTCCACTCTCCCTGCTGGAGCCGTATTCATTCACAACCTCAAATAAAAGACGTATCTAGCAGCCCTATTGTGTCCTTATGGTTCTGCTGTCAGAGTCATGTTTGGGAGAAATAGCGTAGGAGCCAGGGGCAACTCGTAAAAGTCGAAAATTGTTTTCCTGTTTCACTTGGATGGGATGAGACGGTGCCTCAGTGTGGCTCAGGGCCATGTGTTTGCTGGAACTGGCTTCCTCAATGCCTCATCGCCTCCATCGATGTCTCTTTTTCTTTCTTCAGATGAATATGCTAATGAAACTCCAAGAAGCAGCCAATTACTCGGGCACACAGAGCTGCGACAGTGATAGTGCCAGCCACCCTGAAGATGTTTTGGATTCCTCTCTTGAATCTACCCTCTAGAGGGTGAAAAAGTTAGGGGAAATGACTATGCTTTAAAAAAAAAAAAAAAAAGTTTAAAAAAGAAGGTATTTTCACTAAACCACTGCCAGTATGAAAGCACCCTGTCAAGGGCCCTGACCCAGAGTCATGGTCTCCAAGGAGGCAGCAGAACTAAGTCTGAACCGCCAAGATGCGAAATGGACACGGAAGCTTAACTTTCTTTTATTTCTAGGCATTTTTCTATCCGTGGAGTGATGTAAGGCTCCATTACTCAACTGGAAAGGACCCTCAGGACAGGGCACCTGATAGATTGCACACGGGATAGCCAAACTGGACTTTATGTTTTTCCTCTTTAAAAGTTTACAATGCAGACCTTTTTTATTTCGTTGTTGTTCGTTCCTTCCTTTTGTTTCCTCTGAGGGGCTGTTCTCCCCAAGCAGGGTCCATTCTTCTGATCCGTCCAACCTCCTTTGGGCCACACGGTGCTGGTCTCAGAGCTCCGGTAGTGTTTGTGTTGTGTGCTCACCCCCATTCCGCAAGGCAGAGGCCAGGCCTCCGGAAGCACAAAAGGCAAGGTGTGACCCCCAGGGAAACACTGCTGTGGCAATCTGGATAAGTGCCAATGTAATTCTCAACTGCCATGTTCACGGGATGTGCTCCAGCAACTTTTTAGTGTCTGAGTCACAGGTTTTATAAGGTTGTTTTTACCACCGTGGTCTTTTTAAACCACCTGCCCACTCCCTTAAAAAGAGTTTTATACCAATTATTAGTCAACACTGACAAAAGGCTTTTTTAGGGCTTTGTTTGTTTGAGCCTTTTCAGTGACAAGAAGGAACATTTCCTATGGTGCTGTCTCACTGCCTTAAAACAGATTTCTACAACAGTTGAACACTTGGTTTAAATCTTAAACCCTTGCTCATTTCCACGGTCTTTTCCTTTCCAACCCAGCAACGCCAGTTAACACAGTAGCCTTGTCTCTCTCTAATCTCGCTCGAATTCTTTTGTTTGTTTGTTTGTTTTTAAGAAATGGATAGGAGAAAGAGGAGTATTTTTTCCTTCGGGAATAGATTGCTTTGCCCATCCTCCGAAATAGTCAAGTCACCCAGAAACCCTCTCTGACCATCACTTCAAAGCTAAGCCCTGTGGCGAAATTCCATCCAGATCCAGGTAAAAGAGTTTCAGAAGGTGGGAGATTTTTGCATTCTTATCCAGCAAAGCTGGAAGCATTTGGCACAGCATGAGCACAACTGTTTGGCTTTCCTCCCCTATTCTTTTTGTTGGTTTTTTTCTTTTTTTTCTTTTTTTAACTATGATGAGTTTTGAGCATGTTGTTTTGATGGCTGTTGTTTTACATGAGAAATTCAGCACTCGAGAACACTGAAGCGGTGAAGTCACTGTGGAGGAAGGCGCGTTGATACTGTAAAAGAAGGTTAGATTTGCACAGTCTACTGGGTAGGTATTGTAAATAATCTTTTTTAAAACTTGCACAAATCGAAACAAATACAACAACAACAACAAAAAGTGTATTTTATCCCGTTGGTGTTAAGAGGTGTTCCACTTGCCGAGATCGGTCCCTGTACGTTGCAAACAAATACAGAATGCCAACCCTCAACGCTGTTATCATCTGGTGTGTTTGTCCTGTATTTACAGTTGTTCTGACTATGCGGGAGCTATCAGTGCTAGGGTGAGCATGCTTCTAAACTGTCCATGAAGCCAGTACATTTTTAGAAAAGTGAAAAATGTCTACAAGTGCATCTGTCATGGCAGGCTTTAAAGAGAGTGCATGAAAACTGATGGGAGTGACTGGAGAAGTTACCAGCACACACAGAGGACAGGTTTTAAATCTCTCAACCCAAGGGCTAGGCCATGGTGTAGACTTGTCCTGTGCGTGTGGAAATGTGCTACTTTCAGGGCGCGTAATTGGTGCTACTCTCTGTGACCACCCGCGGGTCCGTTGCTGTGGAACAATAACAGCACAGGACACCTGTGCCAGTGGTCAGAGTGTCGCTCGGTCTCTAGGTCGTCCACGGTGCTACTGCCCTAAGGGAAATCCGGACTGAATTTATGCACACAGAATCGTCACCCTGACTTTGAAGCCTCAAACATGCATCAAACCTGTTGTGAAACATCGAACGATGTAGCTGGACGAGTGACTGGTTGCCCTTGTATCATACGTGATCTAAGAAAACTGCGAATCCCTCCCTGCCATTTTGAGAACCACAGTCCAAACATGAACATAAACAGAAGTTCCTGCAATACATCCCAGTAGGTCCACCTAGTTTACAACTTAAACTAGTTTGTGAAACATTTGTCTGTATACATTTTATATTTTGTACATTTTTGATGTAACATATCATGTAAATAGACAGAAACAGTGAAATAAATCATCTGGAAAGTTTTGTAGTCTTTGTAAAGCCCGGCGATAAGTACTTGGTGTCAATGGACTTAACTGGGTGATGTATTTTCTATTGGTCGGTTGTTCCTCTAGCTTGTAAACCAGCTTGCATATATTTTTTTGCAGATGTGCACCCTGTATCTGTCTAAATTATTACTTTGCCATTAAAGTGGAATTATTTATTGACAACAAGGTGTGGCGTCTACATATGGAGAAAGTTGAATAATTATGCACTAGAAGTATCAAGCTTTATAATACTGCTTGCACTATTCATATGCCATGAATAGGGATGTGTGGGGATTTTTATTTTACATTCCTCATAGAAAAAAACCTCATAGCTTTTAGCAGATAAATGAATTGAAGGCCCTAGGTATATGATTTAAAGTGAAAATGATTTATTCAGTGAATATTTTTAGAGAAAGCTGACTAGTCTACCAAAATGATAAAAAAGTCATCTTATTTTAAGAATAATAATAATTATTATAAGAATTAATATAAAATAAAATATTGATATTCACTTAGTTATAGCAACTCATCAAATGTTTCTTTGTTTTTATTCCATTAACTCTTTTTTGATCTTTTAGCGCTAAAGACACTTTTAAAACAAAATTTTTTTTTTTGGTGGAGGTTTATTTTTCATAGAGATTATAAATGGAAAAGGAGCCCCCTTTAAAATTAGGATTATTTTCAAAGCAACTTGGTCTCTAGCCCAGTAATTGGAATGTTTACTCGGGTGGTATCTGTAGGGCTTTAATTCTACAAACAGGAAAACTTTCTGCTTAGAACAGTTGTTGAGCAAAATAGAAGTATTAGTTAAAAATGGATCAATCATTCATAATGGATTAAAATTGATACATTTATTTGTTCCTTCATTCACAGTTTAGGAGATACGGGAAATTGCCACAATTCATCTTATACAGATAAACGCTGAATGAATACAAAACTTTAATGTAATTCTGACACGTTCAACACCAGGCTGCCTAAGTGTGAGTCCTAACACCGTCCTCCTTCTCTGTGTGACCTTGGCCAGTTTACTCACACTCTTTATGTCTGGTTTCCTCGCCTATAAAATGATGCGCATAATAATGTCCACTTCTCACAGGTTTCCGTGTTGTTCAAGGGTCAACAGTATTTAAATATTTTTGGCTTTTGTAAGAATGCATCTTTTTACTCCGTTTCTTCATTTATCACATGGGGACATTCATGATACCTACTTCGTAGGGGCTTTTGGGAGTATTGAGTTTAGATCTGGAAAGCCCTGAAAACAATGCCTGGGACTCAGGAAACTGAATAAATGTTAGCTGCTGTACTTACACTGTCGTTATAATAAATTAACAACATCAGTTGTATAACAAAGTCTCTCAGGATTCAATTTGTAAATGTGTTCGTGGTAATATTGGAGTCTTAATAAAATTATATCTTTTCATCCTAATCTGTAAAGTAGGATAATTATAGTATCTACTCGTAAGATGGCTTTGAAGATGGAATGTTTTAAAATACAGAAAGCACTCGGATGAGTCTGTCACACCTTCAGTGTCATAGAAGTGTTAGCTATTACTGTTGCTCAGCAGGTGTTTATTGTGTACCTGATGTGTCAGGCAACTTTCTTGGGGTTAAAGAGATTGAGACTCAGGCCACAAACTGAGGGGACTCAGTTTATACAATAGGATTTGTGCTTCCTATTTTGATGGATACCTGAGTTCTCTACTAAAGAGTGACCAGTGAGAAGTCCACAGAATAGTAGCTGCAGGATGTTCAGACACTGACAGAATCAACAATACCAGGGAATTTTGTTTGCATTTGGGGAAATTCAAATACCTTTATTTCAGACCTTTGGACTTTCATTAAAAAACGTTATTTTTATAAGAAATAAGTCACCTTAAAATGTCTAAGTGTATGTCTTGGATCAGTTGAGATGTTTAAAAAGACTCAGTAGTGTTTTGATTTTTCTCGAGCACCAGCTAATAGGTAAAATATTGCACCGCTGAATGCAGTGTTCCTCTTTAGTTCTGTGGGAATGATCTGGATAAGTAATCATTAGAGGATCTCTTCTCCACATGAAGTATTCATTATCTCTTAGTTACCCAGGAGTTTATCAGTAAGAAAACATATCTATAGAAATTAAACATAGCCCATCCTAAACTAGAATCTTATTAGAGGGAAATGAAAGTTCTCAAGTTGTTTTCCATAAAACTGTAAATATATATATATATATATATTTACACACACCTTTTCTTTATTGCTGGAATTTTTTAAGTTTGCCTGAATATTCTAGAATAGTATGGCAGAGCTGAAGTTGGTGAACAACTGAGTAAACAATTTTTATGGTGATTACATATTAAAGTGAAAATATCTTCAGTATATTGGGTTATATGAACTATGGTATTAAAATTAATTCACCTGATTCTTTTCTCCTTTTTTAATGTGGATACTGGAAATTTTACAATTAAAATATCACTCATATTTGTGACTTGCTTGATATTTCTATTCCTATCAGGTAACACTGCTATAGAGGATTGATCTTTATAAAATGTAAATGTGATCACCTACCTCCCTCATCTCTTTTGCATTTTGTTTTTAGGAATAAGGTTCTAATGTCAAAGAACAATTCTTTGCTCAATCTGGATTTTGCTTATCCCTTGACTTCCTTTTTCACCCTACCCACTGCTCTCTCATCAGTAGCCTAGAACCTAGAAGTAATTGTTGGGACATTAACAACTTTCCAGACAATGTAGCTATGTGTATGAGTCCAGGTTTTATTACAGTCTTGATGTGTGGGAAAAAGCTGCAGTAGGCCAATTTAAAGGTTTCTCTCCTAGTAGAAACATTTATAGAAAACATAGATTAGACCCCCAAAATACTTATTTAATGATACCCACCTATGATCCAGCAATCCAACTCCTGGGCATATATGCAGAGAAAACTCTAATTCAAAGAAATACTGCACCCCAGTGTTCATAACAGCACTATTTACAAGCCAAGACATGGAAGCAACCCCAATGTCCATCGACAGATGACTGCATAAAGAAGTAGCCTATTTATACAATGAAATAATAGTCAGCCATAAAAAAGAATAAAATAATACCATTTACAGTAACATGGGTGGACCTGGAGATCATCATGCCATATACTAACTGCTGTATATAAAATAGATGAACAACAAGGCCCTATTGTATAGCACAAAGAGCTATATTCAACACATTGTAATGGCCTATAATTAATGTTAAAAGAACTATATATATATATGTAATAATATATGTAAATAATATTAAAAGAAATATATATATATATAAATGAATCACTATGCTGTGCACCAGAAATTAGCACAACATTGTAAATCAACTGTACTTCAATTTAAAAACATATATACCCAGTTTTTGGACTGTCAGGTGAGTGGATGGTTTCCCAAGTCAAATATCTGTCCCACAAGTAATTAAGCAATTATTGAAAATTACTAAATGTTTACCACAATTCTAATTTATTCAGAGAAAGAGATTATTAATCATATCAAGTAATAGTATTTTGTCCCAGACCAAGTTTAGAGCAATAGTTCTTTTACTGTAATTTACTTCGTTTTCCCCCAAGGCCCTTATACATTTTCACATGCCATTATCTTAGACAATCCTTTCTGATCCCCCAAACTAGGTCAAGAATGTGAGTTATTTGCTTTTCTAGATCTACATATGTATCTCGTGTCTCACTTATGTTCAATTTCAGGACCTCGAATAGAGTGCATTCTCAACAAGCATGTACTGAATAAAAACCTTTCTGAACATGGAGACAGCAACTGAACTTTAGCTTATGTTAAACAAGAGCCTTACATCTGAGAAGAACCACTTTTACAGGTGGAGCTCCCTGGGAAGCCAGGTGAATAATTAGAATGCTGTTTACTGACCAGAAAAGGAGAAGGACAACCTGAGAGTTCATGTCATCCAGCACAAAGTTCTGCCTCACTCTTGGGATTTATTTTCCCTTTAGATTTTCTACCAAGTTTTCTTTTTCTTTCTGCTTTTCAAGTGTTTTGAAGATAGCTTAGCAATATACAGAGCAATTTAAGTGTGTAGGGTTTTGCGGGGAACAGATCAAATATACCAAGCAGGTGGAAATGTAATGCTGGAGCCCAGAAGATAGGTGAGGGCTGAAAAGATCAAAATAGGAATCCTTAAAGTAGAAATGAGAAGTGAAGATGTGACTTTCACTCTGGGATGGTTCCCCACAAGAAAGATCTTGACCAAGTAGAGAAGAATAGAACTTGAGAGATGTGGCGGACATTTTATATTTTGTTTAACTTTTATTTTTCAACTGTCGTAATGTATTTATACCCATTTAATGTGACATTTATAAAGGAATATAACGTAAGGGAAAAGCCACTAAATTCAGAGTCAGAAAATCTGCATCGTAGTCATGTTTTGTGATTTTTTTTTCCAGGAAGAATCGACTAACCTATCATCTGTGTTCAGCTAGATTTTAGACCCTAAACATGGTGACAGATAATAAAATGCACCCAAGGTAAATAGAGTCATTCACAGTTTGTGTTAGCAATAATGTGTATTTATCAGTTCCCAGAGAATCATATTCCTGGGGAATAGCAGGAAGTCTAGAAGTCTAGCCATAGCCCAGCCAAGAGCATCTGAGTGCTTATGAGTATCTTTGGTAGTTGTATTGGGTCGGGTTTGGTCCTAACCTGGTGTTCTGAATAGCTAAGTGTAAGCTAGTTTTGAAGGTGGTGTTCAAGATGTAGATGTGAGACCACATTCCACATAGATACTTTGTGGTGGAATGATCATTTGCCTAGCATCGGTATCTCTTTGAGAGTCAGCCGCCCAGCTCCTAGGCAAGTGGCTTTCTTGGTAAAGTCCAGCCCTTTCACGGGTTACCATGGAATTTGGGACTGGGCAGGCTCTTAGCCAGTTGGTGAGCTAGAGATTCAGCCAATGACAGGGCAGTGCTGCCCAGAAACCTGGTACTGGTGGCACTTGGGAAGCCAACAGCAAGCACAATGAACAGCCAGAACCAGGCTCGTGGTAGTTGGAGATAAATTCTGCATAGAAGCTAGGAAAGAGTCTTTGCCGGTATCAGTGGTTTCTTAGTGGAGGGAAATTCATCTGAACGATGCTCACTTGTAAGGCTCCATACTCTTTAGACTATTAACAATATTCTGGTAGAAATAGAATTCAAGCCACATCCGTGATTTAAAATCTTCCAGTAGCCTTATTAATAAAAGTAAAAAGAAACAGGTGAAATTAATTATAATAATGCACACACTTTATTATCCCACCATATCAAAAACATTATCATTTCAACATATAATCTAGCTAAAATGCTTTTAAATAAGATTTTTAATACATTTTGCATTTTTTCTTTTTTCTTTTTTTCGCCAAGTCTCTGAAATCCTGCATGTACTGTATATTTACAGCACGTCTCAATTTGGACACTAAATTTTCATCAGAAGGACTGAAGCTGTACTTAGATTTCAAAAATTTCCAGGTAAAAAGATTGACGTAGATAAGCTGTTCCAAACAGCTTATAAATGATCAGTTTTAATATAAATATTATATAAATGATCAGTTTTAAAGGTAAATTTTAGGTAATTACCATTAAAGTTAAAAATTGAGCTGGCTTATCACTACAGCCTGCAAGAGCTGAATCACCACCACAGGTGCACAGGGGCTGCCAGTGAGTAAGACAACACAACCCTCGCCTCCCCTGGCAGCCAGCTAGCTCAGGTCCTCCCAGGTGCCAGCGCCAACACAGGGCTTTGAGTTGAAACTTTTCCAACTCACTCAGAGACCCACACTGGTGGTTTTTCCCCTCACTTCCAGGTGTTGGGTTACAGTCGTTCATTGTAACTATTTCAGTGACCCACTGAGTGAGAAACCATGGATTCCTTAATATAAATGTGTCTACTTTCTGTCTGGACAGTTCATTATATATGTAATTGTATGTATACCCGGGGATGGCCACACTAAGTGAAGTAAACCAGAAAGAGAAAGAAAAATACCACATGATATCACTTATATGTGGAATCTAAAAAAAAAAAAAATGAGACAAAAGGACTTATTTACAAAACAGAAACAGACTCACAGACATAGAAAACAAAATTGTGGTACTGGGGAGTGCGGGGGAGGGTGGGTTGAGGGATAAATTAGGAGTTTGGGTTTGCAGATACTAACTACTATATATAAAATAGATAAACAACAAGGTCCTACTTTATAGCACAAGGAACTATATTCAAAGCCTTATAATAGCCTATAATGAAAATGAATATGAAAAAGAATATATTTATATACATATATGTATAACTGAATCACTGTGCTGTATACCAGAAATTAACACAATATTGTAAACCAACTATACTTCAATTAAAAAAAAATAGAACATATATATCTTTATATCATTACATAAATCTCCATCTATGTCTATATATGTATATGTCTTCTTAGTCCCTGGACAAAAATTGTTTACTCATCCTACACTTGGATAAAAAAGGATCTCACCTCAAATTGTTCTTTTGTCTGACAAGAAAGAATTCTCTTCTCTAGATTGAAAGAAAAAAAAAAAGCATCAGCATCCAAAGACATTTTAAATAGCAGAATGACTCCCAGAGGAATGTCAGAACTTCACTGCAAACCTATCAATAATATTAACATATATAAATATAAAAAGAGAATGTTTTATGAGATTAGAGGTAGTAGAATAAGAGAAATATCTACAGATACATTAAAAATGGACATGCATACTAACTAAGAGATAGAAGCCACAGATTAAAGCAGTGCTTTTCCTGATCTGGTTAAGATACCCCTCAGGGCTCTCCACCCATCTTTCTTGCCCACATTCACTGTTCACCAAACATTCTAATTGCTAATGTGGCTTCCAACAAACCCCCAAACCTATAAAGGTATTTCTCAAATGTAATATATTTTGCTTTCTTTTTCTTACATATGAAAGTTCAGTGATTATTTCTTTTCAAGATCTGAAGCATCATATTTCCTTGACTACATTTTTTTTTATCTGCTATTAGAAATTTCGTTCATCTGAAGAAGCCACAGGGCTGACTATAGAGAACATGCTGTAAGAAGTCCCCTTGCGAATGTAACACGGTAATTAGCCTTTTTTAAAAAAAAAAATAGTGTGCCCTTTAGCTGTTTGCTTTATTCAGCATCAACCAAGAATTTTATTATTAACTAGCTTGAGAAGATGTCTATTATATGGTGCACACTCCAAAATTTGAAATTATTAATACCCCAAATACACATTAAGTCTTAAGTAAAATGAGTAAGTTATCCTATCAAATAAAATTATAATTGGTACTAATGTTATCTTAATTGCAAACTTGAAAATAAAATTTCTATATGCCATTAACATAGAATAATAGGGGAGGAAAGTTTTCAGGTGAGCCAGCTGGTGTGGCAACCGCAGCGGAGCAATTTCCGCAGGACACTGTGGATTTGCAGTATGTGCTGGAAATTTCCTTCTCACAGAATGAATTGCAGAAGATATGCAGGACCTCCAGAGAACTAGAAAATAGATCATGTGCAAACAGAGGAAAACATTTTACCAGCCAAGCAAATATTGATACTGCCAGAATCCAGTCTACAGTTACTGTGTGACTATCAATTTCAAAGAAAGGTCAAGTTGCAGATCCAGTCTCAACACTAATAAGGCAAAAATGGAATAGGAGTTTGAACATGTCATCGGGCAATACTGTAAACAATTTTAAACCATTACCATTTATTGGGAAATCAAGCCATGTAAATTTGAAGGAAAAAAAGAGATTTTGTGGCCAAACAATTCTAACTACCTACAAGGTAGCGTAACCAATTTTTAGAAGGTCTACAAAAATTTCTATTAAATAACTTTGTATTACTCTTCATATAGAACATGGGACCTAAAATGAAGAAAAACTAGAATCCCAGAGTCAACACTGCTATTCAATCAAAGGGAACAAGTTAGTTAAAACCATGCCTTATTTAATATGTATGGGACACTAATTGTTCCAAAAGAAACAGCAGTGGTACTGTGATAGTTATGTGTTATGTAAGCTTTAACATTTCTAAAAAGAGATTAAGAATCAAATGTGGCCTCTAACAATAAGACTTTTATTCTATGCATTGAACATCCATTGAACATCTCAGGACAGCATCGAGTAAACAAATGGCTGACTTTAAGGACATAGTAAGTGCAAACGAAAGGATAACATTTCTCTGTTCCTCACATTGGCCTTAGGCCATAGGGAATAGAAATTTCACCTGGGAGTTGCTGCAGAGGGACACTTTCTCCATCTCCACCCACAAGGTAAGGACCTTGTACAAATAGCCTAGTATTCTGGAAGGGAGGGGTGGGGTGAGGCAGCTGAACCAGAGCCCAAATGAGTAGTGTTGACAAAAATCTCATGTAGAGATTATTAGCCACGGTTCCCTCAGGTGTTCTGCAGGGCCCTAGCCTGCTCTTAAAAGCCCTACCCCTTACTTGAACCTGCCCAAAGCAAGAGGTTTTATGTGAATGGTAACACGTGCAGCTGGTTCCATGTATCTGCCAAGGAGGGCAGGATGGTCTCAAACCTGCTGTGTGTGAAGATCCAGTTCACCAGCTTTTATGCAGTAAGCATCCCTGGGCAGGGTCTCTGCAAGCAGTGGGAGGAGTTTCTGAAAAGATGTGGAAGCCCCCCAGCTTCAGCTGCAACTGAAAGAGTACAACTGTCTTCTGTCTTCACACTGGTATTTATGTATGTGATAGTGATGGAGGGTAACTAGGAAGCCTTGACAGCATCTTTAATAGAACCCAGACATGTCCACTTCTAACTATAACAGAGAGATTAAGAAAGGAAGGGTAGGTAGTAAGGTACTTGAAGCCAGCTAGCTGTCATGTCTTGTCACCTTTGTTCTTAGCATTCAGTTCGTAACACAGAGCCTTGAACATAACAGGTGTTCTGTTAATGATGCTGATTAGATGGAATTTCTGAACTTACCTGTATTGACTATTTGCTCTTCAAGCTAGAGAACCTTTGGGAATGCACATTTTTGCCACCTAGTTTAAAGATACGTCCTCAATCAAGAATAAATGAAGCACATCTGTAGATACATTCAATAAATAGCTTTAAGAAAATAATCATCCCCAATTTTTTTTTCTAGGAAAAAGTGTTAGAGAAAATTTTCTTTTTCTGAATTTATCTCAATGACCTCAAATTAACACATGCAGAAAACACCCACAAAGCCACTAAACTGTCTCTGTTAATGATTTTATGCTTTCACTCATTATCCAAAATGTGGATAATTTTTATTTGCATTTCAAATCCAAAGATTATTTCTTTAAAGGATGCTTTTAAGCGATGACCAGAAGAAGCACAATATAGTTTGCTACATTAAAAGATGGAGAAACACTTCCACCTGAACTCACTCACCTCACCTTAGTTACAACAGAGGCTGAAATGTAACACCTCCTTGACTGATATGTACTAAGTGACCTACCAATGCTTTTTAAATAATTTTAATTGCTTACTGTATTAGTCTTTTATTGCTGGGTAACAAACAACCCCATAGTTAGTGACCTAAAGTCACATCCATTTACTATCTCATCCTCTGTAAGTCATAAGTCACACTGGGCTTAGCTGGATTCTCTGTTCAGGGTCTCACAGACCGAGATGAAAGTGTTGGCTCAAATGAGCTCTTCCTTGAAGGCCCTGGGGGAGGATTTGCATCTAAGCTCATTCAGATTGTTGGCAGAATTCAGTTCCTTGTGGTTGCGGGACTGAAGTCCCCATTTTCTCACTGGCTGTCAGCCTAAGATTCCTCTCAGCTCCTGCTGGCTTCCTGGTTCTTGGGCATGGCCTTCTATAGTTCCAAAGCCAGCAAAGGCCCGTGGTATCTATCCTCCTCCTGCTTTCCCCTTCCAATGCTCTGCCATTGGGTTAGTTCCGCCTAGATAATCAAGCTTTTTCCCCATAACGTGAAAGTCATGGAAGAAATATCTCATCCTGTTAAAAGATCCCATTCACATTCAAAGGAAATGGTATTTTACACAGAAGAAGGTCAGGGAGTCATTCTTAGAATTCTGCCTACTACACTTACCAACATGTAGACATCAGGGTATTTCATATAAATATCCAGAAATCTTGTTTCTCTTAAAATCAGAACTTCCAGTCAGTATGGGCCACATTCCACCATTACAATCGGCCAAACCTGACAAGTGACAGCCTCTTCCAGAAGAGCATTCACCAAACCCCATTAATGTACATCCACCGAGTTTCACTCTGTTTTCAACAACTGCATTACACAATAAACAACAATGTAACACAACCTTTCTGACAGTGTCCATATTCATATCCCTTCAAACGTAAATTTCTACAGGAAACTCATCTCAATGATATCTGCACTTTGAAGACAGTGAGATAATCTCAGACTGGCACTGACATTCCTGTGCCTCTCAAGACGGATCCTTGTAATAACATTTCAATAACCTTAGTAATTCTGAGCATGTACCGTCTTTTGGTCTGATAAGTGAGTAATAGTGCACAAATTAAATGCTACCACTGAGTTAGCCCATGCAAAAGACACAAATGTACTCTCAGTGGACAAATGTATTTTCGTGTAATCTTACCAGCAGCAGAAAATGGAATCTGTCATAAAAAATAAATCATCCAAGAGTCAGACCATGTTCACACAGCTCGGCACTAAATTTCATTTTCCTTGTTCTTCAGCCGAGAGTCTAAATAAACACTTATAAGACAATCTGAAAAATCACATTGTTCATCAGAGTTGGATACTACAGCCTCAGAATGCAGATGTATGAAACCCTGGCAGTTGGGAGACCCGCTGCTTCTCCTGTGCTGGTTTCTCTGTGATCGCACCCTCATTGAGTTAGATTTCCCAGTTTTAGAAGGCACAAAAGTGCAGGGAGGAGGAGCTGAGCCTGCTCGATACTTGTTTTGGGGGATTATGGGAGGGGAGTCTGGAGCTGATAAGAGTTGAAGTAATGGAATTAGCTAGAGGCTGTTGTGGGCTAGACCCTACCTGTCAGGGTGAGACATTTAGAAATTACCATCATGGCCAGAGAATCTCATTTAGAGCAACAGAAGAGTATAGTAGAAGTCATAGCCTTTGGAGCCAGACTATGTGGGTTCATATCCTACCTCCACCACTTGTTAGCTATGTGATTTAGGGCAAATTAATTTCATCTTTTGTCTCAAAATCTTATTGTAAAATGGGGATAATAATGAAGATGTGTTAACATAGTCACAGCATTTAGAACAGTGCCTAATACATAGTAACAATCCAGAAAATGTTCGCCATCATTATCACTCTTAACAATCCATGTGGAGGCTAACATGGAGATAGAAGTAAATAATAAACCCCAAATAAAACTTGTTGGAAAATAACAAACACAATTTTTATCCTTTTAAATATGTATATTAGATTCCAGTGGGTTGCCAGGAAGAGGCACACTTGAGTTGCCTCACTCAGTTTATTAGACTTTGTTTGAAACCTCTCCTCCTCCTTTCTGCCTCAGGTCTAATGTTTATGCAAGGCTTGCTGCCTTATAGCTCTTCATCTTTTTGCTTCTGTTCTCTTTACTAACTCATTTTCTTGCTAAGTGTTTCACATTTAAATTTTTTAAAAAGGATGTGAGTGGTTTTCCCAATCATCTTAAGTGTAGATCTCTCAGCTATACCTAGGGTGGCAGAGAAAATACTTGTAAAGGTGTGTTTCCCCCACTGCATGCTTGCAAAGGTAGATTGGATAAATACGTTATTTTGCTGTCTCTTCTGCTTCTAAGGTCATTGGTGCTGTGAACCGAAAATACTGGAAACCATCTGGGTAAGCAAAGAATGCTAAAGCCATCAAGTCATCAGCGGCTGCCCCCACCCCACAGTGAAGACAAGCCTGCAGCCCAGCCTCTGCAGCCACTCACAGTGGTGCCCTCTGAGGGGACTCAGAATAAGAAAGGACAGGATACTGGCCCTAGATAGCTAGGTGCTTGTCAAAGGAATGAATTCAATGAGCCCAAATGTTTGCTTTCTCCCATACATAAAAAAGTGCTAAATTCTTTAACTCTTTAAATTCTTCAGTTAACACGTAAGCTTCTAATGTTCCAACTATCTGGTCTGTGCTGTAAAACTCCTATATATCTTGGCTCCTCCCCTACCTCTTTGGAGCAGTTTCTCAGAGCAATCTGAGAGGCTGTCACCCCAGCTCGAGTCCTCCCTCAGAAAAAAACGTAACTCTCAACTTTTAGGCTGCGCATTTATTTCAGTCGACAGTGCTTTGAGTGTAGTGATGGAGAGTCTGAGAGAGAAAAGACAGAAGGAACAACAGCTTTACTGCCAAGCTCTTCAACAATAGCAATGAGAAAAGAGTAGCTTATACACTCAGGGGCTGTTGACTCAAAGAAAGGCTCTTGTGAAAGCACGTGTTTTAGGTGGAATAGGAGAAGGGGAGAATATGGGGCGTGGAATAGCACAGAGGATGGAAGGAGTGTTGTCAGAATAATGAGAGGCTCGGGTGTGTTATTCAAGGAAAGAAGACTAAGAATTTTAAGAAGAATTCTTGTCGGCTTTGTGGCTGTGTCCATGGACCCTCTTTTTTTTTCTCTAAGAGATTAGGCAAAGATCAAAAACATCGCTTGAACTGTGCTTCTTTGATTGTGAAATTTCCCTAGCCTGACCATGTTGGACAAGGGTTAAATAGGATTATACGAGGGACTGATAAAAAGTAGGTTGGGCATGGCCATGGCTCTGAGGCTCCATGGAAGGAAGCATTTTAATTGGATTTTCCAGTACAGCAATGGATCCTGGAATTCCAGACACCTTGCTCATTCTATTACCTTCTTTCCTGAGCATTATATAAATCTAATGACTTGAGAAAGAGGACTTCATTTCAAATTTTGAAATTATAATATAAAAATCGCATTTGGGAATTAACAACTACCTTTTTTAAACTCATACTCTTTGAAATCAACAAAAATTAAGCTAGATACTTGCTTTTGGTTTCTGAACATGCCCTCAAGGGATCATGTGTTCAAATGTGGAGTTGCTCCAGGCAGTAGAGAGCTATGATGAGAACATCTGGTCCAGACAAAGACTGAAACAAATTCAAATGCAGCCTTCCCCACTTATTAGCTCCATTGCTTTAGATAAATTGATATGTCAATAGTGGATTTAAATTATGTAAACAAAGTCTTGATATTCTTCCCTTCAAGAGTTGGAGCCTAATTCACCTCCTGTGGAGCTTCAGTTGAATGTACTGACTTGCTTCTAATAAGCAGATTAAAGAGAAAGTGAGTGTTTGGATCTAGGGAGTAGGTCATAAAAAGCACTCCAACCTCCTCTCTTGGATTGCATGCTCTAGAGAAACCCAGTGCCATGTGTGAGGACACCTCAAGCAGCCCTACAGGGAGGTCCGCTTAGTGTGGAGCCAAGGCGTTCTTCCCACAACCTGGTGAGTGAGCCATTTTAGAGTGAATCCTTCAGCTCCAGTCAAGCCTTCAGATGACTGCAGCCCCAGCCAACATCCTCACTATAGCTTTTAGAGACCCTTAACCAGAACAGCCCAGCTAAGCTGCTCCTAAATTCCCGACCCGTGGAAACTATGTGAACAATAACAACAACAAATGCTTACTGTTTCAAGCTACTAAATTGTGTGGGTAATTTTTGTTGTACAAAATGTTGTTTTGGTAACATTTGGGAAGTCAGCATTGAAAGGGTTTCTGAAATTAGTCAGTGTTGCCCTGGAGCAGTGGGGCTTAAACTGGAATCTGCAAAGACTTAGGAAAACATGGATACATTTTGTGATCTTTATTTGGATTTAAATATTTGTGATGTTTGGCATGACTTTTTTTTTTAAATACATTCCGGAACATTTGGACAAGTGCCTTAAAACCAAATATTGCTAATTGAATTCTGTTCATGATTAAGACCTTAGATTTATGTTTATAATGGAGTTCCCACCAGGTAGTCTGACTCTAAATGTCCTGGGCTACTGATAAAAGAACAGAGTTAAAATCTTTGCATAAAGAATGGGTGCTTAAGATGTCCGTGATATCTACCCATGGTGTCAAACATGCTGACTGGAAGTTCAGCCATGGGAAAATTGGTTTATCAACAGAACACATGGAGCAGCCAGTGATTAAGGAAAACGGCATTGTCTACACGTGAAATGTATGCTCTTCATTGGACTATTACTGATTATATCATTTGGTTTATGTTTGTAATTACCTTTGATCTTGTAAACGGATAGTGGTTATACATGCAAATCTAGTGTTATCCTTATCCATCGTTGTCACATTGTAAAAAATTATCACCTTACTGAGACTCCATGATACTTTCTTCCTTTAAAAGTCTATATCCGTGACTCATATTTGAGGAACAAAAATCCTTACGATATTTCGTTCATCTCAATTTGTAATTTCTAATTTCTCTGCATCCAAGTGTAAATTCTTGAGCAAAAGATCCTAATTGGCTGAGCCTGAATCCTGTATCCACACTTGTCCAGTGAGCTATGGTTAGGACGGCAGGTTCACACCAGTTAAATATTGCTCTCAGGCTAACTTATATGAATTGGGGTACTTTATTAAAAGAAAAGCTGGGGAGATACCCCCAAGTTGCCATCCACAGTCCTCTTAACCATTAGAGATGAGGATCATACCTAGAACAGAAGTCAAGCTTTTCTTTCAGTTAACAGACTTACATTTTACCTGAGCCTACAAAGAAGAGAATGCTTAAGCCTCAATGACCTGGCTGGGAGGACCTTTTTCTGACCAGTAGCAAGCCTATGAGGGAGAGAGTTTTAAACGGGGAACCTCTCCTTGCACTTCACAGCATGTCCAGTAGGTGGCGCTGCCTCTGCTTTTGCTAATGCCTGTGAGTACAAGCACTTCTTTGATGGATTTCATTAGCTCTGTGTGACACCTAACTACTTTTAGAGAACAGGCTTCTAAAGAGAGAAAGGCTTTTGATGAATGCAGTAGAATTATATTAAGTAATTGGCATACCTTTTGTTATGTTGATTGTGTCCTGGTTTTTATTTGAACTGGATGAAAAATGAAAAGGACTGAATTTCTCCCTCAGCTATGCGCATGCAGTTCTTTCCAACAGCTCACAGAGCAAGGTCAGCCCTTGCTGGGTAAAACAGATTGTCCTTGGAGCATGTGGTTTTCTTCAGTGTCCTCTTTTCCTTTGCCATGGAGTGTCCTTGAGAAATGCCTCTCCCTGGTATTGATGGGGGCAACCAAGCTGCCTTTAGTAACTGCCGGTGTGAATTTCACTGCTCCTGCTCACTCTTTTCCTCCTCTCCTCCCTTGAATCTATTTGCAAAAGTCTTCTGTCTTCTCCTTCCACTCTGTCTTGTCACTTCTCCATGGTTCTGCATTCTTCATCCGAGCTTGGATTCTTTCTTCTTTTTTTAAATGGTGGTACAGGGGATTGGACCCAGGACCTTGTGCGTGCTAAGCACACACGCTCTACCACTGAGCTGTACCATCCTTCTATGCCTCTTTCTTAATTACCCTTCAACCCACAGCTATTTCCCCCTTAGCCTTCTGAGAAGTATCTACAAGTTTTTCCTCCCAAAAATTGTGTTGCAGTTAGCTTTGTTATTAAGTGCTACTGACTTCCCATTGGTGGTGTCCATTTACATGGTAATGTTATCTTTGTGATATGTTTGTTCAAAGAGGAAATAGGGCCTGCCTTCATAAGTCTGAAAGAAGGAAGGTCCCATTTTCTCACAAAATTGTTTCCTGAAACTCAGAATGAGTTAGATCTCCTTGAAATACATCATATTTCCTGTTGGAACAATTTTATGACTGGGAAAGTCCCATGTGTGATAATGGACACTGAGTTATGTAAAACACACTTGGATCACAACTAAGTTCCTACCAATTCTATAAGAGAGCAAATACACCTGATTCTTTGGGGACCCCAGTAAGAAATGAAGTGAGGTGAACTCTTACTATGCTTTATATAGTATTAGCTCTCTCATTTCAGTTTTTTAAAATAATATGAGATTCTGTATGTGTGTCTTGACACTCAGAACTAGAATAGAAACAGTGGATTAAGTTAAGGTACTTAGTATAATGCCTTCTACTACCATAATAATTCAAAATAGTAAAGTGGAAACGCCCTAAATGAGCATAACTGAATCATATTTGTTTCTAGTGCAAAGATGTCTCATATTCCTTATAACATTGTCAACAACCAAACACACACCGAGTAAAAAAAAAACAAACAGAAAGATGATTTATTTTAAGGGTTTCAACCTACAAGCTGAGAAATTCAAGGCTACAGGAGCAGTGAGTTCCAAGCTGCTCATAGACCAAGGAGTTTTCATGGGTAAATGAGGAAGTTATTTGGCTTTTTCAGCTGATTGGTTGCCTCATGGTCGCCTTCCTTGTTGGATCCAGGTAACTGAGTCAGGGGAATAAGAAAGCCCAGAGATGATGTAAACAGACTTGGCATTTGGGGATGGGCTGGCATCCTCTGCTGATTTCTGAGAAGTGCCATAATTTCCTGCAAGTTAGGTAAAGTTTCATTTTCTTTAATGCTTCTTTGTCTGCCAACTCCCTTTTGTCCCAGATATAAGTGACTTCGTTTTAGTTTGGTTCAACAATGTTAACAAATAAAATTCTACCCATGTGTAGAATTGGGTCATTGGGTATGAAGGACCTATTGAAATTTCCTATTGTTAAACAGCAGAATTCAACTGAGTAAATTCTAAGGATCTCGTTGGCTTTATTCAGTGATTCATGAATCAGGCAGCATGCAGGCTAGCAGATAGAAAGGAGCTCCAAGGAATCATACAAAATGAAAGACTTTTATAGGCAGAAGGGAGCAGTAACAAGGAAGTTACACTAGATAAAAAAATCATATTAGTTATTGCAAGGTCGCATTTCTTAAGGGGATAGTTGGTATCTACCAGGTAGATTGCCTAACTAGTACTGGTTAGGTGATGCCTGATAGACTAGTTCAAGATTTCATTTCTGAGAAAGCTGAAACTGTCATTAAGTCTCAGCTGAGGGCCATGGGCTTGGCATAAGCAACTCCATTTTGGGCCTCTTGTCTCATTTTTAACAATATGCTTGCTAAAATAAACATCGATTAAAATGACCAGTATTTTTTAAAACGTTTAAGAATACAGAAGGTTTATTTTAAAGGACCATATCTTTTGATTGTTGGTTTCTTTTTAGTAGAGTATCCAAAGGAGTTTGTACAAATAATTTCCCCACAGTCAGTGTTCAGAGTCCTTTAATTGACTTTTTAGAGACATTTACATCTGTGGCCATGCTTTTCAAAATATCTCAAAGACTGGATATATCAGTAAAGTATTTTAATAGTTAATGTGAGTTCTTAAAATGCATTTTGGCAATGAATATAATTTTACATTTTTTAGTTAAATTAACAATCAATTTACTAGGGTTCTAAATTCAAAATTCATGTTTTCCTTGGGTCTTTAAGCAAATTTTCACCAATTTTATTATGTCATTTATAAATCTAATAAATTTTATTTGAGAAAGAACAGTCACCTTTACTCTTTTTATTCTTTAATTAATATTTGATCAGCTCAAGTCTAATGATTTGAACTCTCTTAATCAATTCCTTGAGCAACTTAATTAAATCCCCTTAAATATTTTAAATAGAATTTATAATTTTAATATCTTCAATTTTTAAGCACTAACCTGACAAACTCCTGGTGTTTGAAGTTGCCAAAATTGATTCAACTGCTCCTTGCCTGAATTTGAAACCTATATATTTATTTTTAATTGATTAATTTTACACTTACAGAGTGCTCACTGCCTCTCAGGCTGCTCTGCCAAGTTGGTCACGTAGTCAAGCAGACCTTTTATTCCCATGGTTACCAGGTAAGCAATTCACTCCTCTTTCCCTGGAGGGGAGGAGAGGGGACAGGGGAGTTTCCTCCCGGGGCATCCGCAGATGGGAAGATGAAACCAAGAGAAAGATGTTCCCTTACTCACCCAGCCAACACACACACTCTCAAAACCTCCATTTTTGTATTCCTCTTGGTCTTTGGTTTAACCATTAAAACCATGCTCAAACGGGGCTCTGACTGTCTCCATCAGTGGAGGACATCAGTGACCTGTCCAAGAAAAATTGTACCTGATAGAGTTATAGATGAAAGGAAGACTTTATCCAGGACTGTTACAATAGGAGTCAAGACGGTCACAATGAAGGAGAGGGAATGAATTAAGTTTCACTGAAATAGAAGGTGAGAGAGTTCTAAGGACTAGGGTGAGCTAGGAGGAAAGTACTGGAGGACATTTGGTGGGGTTGGTCAATGTGGTTAAGCCAGCTGCAGTTGCTAACTGGTGCTTATCATGAAGCTAGACTCCTGTCCTCCCTCAGAGCCTGGGAGATCAAGGCTCCATCTTCTTTCCAAGTCATTTCAGAGAGATGACTCTTCCTATGTCTCTGAAAAAGACATTTCTGGGTGTAGAAGATTTACCTCTCAACGTGTCAGAAAAAGGATAAAGTAAATGCTCTAAGAAGAGGGATGTCAGGTGCCTGGAGTTAGGAAGAAACCTGTCAAAAGTCTAGATAAGCTGAGGGGCCAGGCCTCAGGTGGGTGGTGTCAGTTTTCACCCAGAAGTCTCAGAAATGATTGAAAACAGTAGCCCAGTACATCAAACCTGAGTCACTCTGTACTCAAGGAGAAAGAACGAGGACAAGGCAGCCATTTTCTTGTCCAGGCTAATATTTAGGGGTGCCTGAGAGCTGTCTGTGTAATACACTACCTTCTATCTAGTCTAGTCTCTTCTTTAATGTAAAGTTATAATTACATCCTCTGCTTCTTCCTTCCGTCTCTCAAAGGCTACTTCTTCCTTTTCTAGGAGATACTTCAAGAAGGTAATGAGAACGGAAACATATATTGACACTTGTTATTCTGATGTATTTTAGTGGGTATTGTAAAGGGTGGAATTTTGTTTCTTGATTGTAATGTAGTATAATAAGTTAACTTCCCAGGTACTATGTTTTGAAAAAGAGGAGAAAATTCACATTAAGAAACATTAATACCTGGAGAGTTTAATCTTTTTGGAAAAAAATTTCTTCAGCAGTCTTCTTCATGTTATGCTGAGCTTTTGTACCAATCTGCAATTTAGTTTTTCAGTTCTTAGAAGGCAGCTAAACCTTCTGAGGGCAAACTTACTAGTTTTGCTTTAAAAAAAACAGTGAGCCTCATGCAGAAGGTGCGAAGAGGTTGACTATATAAATAGGGGAGGAAATTAAATTTTCAAATTTTGATGGATTCTGGGATCCATGTTTTTTTGGGTGATAAGTTGATAAGCTACTTTATCTGAAGAAAAACTGAATTTAATACAGTGCAAGTGTCAGTATGCTAACTGAAAAAAAGTTAGGAAGTGTTAGAAAGCCAATTCATTTTGCAAGTGCACTGATAAAAGAAGGTCCTGCAAGGGGATTTATGTAAATGTAATGAATTAAAGCATTTATCTCACAAACTTGATCAACAGCAGTAGACACTTTAGGAGGTGAAAATAATTAGTTCCTCAGCTCCCATGTGAACCCACATCATTATTACAATTATATTTGTTTATTACTTCAAAAATGACTTTTTACTTCAGTGCAACATAGACTTAGAAACCTTGAATCACATCACTTCTTTCCTAACAATTTTTGTTTGTATTTAACATAGGAGTGAATTCCCATCATTCACAGTGTGATTGGCCTTTTCTCTCTCCCCTTAAGAAAACACAGTACCGCTGAGTTACCGTGTTGTAGGCGAGATCATTATAGAAACCACCCCTCCTCTCCCGAGCTCCTCTCCAATACAGTATCTGAACTTCACTTTGTGGTTTTATCTATCTTTTTTTTTTTTTTTTTTTTAGAGTGAACGTAAGACCTTTCCACTCTCCTTCTTAAAATCTTCCAATGCCTCACCATTATCCAGTGTATTTCCATAAGGCAGCTTATAACTTCTGTTAATTAATCCAAAATCATCCTACACGAATTGCCCCCGTTCTAAACTTTGCATTTCAGTCAGATGAACTCCTATGTGCCCTTAATACATTAACAATATGTTATATAATATATAATATACGTTAATATATAATATGTAATAAATTAATAATATATGTTTATATATATAGTAATATGTTGTCTATGCATCCTGTTGGTACAGCACTTCTCCAGAGAATCCTGACTCACACAGCTCCAAAGGACTTGGCCATGTGAGGTTGGAATGATGATGCTACCGTTGATGAAATGGCAAAGGTGGGCAGTTATCGGGAGCTCCGTGTGGCGTGCTCAGTTTGAGATGTCTGTTTGACATCCTAGCAGAGACGTCAAGTGCGAGGTTGCTTGCATGCTGGTGGATATCTGTACTGACCAGCAACCCACTTCCACGCCTCCCTATTTTCCCAACACCCAGTTTTTTTCACTTCCAATCAGCTTTAACCCATCTGCCCCAGCAGGCACATCTCTCCCTGCTAAAGGGAGGTCAAAGCTCTGTTGGAAACTTGTGGGGGTAAGACTAACAGCACTAAGCAGACAAGCTGTTTGTGATTTGCTCATATCGATTGTTCTGAATATTTACTAGGCAGAGAGGAAACTCTTACAAAGATCCTGAGGATTAGAGCTCATAGCAAAAGCCATCTAAGATTATCTATGGATTTATCTGTACTCTTTTTTTTTTGGAGGGGGGAACATCTGTGTTCATTTAAGGCACCAAAGCAGCAAGAGGGCTCCTGTGGAGGGGGGGACAAGGAGGCTGCAGCTGGATTTGGGGATAGGGTTAAAGGGCACATACAGGGACACAATACATGTTTAGAGAAGAGGGGGCAAAAATAGCCAAATAATTGAGGAACTTGAATTTTACAGATTTCTACTCCCCTCACCATTTTTAATGGTCTCCTTAAGTATACAGACCTGTGTAGCAAATCTCCTGTCGTTATATTTGCTTCTTCTCACTTGTTTGGTTACTTACTTGTTCGCTGCTTACTGGGGAGTTCATGCAACGGGAAATGTAGATGCTTTGTGCCGTGAGATATTACAATGAAAAATTGAATGTGAACTTCCTTGTCCGTGACCCCTACCCCAGTCAGTCAGGAGCACGCGCATTGCCTGGAGAACTGGACTGTTGTGGCAGGAGTGCAAAGAGAAAGGGACAAGCTTCAGTTTCTGACTTCCACATTGGCTGTCTGCATCAGAAATAACAGTCAGCCCCAGAAGACTGCTGAGTCCTGTTAGTCTCCTGTGCCAGGAAGCAGAGAGGGAGGCGAGCCAAGGCTTGCAGGCCGCTGGTGCCGCTTGAGCAAGCTCATTGTGGTCCGGGTGCTGAGGACCCTCGTCAGCAGTTACCGTCAATGCCAGGTGAGTTTTCCATCAAAAACTACTGCCTGAACCTTGTTCAGGCGATGCCCACCTGGGCTTGGGGACTTGGCTGACGTCTGATTGAACGGCTTCACAAAGACCACCCCCCCCACCTTTTCTTCACCTCCCTCGTTTCGTTTTTCAGTTACCTAGAGTTTCTGTAAGTCAAATGCTCAAAAACAGAATGCAATGGGCAATGAAACCCAAAGAGTTACCCATGCAGAGAGAAAGTCCGTGGCTCAGGGGTGACTGGGGAGACTGGGCAGTGGTGAAACTCTCAGCTGTGGTATTGGAGGGCATTTTAATACTGTTAGGTGAAAGCGGATGTTCTGGAGAGACTGGCTTTTCAAACTAGGTTTGAGAACCTAACACAGAAATTTTGAGGGTGTGTATGTGTGATTTGGATAGGAGCAAAGAGAAGAGTTGAAAAAGAATTATAACCCTGTCATGAGGTTGTTCCAGTCGCTGGTGTAAGTTCCAGTTCAAGTCCAAAGGCCAGGAGAGCCAATGTCCTATCAAGCAGTGAGGTCAGAGCAGTGCATTTCCACTCAGTGTTTTTGTTCTGCTCAGGTCTTCAACTGATGGGAGGAGGGCCACCCGCATTCGGAAGGGCAACCCGCTTTACTCCGTCTACTGACTCACATGATGGTCTCATTAAAAAACACGCTCACAGACACACCCAGAGTAACATATGAACAAACATCTGAGCACCTCGAGGGTTTTTTCATTTGTTTTTTGGGTTTTTTTTTTTTTTTTGAAAATTTAAAATTATGCACGGTATACAGTTGTGGATACTGTGGGAATGGAAAGGACAGACCAAAATCTTCCCAGTATTAAGAAATTCTAAAAACCTTACTCAGCTTTATGTAAAGTGTAAAGGCATGGTAGGTTTAAAAGGGCTTTGAAAATCTTTTACTTACTAGAATTATATATCTTTCAAATCAGATGCAAAATATACCAAGGATTTTGGTTGTTTGGGTTGTTAAAAGTTTGTTTACATTAAAATATATAAAATTGAATGTTAGTAAAAGTCTTTTTTAAAAATGGACAGGTAAAAATCAAATTGGTACCCATGCACATCTTCTTAATTTAATCTCCATATAAAGACAAGGTCATAACTCTAACATGATACAACTATCCTAGGTACTGCAATCTGCTTTCCTCAGACTACTGATTTAAATGTTAACCTCATTCAAAACACCCTCACCGACTCATCCAGAGATATATTTAACCAAATATCTGGGAGTCAATGACCTTGGCAATAGACACATAAAATTAACCATCACTGGGATATAATAAACCCTCTGGGTATAGTGAACCAAGATGGGGGTTGGGAACCAGAAGGGAAGGTACTCAAAACTAAAAGTTTCTACCTTTCCTTTTTTAAGCATTTTCTCAGTGTTCATGAAAGAGAGATTAGCTCAAGATAGAGAGGATTAGGATAAATCCTTTTGGGGGAAAAGCAAAGAGGTAAAATATATTCTTCTATCTCTCTTTTTTTTTAATTATGAGAAATAAGTACATAATTTCCATAACGAAGAGCCCAGGCCCTATAAGCTTTTGTTTGAAATAACAAGGGAGGAAAAAAAAATGTATCACTTTAAGGGCTGGCACAGAACCCCTTCTAGGGAGAGAAGCGTCATATTTGGTCATAAATATAAGGCTGAGGCCCTTTGGGCGTGAGCAGATGGTTTGTGATAAAACAGAGGGCTAGCTAAACTCTTCTGCAGCAGAAATTATCCGAACCTTGGGTGGGAAATATGGTTGAGTGAGCTTGGTTTGAGGAGAAAGGGCGGGGGTGCCACCGTGTTTAGCAACATGGTGCAGGGCTAAAATTCCAAGAGGAAAATGGTCATCACAGATTCCCTAGGTAAGTTCTAGGAGTTTTAAGAGCAGAGGTGTCTTAATAGTCAATGTTAAGTCATTTGTCTTGCTGTGCGGCTAAGTAAACCTACTTCTCTCCTTGTTATCTCTAAATTCTTTAGTAATATCCGAAATACGTATCACATTGGGTTGGGGGAATTTGGGAGGATAAAGGTTTCTGTGCGTGGCTCTGTAGGGCAGTGGGATATAGAACAAAGGATCGCACACATAGGAGGGGTACCTTGTGTGAGTGAGAATGAAGGTGAAATGCCACGGAGAACACAGGCTTGCCGACAACATCTCTACCCGGATAATCCTAGGGGATTTATGGAATTCAAGCCAATTTCATGCAAATATTAAGGAGATGGCCACCATGGCCAGCTGGAGAAATTAAGTCTGTCCAGATGTATGGATCACAGTGTGCTAGGAAACATTCCTGTTGTACTTCTTTACTTGGCTTTCCAAAACAAACAAACAAACAAACAAACAAACTCCAAAACAAACAAACAAAACCCAAAACAGTTGCCCTATGTTGGAAGCCACACCTGGTGTTAAAGTCAAAAGGATTATGAAATCCTGCATTGGATATTTTGGTCCACATTTGTCCTCTGGTTCTTTCCCCTTAAAGAACTGGCACATTTGTTCCTGGTTGTTTTCTCTTCCTTCCTGTGGCTCTGGGTACACGCTGCTGCTTTTGCATTCATGCTCAGTGGTGTGCGCTCGGAAGCCTTTATCAATCAGAGCCTTCCTTTCAAAAGAGAGCTGATGTGGAGAAGATCTGGAGATCCACACTGGAGTCTCACTTTGAGAGAGGCTTGGAAATCAAACAGGAAATGCAGACTGTGTTATTAATCAAAATAGGCTCAAAGATTATTTGCCTGGCAGCACTGCAGGGAGTGGTAATAAAATTAAATAAGGGCCTGTGGGTAGTTGCATATGAACAAAATATTTCTTGATTTGTGCAAGGCCAGATAAATGGAGAAGCGCATTAGTGTTTGAAAGCCCCTTTTGGAGGAAGGCTGTCACAATGGCCATTTCCAGACCTCAGCTGGTTGTCAGAGTCATCTGTGCATCCTAATGGCTCCTCTGCTGTGGCTGCCAGAGGCTGTCACTCACGTCTCATAAAGTAAGCTAAGAGTCAGCATCTCTTTATTGTTTCAAATTGGAGGCTAAACATTTTTTTACAGGAAGTGGCACCTGGAAACAGGGACTAAGTATTACGCCTAGGATTTGGAACACAGTTGAGACTTGGCTCTTTGAGTCTTTCGTTGGTTCACTCATTTGACCAACAGATTCTTACTAATTCATCGTAGATATTCACTCCTGCATGATACAGACATGATTTAGATATGTACCCTTACATAAAGGAACGTTCCATTTAAAATGGGAGAGAAGGTAGGTTTACATATAGTGAAAAGTGCCACACACTACGTGTCAGGGGTGTTCAGTGTTATGAGAATATTATTAAGTGCATTATTTTAACTACTGCCTTTATTGTTTTATTCAGGGACTAAAACGGAGAAGGCACTATAGATAGGAGGTCTACATTTCCTGTCTCTAGTTCTTTATCTCTTACTCATTTCTCAACCCACTGCAATCTGATAGGCACTCTCATCAACTTAGAAGAAATGCTCTTTGCAAGCATCATCATCAATGACCTCCTAATGCTAAAAACTTCAATAGATCCTAAGTCTCCAAGCCACTTGATGTTCATACCTTCACTTCCTTATTTTCTGTTCAGTACGTATAAGGCGGACCAACTCTTCCATCAAGGAATTGATTTCACTCCCAACTTCCCAGATGGCTCCCTTCTGTTTTCCCCCGGCCTTGCTGGCTTCTCTTTCTGGGTCTCTTCCTCCCCTCCTTCCTGCCTCATCCCTTCCAGTGAAAGGGATGCTTTTATCTTGGCATCCATTCCTCTTCTCTTTCCTACTCCCTTTTCCTTGAAAAGCCCCACACAGAAACATAGCTTCTCCTATCAGCTTTATTTTGTGGACGCCCAGATTTCTAGCTTTAGTTACAATATTTTTTGGCGCTCTTTCTACATCCCCAGTGAGCAAATCTACCTGGATATTTTTCAGGCATCCCAAACTCCTTGTTCTAAAATTGAATTCCATTAAATTCCTTCAACATACACTTTCTATCTGTCCAAATCAGCCCTCATGCTATCTTCTTTATCTCAGAATGGTTCTACCATAATGATGCTCAATGGCTAAGCCAGAAAGGTACAGGGTCACCCTTCCCTCCTGCTATTGGACACTTACCAAATGCTCAACATCAGCTGAACCCTTAAATTCTCTGCATTTACGAATTTAATTACGACCCTTATTATATTTTACTTACACCATTCAAATAACTTCCTAATTAGCCCTTCCGTGTTTTAGTCTCTCTTCCAATCCATCCTCCACACTGCTAGCAGAATTATTTCTCAGGAATTCCAGATAGCTGAAGACAATGGTGGCTGTATATGTCCCTATTTCCTAATATTTTTTTCCCCAAAAACAATCTGGATCAACAAAGAGGAAAAAAATAAATAAAACTATACCAAAACAGTGCCTTCAGTGTAGTTTAGAGATACAATGATAAAAATTCATACAATTTCTAAGGCAAAAACCTAAAACAGCACAATCCAGCCTGGGGTCTCTCATGCTACCATCCAGCACCTCCTAGAACAAGGCCTTGCAGAAGGCAAAGGGGGGCCTGGCACCCTTCTGGGAGAGAAAAGATGGGAGCCAGAATTGGCCTAGAGTTGATTCAAACCTGCTGCCAGACAGACCAAGCCACCCTTGGAGGTCTGGGAACACTGACTCTGCCTGGCAAATCAGAGCATGGGCAGCAGGAGGGAGTTGGTAAGTGTATGAGAGGCAGTCTTTGACAGGCATAGCTTCTGGGGAGAAAAAACAGGCAAAAGAGAAGGGAGAAGAGCCACTTGGCCATTTGTTTGGGCTGCTATAATAAAATACCATAAACATGTGTGGCTTAAAACAAGAAACATTTATTTTTCATAGTTCTGGAGGCTGGAAACTCAAGATCAGGGTTCCAGCATGGTCTGGTGAAGGCCCTCTCCCAGACCCTCTTCTTGTTTTACACTCACATGGTGCATCTAGGGCTCTCTCTCAGGTCTCTTTTATAAAGGCACTGATCCCATGTATGAGGGCTCCACCCTCATCACCTAATTTCCTCCAGAAGGCTCCCACCTCCTCATACCATCACCATGGGGGTTCCGATTTTAACACAGAATTTTGGAGGGGATGCAAACATTCAGTCCATTGGAACACGTGTGCATTTTTTTTTTCAGCTAAAGTATCTATCCTTTTCATCAGATTTCCACAAATGTCCATCAGCCAAAACAGTTTAAGAAACTTTACTTTTGACAGAGATAGGGAACGTCTGTCCAGATATGTCAGTGCCTTGGGAAAAGGACTGTTAGACAGAAAAACACCATATGGCTTTGGAAGGAAATGAATGAGTGGGAGCATTTATTTCATATGGTCAGGCAAAGAGTAGACATATCCACGCTAGTTAGACGAAGGTATCTCAGCAATGGCTGGCATTGTGTCGATGACCTGGTGAGGTCTGGATGATTCTGTCTGGAGAATGATGAACAATGAGAAAATAACTTCCATACAAGAAAAACAAATTGAACAGAGAGATGATATATTTCTGAGTTAAACCAAATGGTGGAAGGCTGAGTGTAAGACACTGTATTTCATCATGCAGAAAATGTGTTACAATTTTGGCTTTTGGACTAAAGACAGAAGGATAGACTTTGGACACTCTGCAGTAGCCTGCCAGATAATAGAATTTATCCAACAGATCAATCAAATATAGCATATTTGTTTTTGAGTTTATGTTTATTTGTTTTGCTCCCCATGGGAAGTTATTGATTTAATCATGTAGTGAAATAATTATTATTTAGCAATAATATTTTGTGGATACCAGAAGGTTGACTGTGGCTTTTCTGTATCTAGTTTCATTATGATCATTATTATTATCAGAGCTAACATTTTCTCCCTGTTTCTTGTGCTGGAAGTTACATACATTACCATATTAAATCCATAACAAAGGTCTTTGTGTAACATATGCTATGATTATACCAGTTTTAGGGAAACGGAAACTGAAGCTGGTAACAATGAGCTCACTTCCCATAAGGTGGCACACACCTTGGTCTGTGTGTTGCTGGAACCCATTTCGCCACTGTGTTCCTAGCAGAGTATTTCCACTTTAGTTTGGAGAGAGCATTAAAGGAGAGAATTAGCATTCAGGGAAACCTGGCACCATCTCTTCCCTGGAAACAGTGATTCAGGATGATGTATACTCTAAAAAGAAATAAAGAACATCGGCTACGATTTGCATTAAACCTCAAAAACATTGCAAAGCAGCATGACAGAGCAGGCCTAGAGGAAAATGCAGAGAAAAGGAGAAAAGCTATGGAGAATTAGAGATGAGAGAGACCAGGAAAGGCTGGAGAAAGTGGGAAGAGAAAAGTCAGCGAGCAGAGGCTAAAGACACCTAAGCAAGAACAGGAACACTGCTGCGTCCCCTCTGTCCTCCACCCACATACACTCTTGGGCTGAACTGTGTGAAAATCTGTGAAGTACAAGGAAGAGCCACATTCCATTATCATTTTTTCTAAGTTATTTATGAAAATTATTCTAGAATTCAAGGAAACCTTTTTCCTTCCCTCTTTATCTAGTTTCCTGCAGTGCCTCAGCTTTGGATCTTTCATGTAATAAGTTTTTGTTGATTCATAAGCCCTCCAAAGTATATCTTTTTTTAACTACTGGTTTAAACTTTTTCCTATTTTGTTTATGACTTTTAAAAATCATTTCCTTTAAAACTGAGTCAGTACCAAATAGAATAAAGGAATTTACATATTCCAGAATTATAGATAATTTCTTTTTTTAATGAGTTTTAAGTAATAGACTATTATGTCCCTGGCTATTGGCTAATAATGGTAACTTCTGGGTGCTGACAAGGGATCAGGCTCTGTGCTAAGATTTTAACATGTATCAACTCATATAATCCGCAGGGTAATCCTTGAGGAACGTTGTGGCACAGACCGCAGGTTGTCTACCCATCTAATTTTCCTTTCCTCTTTTGTACCCAAGTCGTATCTAAAGTGACAGAGTGTCAGGGAAAGGATTACATTTCCAGGCCTCCTGGGTAGCTTGATGCAGCCATGTGACTGAGTTCTCTGGCCAATGAGATGTGCCCAGAACCGAGGCGTGGAACTTAGGCTGTTGGGAGAGGCTTCCTTTTGAACCCACCCTCTACCCTCACCTTCTCTTCTTTGCTCTCTGGAATGCAGATGTGATGCCTCATAATTCAGCAGCCAGCATGGACCATGGTAGCTGGAGGATGGAAGCCAGTGCTGAGCGTGGGAGAGAGGAAAGATAGAAGGACCCTAGGTTCTGGGTGACCTCCTGGAGCCACCCCACCAGCTGTGGACTGCTTTTATCTGCAATTTTTTTGGGGGGAGAGATTAATCCAAATGTGTTGAAGCCACTGTCATTTTGGATAGTCTGTCATATAGTATTCCACAGCATTCTTAACTGGTACATAGATGTGGTTATTAACTCAATTTTATAAATGAAGAATCATATGGTTTAACCATGTTAGGTAACTTTTATAGTATTCAGATTCAAATTGAGGTCTGTCTGACTCTAGAACTCAACAATTTACCACTGGATTAGTACTGATAGAGAAATTTTATGGTGGCTATCCAAATCACGTAGCATCCAACATAATTCTTTCCAAAGCAGCAGTAGTAATTCACTTAGGGGTAGAGACCATAGCTAGTCAAGGTCATGAATTCCTTTCCCAGGGAAATCAGATTTATTTCAATAGCCACAATCTGTTGGTATCTCTGGCCATTTCTCAGTTCCAGCCACATGCTGTGCAGTAATCATATAGGAAGCTGGATTAGGGTGTGGACCACATCTTCTTTAGCCAGTCATCTGTTGATGGACATTTAGGTTCAACTTCATGTCTAAGAAGCCTTTACTGTCCTCTCAAAATCAGTTGGGCTCTGTGCCTAATATTTCTACTCTGTACAATGTTACCATTTAAAAAATATTTTAAATAATTGGTTAATGTCTGTGGTACCTACTAAACTGTAAGTGCCAAGAGGTCAGAGACCATTTCTCATTTCTGCTGCTTAGACAGTGCCTGGCACATGGAGGTTATTCAATCTGTATGTGTGGTAGATGCTATGACCAGAGGGAAAAAGTAAATCCTTGACTTCCTTGTCATGGTCCCAGTGAGATACAAGGGTAATTTTGTTTCTATTTCTGAGGGTCTAATATAGTTCCTTGATTATTATTATTATAAAAATAACCCCACCTTTTCTTTCTTGATTTGGCTTAATATGTTTCTATTCCTTGAAAACAAAGGAAACATAATTAGAGAGAATGAATATATAAGAGATGGTTACGTGAACAGAGAAGGGAAAAGCCACAGATGTAGGAAAATGGAACCTGCATCATGTGAGATAACAGCAGGTGTTCAGTTCATTCATTGCTACATGTTTAAAATGAGTGTCATTATGATTCTTACAATAACATTCCATCAAACCTCTATTTTGACCAGCAGTTTGAAGCATATCCTTCGACACCACACTCTTTTTAATAAATGGTGAGTTCAAATTGAAGAAAGGTGTAGGTTTTCTTCATTGACATTTTTAACCCCAAATGGGAGAAATACAAGAGTTAACATTGCCAGAAATAAGTACAGAAAACTAATGGGAAATGATGTCTTATAGAAAGCTCATTTGGGTGACTGGATGTCCGGGAGAACCTCCTGATTGAGGAAAATAATGGTTTCAGAAACTTCTGTTCAACCTATCAACTCAAATGCAAATTTCCATTATATTCTGTGAATCCATTTAGATGTAAATTATAAATAAAAAAAAAATCCTAAACACATCATGGTGGCAGACAGGGAACAAACAGGTTTGCGTCTGGCACTTTGGAAGAGGGGGTGGCCTGGAACAATTTAAGCTAAGAAACACCGCACCATCGCTTTCCTTGAAATCGTGCGTCGTGGATAACAGATGGCCCGGCAGCAACAGCTGATCGGAGAATAGCACTGGGCATTCCAATCCATGGGTGGGAGGAGAAGTGTTTAAATTTTAAGGAAAAAAAAAAACATAGCTCATGAGCAAGACTGGCATACAAATAGTGGGGTTGGACAATGCTAAGGAAAAGAGTCATTTTCTTTCCATTTAATATCCAGAAATGCAGGGAACAAAAACCTGTTGACCAGAGCTCAAGTGAAAATGATCATTTCATTTGGGCACTTCCTTAGGACTGGTTCAAATCTCTGGTACTGCTGGGGACGCCTTCCCTTGTTCCTTGCGTAAACCTACAGGGCCATTTCTTTAAGTGACTTAACATGTGGTAGAAAAAATCAAGGGCTGAGGAGACAATGGGTGCTCAACCCCGTTAACTCGCCATCTTGTTGTACTAAGTCATGTGTCAGCAGGAGAAAAATCCATCCCGTGGTCTCTTCCCCTGTCGTCCTCTCCTCATATGTCAGGTTATCCGTGCTGACTTGGTGTGGACCAGGTCCCCTGGTGCCACCTCTCCCTTTTGTCACCTGCCTGGATCTGAATTCTTCCATCTGTTTGCTGGACATCAAATATAGAAGAGAACATTCAAGAATACTGAATGATAGGTGACATGCATGTGTGTGTGTGAGAGAGAGATTGAATTACTGACAAAAGCTGAAGTTAGTTGATGTTAAGGCCAAAAGTCAGTAAAACCCAGAAGTTTATATAAGAACCTTTAATTTATGAAGGTGTGTGTGGTGGATTAGCACAGACTTCATGAAGAAGACACTCATTATCTCTGGAAGAATGTGAGCCTAAATCAGATTTCCAGTCTAAGAAATGTGGCAAACAGCCAGATGTTTGTCCATAAAAGTGAAGATCAGGAAGAACAAATGGACAAGAAATGTGTGTGTGTGTGTGTGTGTGTGTGTGTGTGTGTGTGTGTGTGTGTGTGTGTGTGTGTGTGTGTGTGTGTGTGACTGCTGCTATCCCCTTTACATCTGAAAAGATTTCACAATAAAACTTCAAAAGCTGTAGGCCCTACAGGCAGAAGATCAGGATGGGAGAAGGAAGTATAAATTACTGGAGCTGGCTGTCCTAATGAGGATCTAGGGCCAGCCCCTGTTAAGATTCTCAGCTCTTACTGGAGTGCCAGAAACAATGCGTATCATTTTGGGGTTGGACCTGCCCTGCTTGTAGGTCTATTAATTGCTTCAGTTATGAGAACTGAGCCCACCTGTGGTTGAGAGCAGTTGTTGAGACTCCCTAGAATTACCTGGAGTTGCATCTTATGTGAGATTAGGTTCAAAAGCTAGAATTTAAAGTGAAATTCTCAAATATTCAAATTTGGGTAAAAGTAGTCATGGATTTCTGTATCAGTCAATTTGGACTATATTTTCCTGTAATAATAAACAGCCCCCAAATTTCAGCAGCTTAAACACAAGGTTTATTTCTTCCCCATGTTAATTGTGGGCTAGATTTACTTGCAGGTTGGCACCACTTGCCTTCTTTGTTCTGGGATCCAGACCTCAAGGGTGCTCCTTCCTGGGACCTGCCATTCTCATGGGTAGACTGTAAAGGAGCAAAGAGGAAGTCATTTGATGGCTCTTCAAGTTACTGTTCAGTTAAGGCAAGTTTCACCCCTGCTCACATTCCAATGACCCAAGCAAGTTCACGGAGAGGGGACATGGTCTTTAACACAAGACTCACACTCTCCTCTGGGAGAGGTGCACTTTAGAGGAGGCAGCTGGGAACAGAAGCTGAGTTTGCAGGAAAGGCATCATTCCCACTTTATACTGATAACAGGGACAATCCCTGTTGATGGGAACAGCAGCAGGGAACTTGCACTCTCTTAAATTTGTTAATTCTTTTCCTCTCTCTTAGTGTCAATTATATATATTTGAATTTACAGAATCTTTGTATAATGAAATTCCCCTACAATTGACAGACTGTGCAAGTGTGTCTTCATAGGTGTGTCACCTGTAACACGTAGGAACGCTTCCTGCTTGACCTAGACCCGGAGAGCACACAGTAGTGTTCGCTACATCTTATGGCTCAAAACGCATTTGTGTGATGATACAGTCTGTTCTGTAGCAGAGTGTAGTCTTTAAAAGTGTGAACTCTGGAGCCAGCGTGCTTAGTTCCAGTTCTGATTTTACTACTTACCATGTGTTTCTTAAACCTTTTATGCCTCATTTTTCTCATCTGCAAAATAGAGATAATGTGTTATTAAACTCAGATCTGGCTGCTTGTCACTCGAAAGCCAAGAACCAACTCCTAACTGCCAATTGGGGTGGGGGGGGGGCAAGAGCTTTTAAAGGGGAGTTTCAGCAGGGTACAGGTGGAGGGAGGGCGCTACGTGCAGAACAGCCGATCAGCTCCCACAACCGTCCTGGAATTGGGGAATTGCTCATGCGTGGTCTGATCAGCGTCATCTTGATTGTTTGAAGTACAGTCACTCTTCAGTTCCAGGGTTGGTTTTTTCCTGTTTCCTTGAGGCCAGTTCTTATAATTGTGTCATATGCAGCAGCTTTTGTCATGGCTACAGTCTGGTCATCGTGTAAAGTTCTCCCACCTGGTAGGGGTCTCAGTATCCGCAAAACGGCTCAAAGGATATGGCTCAGAATATTGTTTCTAGCCCTTGAGGAGGAACTGAAGGTCCCTGACTTTGCTTAATGGCTAAACTCTTATTATTTTGTCCTGCTTGACTATTTTCCTTTGTTTTTGTATTATTGTTACGGAAACGACAGGCCAGTCAAGAAACAAGCACCACTCAGAGGGTTGGAGTACTCAGATGTATTACGCCTGCGGGCTCAGAGGGGCTTCTGCTCCGAAGCTCTGAGCACCTCCAAGACGTGAGCATGAGGTTTTATAGGGTAAAGTACAAGCTTGGGGTATTCAGCCAATAGGCATGGAACAGCTTTAGCAGCATTATCATCACAAAAGTGGAAGCGGGGAGGCAGCAAACCAACATTCCAAAGCCAGATATGTATCTTTGAAAACCCAGCTGGCTAGCAAAAAACATGAACAGCAAACCAACACTAATTAACCTAGATTTACAGGTTAGTCTAGCAGAACTCAGATCAGTATTCCAATACTTAGACTTGTGAGTTATCTTGTTAGACCAACCCGGCTTTTCCTTCACAGCTAAACTCTTATTATTTTGTCCTGCTTGACTATTTTCCTTTGTTTCTGTAGTATCTCAGTTTTCTGATTCAATTTATTCTTTCGCTGAAGTTTTTCCAGAGACAAGAGGCAGGCAGAGGACATGGGGCTGTCTTTCCTGGAAAGACCCCACAGGGTCCTGCTCGGTTACAATAATGGTTCGTATTATATAACACTGATTAAGGGTTAATTGAATTAACCCATATATATGGTACTTGGCATGTAACAGGTTCAGTAAATATTTGTTGGATAAATGCACAAAACCCATTCTTGCTCCAGGTTATTGCTTCTCTCACCATTTTTTAAGCCAGAAGTATAGGCGTCATTCTTGCTATCACCGTCTACAATTCCATCTCTTTATCCTCTAAAAACACGCACTTTTATCCATCTCCTCTCCCACTACATAGGTGCACGGGACCATCATCTTCTTCCTGGACTAAGGAAGTGTCTCCTTCATGGTCTCTGCTTCCTCTCTTGTCCCTCCAATCAGTTCTCCTACAGCCTGGAGGGAGGCTTTCTTACAGCAATAAATACTGGAAAAGCATCGCCTTGCTTAAAACCCTCAGTGATCTTCTATCTCTTTTAGACTACCACCCAAAATCCTTAATATCCCTGACAAAGCTCTGCTTGATCCAGCCCCTCCCAGCCTCATGCCATGTTTTTCTTTGCCTTTGCTTTCCCCACCTTAGTCACAGTGACTTTTATTCCATTTCTCCAGCTCTTTCTACTGCATCTTTCTTCCTGACCTTCACACCCAGTGTTCTCTGTGGCTGGATGACTTTTCTTTCTCCTTTCCACCTGCCCTCTCCTTAGCTAGTCCGCAGTATATAGAAAGAGAGTTCCTGAGAAGAACCGCCCCTCGTCACCAGGTGAGATGCCCCTGCTGAAGTCCCTGGATACGTCTCAGGGTTCTCTTCTCCAGCACTGATGCAAGAAATATGCATCTAAGTCATGCTTGAAACTTCCTGGACATTGAGTGTGTTTACTTTTTGCCATAATTTAAAGTAGCTACAAGGGGGCAAAGAAGCCTTCAAAAGCCACCTTAAAACCTTTCCCCTCTTGGATGTAAATCTCTCCTATAGACTCCAAATAAAATTTGTCCTGAATATCACAGGGGCCTTCAAAACATATCCTTGCTGAAGTCCCAGATGTAAAGATTGAAAATGGATCGTCTCGTATAGCAGTTTGAAGACAATTAAGGCACGGCAGTAAACACAAATAATATCTAATCAGGCATTTTCTCCTCTCCTGATGGTGCTCACAGGCTCAGCTACAAGAGACAAATAAAAACAGATTTCACCTAGAAGAATGACAGCATCTCCTGGGCTTGGCATTGGATTATGAACTGAATCATCTGGGTACATTCTGAACTGTCTAAGGAACAGAGCAGAAAAAGACTTGGCAGACAATCTCTAGGTCCGTAACTGCATTAAGCCCCTTTGACCGGCAGCATTAATTTTTTCATAGACCTCTTGTGAGATATGCACTTATAGTAATCAATATTCACTAATGTAATTTATAAGCATTTTGTATATGCCTCCATTTGTTTCCCAAAGCAGGGCTCGTTCCTCAGGTTTGATACCTGGTAGCATTTTAAGACTACATACTGGAAATACAGTATGAACTGGCATGAATTAATGCTTGTATTTCACCCCCCCACCCCTTTTTATTTTCAACTGGCAGAAAGATCAAGATTGTTTTTAACTGTATCTGTAAAGATGGGAAATATGGGTCTTGAATGATGTTCTTTCCCAAAGCAGAAGCAACCATGAACAAACTTTAATTTCTGAGAAATCACTGTGTGCCAAGACATGGCAGTAAGAAAAAGACAAAGAATACCAGAAAATTCTCTATCTTGAAGTCACGACCCTTCAAGTTCTCAAGTGTGGTTTACTGCGGGAAGACTGACAAGTTAGCCATTTCAGGACACATCCAGCTGACATTTGGTAAAGAGGTGCCTTATCCAACCTGTATTGCCATTTTTATTTGAAAAAGTTCCCCAATATTTGCTTCTTACGTTAAAAGACCCTCAGCATATGCTGGCCCCCTCCTTAAATAGAATATTCAGGTGATCTACTTTCTAAGTACTTACGTAGAATGTTCTTGTGCAAGAAAGTGACTAAAGCCAGTAATGTCTTTAATTGGCCCTTAAATACGAGCAGCTGTCTTTCTGCAGATAGCCTGAGCCCAGGAGAACCTAACTAATGCAACGCTCTGGCTTTGCTCCGAGCAACCTCCCCCACTCTGTCCCGGGGGCTACGATTTGCATGCTTCCCTCAAATTAACTCCCTCTTTTAGAAACAAAAATATGTGTGAGGAGTTTCTAATATAAAACGCCCATCTTATTTCCTGAGCTGAACTCAGTCTTGGCTGAAATATTCGTTCTTGAGTTTGTATCCACCAGCTAATGGGGGACAGTTTAGCTGTTAACCCCAACAGATTTCAGGAGCTTGGAGGCTTACTGTCTTGTTAACCTCCTTTTCACTGTAGGACGATCGTAAGAAAAGTCTTCCTAGGGTGCACTGTTTTTCTCTGCGTTTTGAGAGGCAAAGAATGCTTTTTAAATTCTTACGTTTGGGTTGTCTCTAAGCATTAAAGCACGTTGATTTAGGAAAGGGTTTCTATTGAATCATAGGATTTAAAGGGCTTTATTCCATTTTGCCATCTTAGAGTTGGATTATAACTTACTGCACTGGGTTGATAGTTTCTCCTGTCTTAATGGTCTTTTCTTTAGCGAGATGATTTTAACCCACCTCCCCCCACTCCCACCCCCCCACCAACACGGTCTATCCCGTGGCTTGAAGGTCATCAACGGTACTCACTCCACCTGGAAGCCTTTTGTTTTTCAGAAATGCAAATTATCTCACTTAAAGAGTCTCTGGGGGTTGGGCGAGAATTTGTGTTTTAACAAGTCTTCCTGGTGACCTCTCAACTGCTGAAATTTGGGAAACAATCGAGCTTACAAGAGATCAGTTGTACATGGAGGATGATTAAGAGTGTAGACTGTGGAGTTCGGGCTGCTTGAATTTAGATCCTGTTTGAGAATCTTACAAAGCTGTGTGAACTTGGGTAAGTCACCTGTCTATACTTCACATTTTCTCATATGTAAAAATGAGATGTTTAAAAACACTCAAACTTGTGGATTTACCTTTAGTATTACATGAGTTAATACACAAAGAACACACAGAATTCAGCTTGGCACATACATAGTAAGCCTTGTAAGTGGAATTTATTATTAGAAAGTTATTTCATTGAATGCAAATATTAGGCGACGTTTTTGTGTTCACCCACATTTATAGGGAACTCAAAGTAAAATTAAACCTTTACTGGAAATCCAAAGAAATCAGATTACTTTTTGAGGAGTGAAAAATGTTTTGTCATTGTTGACTGAAATAAACGCACAGCCTTAAAGTTGAGAGTTAAGTTTTATTTGGCGGACATTTCTGAGGACTCGAACCCCTTCGAGCCCGGGATGACAGCCTCTCAGATCGCTCTGAGGGACTGCTCCGAAGAGGTAGGGGAAGAGCTAGGATATACAGGAGCTTTATAACAAAGACCGGGTAGTTGGAACCATAAAAGATTACTTGGTTAACTAAAGAAAACCAGGCATCTCTAGTTAAAGAATTTAGTGCTTTTCTATGTATGGGAGGAAGCAAACATTTGGGCTCATTGAATTCATTCCTTTGACAAGCACCTAGCTATCTAGGGCCAGTATCCTGTCCTTTCTTATTCTGAGTCCCTCAGAGGGCACCACTGTGAGTGGCTGCAGAGGCTGGGCTGCAGGCTTGTCTTCACTGGGGGGTGGCCGCAGCTGCTGATGACTTGATGGTTTCAGCATTCTTTGTTTACTGATATGGTTTGCAGTATTTTTTGTTCGCATCATTATTTATTCTAATCAAGAGTTGCTTTTCTTCTGCGTGTCCTGAAATTCACATGAATCAGGGAAAAAAAGCCTGTTTCACAAGTTTTAACATGTGGCATTTTCACAGTTGAATATTTTAAACTAATTTTTATTTCTATTATTTTTTTGATTTGACTCACTTAGAAATGCTTTTTAAACTTTTTAGGTGTGTTTCTTCTTAAGTTATTTAAAAAATGATCTATCTCTAAATAAAGTGCTTTATCATTAAGAATGTGTTCTATATGTTACCTATTTTCTGGTATTTGAAATTTGTTTTATTGCTTGATGCTCGATAAGTTTTTTGTAAATACATCATGTGAATTTGAAACATTGTGTAGTCTGTAATCTTGGCATACATGGTTCTATACATGGATCATCTTATCAAATTCGTTAATTTGTATGTTAAAATCTTTTACATTCTTATTGACTATTTGCTAAACATTACAATTACTGGAGATATGCAGATTTTTAAAAAATTTCCCAATCTGGTAGTAGAATTTTTAATTTCTCCAGATAATCATCTCAATTATATTCTGAGATGGGTTCTTAAGTACATGCTGATTTTAAATTGTTCTATTTTTCTGTTAAGTATTATTTTTATTATTATGTAGAGAACATTTTTTTTTCCTCTTAATTGTGCTTTTTACCTCAAAGCATATTGTGCTTAGCCATGCTTTCTTTGGGTTAACATATTCATGGTATTTTAATATCCTTTTTCACATTTTACATCTTACTCATTCTACCATTCTATCCTCCTCATGGTCGTGACTAGGTACTAAATGATTTCCCTTAGTTAATTCTTCTCTCTGGGAGTTTCAGTTTTCAGCAAAGCTAATATAGTACTTGTCAGACACTCTGTTTTTGAGTCAAATAATTCTCTCAACATACTACTAAGTCTTGCTTCTGAGGAATTTTCTTATTCCCCATTTGGTGGCCCTAATCCTAATTTTATCCCTTAGTTTACCCCTAACTCTAACACTAACCTAACTCTAATCCAAATTCTAACCCCATAGCAAAATCTCATCTGTTAATCATTGTTCTTTAAAAAAAATTACTTTCTAGGATAATCCTTAGCTCTTAGGGTCCTGGTTTTCTAGGGGGACATAAAATGATGCCACTTCTCTTTCATCTCTTAGTAGGACTATCTCTTTTGCCCTTCTAACACTGTATTCCCCTCTTAGCAAAAGTCTACCGAGTCTACAAATTGACTTCAATCTTTTTCTCTTAAAATTTAAAATTTACGTGACTTGGGACCTGCACAATGATACATATTTGCATTTGAGGTTGAAAGTGCATTTGGGGTTATACTGGTTCCTGGGCCCCGTGTTTTCTCCTGACTCCCTGGCACCACCCACAGTGTTTTCCTTCTCGCCATGTTATAGCTACTGTTTTGCATAGTAAATGGATTTACATATTTATCTGGATGTTTTTCTCCTCCCTCATCATGCTTAGTTGCAATACCTCTTGATTAGTTTATCTAGCCTCAAGGCATACACATTCTCCAAGGAGCAAAAAATGCCTGGGCTTGACAAAGCTTCGAAAATAAGATGAAAATAGGGAAGGCGTTCTAGGCAAAATAAATGGTGCAGAGGTAGAAACGTAATATGTGACTGGAGAAAGTTATATAGATTATTGTGGGATTTCTGAAAGAAAACAATGAAAGTTTAGATAGAAATGGTTGGTGTAGGGTACAAAAATAGCCTGAATTTCAGGCTCAAAAGTTTAGTTTATCCTATAGATTTTTAAACTTCACCTGAAGTTGTTGAGCAGTGCTACTCAAAATGGGATTTTAAATAGATTACTGAGGAAATGGAATGTAGAAGACATGGGAGATAGAAATCAAATACACAGATTTGCATGAAAATCTGAACAGCAATTCTAGAGAAGATGGACAAGAAGTGAGAAATTTAAGGGCTAATGAAGAAAACAGATAACAATGAAGTGAGATTTAAAGGACGAGACTTTGGTAAGGTTTTTTTTTAGCTTTTTAAGTGTGGGAAAAATCGTATCCCTGATACACATAGGAAATTATATAGGAAAAGTAATTGGGGGATAAAGAAGGAATTTGCATCACACATGGTGAGTTAGAGGCACTTTCAAGTAGCCTTACATGAAAAGTCTGTTAAACAGTGCTTTATATTTGACAGTGATTGAGAGACACAGTCGGGGGCTTCTGCATTAGGGAGCACAGATGTGTGATGGCCTTATGGGGATGCTATGTCACGACTTTTCGAGTTGCAAGTGTTAGGAACCCAACTGGAATTAGTTTAAGCAATAAAGAAGATTTATTGGAAGGGTACTGGAGTAGCTCACATAATGAAGAGACAACTTTGTTATGGACTCACTGCCCACATGCTTGAAAACCAATACTATGGCTCTGGCTTTTGGTAAAAGATAGAGCTTTATTGCAGGGTTGACTGGCAATGTGACAAGAGGCATAGGTCAAATCTGTCCCCAATCTGAGATTCGGTCAAGCTTTTACGAGTTGGGAGAGGAGGGTTGGTATGTGGAGGCACTGACAGGGCAGCTTTGGACTGAAGGGTTCTGGGACTTGACCCTTTACGGTAGGATATATTAAAGAGGCTTCAGAACCACATCTTCCTGGACAACGGACCCTTTACTTCTGAAAGTATTCCTACGTTCAGGTTCCAATCATGTTCTGGTCTTTTGATTCCCTGAAAATTTGGTCCTGATTGTTGTTTGGGGTCAAAACTTTTTCCTCTGCACATGCTTTGGCTGCATGACTTGCAGTTTTGTTCTGTTGTCTCTGAAAAACAACTCAGTATCTTGTTAGAAACAAGACAGAGTCAATTCGGGCTGGTTCTGTGATTCCAAATTCAGGACTTGGGCAGTTCTCGGTGCTGTTCTTGGAGGAATAAAACTGGGGCTTGGTCGCAAGCAGAGCTCTTTCTGTCCTTCTGTCTCACTATATTTGTCTCTCTTTGGTCCTGTTTTCTCCTATGGTAGACAGATTTCTTCCCTGTGGTAAAAACAGTGATGGCTGAACAACTTTGGAATCACATCATTAGAGAATTTTTCTAAAGATGAACTGTTAGTTCCATGAAATCTGGGAAAAGTCTTTGATTAATTCGGTTTGGGTCATGAACCCATTTGGGGACCACTCAGTGTGCTCTGGGGCAAGGGACACTGTGGTTAAGAACTATGTCTACAGACAGTGTTGGGGCCCAAGTGTGCCTCAGTGACGTTTTGATTATTTTGGGTTAAACTTACTTAAAAATGGCCATCTCAAGAGGGACACTCTGGCTCTCCTTTGTGTCTCCCTGAAAGTAGGAAATAAATTTCTCATGTGAAGGGTGTATGTACTCCCTGCATGTAGAAGTAAAAGGAAGCCCTTTTTGCCAAAGATAGGGAATTTGGGGCTGAGAACCATATATAAGCAATCTTGTTATTTCTGTAATTTATTGCTCCAAACCCAAACTCTTTTTAGGTTCTTCACTAATTGAGCATCCAAAACCTAAGTTGCTTTGTTTTGTCCATTCCTCACAAATTTATTGTTACTTTGTCTAAAAAGTATAAAAGCTATCTACTTGGTGACTTCCTAGGTTCTATTTCTATGGGACTCCCATGCACGTGAATTAAAATTTGTTTCTTTCTCTCCTGTTGATCTGTCCGGTGTCAGTTTCATTACTAGTTTAGCTATAAGAACTCAAGAGGGAGAAACTTCCCCTCTCCCCAGTAGGAAAGTGGGATGCATCACTGGAAGAAGCGATGAAGGGAAATATGTCTACAGAGGAAAGAAACTACAGTTTTGACTAAAATGGCTCAATTTGTACCTCTCAATTTTATAATGCAATGGTGATTAAAAAACATTGACAACTGTATAGTTGTGCTGGATATTAATCCTGATGTATGTTACACTAGTTGACTGGCAACCTCATCAGTGATGATTAAAAGCAAAATGGCGAAAAATTGATGGGCTGACGCTGGAGTAAAAAATAAATAAATAAGTAGCTCCAATCTATATGCCTCTAAACCAAGTAAGGACATGGCATTGCCTTTCTTTGGAATAATTAGTATTAAACATAATGAGAAGGAGAGGGAGAGGTTTCAGGATGAATCCAAGGAAGTCTGCTTGGTATATATACCATTAGAGTAAGATGAAATCAAAAGCATGAAGATGATAATCCATCAACTGCTGACGGCTTGACTCTTAACAAGTCAATAAGCCCATGATGTAAGTTGGGCTTGTCTGTAATGAAAGCCATGAGGCCACTGATGTCTAGAGGAAACAGAAATCATGAGGAAAAGCACAGGCAGCCAGGTGCCGGATAGGAAAAAAGCTTGTGGAGAGACAAACAGAAAGGGAGCTGTCGAGTTGCCATAACGGCAGAGCGGAAGGTGTTTGAGTTAATGGAGGTGCTGCTGGAGCTGTTTTTAAACACTGAGCAGCATCGCACTTCGCTGTGAGATTTGCCTGTGTGGCAGTTGGGACTACTTCCTCTTTCTGTTAGTTTTTACTTTCCCCTGAATGTATCCTTAGTATCAACCTTTGTTTACTGAAATAGTCTCTCCATATCTCTGTTCTTTAAAACCTTAAGAACTGTCATTTTATATATGATCTTTCAGGCAAGTCTTGTGTTTAAAGACAATGGGTTCCTAATAAAATTTATGAGCTTTTCGGTGCCGTATCCTTGACTAATGTGTGTATGTTTTTGCATATTGTTGAGAATTGAGCAGCAAGTACAAGTCGAATTAAACAATTTATTTTCCAGATGGTTTCTCTGGTTTAACAAGAACATTCTGGAAAATACAATTTGGTGACAATATATCATGATTTTGGAGTTGTGGACTTTTAGGTCAAATAGACGTAGATTTCGGTTGTGAAAAGAGTTCTATGTCCTCAAGCAGGTTTTCTAAGCTTGAATTTTTACTCTTTTTAAATGGAGAAAATAATAATGTTTCTCTTAGGGCTGTTTTGAAGATTAATTAAAACAAAATGTTTTCAGTAGAATTATTATCACATAGTGCCCAAGAGTATGAGGTACTAATTATCATTTGACTAGTATGTTAACTATTATTACCTCACATTAAGTTATTGATCTGAAATTAATAAAATTAACTTTTGCTAATACTCATGTCCTGGTATGCATTTGACTAGGTTCAGATAATTGTTTATGCTAAAACACTTGTATGATTGGCTGGCAGGTCAGAAAACAAACATGAGGAAAGAATGATTTTCTTTCAAGTTCCTTGACTATTCCAAACATATAGTAATGAACTTTGCATTTATGTCTTCTATTTAGCAGTAAATGAATTCAGTAAAATATAATTTCTTCAGACATGCTGGGGTTTGGAAAGCCTAAGAAACAAATGGTCAATTCTCTACCTGGAGTTCTGAACAGCTGAGGTATAAAACGAAAGGATAAAGCAGTATTATTGGCGGTACTAACATGGCAAATGGTGGATTATATCTGTAGGAAGGTGGGATGTCTCATACAGAGCCAGGGGATTATAGAGACCCGGCCACAGGGCACCCTGGCTCTGGGGCCAGGGCTTCATGCTTAGGGTCCAAGCATAGAAAAGCAAAGCAAAATGTCTTTCCTGCAAAAACCCGGGCTCTAAAGAAAAAGAAAATGGGGAGTGATGAGGCTCCTCAGTTTTTCAATGCAAAATCACCACTGTAAGTAATATTCATACCTTGGGGAGAGTGAGTGAGTGGACAGAGAAAGGCTAGAAATGTTATCTTACTGGAGTCCCCTCCATATGAAAGGGCAACCAAAAGAATGAAAAAATATCCTCCCCCAAATAAAACACATTTATTTACTTTCATTTAGTCTTACAATTTTTTCCTAAATATTCAATCTTATCTTGTATTCATGGCATGAGTAATTGCCAGAATATGTCATAATTTTTTTTAAATAAGGCTGAAAGACTAAGTCTAGGAAAGTATTAAGATTTTTTTTCATATTTTCAAAACATGCATAATTCAGTTTGTAGGTTAATGAAAGAAATATTCACATATTGAGACATGAGGAAGTCATTCTAGCTTATACATATCTAACTGGAATATTATGCTAATGAAACCAGACTGTTCTTGGCTTATCAGACATATATTGTGCATCTGCTTTAATTATTAAAGAAAAGAGTGAACTGACCAGAATTAAAAATACTGAATGCCTCCCTTCCTGGGATGCCAATGCTATGACTCCTTCAATGATAAGACTCCCTTCCCAGGCGCCAAGGCCACCCTGACTCACTGTGTAGGTGCTGATCTGTTTTTTTAAAACCTTGAAGTGATGTGTCCCTGACTTGTTTGATGTTATTTGTTCTAACAAGATATAAAACTGTACTGAAAACCATGCTTCTCCAGAGCAGTTCTTCCGTGTTAACTGAGAGACTGTCTCCGGGGCTCTAGTCCTCAGTGTGGCTCACTTGAAACTCTTTCCTATTCCTATTAGAGATTGTTTATTGATTAGTTCCATCGCCAAGGTAATGGGTAAAAAAAAAAAGTAGATCCTTGTTTAGAACAAAAAAACGTTGGTAGTGTTACTGGCAGAATAAAAGGGCTGCTTTTGTCAAGCAGATGCTGGAAAGGTAAAGAGAACGGCATGAAACATTCGTGCCTTGGGACTGTCTGTTATGGAGGAGGGTGCAAACTCATGGGTGAGCCAGGTCAGAGCACACTCCTGAGTCTCTTCCTGTGTGGACAGGATCGGGGAAGAGTTAAGCCTAGATCATATGGAGTACAGTACAGATGGGTGAGTGGGAGAGAGATTCTTAATTCTGAGTTCTCCACCTTAGGAAATTCATTTAAATGTGATACATTTCAGACCAACATTTTCTTACCCAAAGCTGCCACAATCTCTCTCTCCTCTAAGACTGCGCTGGGGGTGGGGAGGGGGGTGAGTGCTAACAGATGTCTAGGTGGGTAACGATTTGCACTCAAAGCATGTGACGGTGTAGGGGTTTATGAGAGAATCACTGATTCTTGGTTGCGAGGTCATATTTTAGTGCGGCGTGGCATTCCTGCACTGGCAAGCGGCTAACAACTATGAACTTCCTCTTCTTTGATAATGGTATTTTTAGATTCAGAAAAATTTGGTGTTTCTTTCACCTAACAAGCGCTGTCTTTTTTTAAACTTGTGAAAAAAATGTAATTAGATGGTGAGATCACAGCGGAGGGAGGCCTGGCTTCAACAGAATAATCTCTGTGATGTGGCGTTTCCAACCCAGACATTGTTGGAAATTGTTAAGGGGTGAGCCTGTGTACGGGTGGTTAACCCCGTAATTGCTCCCAGCCATATGGCCTAAGCTTCAGTTCTCTTCCAGTGGATTCAAATCGAAATGTCAAATTCATGGCGAGGTAAATGGAAAAGTTCTCAAGGGTGGGATACGTGAATTACAATCTAAATTAAAGTCCTGCAAGGAATAAGAGAGTATTGTGTTGAATGGAGTGAATTTTGTATTTTTTAAATTTTTTTCAGTGACGGTTAAATTGTTAGGTAATTGCTGTCTTCTAACAGAATGATATTGCTTCCCAAGAAGCTATCTGGTGCTTATTACAGAGGGAGACGTGACCACTCTGGAAAAGAAACACTCATCAAATCTTTAAGAGAATCAGAGGAAAAGTTTTAAAAGTCACTACTTTAAAAAGGCAAAGTGATTTTCACTTGAGTTTTGCTTTGCTGCTGAATTCAGGTTTCTAGTTCTTTGCTGTGACTCATGGTCTTTATTTTAGAAATGTGCTGTTTAAACCTAGAAGGGATGCAGGAAATTTTCTTGGTCGAGCTGTTTTTCATCACTGCATTAACATTGAGAATTATTATGTGGGTTTTCATCAATAACTGATTTTGATGATATTAAATATTTCTCTCTTAATTTTTTTCTCCAAATCCAATTAGCCTTTCTTAATGAGTTAAAGGATGGTATAAACCTCATAAGGGGCAGGGGAAGTGTTAGTTGTGCATCATTTCTGGTTTATATGGAAGAATATTAGATACTAATTTCCTATGTAACAATTATTTAATCATGGAATATTTACTATTATTTCACCTTTTTGAGAATTTAAAGTTCCAGCCTTCTAAAACATCGGTCTTCAGGCACACAAAGTTGTATTGAAATAAATGAGGATAGCTGGTTAATTAGTAACGCACAAAACTTGCCTTTTTATGTATATACAGTATTCTATCCGATATAACTTCACATTAATGTTGGTTGAGAAGATCGTTAGCATTCAGACCTCTATTCTTTAAAATTCAGAGGGTATTTATTTGGAAAAAAATTTTTTAAGTTAAAATATAATGTTGCCACATTGTTGGGCTGCCTTGGCTGCCAGGTGAGGGAATTCTACACAAGATACAGACTTACTCTCTTGTTTTATTTGGTGAATCTTCCAGGAGTAGTGACTTAATAAACCCAAAGAGAAGGCTTAGAGAGGTGGGTGGTTATCAACCTCTACCTGGTGTACATTTCTTTCTCTTCATTCATTCCTCAAGTACTTATTAAGTTGTCTTATTTATTTATATTTTTTTTAAGATAGAAAAAGAGTCAGAGAGATGGAGATGAAAATACTACAGTGTTATTATGCATAAACTGATTTGGAAAATATATTTCAGATATGTAGCAGCAGTCAGGCTTCCTGAGATCGTTCCTTCAGGATAAAATCCATACACGCAGAAACGTGGTCATCTCCCCTTGGCAGATTCAGAGCCTCCACTTTCAGAAGCAGAGGAAGCAAGCGTCTTGAGGCAAACCTTCTGGCAAGAAATACAGGAGCCAGGTCTTCCTCCTAATTAACCAATCAGATACATCACCTCTCCTTGGAAAGGAGAGAGAGACATCCACGTTCCTCCATACATTTTTCTCTCCCAAGTTGTGCCTTCTCCCCACTTTGCATGAGAAGTGTGGGATGGAGAACTGATTTCACCGCCCCCCACCCGCCCCAGGTCTACCAGCTTTACAAGTATTTGTTTCGCACAGGCATTTTGCCAAGTGTTGTGAGATACGCACAGCTAGAAAATTCAAATTCCCTGCCTCAAAAACAATCTCATGTAGAAAGGAACCTGATACCTAAAGTGCTAAGTGTCAAAGAGACATAATATGTTTTTTCCTTTCATAGATCTTAGGAAGAACATCAAGGTAAGGAGAGCTTTTGAGCTGGGCTTTGAAAGATAAGTAGGATTTAGTCAGAGAGAGACAGATGAAAAGGCATTAAAAAATGGAAATGAACATACAGTGATTAAAAATCAGAGAGTTACAGTTGGACTAAAAAAAAAAAAAAAGGATGCAAGGCATTCCAAAGGAAAAATAAATTAGTGAGTTGTGCAACAGAAATGGAGAGAATAAGAATATACACACACAAGAGTGGGTTTTTTAGAAGCTTAGTGCTTTTGGATTTAATATTCTTAATTCAAGTCTTTAAGAACTATGACCAACACTTCATGACACATTTTAAATGGAATTATTTCTACCACATAGATTTTTTTCTGAGGTTCACATGTGCTAATGCATGTAACACCACTTAAAATGAAAATATTAACTGTGTGGCCTGTGAACTTGGCCTCAGGTCACTTAGCTAAGACCAAGCCCAGAATTCACTTCCAAAATAATGGTTGATGTAAAAGTGGTCATTCCCCAAAGTTTTGGATATATCAATTTCAAAATTTGAAATAGTCTACTCTCCTCAAACAAGAAAGTTAGGCTCTTGTTTCCTCAACACCTTTGAGTATACTGAGTCCTTTTTTCTTTGCAAAATTTTAAACTATGGCATGTAAGAAAGGAAAAAAATGATACCACATTGAACTTTCTTTAGGTCCTGAACTCTTCAATTGTGTTGCAATCTCAAGCCCTTGCCTTTGCTGGGAAGCAAAATTTGCCACCCCAAAATGTGTCTCTTTGGCATGAGAATTAATTTAGGCTGACTATTTTGAAGGCCCAAAAGACTCAGGAAGAACCTTTGACCTTCCCTCAGCTGCCTTAAAGAACATAGACAGAAGACCTGTTCCAGTAAGGGGCTACTGCTGGATATAACTATACTGTGAACTAAGTGTGTAAACAGGGACGAACCTAGCAAAGCCTATTTGTTAAAATTTCTCTCTATGTCCCATTGTCTCTGCATGACCTAGCAAACATTTGATTACCAAACATTTGTTTTTCCATCTCCATGTCAATGGTCTTCCTCCCCTTTGGGGTCCCATACCACTATCGCCAACATCCTCTTCTGTCTTTAGCTGAAGATAGTATTTAAGGTGAGGGTATTGGACATTTTGTTAAGTTACTCAGTTCTCCTGGGTCTCTCCCATGTAGACATGCTGTTAAATTTTTGTTTGATTTTCTCCTCTTAATCTGTCTCATGTCCATTTAATTCTTAGACCAGCCAGAGGAATCTAGAAGGGGAGAGGAAAGTTTTTTCCTCCCTCCAATTTCTGCATGGAGTACTTCTACTTAGCTTTTGCTTGACTAGCTCTTATTCATCATTCCTATCACAACTCAAATGTTACTTTCTTAGAAAATCTTTTCTTGTATACTACTTGAGAATAGTTACTCTAAATTACTCAGAAGTAGTTTCTCTCCTACCTTAGACACAGCATTATAGCATCACATTTTATTTTCATTCAGAGTACTTAGGAAATTATCATTTTCTTTGTCAACTTATGTATTTTCTGTCTTCCTCCTCTACATGGAATTTCTCTGGGGTTTGGTTTCTGTCAGTGTTTCTGTCCTTGGATATTACTCCATTCTCAGTAAACAGAAGAATACCTATGAATTAACATAGTATCAATAAATATTGTCAGATGAATGAATGAATGAATATATGAATGGATCATCTGTTTAAAAAACTGACAGGTATAAATCCTAAACCTTGGCCAATTTTGGTACCAATAAATCAATCTTTAATAATTCCTTATGAAAATATGATTCCTTAGAGGATACAATGTGTATGGTTCATTTTCTTTTCCAAAACAAAGAGGAGAGTTGAAGTTAACAAAGGGGTAAAAAATAACATATTTCTGTTGTTCTCACTCTCTTGTGATTTTCCATTTTTGTCTGCTTTGACACAGTGTGTTCCTAGCAGACATATAGAATTGGTGGGTTGATGGCTATCCAGGAGTACCTGGCCAGCCAGTGGGTTGGCTGCCTTCTCAACGTGATGCCACATAACCACTGAGGAGAGTGGTTGCTGTGGTGGTCACTCCCCTTGATTCACCAGAGTCCTCCTGCTCTCCTGTAGAACACTGTCCGCTGAGAAAGCTATCAAAGAATGGATAGAAAGAAGAGAAAAACAACAATAACTAACAAGCCAGAAACTTGTGCTGGGCTTTCTAAAATTTTGTTCAAGTATTTCATCTCTTGAAACAATTGTGAAAAATTTGCAACTTTGAATAGAGCTTTTAAGCCTGCATTACAAATCTTTGTGCACCCCAACTCCTACAACAGTAAGGCCATATCCATTAGGGGAAAACATGGATTTGAAACATCCATTTCAGCCATTTTTTGTCATTTTGAATTTTACAGTGTTTGTTTAAAAAAATTCAAACACCGTCACTGATCTTAAATGGGTCAGTTCACAATCACTATCAGTTTCATGTTGCTGTTTCCACAGTTATGAGGAGTTGAAGACAGTTATGATTCTAACACTACAAGTGGGGGGGTGGGTATAGCTCAGTGGTAGAGTGCATGCACAGGTCCCGGGTTCAATCCTCAGTACCGCCATTAAAAAAAAATTTCTTTTTTAAAGCTACAGGTAAAAAACATTTGAAGCTACGCTTTCATCAGAGCGCAAAAATGTGAAATTGTTTTTAGCTCTAACAAAGCATATTTTTAAGGAACATAAGGAGTAGTAATTTTAAGACATTTTATGGTGTCTGAATGTGTTAAAAAATTTTTTTAACCACTATATCTCAAGACTGTTGACTAAAATTTATTGAAAAACTAAGAAAGTGCATACTAAATTATCACAAAAAATGTTTGTGCTCTATCAAAATATTGAGATACCCTGGTATGTCATGATGTGAATTCGTATGTCTCAGGAAAAACTATTATTTTTACAATAATATAATTTAGTATAGTTGACCCTTGAACAACGTGGGGGTTAGGGGTGCACCGCCAACACAATAAAAAATCTGCGTATAGTTTACAGTCAACCCTCAGTAAATATGCAGTTCCTCCATATCTGAGGTTTCACATTCATGGATTCAAACAGGTAAATACTGTATCAAGCAAGTAAATATTGTATCAAGTATATAAGTATCAAGCAAGTAAACACTGTAGTATTTACTATTGAAAAAAAAAATCCCCGTATAAGAGGATCCATGCATTTCAAACCTGTGTTATTTAAGGGTCAAGTGCATATATATGTTGGTAGGAAGATTATGCATTGGAGAAAGAGAAAACTTTTCATGTTAGGATACTTGAGAAATTTTAAATTTGGTTTTCTGTTCAGAGAACAGCAAAATATTCCTTTCTATAATATAAGCAATAAGAATACAACATGGAAATTTTTGATGTTTCAAGAGCCATAAAATGTAATACAAAAGACCAAATGAGAAATATGTTTTTGGCCAATATAATTTTATAAGTCAGTGACAGAATAAAAAGGGTTTATAATTGGGCGTTATGTGTGATTTCACATTTATTATTTGTAATAAAAAGGAGGATGAGAAAGCATGGTTTCAAAAGAGAAGAAATTTATTTCATCCATAGAGGATCTTGATGACAAAATGTTTGCTAAATCTAAGTTTACTGAAAGCTGAAGTCAGCTTTTAGTTGTTCATATTCAGGATCCATGATAATATTTTAAAACACTTGGAATTTGTAATTCTTAAGCAAGAAAGGTTTGCTGGAAAATGCAGTTTGGATGATATGCCTAGAAATCAATGTGCTAGCTTTAAACCGGGTCTCATCTTTCTCTTCTAAGATTTCTGTTTTATTTCCTCTTTTCCTGAGCTTGTGGTTTTTCCCTTTAGCTTATGATCTCACTGCATCCACGCTTTCTTTTCTTTGAGGAAACTATTATTATTAGAAGAAACATTGCGCATGGAGCTTTCCTGACTGAGTTATGTAAGCTTAAGGATGTCAGCCTGCTCTCAGCTCTCAAATTGTATTTGCTTCATTTTCTTTCACAAAGCCCCTTGTGCCAAAGGACAGCCCCAAGATGGAAGTTTTGAAAGAGCTAATCATGAATCCTAGTAGTTGGAACAGTTTGGAATAAATTGATGAAAACATATAAGCAGCACCTTAGGGTTACTGGAGGAAACGAGAAGTGGTCTTTGAATATCTCCTTTGACATTTTGCTTCCTACACTGATTGGCAACAGTGCTGGAGGGTTAAAAAAAAGAAAAGAAAAGAAAAGAAAAAAGAAGGTTTGCCCATAGAATCTTGACACCTTCAGGGAAGAAACTTTGCATTTCCGTTCAGTATTCATGGGAAGGAATCTTGACTGGCTCAGAGGCTGGTTGTTATTTTACAGTTCATTAATCATTGAGTGATAAAGGGCTTTGGAGAAGCAGAAGGAAGCTGGGGTCAGCCAGCCAGCAGACAGCCCATAGTAATGACAGTGTGGCAAAGGTCTTCAGCTGAGGGCGGGAAGCCCAGGCCTAGGGACTCCTGTGATTAGTCACTGCAACCGATTTGCCTTGACGTGCCCTCTGCTTTCAAAGAATGCGACGCCAAAACTCTCAAGTCCCTTGATGTAATTATGGAATGCAAATGGCATTTTTTTTTCCAGATTTTTCAAAGTGATAAAGCTGAGACGGATTGAAGAGATAATGACTAAATCAAAATGTACAAGGACGTTCCCTCTCCTTAAGTAATTGCCAGATGATCTACAAAAACTGCAAATTTGGTAGAATAATTCTTGTTCGCTATTCAACATTCACTCACAATGATTGTACCATGGGTATGTTTTCTCAGTTGCTTTCCGGTTCTTTAATTTTTCTCTTATTCCTCCCTAAACTCAATCTGCAAACCTTGGCAATAAAACATTATGTAGACTTGATTCGCAGAGTTCTTATGGTCACATATCCTAGATAAAAATGCAAAACAAATTGTAATGTAGCTTGGTCAATATAAGAGTTGAATGTCGCTTACAAAAATGATTTAAAAACATCTAGCACTTTTCTTTGTAAAAGCCTTGTAATAAACACCTCTGTTCTTTCAGATGGAAATTATTTATAAGTACCAGGAAAGGGCCTGGAATTGAATACCTTTCAAATAACACCAGATATTTTCTAATATTTGACAGTTTTATTTAAAGGAGGTGGTGAGAGTTTTTATGTTTTAAAATTTTACTCACCAATATTTTCTATTGTTTTGTGTCTTTATATAAAGAGCAGTATATGTTGATAGAAAACTCAGTATTACATATATTGAAGTTGAGATTTTATTCATTTAGAATGCATTGTCTTTCATACATCACCTAACATGAAGCTTAATTTTACATTCCATGATTAGAAGCTTTGGCTAAACAAAGTGAATTATGCAAAGCTATTTGCCAAGAAAATGTTTTAAAAGAATTAAAATATAATAATGCATGTTGTTTTCAGACATGAAATTTGGAAGCACGGTTTACTTATGAATAATTGAATTCCTAATTATAAACCATTTTCTTTGTATTCTATATACCTATAGTGAACAATGCTAACCTTTGTAGTCATTCAGTATGCTTGAAAGATAGGATTTTTTGATACATGCTATAATTCTAGGGTTTCCTTTCTTTGGATTAATCTTTTTCCTCATGGAGCATGCAATAAATAAGCCTATTTAGAACCACGTTTAAAACTTACTTTGATGTGTGTCTTCCCTAAGGGAATTTAACTATGACAGTAATAGGCTATATCGCCTGGCCTTTGCTTTCTAATTGTCCTTATATAATACCACACAGTTCATAGAGGACTGTGTCTTAGGTAGTATCAAGCCTTGAATCAGATCTTCTGTCTGCCAGACAGATGACCCCTAAATGCACATGGGGGAAAAATCTGAGAAAAGGGAATCTCTGGACTTCAAAATTCAAAACTACATAGATCCAAGAAGGATCTTAATAAACCAGGAGAGATGCAGATTTACACAGGGGATGAGCATCACACTGACCATAAAGTGGTACTTAGAGTGACCCTGGGTAAAGCTGCGCCGTAGAATCAAGCTGCTTCCAGATAAAATCACCTTGTTTACTAGAATTCTTGATTGGAAAAATTTGGGCTTTTTTATTTTTTTTTTTAAGAGCCACCCTTTGCCTCTCCTTCATCTCCCTGACAACTATTCAAATTGTTTGTCGACATCCTGATTAAATCTTACATAACTGACTATAGTAAGCATCCCTGCCTTCCAAATTCTGCCTAGAGCAATATAAAAACCCAGCAAATAAATAAATTATGGGTAATGAAGGGAGACTTACTACATTTGTTAAAAGACTTCACCTCAGGATTTCTTTAAATATTATACTTTTCTAATGCAATTGAAATAATTCAATTAACTTAAAAAAAGACTTTCAGAAAGATACCCATATTTAGTTTTGGTTAATTCTTGTCATGTAGCTATTAGCACAGTGGTGATGTTTTGAAATACCATTAAAACTAAATGAGAGCTTTCCAAGTCCTCTCAATGTTTATAATTTGTCAGAATTAGAAATTGCATGGAATTAAGATATTTATGGAGTATTTACCAAATGAAAGGCACTGGGAGAATGCAGAATAAAAAATACACACTAACGTTAAACATTTGGCTTCCTGATACACAGATATAGAAATAGATATGCATAGATTAAATGTATGTATATCAAGATATGTGTTAAAAGATACATGTGACAATAATTAAAGTGAAAGGCAAAATGTAAGGATCATAAAGAAATATGTACATAGGAATTGGAAAAATGAAGGTAAGAAGTATTTATTGAAAATCATCATGAAAAATTATTGAAAATCCACAGAACTTTCTTGCGAAAACTTTAACAAAAATAGAGCAGTGGAGATTTTAGATGACTTAAAAAGTAATAAATTAATGTTGATTTTGGGCAAATTTTTAGAATAGATTATTAAACATTTTTTTTTCCATTAGGTAAGATTGTGTTTGGTTGCAAGTAACGGAAGTTTGACTACTGCTACTTAACCTAACAGCAGTTATTCAAAATAGAAATCCAGGCATTTATGCTGAGTTATTTATGCCAGTAGTGATCTGTCTCCGTCTAACGCTCATTCTTCATTTTGTGTTTTTCTTCCTCATACTCCTCAGATCGTTGCTCTACTTCCAGGCATAGTGTGCCTGTAAAAGATGTTTGCCAGCCAAGTAGGTCCCTTTTTGTCAGGATTTATCAGAAAAACAAGCCGAAGGCCTCTTCTGCTTGCATCCTATTAGCCTGGACTACATCACATAGCCACCTTCCAGATAAACATCATTGCTTCCCACCAAGTGCTCACAGTTTCCCATTTTTAAACCTCTGCTTTTTGCTGACCGAACTTTAGTCAGTCTCCTCTCTTTCCCAGAAAGCCCTGAGCATCAGCCTGCCCCAAGCCTACACAAGTACTCAAAAGCAGAGCACGCCCACCTCTCAGCTTGTGCTGAGCAGTGGTTGACCACAAGGCGCATTCCCCCTCCACCCTCACAGAACAGACGCCTCACTCCTTTTTTTTTTTTTTTTTTTTTGCTGATTTCCTCTTACTGATAAAAGAAAAGCCTTTCAGTTTGATTTTGAGGTTTTTGATCTCTGAGATTGGAGAGTTCTCCCTACTGCAATAGTTTTTCTTCTGAAAAAAGGTTTTTCTTATCTAAGTCCAGGATGATGATGATGATGATGATCATTAGACACTGTAATCTCTGGCTTTGGGGAGTAAGGAGAAAAGGGAGTATTGGTTTTGGATATTAGGCCTCTGTTGGAATGTCTGCTGAAGTCTGTAAACACTAGACAATGTTTAAGCAGAAGCTGGCCTTTTTGCCAGCATTGTTATGTAAGGAAATCAGTTATTCATTGGAAAGAAGCTTGGCCTGGATGATCTGAATGTTCCTCTCCAAATCTAGCAGAGTATGACTAAGCCTGGTTCACACAAACCCCCAAATCAGCTTGCAGGCAGAGATCATATACAATTTTAATCAATTGGGAAAACATTTAGAGACAATCAAATTTAAATGGAACTTTCATCGTGTGTAGAATTTTGATAGTTGAGACAATAGGGGAAAATATTTAGGATTTGTAGTTCATTGCCATGAAGCTGTCTAGAATCCTGTGTCTAACCACTGATGATTTCCCAACTCCCAACTTTTGTGAGAACAGCTAAATTCAAGTTTTCCATCCATGTTGATATTTCACCCCCAGAAGATACATTCTTTGGTTTAAAAAAATATTATTATTGCCATTTTAGTTTAATCTTGTCTTGGTGAGAAAATAAAACTAATATGCAATTTTCTTTCCTCTTGGTTCAAGAAAGCAATGTGATAAAACTGTATCTCAAGCTCATCGAAAGTAATTTAAATCATCCTGAAGTGTCAAATATCTAATAATATTTGGAAATAAGATGTGAAAAAAATTCTTCACTAATTCTCATGGAAAAAAAGTAATCCTGTTTTATAGATACTCTGAAAGATGTTAATACACCTTTCAGACAGAAAAAATATATATAAATCAGTGTCTTAGCAGATATCTAATACTTATGAAAAGACAGAGACTGTTAAGGAAAATACATTGAAAAGCCTCGAAAAATATTATTTTTCTCAAAACTCACCTCACTTTGCTTCACACTTTTCAATAAACACTATTTGCTTTCTGAGAGAAAAACCTTACAGTTTTATCATATACTCAATATTATATATTGACATAGTCATTTTAAGAAAAAAGGGGGGCAGCAAATCTTTTTGTAAGCTTTTTCCCTAAGATTTAATCCTACTGTACAATTGTCTTTATGTACTTTAAAGTAGACTTCAATATTTCCTCTTCTCAAACAGCAAATATTTTCAGGCAGGAACCCCGTATGAAACCCTTCTGCCTTGGTTCTGGGAATAGAATACTTGTGTTAAATTTTTACACAGATAATAGCATTTGTAGGAAATTTATGCCATTGATTCACAAAGTAAAATATGTTTTTCTCTGTGGAAACATGAAGTTTGTTTTACTGTTTTGTAATTGTTTTGAAAAGTTAAAAAAAAAAAAGGCAGGGTAACAGTAAGTCACACAACAAACACCAGGTGCCCACCATTACAGAATTGGCCAATACTGACAGGTTGAAGTTTTGCTTTCTGTATAAATATGAATGTGACTCTCTCCTCGCTCATTCATCTCCTGTGTACTTTAATATTTGATAATTGTTTTTTCAGGTCTCACATGATTTTGTTAGCTTTACTCCTAATGGGTACTAAAGGTAAATATAATTTTCATTGCTGTTTTGAATGTTTACATTTTACATAGCATTTTCTAATTTGTTATTGCTCCTTGATAAGAATTCTAATGATTTCAGTATTTTTTTTTTTTTTTTGTATCCAGCAGATTTACTAAAGTCTTAATTAGATTGAATGATATCTAGGAATGTCTTGGATTGTCTATGTAAATAACAACAATTTTGTGACTTTAAAAATACTTGAATGTTTCATATAATTTTTTAAATTATAATACTGGCAAGAACATCCAGTGAAACTTTCAATAATTGAGTGGTAATAAAACATCTCGTTTCATTTTTTGACATTACTAAGAATGATTATTATATTTTACTTTTAAGAATGATATGCCTGTAGATTTTTGGTAGAACTTTATCAAGTAAAAACATCCCCTTTGATTCTTAAATTGCTAAGAATTTTTATAGAAATCGTTTTCTTCTGCACTTATTTTTTTCTTTCTCATGTGACCTTTCAGTGTAATAGTTGTTTTATGTTGAATTGTTAATTTTAAAAAATGTATTTTACCAGCACTGCATTCCTGGAATAAACCTTTTTTGGTACTTTTGAGATTTTTAAAAATACTTTATTGAGTTGAGTTGATTTCTATGTTTTCTTTTTATGTCTTCTTGTATTTTTAAAGGTGAGACAATTTAATTTTTATGCTGTTGCCCAATTTCCATGTATATTATATTAGAATCATAAAATGAATGAGAGTTTTTTTATAATGCTTTGTTTCTAAAATATTTTGGTAATATAGGGATTACTTATAGTTTTAAGGTCTTTTTTTTCTAATTTTTTTTAAATTGAAATATAGTCAGTTACAATGTGTCAATTTCTGGTGTACAGCATAATGTCTCAATATGCATATATATACATATATTTGTTTCACATTCTTTTTCATTAGAGGTTATTACAAGATATTGAATATAGTTCCCTGTGCTATACAGGAGAAATTTGTTTTTTATCTACTTTTATTTGTAGTGTTTAACATTTGCAAATCTCAAACTCCCAAATTTATCCCTTCCTTTCCTATCCCATTACCTTTCCCTGGGTAACCATAAGATTGTTCACTATGTCTGCGAGTCTGTTTCTGTTTTGTAGATGAGTTCATTAGTGTCTTTGTTTTTCTTTCTTTCTTTTCTTTTTTTCTTTTTTTTTTTTTTCATTCCGCATATGACTGATATCATACAGTATTTTTCTTTCTCTTTCTGGCTTACTTCACTTAGAATGACAATCTCCAAATCCATCCGTGTTGCTGCAAATGGCATTATTTTATTCCTTTTTTTTTATCACCAAGTAGTATTCCATTGTATAAATATAGCACAACTTCTTTATCCAGTTATCCATCAATGGACATTAAAGTTGTTTCCACATCTTGGCTATTACATATAGCAGTACTATGAATATTGGAGTGCATATACCTTTTTGAATTAGAGTTCCCTCCAGATATATGTCTAGGAGTGGGATTGCTAGATCATATGGTAAGTTTATTTTCAGTTTTTTTGAGGAATCTCCATACTGTTTTCCACAGTGGCTGCACCAAACTGCATTCCCACCAACAGTGTAGGAGGGCTCCTTTTTTCACAGCTTCTCCAGCATTTATCATTTTTCGATTTTTGAATGATGGCCATTCTGAGTGGTGTGAGGTGATACCTCATTGTAGTTTTGATTTGCATTTCTCTGATAATTAGTGATATTGAGCATATTTTCATGTGTCTTTTGGCCATTTATATGTCTTCATTGGAGAATTGCTTGTTTAGGTCTTCTGCCCATTTTTGGATTGGGTTTTGTTTTTGTTGTTATTAAGTTGTATGAGCTGTTTATATATTCTGGAAATTAAACCTTTGTCAGTCACATCATTTGCAAATATTGTCTCCCATTCCTTAGGCTGTCATTTTGTTTTGCTTATAGTTCCCTTTGCTGTGCAAAAGCTTGTAAATTTAATTAGGTCCCATTTGTTTATTTTTGCTTTTATTTCTATTGCCTGGGTAGACTGCCCTAGGAGAACATTGCTAAGATTTATGTTAGAGAATGTTTTGCCTATGTCCTTTTTCTAGGAGGTTTATAGTAGCTTGTCTTATATTTAAGTCTTTAAGCCATTTTGAGTTTATTTTTGTGTATGGTGTGAGGGAATGTTCTAACTTCATTGATTTACATGCTGCTGGAAAGTTTTCCCAACACCACATGCTGAAGAGACTGTCTTTTCTCCACTGTATATTCTTGCCTCCTTTGTGAAAGATTAATTGACCATAGGTCTGTGGGTTGTTTTCTGGGCTCTCGGTTCTGTTCCATTGATCCATATGTCTGCTTTTGTGCCAGTACCATGCTGTTTTGATTACTATAGCCCTGTAGCATTGTCTGAAGTCTGGGAGGGTTAAGGTCTGGTAAAACTAACTCTGCAATGGTCTGGATTAAATGCTAATTTTAGAGAAAGTTTGTTTTTTCCATGTGATTAAATCTTTTAATGGCTACTCATCTGCTTGGTTTTTCTACTTATTAAGTCAATTTTAGTAACCTAACTTATTTTTTATACAAAATTGCTCATTTCATCTATCTTTTCAAATATATTCACATAAAGTTATTTATAATATTCTCTTATGTTTAGAAACAACCTCTAATGTACTAACACCGCATTGCCCCTTCAATAAATATTGTTTATTTGTGTCCTGCACCTCCTTCTATTTTTAAAACTATCACGTACTTTTTCTAAATCAATTTTTCTGGAGGAACCCAAGCCTAAGCCTGTGACACATGTAATTCTCCTAGCCATAATATTTATTTCCAGAATGGACATGTTGGGAAGGAAGAAATTTTCCTCTCCCTTTCTAGGTTCTTCTGGCTCATCTAAGAATTAAAATGACATGAGGCAGATTAACAGGAGGAAATCAAGCAAAAGTTTAATAACATGTATACACGGAAGAGACCCAGAAAAATTGAATTACTCATCCAAATGGCCACAGCCCTCACCTTAAATGCCATCTTCAGCTAAAGACAGAAAAGGATGTCAGGGGTAGTGGTTTGGGACCTCAAAGGGGAGGAAAGCCATTGACATGGAGATGGAAAAGCAAATATTTGGTAAACAAATGTTCACTGGGCCATAGGACACAAAGAGGAATTTTAACCAGTAGATTTTGCTAAGTTTCTCCCTGTTTACACACTGGTTCATACTATAGCTACTGATGGTGCTAGCTCCCTTCTTGGAACAGGTTATCTGTCCTCTGTAAGCAGTGAAGGGGAAGATCAGAGTTTCTTCCTGAGGCTTTTGGGCCTTGATTGTTTTCAGCTGGAAGTAATCCTCATGCCAAAGAGATATTTTAGGGTGGGATATTTTGCTTCCCTACAGACACATGTGCTAATAGACAACAGTGATAAAGAGGGAGACGTTTTCTGGACCTTTTGGAAAATGTGGTCTATCCCTTAAGAGACAGATGCTGCAAGTGATGCTCTCTTCCCTCTGAGCCCTTGAGCAGAGATGTGCGGCCCCATACTGCTGTAACCCCGTTCGCATTATCCTAGTAAGAAAAGGCACCCAAACAGGATGAAAGAGTCAAGTATGATCCAGGAAGATTTAACCTTCACTAATAGATTAAATCAACAATCTACCTCTGAACTTTCAATAGATGAGCCAAAAAAAAAAAAAAAAAAATCCCTTACTGTTCAAGCCACTTGGAGGTAGGTTTTTGCTTACTTAAATCCTGATTGCTCCACTTCTGTCATTTCCCTTCTGATATGTCCTTTAGGTTTATTCTCTCTTTTTTTCTTAAGCTTCTTTGGCAGAGTTCCCACATAGTTGCCTGTACTTTAAATGTGTATTCAGAGGTTGGTCAGTAAGTGTCTTTCATAAGAATGAAGAAAGCCATCATTTCTCTTTCACCCTAACTGCTACATATTTGTAAATTCTCAGTCAGTATCCCTCGGGGCTACTGGCTGTTCTCTTTGCTCAGCACCGCCACCTTAGATGGCTATCAGAATCTCGAGTTTGGCAAGATTGCAAACTCCTTGGCTCCAGCTTAGCCTTCCTTCCTGTTACAAACTTTATAGCTAGATAAATTGTCCTAAAGCATAAATCACTGTTTACCAATTTTCTGCTTTCAATTTTAAAAAGACTGAATTATCAAGGAATTTGGTTGTAAATAATAATAAAAAAAAAAAAACTCTGGGTAACTTAAGCAGAAATGGAATTTGTTTGAAGCGTCTTGGAGAGTTCACACAATCAAAGCTCAGAAAGTGGGTAGAGCAAAAGGAAGACAAGGGATCGCTAAGACCATGTCACAGGCGCAGTCTGCTCTGCCTGCCTGGATTTTAATCTCTTGCAGATTTCTGGACAGGAATATCTATCTGCCTTCTTTTTGGGAACTCATTAACAAAAGGAAGGCTGTTCATATGACAGTGATTCTTAAGTTCCCTAGTCCAAACTTCACAACATGGCTTGTAAGAGAAATACGTTGATCTACTCAGGTTTTTATTTTTTTCTGGAATCTTCTTCTTCTGGTTAACTCTCACTGATCCTACGTTCTCAGCTTAGAATTTGTTTCCTCCACTGGAAACTCTCTCTTATTCCTCGTGTCCAAGTTAGGTTTTTCCTACATTCTCATAAAACAAACTGTGCTTAAAATGTCATCTTATTTTTGATATAATTCTCCGTCTCCTTCACTGGACTTCGTACTCTCCTTTATTTTTGTCTTGCATATATATGATACATGGCACAAATAGACACTCAACATAATTTAAAATAAATTTTAAATTTATTTAAAATAAATTTTAAAATATATGTGTAAACCTTAAGTGGAATTTCTAGGAAATACTTTGGTGTTTACTAACGCTATCTTTCCCTCTTTTTTTTTTTTTCTATTGAGCAACTATTTTATTTTTTATTTTTTTTAACATTTTTTATTGATTTATAATCATTTTACAATGTTGTGTCAAATTCCAGTGTTCAGCACAATTTTTCAGTTATTCATGGACATATACTTTCCCTCTTTTCTTTGTCTCTTTCATAAGGTAGGTTTTATTTAAGATCTGTTGCCAGTAAGACCTGGATTCTGATGTGCTAAAGGTGAACGGTGAATTTGGAGCAGGAACTTTGACAGCCTTTGATGCTGGCTGCTCTTTCTATACAATAAGAATCTCATACCAGTAATGCCTCTTAGATTTCATTTTCCGTCTAGCCGGAAACCCAGCTGTGAGCCCCAGAGTATAGCTGGGATATCTGATACACTACAAGATGTGAGAGCCTTTGTTCTCTGGAATTAGAGCTGATTTTTTGTATGATGGTGAAGGCTCATGCTAACGGTGTACAAATTTCCTTAAATTTATCATTGTGAGCGCAACATGCCTTGCCTGACAGTTTTATAAATAACTGGTCTTTTTCTCGTCTTACTTGGTGAAAATTCAAGTTTTATATTTTCTATAGGAAATAAATTAACTGAGCTAGTTCTTATTCAAGAACTATTATTTTCAAAATAGAACTTAAAACTATAACTTTGAGAGGCAGGCTGTAAAGTGAAAAATTATATTGTCTATTTATTCAGCCTATCTTCCTTTAATATGCATGTATTAGGTACTGACTAGGTTTTCAGCACTGCAATAGGCACAAATGGTACTAAGATAAATAAGATTCAATCCCTTCTCTGAAGGAATTTACAATGTAGTAAGGGATACAGACAAAAATTATTCATTCTGAAGCAAACAAACAAAACAATGAGTAAAATTGAAACACCAAGAGAGATATCCCTGGATAAAGGCAAAAGTGGCAATTCTGTGCCCTTGGTAGTGAAGGTGGGATAACAAGCAACAGAGTTTAATTGGAAAACTGTCTTTTATTGTTCCTTATGTTTTAATGCAAAAGAGGTCAGATGTAGAGAACTGGTTAAAACAAGTATCAGTTGTATTCTAACCATAGAAATCAGACAAAAACTGCAAAAGCTTTTGCTCAGAGATACCTAAAAAAAAAATACATTTAAATTTACAATGACTAAGGACATAATTTCTAAAGTAATTCAGTAATTATAGATATTACTTTGAAACCATTAGGCATTACTTTGAGGAATTATGGAATAAAAAGTTTCCTCTTAATGACTGAATGTCCATGTTTTCCTTATTTCAAAAAGGATAAGTTAAAAAAAATAAAAGGATGGCTTGTGTTAATGGACACATTAATCAGAGAATGACCAATGGGCTAGAAAGCAATTTTTAAATTATGCTGTAACGGTAGAATTTTAGGGTATATGCAAACATATACCATTTAAACATCAAATATTCCAGCTATTTATTCAATATTTATTTTATAATATTTCCATGAATGTGACGGTAGACTGTATTATTTATCTATAATTCATCCTTCCTTCCCCTCCCTGTTGTGATTTATTGTGGTCCTAGTGCACTTCCCTGCGCGTTGGTTTGGGGTTGGCCATGTGACTTCCTTTGGCAATGAAGTGCTGGTGCCATGACAATGTACCACCTCTGAGTTGAAGCCTTAAGAAACATTAAATAGTTTACTCATCCTTCTTGGAGATCTTCCATCCATAAATGAGAAGCACTTGCCCTGAGAATTTGGTGGACTAGAATGAGAAATACATGGTCCTGAACCTAATCTTCAATTTGTGGTAGAGCTTCCCCAGCCAACCTATACATCCAGTTATCTCACTGTCTCTTAAATCTATCTTTGCATGAGGATGATGAAGAGAAAGACATTAAACTAGTGCTTTCTCTAGCCAGATACTATTTTTGTTATATAACACTTATTCTCTGACATGTACCATAGCTCTGTGATTAGAATCTTAGTCCAGTTCCAAGCTTTATCACTTACTTCCTGTTTGTCCTCAGGAAAGTTACTTAATATCTTGGTGCCTAGTTTCCATGTCACTAAATAGGGAAATAACAGAATCTATCTCATTGGTTCTTTTATAGTTTATATGAGATTAAAAAAAAAAAAAAGAAAGAAAAACAATTGCCAGATACATGATAAGTCCTTGCTAAGTGTTAGCTACCATTACATTCATACTCTTTATCACAGACCAATGAGGCGAGCTTTCTTAAATCAGTTTTGAAGATTAAAAATAAGAAAAAGTAATATTAACTATTCTTGCATGGTTCTGAACTCAGGTTTATTTAATTATAAAGTCCTCACTTATTACATAGACTTGTGAGTTAGAAGTCTCTTTCCCCTACGGATCCTACATTTAATAAAAATCTTTTAAGGCTTTTTTTGTTTGTTTATTTGTTGAGTGCCAGGTTGCTTTGGGGCTAATGTATCTAATTATTTCAATATGCTCTAAAAGTATGTGGGAAAAACTAACTGAAAATATGAGGAATAATTCCTGTGAGAAAATGTAAAAGGAAATGTTTTATCTGAGGAAAAAAAATGGGAAGGGGAAATGTGGATTCTCTTTGTGACTATATAAAGCATTTTAAGAAACTTCAGTGTGTTTTTTTTAAACATACAAAGGTAAAAAATGCCATAAACACCAAAAGACTCATAACCAAACGTTAACAATGAACATTTTCAAGGCATATGAAAATTCAGAAGCTAATCACAAGATGTAATAAAACAAGTTAATTGCATTTTGCTAGGGACATAGAAAGTAATTTCATTATTTACTGCTGTATAACAAAGTGCCTCAAACCTTAGTGGTGTAAAGAAAGAAACATTTATTCTCTCTGGGTCTAAAGTCTGAGCCCGACTTAGCTGGGTGTCTGTGCCTCCAGCTCTCTCCTGATGCTTCAGTCAGGCTGTCATTTGTGGGTTTATCTGAAAACCCAAGTAGGAGGAGATGTACTTTCCAACTCATGGTTGTTGGTAGGATTGAGTTCCTCAGAGAATTCAGTTGCTTCACAGCTTGTTGGCACGAGACTTTCCTCATTTCAGGTGGCAGGATTTAGTTCCTTCACATCTGTTGGCCAGAGAACTTCATTTCCTTGCCACGTGGTTCTTACCACAGGGTAGCCCGCATGTAACAACACATTGTGAACAAATGAGTGAGAGCGCGAGAAAGAACAAGAACCCAAGATGAAAGCCACAGTCTTCTTTACAACCTAGCCTCAGAGATGAAATTCTTGTTACTTCTGCTGTATATTATTTGTTAAAAGTAAGTAAATAAGTCTAGTTCACACTCAAGGGCACTAGTGTGTGAAACAGGAAGCAGGGTGTTGGCAGCCATTTTGGAGGCTGCCTCCCACAGGTTAGGTGTAACTTAAAGCCTAGGATGTCCAAGACACCAGGTCTATGAATTCAGGCAATAGGCATTAAGGAAAATTCTTCTCTGACTTACGTAGTAACTGCTATTGGCAGGATGCAACAGGGCTCTGGGCGTGATTGTGGAATCTACATTCTCAAAGAATCTGATTCTCTTTAAGAGGAAGGATATTATTTTTATCTTAAATCAACTAGACCAGTGTTTTTCAATCAGTGATCTCTGAAATTCTTGGGTGTTTAGAAATACTTTCAAAGTTCTCTACTTTTAGAAACACGAGGCTAGACATTATAGTTTATAAAATCTATTCTTTATTAGGAAATGTTAACAGTTGAATCACTGAATGAGTGAATAAATGAAATACTCATTTGCCTACGAGGCATGCTGATATGATGGGTATAATTTAGGAGTCTTAGCTCTGACATTAGTCATATGAAGAAGGAGGTTCTCCTTGAATGAAAATCAATTCTGGTTACTGTGCTCTCTCTTACAAATTGTCCGTGGACTGGAATATCTAGTAATTGATGCTGTATTTTTAAAAGTTGTTTTCCTCTTAAAGAAATACTAACTTTCTGTTTGCATTTCTTTAGGTTCTCTTTCAAATTATGTTTACATTCTGGTTGCTTCTGAATGACATGAAGATTTTCTATGAATTGTGAATGGTTAAGCTTTGCGTCCAGGCCTCAGTTATGTTTTCCCAATGATTGATGACATTGTGAAGTTAGATTTTTACTTTCCAGTGCAAAATCAATTTTTCAACTAGAGTAACCTGCAACTGTAATGAGTTTGGAAAAATCTTTTCTGGTTTCATGCTGAGATTCCATTAGCTGCATTTAGAGATTGCTATGTACACAGATGCACAGTACTGATGGAATGCTGTGTTTCTGTAGTTGCCCCAAACCATTCAGTGGCATAAAGTTTGAATGTGTGTCCTAAAATTACAGCCTTTGGAGAGCCTTAAAAGCCTGGGAACAAATGGTGTAGTGTCAATTAATGTAGATGTCTTCAAATCTGGGAGTTTATTTCTCCAGAGTAAATGTTGTACTTGGGGAACTTCCAGATATAATAGGCTTCTAGTACCCAGTGAATTCTCCAACTAAAAATGCTCCCCAAATGTCAATGTTGAGAGGAAGCTAACTAATTCTTTGTTGTTTTTTTGATGTTCAGCATTTGCAAAATATATGCATTGCATTTCATAAACCAAAAGGAAATTAGTATTAAATTTTATTTGCAAGTTGTAATATTTTACCACTGTTTTCATATTGCCATATTCTTTTTTAAAAAAATTTTTTATTGAAATGTAGTTGATTTACAATGTTAGTTTCAGGTCTACAGCAAAGCGATTCAGTTTTACATTTTTTTTCCAGATTCCTCATATTGCCATATTCTTTAGTGTGAATTAGTTCATTTTAAAAGTATTTGAAGCTTAGTCAATCATAGGTTTTACAAGTAGCATTAATAGTAACATTTGTAATTCCCATGAAAAAAAATTTGATAAATGAAATCTTAAATCTCAGTAGTCACGCTAAGTGCATTTTCTCTAAGTTCTTTTTCCATCTCTTTTTAAAGCTTTCACTCTTTGACTGTATCCACATGACACTAATATGTGTTTAAAAGCAAAATTACCTATTTGATCAATTAATCCCCTGGTTTACATAATGACAAAAAAATCCACTGATTTTTTTTCTCACAGAATTTCTTGAAATCACCAGTGTTCTCCATCCCATATAGTATTCACAAACTTTGAATGTTTTAAAAAAAAGGTTTCTCAAGTTGACAAAAGGGAAGTCAATTTGGTACCTCTGAGGGAAAGAAAAAAATCTAGAGCAAAGCATGCAACATGAAGGAAAACTTGTGAAGAAATAATGTTAAAATATCCAGAGGTGAGAGCAGAGAGAAAATTGTATATGACCTTGCATTATCCATCCAACTGTAGCAGGGCTGCACAAAATGCCATGGAGATTTCCCACTGGATACAACTCCATCATATTACCTATTAGAGAGGTGACAGACTTTCAACTTATGTTGCTCTTGTGAGAAACCCCCTAGAGTATTCAATTCAGTCCTGGACAACTCAATACTAGAAAGATGGAAAGACTGAGGGGGGTTTTAAGAAAAACAACACATTGTAGGAAATATCATAGGATCATGGGGCTGAAAGAGACTAGGAAAGGTCATCTAAACTCCCAGCGTGCCTCTGGACATGATTGCATCTAAACCATTGAATCTCTTTTGAGAAAGGAAATTGTAGAGCATTTCTACTGTTTTAATATTTCAGGTATGTGTTTGGGACATTTAACCTAACCTCGTTAGACTATTTTATGAAAACTTTTTAATTGCAGTGAAGCACACAAATTTTAGGTTTAAAGCTCCATGAATTTTTGTACATAAATACATTAATGAGACTACAACCCAAGTTGAAATAGTATACCAGGGCCTCAGCATGTCAGAAACCTCCGTGAATCCCCTTCTATTCAGGGTACCCTCATGGCCTCACAAACACACTGAAAGTAACTACCATTCTTATTTATCTATCTATTAATTAGTTTTCCTGTGTTTGAACTTAATATAGGTGTAATTATATATCTTGGTCTTTGTTTCTGGGCTGTTTTGTTCAATATTATATAATTCAGCCATGGATAAAGGAATTTTTGTTCCATTGTATTCCACATATATATGAATATAGCACAATTTATTTATTCATTCTACTGCTGATGAATGTTGGCTTTAACTTCCCATTTTGTCTATTATGAACAAAGTTGCTCTGAGCATTCCTGTATAGAACATTTGGTAAAGCTATGTATGCATTTCTGTTAGGGAACCACCTGGGAGTAGGTGGCTAGATCATAGAGTGTGTGTATATGAGTAGCTTCAGTAGTTATCACCAGACTCTTTCTCAATTTATACCTTTCTTATCAGTGTATGAGAATTTCTGTTCTTTCACAGTCTTACCGCTACTTGGCCTCGTAAGTTATTTTCAAATTGTAGCCATTCTGTTAGCATACAATTATATCTCATTGAGGTTCTAACTTGTAATTTCTTGATGACTAATGAAGGTGAGTACTCTTTCATACCCTTCTTGGATATGTTGATACATGCTTTTAAAATGCCTATTCATGACATCTGCTGTTTTTAATTGTGCAGTAACAAAAAATAAATGTATATGTGCATGTGCATGTGCGTGTTTGTGTGTGTGTGTGTGTGTGTGTATGTGTGTGTGTGTGTATGTGTGTGTCTTTCTTTTTAGAAATGAGTTTATCTTTGATACAGGACATCCAAGTTTGCCCTGGAGTTTCCTCCATGATAGCTAATTTAAATAAAAAGAGGAGACTGCAGGATTGCATGAGGTTGCATTTATTGGGAAGGCCTGCAGTTAATGCCACTTCTACACACATTCTATCGGTCAAAATTTAATTTGGCTGCAGGAGTTCCATTAACTATAGGAAAATGTAATTTGTTGATTAGCCAGGGAGTAGAGACTGTAAGTTTAAACACCGAGTCAGTCTCTGGCACATACTGAAAAAAATATTCCATAGAAAAGTTTTTAGCAAGCAAGGCATCTCAGGGTCATAATTAAGTCAGCCTAACTTGATTGTCTTTCTATTAGAATCCAAAGCTATGTCTGTGCTTACTGTTCATTCCCGATTTTGATATTATGTATTTATGTGTTTGTGTGTATATGTATATATATAAATGATGAATTCATTCTATCTAACTTTTTCTTCAATTGTATTCATTTCATATAAATTCTTGTTTTATTGATTTCTCAATCTTGTATAGAGTCCCAGAGTTGAAAAAGACCACAGAGGTCATCTGGTCCAGTCCTTATCCAATGCATAAATCCCCTCCAGCTGGTTAAACTCATTTTTAATTCCAAAGCTATTCTCCAAGCTTCTAGTCATTTCATCAGCAAACTTAATTAACAGGGACTCTATTCAATCTATTGACTCATGAGGCCAGCTTAACAAAATTAATAAATATATAATTTGGCTGACCGCACAGTGAGGTGAAAGATTTGGGAGTAATGTGCATTACTTCAATGCCGGTAATTCCTTTCATAACATTACCAAGCAATATTAGATAATCCTAAATTCACTTTGCTGTGAAAGAAAAAATTCTGTCTTGTTACAACAGCATGCTATTGGGAGTTCAAAAAATATAATATTGTGCTTGCAAGTAAAATGTGCTAGATGGGCGAATTAATACTTCAGATGAACCACAGGAAGCAAAGAACAGTTAATTCAGTAACTGTATGAAATTTTTCTTGAAAATGTACCATTTTGGAAGAGTTACCATGGCTATAGGCCAAACTGTTAATCTTACGTGCCAGTGTTTTTATAAACTGCAATATGAAAACCATTTCCTGGGCTTGTGCAATTCACAGACATTCAGTCCTAGCCAGTCTGTTCATATACAAAACTCAGCAAAGAGTAAAATTAAAAAATTGAATTTGCATTATGTAACATTTGAAATTTAAGTATGCAACAAAGATGGCATTGAAAATTTCTGATCATCAGTTATAAGATAGTTTGGGTTACTTTGTTCCCTCTTGATGAAAACATGTTCTTTTATTAGCATCATGAGTTTTCACAGGTCATACCATAATCAGGGAAGACTACTGACTGATCAGTTGCATATTAAAACTTGTTTCTCTACAGACACAATAAAACCCATACCATGATTGATAATATTTGTTATAAGTTACCTACAGTGCAGATATGACAATGAAAAAAATAATGTCATCAGCTTTTAAGTTTCTTATGGTTAGAGTGAATTTTTGATAACTTCACAGTGGCTTTTGCAAACCCAAAAGATTATTCAGAGGTCAACTTTGATTTTTAAAATATATATGTGATTTATTAAAGAAAGCTAGGTTTTCCTTAAAATTTTAAGCTTAGTTCACAAATAGTTTTATTCTGTTTGCAAATCTAACAAATGCAAATAATCACTTTTAAGGAGATTTTTGATTAATATGAGATCCCCTTTATAAACTTGGAAAATTATATCCCTTTAAATATTTTAAATTATAATTATAAACTTTAAAATATTAAATTTCTTCTTTATGTACTTCTATTACCTAAGAGAGAAATCTTGTTCATTTCAATTAACCTTGGAGTGTCTTTGCCAAGGATTTATTTTAGGGTTACATTTTTAGCTAACTGATACTGCTTATCAACCAGAGATCTAAGCCAGGGACACCACCTGAAGATCCTCAGAAACAGGGTGGTTCTGTTTTTATTTATTTACTTATTTTATTTTTGCATCCCTCTGACAGCTCTGATGAAACCCTCTCTCATAGTCATTTACCACAGGCTCCAAAATGTAAAGAGAACATTGGTCAGGCAGCACAAAAGGGACACTTCGAGCCTTATTGCTGCCTAAATTATAAGTCAGATTTGAGTCTGCAATTCTCTGTGGTTTGGATATAACTAATATATTTTCTAAAACATTCACCTCTGAATTCTGTTTACATTTTCTTTCTCATCTGTTAGGATCATTTCCTACAGATAATAAAATAATATCTTACTGAGTTTTAAATACTTTTCATTGATGTATTTGTGCTTTACGGTCCTAACTTTTAAAGCCGTTCTATTGAATTTTAAAGTGAACGTTTTATATTAATTTTACATATAGTCATCTAATTTCCTAATTTCATGTTCTATGCCCCAAGGTGGGAGTAAGGTCGGGTTAGAGAGAGAGTAAGGGTGAAGAAATGAAATCACTCTTGATCACCAAACACCTCCCAGTTGCTATTCTTAGATTTCCCTGGTATTTCTCTCTCTTGTCCCAGGTATATCTTGCAATGAACTTTCTTAAGGTGGTATGTGTTTTCTATTAAGAAGCAGTAGTAGCTAGAACCCATCCAGAAAATATGCTCACACCCTCCCTGTTTATTCAGGGAAGGCATCATTCAAAAACCACAGTTTGAATAAAGAAGAGCAAAGAACAAGGGAATGTGCACAATGCAGCCCCATCTCCAGTGGCCTGGCTTAATCTAAGGGCAGATTTCAGAGCACTGGGAATCATGCTTCTCCAACTAGGGCACCTTCCTGTCGACAATTCACGCAAATTTGCCAAATTTCCACTCGTTTGGCACAGGTGGAAAGATAACCAAGGCATGTTTCAGTTCAATGCCCATTTCCCCCTGAATATTTGGAGAAAAATGGTTTTGGATGTATATACTCTTCAAAACTATTTTAATTCACGCTCGCATGCAAAATCAATAGAATTCCACTTTACCATATCAGCCAATCTTGTAAATGTTTTTGACAGTGAGTTCTTTTGTGATACTAGGCAATTCCATGGTATAGTTGTATCAATGTGAACAGTATACTGTTTCAGAGTAAGAAGAATATACTAATGAACGGCATAGATGAGCTGTAATAATTTCTAACTGAAATTATAGAGGATGACATTGAAAATCTCTTTTGAAGATTTTACTTATCACCTTATAAACCAGTTTAATTTCTGTTTTTACTTTAATTACTTAAAGAAAAAACTTGACTCCCCAAAATCCCCTCATTTTTCTGCTGAAATTATTATAGATCAGATCTTTTGGTTACATGTCGTATTGCTTAATTCCACTTTATCAGTAAGAGCGCTAAGTAGTCCAAAGCATGATTTAGTTGCATCTGTAGTTTACCAATTTACTATGCTTTACTAAAGAAAAAATGCTAAAAACATGCTTGAAGCAATCATTTAGAAATTAAAACATTAAAGCCTATTATAAATATGACAGTAAATCTGCTAAAATATGTAACATAATACAAAGAGTTCAGAGGAACATTAAATTGTTAAGACAACAGCAAAGAAGGTACTATCACCACATGTGACTTGATGGTAGGTGACAATAAAGAATAGAATGTGTTCACATGCTTATGTAAAATATGAATCCCAGTACAACACTGGAAATCAACTCTACTTCAATAAAAAAATAAAATATGAATGCTAAAAATGAAAATGTCATCCTCCTGAGCAAAAATTACATAAACTCATCTCTTTTTGTGCTATGTACATGACAATCATGAACAATTTAAATGCAAATCATCTGAAGATTTTACAGATTAGAAAAAGAAAACTATTGTTTATTGGACACAAAATAATAACTTGATGAAAATAGCAAATAAAAATTGCTCAAAGCTTATTTCAAGGTCAGCTTTAGAACTACCTAAGAAGGTTCAGTTCTAGACTAGCACATGAGCTTACCTTCTTAAGTAGTTATTATTGTAGTTATCATTAACTCGGTATAGAAGTGGTCAACAATGTTTGGATCAAAAAGAAGCAGCAAAACTGGAAAAAAATTAGACCTTATTAAACAATGCTGTCTGATTACAATTTAAATGTGATTACAAATGGTTGAGGAACTGAGGTGAATCTAATTCTTTATTTTACAGTTGGATCACATTATTAATATGGAATATTTGCCCATTTCATTTGCCTTTGATATATTTTTATGATGATGTCTGTGAAAACATGAAACATTTTAAGAGTAATAGATGATAAAATGCATGATTAAAAAAAAGATAAGATATATAAAGGTGACCTTGATTCTTTAAAAAGCTTATTTACTGGAAAAAAAATTGCCTAATTTGTATCAAAAAAAGACTGGGAATTGTAACCTATATTAAGGTTATTGTATATCTTCTTTATTTTTCTTCTTCAATATTGTCTGGCTAGCTCTGTCTCTCCATATCTTCACAACATTTTAAAAATCAGTTTGTCAAATGCCATGAAAAAAACTGTCTGGATTTTTAATTGAGATGTCATCAGAATTACATATAAATTGGAAGGAAGCTGATAACTTTGCATTACTGAGTCTTCCAATCCATGAAAATCCCTCTATTTTTGCATTCCTTAATATCTGTCAATAGTATTTTGTAGTTTTGTGTGTAGACTTATTTTCTGTATTTTCCTTTCTTTTACTGTCCAAGCTTTAATCTAAATATATTCTACTAACTTAACTATCTCCAACTACTCTTCTCTTTAGCTGTGTCTAAACTGCTATTATCCATGTTTTCCACAGTAATTCTTCATAGATCCTGGTTATATGCTGGTATTAACAATACACCCCCCATTTTTCTTTAATGCATTAATCATGGGTATTTCAAAGTCTAGGCCTGATCACAATCTCCAGTAGGAATTTTTCCTTTTCTTTTCTTTTTCATTCTTGGTGTGTCAGATGTAGTGTAGTCTACTGCTGTGTCCAGTAATTTTTTATTGCATGCTGAATGTTATATATGAAAAATTATAGATACAATGTCTTTTGATATTATTTTTCTTCATTGAAGATTTCCTCTTGCCTGTGGCAGGAGTTAGACTAGGAGAGGATCATTTAACTCAATCAGGTTAAATTGGCTTTCTGTCATTGTGAGTACTATTTCTGATTCTCCATTAATTCTTTGGTTGTAGCTTTTCAGGCATCCCAATTGAAAATTTGAGGATTTCACCAGGTTCCCTCCTCACCGATAGACTCTAACCACCTTTCCTTTGTATGTGTGTGTGTTTTTCCTTGGGCTTTTAAAACTGCTAAAAACTACTCAGTGGCTCATCCATCACTGATGAACTGTCAGATGCTTCCAGGACAAATGATGTACTAAATGCCAGACTGACCCTCAGCACTTCTTATCAGGATCTTGGGTATAAGTTTGAGTGCCTTAGTAGATTTCCCATTTATTCAAACAGATGTTTTTGGTACATATTACCCATCTTTTCCTATTGTTATTGGTGAAAGGATTCGTCTGATACAAGCTAGTTCATTATAGCCAGAATTAAAAGTGACACTCTCACTTCTTCATTTAAGAAAAACTTCAAGGAGTATTTATATGAGGTCGTCAGCATGACTCATCAGTGGTTCCCAGAAACTCTTAGCAATTTTATGCAACTTATCTCCTTACAAGAAAAGATGTACATCAGACTTTCCAGTACTGCTGACCTTATTTACATCAGGGTTTTGATAGTACTTTGGGCATTTCTCCTGTATGGTCATGTTAACCCACTCAGCAAATGGTAAAAGCCTTTTGCCAGTTTTTCCCCACATACTAAATTTTATTGTTTAAGATACTATTGATTTTAAGAAATAGCCTGTTATAAAGCATAATTCAAATAAAATGCTATCAATTATAAGATGTCAAAGATTTTTAAATGCTTCATGATTTAAAAATACCAATATGTAAATAATATAAAACTGTATGAAACATAAAACTATGTAGAGTATACTTCCAAACAATAAGAATTTTAAAAAAATTAAACTTAGTATCTCAAAATTTTGGAAAACAAAAAAAGAGAAAATTACCTATCATAAAAATCTGATATATAATGTGGGTTTTTCTCAATTCGGTCCTATTTTTGGAGTTGGTAGATGTACTAAAAATCATCATTAATTAATGAAGGAGCTGAGAAATTTTAAAAATTATTTTATAATTAATGTAAGATCTTTGTGTTTTAAAATAAACACACAAACATTTATTATATAGTAGGGCACAAAATTTTTTCAACATGACACACCAAAGAATTTTTGTGAAGGGTTTGAGAATTACTGATTGTGCATAATGGGTAAATTTTGCATTCATTTAGAAATTCTTCAAAATAGTGCTCCTTTAATGTATATCAGGTGGTGGCTAAACATTATTATATTCCCTTATGAGTGAAAGTGTGTCTGACTGAGTGAATGAAAGGATATTACAATCATGTATATATCATTTCAGCTTCTGATTTTCACTAATTCAATAAGTATTTAGTACCACTTGGTATCACTGTGCCAAGTGATACAATGAATGCCGAAATTATAATTCTCACTATCATACCTGGTGCTGTTGGTGCCTTGGTGGTTCTTGCTCTCAAAGTATGTAGCACACAATACTGGGGGAATTGAGGCATATATCTGTCATCTTAAAAATTATATGATAAAGGGTATTATGGCAAAAAAGAGCAAAATGATAAGAGTGTAATTCCATAGAAGATGCTCTGGTTCTCCACTGGGAGGTAAAATTCCTTGAGCAAACGTGCTAGGTTTTCCAGTGCTCTTAGTCTCTTGAAGGCCCAAGAGATACAAGAAAGTGTGGCCTATGTAGTCTGAGATGGTTTGGTCTTGCTAAAGGATTAGAATGTTTGAGGGGGAGAGGTAGAAATGAGCATTACAGGGACAATCGCAAACCAGCTTAAGTTTTATGACTTGTCAAGGGATTGAGAATTTACCTTATGACTTAGTGGGGCTGTTGAACACAAGAAGTGTAGCAAGAGATGATTATGAGTATGATGAGATATGGCAGGTGTTTTCCAAGATCTGTTGATAGTAGAATTGGGTCCATGTAGCAGTAGTCCTTTGTTCAAAGAAAACTATTGCTGAAAATGTGTCATCACCATCACCATCTTTGGCTTCGTTGTAAGAGCTGACTTTAATAAAGGCTTCATAAGTGCCAGGTATAGTCCAGTGTGTTTCACATGTATTTACTCATTTGTTCTGCACAACAATCCAGTGGAGTGGCCCCCACCCTTTCATATCTCACTTAACAGATGAGGAAACAGGCTTTAAGAAATTAAATAACGTGTCCATATTCACATGGTGTGCAAATGTTGAACGTCGCATTCAATAGACTTTATAACTCCAGAACTTGAATTCAGAGCTTGTGGTTTAAGCAAGAGCTTTTCATTCGATGGCAGTCCACCAAGCAGCATCACTGACGTCTTCTGAAAGTTGTGAGAAATACAAAATTTCAGGCCCCACTCAGGCTTGCATTTTAACAACATCTGCAAGTGATTTACATGCACGTGAAAGTTTGAGAAGCGCTGCTCACAGCTTCTGTACCCGATGTTCTTTTTGAAGAAGGACATTCTGGGATAATAGGCCTAGAATGCATTGTGTTTTGTTCCTATGGACTTTGTAATAATTTTTCAGTCATAGCCAGAGATTACACCTAAGTAATATCAATAAATCTGGATGAAGATTGGAAAGTTTACTTGGGATATTTTGCCTGCACATTAAAATGGTTGTCATATGTCTGCCTTTTCCTTTTAAGTAGGAGCCCCAGGATTTGGAGGTGCACAGGTTCAAGAGATACAGGGTGAAAAAACATAGCACTGCTGTGCTTCCCAAAGGATAAGGATGTAGCCAGAGCTTAGGTGGTACGTGGACGCGCAATGACTTACAGCGTAACTCCACTTTCAGTTCTCTCTTGATCCTCTGATCAACTAAGATCAAGCGTTTTTGAGACTCTTTATTTTTCTTAACACTTTTCTCCTACTGTCCCTTTTAAAAAGAGAGAAATTGCTTTTGCCAGGCAATAATAACTATGTGGGATTTTTTTTTACCATTGTTTGGTTTTGTTGCATTTTTATTTATAATCATTTTATATTTATGGTTTGGAAAGATAATAGGTTTGAAACTCCCTTTAAAATGAAATTTAAGTAAATATCTGTCCATTTTAAATAAAGCAAGACAACAATGGTGTAGTTGATACATGGAGATGGGAAACCCTGTGATGGAGGTGAGTTAATACTGAAAATTAAGCCCACTGATGTATAGCATAATTAGAGTTCAAACGTTTTTTTAAAAAAGACTAAATATATAAATCCATGACAGAATTTATTCTCAAAGAGTTTTGAGCAAGTTTTAAGAATCATTTCAATCCACAATATCTTTTATTTCCCTTTGTCTAGAGTATGATGTTAGCTGAATGTCCTTCTAGAGGGAAAAGGGTCTGGGTCACCCTATGACTCACCACTCTTCCCTCCAACCAAGATGACACCTGACTGGAAGGAGGAACACGATGCAGTCGGTTGAGATAAGAACACATATTTCCTTTTGACAGGAGCACAGGTTTTTCCCTCTCTGGGAGGTTCCCTAGAGAGAGTAGTGAGTGGCTACTCAGTTCACCTCTACCACATCCTTGACCTTGTCTCTTTTGGAGGAGGACCAGGAAATTCTGGGATGAGACAAAGCCTAAGATACATTATACGAAAGATTCTTACATAGAAAAAGTGCTACACAAATATTGATGAGACGTATTATGATTTTAAGGAGAAAATTATTTTCCCCATATGTAGGTACCAAATAGAATAAGGGGAAATTTGGACTCTAATTTACAGCCTTGGTTTTTTAAAAATTCCAAGGCTTATTTAAATAACAACTAACTCCTCAGAGCCACTAAGATCTATAAATCACTATATTTTTTAATGCTGAGGAAAAGAAAAGATTACCTCTAAGTGTTTCAAATCCCAGTAGTGTTTTTAATGAACCAGGCTTGTTTTTAATCAATACTTAAGCTGTAGGGGGTTTATTTATTTATTTATTTATTTGGTGTTGCCTTTAGATTTCTGTGCTTACGAAGAGAAAATAGCAAATGCCGTGCTTGGAGAAAGGGAGTGGCTTTGATGGCACAAATCAATAAGAAGCATTGTTTGGCTGAGGATGACAGAGAAAAGTAGAGACAAATGCCATTTTCAAACCTTGTAAGAAATCACCATTATGAGGCGTCACCTGCAGGTGGGCACTGGAAAAGGTAACCTGGCCTTAACTGTTAATCTCTTTTATTTGTAGACCATTTTATTTTGTACAAAGCACCATTAGCTCTCATTATATCAGTAAAATCTCACAACAATCCTGACAGGCAGACAAAGTAGGGTTTTATTATACTCATTCCACAGATGGAAAATTGGAGACTCAAAGATATTAAGCAAGTAGCCTGAGGTCATACAAACTGGTAAATGGCAAAGGACAATTGGTACATAATTCATGTAGAGCGTGAGGTGAGAGAATCTCTCCTTGTTTCCTCGCCAAAATTTTCTCAACGGATATATTAAAGAGAAGGGGTTCAGCTTCAGATGTGAAAGTAATTAGATGCAAATTAAATACTTTAAATGCAATGTAATCCATATTACTTTATTCCACTAATACTTATTGTGTGCTGACCATACGCTAGATGTAGTTCTGACACTGAGAACATGGCAAAATCCAAGACAGGAGCAATCAGTCCCTGAGTTTGAGAAATTCACAGTCTAACAAATTACGGTTAAGTATTTTCTTCGAATATTTATATCTAGTTTTCCTGCTGAATAACTTGTCTTGTCCATTCAAGTTGAAAATGAATCAATTTGATAACAGCAATTCTTCTGTTAAGAAGTTATCACAAGGGTGGCCAATATGGCGGTGCAGGAAGACCATGAATGCAACTCCTCCCATAGACACACAGTGATTACAACTATCATAACTATTTATAGAGCAACTATATGGGAATGACCTAAAGACTAGCAGGAAAGATTTTCCACGACTAAGCATATAAAGAAGGAACCCCAATGAGATACATAGGAGGGGCAGAGGTGCTATGTAGTCAAGATCCACACTCTTGAGCAGGCAACCCACAAATGGGATGACAATCACAGTTGCAGAGGAGACCTCTAAGTGACTCTTAGACTAATTTTTTTTTGAAGGATTAAACATGTTCATAGCCGAGTAGATCCACTGGCCCATGTCCTGTCTGTAGAGTCCCCCCAGAATTCCAACACCCTTCTTTACTTCAAACCATCTCTGCCCTGTTCAGTCCAAGCCAGAAGTATTTCTGCTTACATGGTTGATTTGATCCATGAGTTGCTTGTCTAATCTCTCCAGCAAAAGTTTATACAGTCACATCTTGGCCCTGTTTCAGACCACACTATCTGAACAGGCTGAAAAATTTCCAAATCATAGATTTCTGGTCCCTTTTTGCTTAACAGTTCCTTTTTAAATTTCTCTATTTTCTTTCACATTCACTAGAAGCAGCAAGGAGAAAGCAGGTTATAGCTTCAACACTTTGCTAGGAAATCTCCTCAGCTAATTATCCAAGCTCATTGCTTAAAGTTCCACCTTCCACCCAATAGCAGGAAATAATTTGGCCAAGATTTTTGCCACTTTACAAAAGAATACATATTTTAAAATGTGGCCAAGATGGATCCAATGTATAATAAATAAATTTCTAGAAATGTACAATCTCCCATGACTGAATCACAAAGAAATACATAATATAAACAGACCAATTATCAATAACGAAATTGGATCAGAAAAAAGGGACTCCCAACAAACAAAAATCCAGGACCTGACAGTTTCACTGGGGAATTCTACCAAATATTTAAAGGAGTATTAACACCTGTCCTTGTCAGACTATTCCCCCAAAAATGAAAAGGAGGGAATGCTTCTGAACTCATTCCACAAGGCCAGCATCATCCTGGTATCAAAACCAGAAAAAAGAAAATTACAGGCCAGTATCACTGGTGAACAGAGATGAAAAAATGCTTAGCAAAATATTAGCAAACCAAATTTAGCAGTATTTTAAAAGGATCATACACAAAGATCAAAGATCTTTGCATGTTTATATTTCTATATTTCCACTTATTTTTGCTTTGTTTTAAGCTTTTTGTATTGTTTCATTTTTAAAAATAAGTGGATTGTACTTCATGGTTAGAATAATACCATTTTCTTTGAAAAATAATTAAAGATCAATTATTTATGCAATCTTACATGTAATGAAATATGTTGTTAGGGAAATGGTGAAATATACCTTATGGTTTGAATATGCAGGACCTTTTGTATGTATTGCCTTGTTCCATTTTTCAGATTATCTTTCTACTTGAATTGCTCCATTTGGAGTCTGATAGATCATAACATATATTTGATTGGTATCAATTCTTTTATGTGAACTTGGTTTTTCCTTGGACCACAAAATATTCGCTTCTTACGGTTAGTTTCTTACTATCAAAATTTTCTAAAAGGAATAAAAAGGACAGCTTCTTTTGTGACCATTATCAGAACCATGCTAAACCCCTATGAAGACTTTTGATTTAGCATTCAGTTTATATTTCTTTTCAGGTAGAATTTATTTGACAGACAAGCAATTATTCTTCCTAAACTCCATCTAAGAGGATACAGTTTCTTCTCCTTTCTAAATCCTGATCTTAACTTACCTAATAAAAATGCCAGTTTTGCCTTGTGTGAGATGAATGCAGAAAAGAAGATAATCTGTTTATTTAATGCTTTGATTTGTATGATTCAGATTTCCTGAGGCTTCTATTCCCCCTTTGGGAATCTTTGAGTCTGGGAAAGAAGTCCTAAATTTTTACTCAGTGGGAACATTTGTAAATTCTCTGTATTGTGTTTACATTGTAAAAGGTGAAGGCTGTACCATTCTTGATATAAATGAACATACTCTCTTACTGACATGGTAAAAGATATCACCAAAGATTGCCTATTGTACCAATGCCAGGGCCTGGAAAAGGGGATGTAAATAAAATTGGAGAAGCCATAACTTTGAGCTCCTAACCTCAGGACTCTGGTCAGTAAACTCTTCAGTCCCAGTGTTGAGAAGAGCCATGACAATATTGAGAGAGAAATAAATGTGGGTCTGAATTGCCAACTCCTAATCCAGGGAGAGATGCCCATTTTGTATTGTGACTTGGCCCTAAAGGTCTATGTTTTGAGGCTGGCTTCTCCACTCATTTTGTGTGTTTTTAATGGGAGTCAGTGATCATCATTTGCCTTGATCACAGCCATGTAATTACCTTATTAGGATGGCATTCCTAACATTTTCTACCCAGGGGTGGTGACATTAACTCATTAGTGGTGGCTCCTGGAGCTGCGATGAGGAAGACGTGGAGGGCCACTACAAGATTATTGGCAGAGTGCTAAACTCCAACCGTGGTATCTGCCATCTGCAAAAACCTCCTACATCTGCCCTCTGTTGAAGTTGCCAACTGCCACTCTACACTCTGGAAAGTTACACAACCCAGGGTTTTCTGGCTGGTTTATAAGAGAAATCCTTACAAATGAAAATATTAGTGACATTTTTTATTTTAGGGGGGAAAAAAAAAAGAGGTGGTTCACTGTGGTAAGAGAAAGGGACACTAAAGCTGTGTGACTGTCTAAGCTGTGTGACTTGAACAAGTTATTATAGTTCTCTGTGTTGTTGTTTCTTCATTGGTCTCTGGGGATGGTCCTCGTCTTTCCTCAAAAGGTTGTTGTAAGGATATTTTCAACCTTTCATTCTGAGCCAAGTACTTTGTTATACATTATGTTTAGTTGGTAGTGAATAAACTAAGTCCTAATGGATAACTTCTAGTGGATAAATTAGTTCTAATGGATTAAAAGTTTAGTGGATAAACTGGGTTTTAGTGGAGTAGTAAGTGTGGTATATGGTCTTCTACCATAAGGCCAGATTTGTTAGTCCTTGACAATTATGGTCAGAATTGCCATCATATCATCTCAGTAGCAGTGAGCACAACTGGTGTGTAGACCTTAGTTACCAGGGCTCCTGGGAGAGATGGCCAGTTCTAGGACTGGGTCAGTAAACATACAGGACGAGCCAGGAGCATCTTGTAATTTCAGAAGCGGCACTGCTGCAACACAGTATTGATGGGGATATGACACAGGAGCCAGAAGAAAGTGCTCCCAGTAGCCAGAGCCGGAACAATTTGATCAGCTAGTCCTGGGTTTTTATCCAAGGCATTAATTAATATGTATGAGTTCATTCTTATATAAAAAATGAATAAATAAGTAAATGGGGGAGAGTAGACAAATCTCCCACATAGAAAAAGTCTGAATAATTTATGTAGGTACCTCATCCTGAAGCAGGTGGAGTACAACTCCCTGCTCCTCAAGCCTGGGCTGTACTTGGGGCTTCCTCCCAAAGAGTTAGTGTGGAAAAGGGGGCAGAGTGACTCTCCAGTGGAGACAGACGCTGACAAACACTCCCTCAGTCAGGTGATCAAGGGTAATGTCGACAGCGATGAGCCATATTGATAGTTTGTGCCCTGGCCAAAGTGTGACGACAGTGGTCTTTTTCGAAAACATTCCCTGTCTGGTCTTCCTCCCCAAAACCCATAGCTGAAGTCAGATAAATCTCAATGGAGGGACATTTAACAAAAAGACTGGCAGTGCTCTTCAAAATTATCAAGGTTGTCAAAAATAAGGAAAGTCTGAGAAACTGTCACAGTCAAGGAGAGCTTAAGGAGATGTCCTAACTACATATAATGCACCATCCTGGATGAATCCTGGAACTGAAGGTCATTAGGGTAAAACTAGGGAAACCTGAATAAAGTAGACATTTGTTAACAATCATGTATCATTATTCACCCATTAAATATTACAAATGTTATCACACCTGTGTTCCTAATAGGGAAAACAGCACGAGGTATATGCGAACCCTTTGTACCGCCTTCACAATGTTTCTGTAATCTAAAAATACCCTAAAATAAAAAATCATTTCAAAACTATATTAATAGGAATATATCTTCTTCATGTAGATATAACAGGGTTCGTCATGGTAAAATTATTCTTAGGGCTGTAGATTGAGAAATAACACAAGAAAACCAGTGAGAACCAGGAGTAAACGCCTCCCATTCTCATCCCTGAAAGCTGGACTAGAACTTACTACTTTTTCTTATAGAACAAGGAAAATCTGAGAACACTTGTTTCTGTCTTCAAAGTCAGCAGAAATTATGTACAGATATTTACCAAATGCTTAAACTTGACAGTTTTAAGGCAGTAGCAATTGGGACATGATAATTTTTCTATGGAAATGTGTAACAAGACCTAAGGAGAAAAGAGGGGTTAGAGAGAACTTTGGGGCGGAAAGGGCAGAGGCAGAAGAAGAAACATCCCCAAATGACACCCCAGGACACAGGAGGGAGGGAGGCAGTGGGGTCTAGCGCAGGGAGCGGTGTAGGAACCCACACCCCTCCTCCCGCTAAACCTCCACAGCGTAGGTAAATTGCTTCCGTCCTTGAGTAAAGAAATGCGTAAAACTGCACTGGGGTCCTGTGGGTGCCTGGTTCACTTCAGATAGCAATGACCCTTGAAGCGATCACGGTGCTCACCCAAACCTGTTTGCGTGACGGACATCACGGGCTGCTGGTTGGTGTTGCTGACCGTTAGGTGCCTCTACTTACAACGATGCAACTGAAGACATTGCCAGTTTGACTTCGGGTCCTCCATGGATACTTAGGGACACTGTGGGTCAGGGAAAAAAAAAAGAGCTTATCAGACAATTTACATTTTCTCTTAGAAAGAAAACAAAATACACTTAAATAACACTTTATTGTCCTTAATAGTTCAAGGAGGTCCTAGATTATTTATAATAGCAGCATGGGCTCATCACCCTGATGGTAAAGGTGAGCTGAGTATAAAGAAATCAGCACGTCCCCAAAACCCGTTCTGCGCACACCCAAGGGCACAGAAACCCTCGGAGGTGCGAGCCGTCGCCTTCAGGACAGCGTGGAGCTGAGTCAGCACTGCTGCCCAGCAGGTTGGCAGCGGGACTTGGCTTGTAGGTGGCAGTTGGAGAGAGAAATATAGATGTTCAAGCTTTATATAAGGTGTTGACTTTCCTCTGCCTTTCACTCAGAGACCTAGGTGTCCCTGTTTTGTCTGATTCTTCTAGATTGGAAAGGAAAGGGGTATATAATGGAGACTCAGGATAAGGATGTGCAGGAGAAAAGGGCAGGCAGAATGTGTGAAAGCCAGCAATTTGCCTTTCAAGCAGGGCTTCTGGAGGCTGGGCTGACATTTGGAAGCTGAAAGACTTCAGGGGAACTCGCTGATTCCTCAGAAGCAGGCGTTTTTCATGGTGTTCTCCTGCTGTCTGATTTTGGTGACTTTTTGTTGTTGTGGTTCTCCCTACCTCTCTGCCTCTAACACTCTGGGGTCTATAATTCCTTTTTCACTCTCCATCACTCCAGCTTGTGTTTTTCAGAACATCTGCTCCCTCAAGGTTTTTGCAGCTCTTATCAGAGTCTCTCTGCATGTGCCTTAGAGTTAAAGGAGAATCTGGTTCACTTGACACTTCACCATCTGGTTCAAGAAATGCCCATTGGACAGGGCTTTTTGTCACAGTAGACTGGTGGCTGTCCTCTACTTTGGTGAAATCAAGGGGTGTAGCCAACAGGCTCGTGGCAAACTAGACAGCGAGGGGCAGCCATTCAAAATAACTTGGCTGAAGAAATTCCAGGTGGATTCCTGGACCCTCAGAGAATAATTAGGGTTACCCTGGGGGTCAGAAAATGAAGGAACATTTTGGGGGAAGTCAGCTTTGGTTAAAGGGGGAACACAGCAGTCTAGTGCCCTGGATGCTACTTGCCTAGGCAGAAGGCTGCAAAGGACACGGGCATTTTCCTCGTAATGGCTTGTGGGCCCAGCAGGCTTTGGGATGATTTTTTTTTCCCCTTCTGTTCCTTCCCAGACTAGAAATAATTCAATAATACAGTAATATAATGTTTATAAAGTTTGTTAAGAATGAGGACCCAAGTGTGCTTACAAGGGGGTATGGTGGTGGGTGTCCAAGGAAGCTGGGAAACCACATGTTCCCTGGAAAACAAGTGTTAGGATAGACTAAGGACACTCTGGGCATGTGAGGCAAGTATGGCTGGGAAGAGGCACCCAGAAAAGCCAAGTGGTTTCTCCTTTCGTCTTAACTTGTATTTTTCCCCCTATACTTTAGTTGCATCCCTTTTCATTCATGTTATTTTTTTTTTGCCATTGGCAGTTCATCAGTGTGCTCCCTTACCTCTGAGATGGTTCCCCATCCAGTTGTTAACACCTCTAAAAAAAGGACTGTGGTTTATCTCTGTCATTTAATTTCAATAATAATTAACTATTTTTTTTTTTTTTGGTAATTGAAATTTTTTTCTTTTATTTCATGCCCTTCTTTGAGTATGACTTTGCCTCTGTGTGCATGTTTCTAGTATAGTTTGCTGTGCACTGGGGAAATGTTTGTTGATATTTTAATTAAAAATAATAGAAATAATTTTCATCCATGACTATGTGCAATAAATGTTGGTATTGTATTAAACTGTGTTACACAATATGCCTTAAAGAGGAGAAGTTCCTTGTAAGAGAGATTGGTTTCTCTCAGAATTTATGTCAACACCAAAGTCAAATCTGAAATTTGAAAGGAACTCACAAAAGAAGGGTCAGAAGTTATAGTTTTCTACCAAATCCATCCCAGTTATACTCTGTAAAATAATGTATAAAAGTGAAAGACAAATGTGATGCTATAAGATTTCAGATGCTCAAGGTATTTTGGACTAGTTTTTCTTATTTTTCTTAGTTAAAATTCTAATGCTAAGGGTGTATTTGCATTTTTTTAATTTAAAAATTATACTGTGAACTTTCTTATGCCCTATAATGAAACATTTTTACTTTTCACTTTGATCTTACTGTGGAGACATGAATCTCTTCTTACTATTTCTCCTTATGATATATTCTATTTCACCACGGCTCAAAGAGAATAAAGACTCTGAGTGTTGCAGGCTGACTAACCTATTAAAGTGTAGAATTAGTAATAATTCCAATTCCAGTTTGAAATGAATATATATATCCAGCAAGCTGCATCACATATGAATTCACTCGACTTGCTTTTACTGAAACTAGATAGTAATTGCTCTTAGTGTTATTGTTATGTTAAAGTTGAGTACTTGGAAACCTATTAACAATCTCACGTTGAGCAGAAGGGTATTTTCAAAGTCTTAATGGATGTGTTGCAGGTTAACTAGATAGAATATTTAAATGCACACAGTTTAAATGGATGAGCTGTTTGAATACTATTCTTGCTAACTCTATTCCTTCTAAAGCTGTTACTGTTAGTACCTTTATCTCTGACAGCTACTATTTACTTTGCATCCTCAAGCACTTGGCCAAAGGCTAGAAACCATTCTAGGCTCAGCTCCACAAAAGCTCTAGTTCTAAAATAGGACACTGCTGCCGGGTTTTACCAAGTTGTACCCTTGGCGATTACATTTATGCTCTTCTTTCTGTTCCCAGCGCCACTGACCTGGTTCAGATACTTACACTCTTTTCCCCTGGTGTTCCCGTAGCCTTCTAGCTCCATACTCTCTTACATGTGGGTTTCAAATTAATGTTCAAAACACATTTTCTGATCATGTCACTTTCTTACACATGAACATTAAATGACTACTAAAAAGCAGTCACTTAACTAATGTAGTCATTTAGTCAAGCCATTTAATTTACTTCAATGACTATTTAATAGTTTAAAAGCTATTGTAAGTACTTACAAAGTTCAGGAATTGGGTTAAGCCCTGCTAATATAAAGATGCAGAAAACAGTATGTTCGCCTTTGAGACATTTGCTGATTCCTAGGGAAGTTGTTTGTGTCACATTTACTTTGCAGAATGTACTAGAAATTAAATGCATAATTTTATAGCCATATTGATAGCTCTATATGTGTATTTAAACACACACACACATAGTAGAATCACACAGAGCTGGGGTGCGTAGACGGGCATACACCTGAGTCCATTGATTTCAGGTGTGCAAAAAATTAACATTGTGTTTTATATAAAAATTCAATTTCCAGTCTAAGCCTTCATTCTACTCACGTGACAGAAATGTAGTAAGTTTGGACCCTAACTGCCTCCACAAGGGTTGTGGATAAATTCTGGAAGTTTATGTACTATCTCTGCTATTGACTCAATGTATCTCCTCCAAATCTCTATGTTGAAACCTAAATCCCAATGTGATGGTGTTTGGAGGTAGGGCCTTTGGGATGTGATTGGGGGCAGAGCGCTCATGATTAGTGCTCTTGTAAAAGAGACAGCAGAGAAACACCTGGGGATCATGGACGGCGCAAGGCCCATGAAGACAGCTGGGCCATGAGGCCTCTGATGGTAAACACCGTTCAGACCTCATTAAAGGCGCGGTTCCCGAAACTTCTGACTCCGGGAGCGCGACCCGGCGGGCTGCGGCCGGCGGGGTCCATCGGGCACGATGGGCAGGGCCGTGCTTGGGCGCAAACTGCGCATGTGCCGGCGTTCGACCGCGCGCTCAGTCGGGCCTGGGGGACGGAGGCAGAGGCGCAGCCTCGGGCGGGGGTGCGGCGAGGGGGCTTATGTAGGCCACGCAGCTGAAAAAGAGAGAGAGACAGAGACAGAAAGACTCCCGGGAGCTCCCTTGTGCTTTCTGTCACGTGGCGACGCGGTGAGAAGATGGTCGTCTGCCGACCCGGGAAGCCGGCTCTCCGCGGACGCCGAATCTGCCTGGACCTCCGTCTCGGACTGACTCCCCAGGCTCCAGAAATGTGAGAAAGGGATTTCTTGTGTTCGTAGGTCATTTTAAGGTGTTCTTGTTAGAGCAGCCTGACGAACTAAGAGAGTCCCTGGCATGGGTGGGGGGTGGGGCACGTGGTCATGCTTGTCGCCCGAGCGTCCGGACAGCCGCTTAGTTGACCATCGTCCTGTCTGGTCCCCTCACCTCTCCGTTAAAACGTGCTTTATTCCCATCTGCCTGGCCGTGTACGTTCAGGTACCGCCATCCTCCATGTCGTTTGTTACTCCAAATTCTGGAGCCTACCTACTCTCTTCAGCCTACCTTTGTGTTTATTTGTTTGTTTATCAGCATTTATTCAATTTGAGGTTAGTAATTTTTTTTTAAGCTCAGCTATTTGTAATAATTTTCCCCTCCTTTTTCAGTTTTATTAGGTAGAATTATTACAGTTCGACTGCACGTACGCATTATATTGCATGTGAATACATATATACATTCTACTGCATTTTTTTAGTTTACATATATGTACTAATTATTGTTTCTAAGAACAGATTAGAACTTTAGCTTTTTAAACTTACATAGTTATCAGAGTAACCTACCTTTTTCAAATCTTTTACGCTTTAAATTCTCTCCGTGTCCCTAAAATGACTGCTAAGCTTTTACATATCGAAGCTAAGAGGCTCCTTTTTCGCTTTGCTTTCTGCTCCGTCAGTGAGCACTGAGCAGCCCAGTCTCATGAGTAGAGGGGGGAGAGTCGGGGAGGGAGGAGTGGGGGCTCAGCAGAGGGCAGAAGACGGGGCTAACAAGGGGGAACGATTTACTACTTCAAAAACACTCTATCCCTTAGCATGATAGACATTAGAGATTTACCTGTATCCTGGCCCCTGTGTGCTGCAGCGGGGGTCATAACACTAATTATTGCACCTCGTCGGCTTTCCAGAACCCGTGCCTCTGAGTCACAGGTGCGGCAGTGCAGAGAGGCCCTCAGGCGTTTACAGTAATGGCAAATATTAACCACATTTAGGTATTTGCGTCTAATTACGTTCAACTCAGTGCTGTTTGCTTGGGGCTAATATTTGAAACACTTAAAAAAAATGTTTTCAGAAAACCATAATATGATAGGGAATTCAAGCATTCCATTTTTAGACCAGTATCTCTCCTGGTGTATTATATATAAAATACTTGCCAGTTGACCATGGGGGGAACTCTAAGATTTTGATGCTCTGTGTTGCTATCTAGTCAGCCATTTAAAACAGATGATGGTAAAGATAAGAATTCTTTTATTTACTGAGTGTTTATTTTGTTCCAGCTGTAAGTAAAATAATTTCATGTGAGTTATCGTATTTAATCCTCACAGCGATACTGTGATATACTCAGTTTTATTATATCTACTTTGCAGATGAAGAAGTAAGGGTTAGAGAGGTATCGGATCTTATCCAAAATCACATAGCTGTCTGAATCTTACCTTTAGACGCTGGCACTAACGTCAAGTCTTTTGAGGGGAGAGGAAGGACAAATGCAAAGGAATATGATGAATTAAGTCTTTTGCTTTACAGTTTCTTTATCTGAAAAATGATATATCGCTCTTGGAGTTTTGCATAGTAAGAATAACTAATGTACCTAACACATTTAGCATGTTGACTGGGCCTACAAAAAATAAATGCTAATTTTTATTTAAACTGTCATGGAATGATTTAGGAATAACTATATTTGGAATGACAGGTGTGAATGTTTTACTCAAGTATAAATAAGGTAGTTTAAGTAGAATTGAGACATTGCATCTCACCTCTTGCTGGGGACTCGCTGTGGGACCAACTGTGGTGGTGGTGCCACTGGCTGTAATATCACTAATTACTTGAGTTATTTCTTTCCTTTTTCCATACTCTCTCTGTGATCCTTCTTACTGTCTCTCTCCCTCTGATCTCTTCCTCCACACTTCTTCAGATTGTCCAGTAGTTTCCCTTTATGTTTCTCTTTCTCTCTCATCTATCTTCCAGGCTGTTAGCATTGGCTGTAATAGTGCACTTAGGAGCCAGCCTGGGAATTGTTTTTCTCATATACGGCCTTCGGGATTGACGTCTCCCATCAAAATGTTAATTGAGCAAAAGAATTTTTAACAGGAGTAAGATGCAAAGAAGGGGAAAGCTGTCCTGCACCCCAAATACTGGAAATTCAGAAGGAAACATTTTAATTTATTTGTAGGGAAATTGTTTTTCAGTGTGGAATCACCTTTCTCAAAATTACATTTACATAATGATATGTTTGGTAATGACGACCTGCTAGTAGACATATTTTGTGATGTTCCTTCTTGAGAGCAGGCTGGGGTCCCCCTTGTGTTTATCCAGTGCCTAACAGAGTGACTGGCACAAAGTAGGTGCTTAAAAATTGTTGAAGAAAGAATACATAAGATAATTAACAGGAACTATAATAATTATGTAAGTATAATTCTAAGAATAATTATGGTGTGTGAACCCATGCTCCTTTTTTGGGCAATATATCTGTTGACAGTGTTCAGACTTAGGTCTCATTAATTCCAGGAGTCTTATGGACAGAAACACATACACATGCATACCTCACAAATACAGCCCAAACCTAATGTAATCAATAATTTAAATACTTGCCTCACTTTGGAAGCCTAACATTGACGATGCTATGCACAAATCTGTATGACTCTCTAAGGGAGCCCAAGGATGCTTTTCAGAACCCCTTTACTCCCTGAAAAAGTCTCAGGGATAACGCCTTAGTAGTAGACTTTGTTTTCTGTTCGCAGGCATGTTGTAGCTGGCCTGCTTGAAATACTGTTAAGAAGCTTAGGGAGTCCACAATTATTATCTGAGAATTCCATGTTTATATTTTCGGTTATAGCAGAGAGATTTTAAAATTTGACTTATAAAGAGGGACTCTGAATACCAGATGATTAATATTTTACAAAAACAAGGATCAAATTGAGAGGCAAAGGAATTCATTACCCTTACAAAAATAAACTTACTAATGTGGAAATACGGGAAAGGTCATTGTATTTGATATTCGCATTGTGCAGAGAGACGAGGCGTCCTTGAAAGTGTTTATTATAGTGATTTGCCATGGGACTGAGTTATGAAATCAATGTGTCTAATTAAAATGCGGTCTCTGAGTCCTGTAGTAACACACTAGTGGCTTAATACAACGTAGGAAGCACACATTTGGCTGTTTGTGATCATACTTTAGAGAAGAAAAAGGAATTAGCCATCTTTGTACCTGAACACTGACCTCATAATAAAACATAACTACTGTGAGACAACTGACGTCTCAGTATGATTTGATTTCTTCCTGTCTAGTGAAAGGTCATTTGGTGGGCTGTATCTTAGGAGTGTCAAAGTAGACATTTATAAAAGAGGACATAGAAGGGTGTAGTGACCTGGTAGATTGAGTCAAAACGTAAATTCACATTGTATGTCTCTTCCTTCTCCTGATAAAACTGGGCAAGTATCAGCCTCCCTGAGCCACTGATTCTTCATCTTCAAGTGATGGAAACAATGTCTACTCACCTAGCACCAAAGAGTCTTTTAGGCTGATGTTTAAAAAATTGTGAAGTAGTATAAAATGCTAATTAAGCTTCAAAAGTAATAATTTTCTCTATTGCACAGGATTAATGAGATTCTCAATGACCACAGAGATAAAGATGGCTCTTAGGATACTTGCTGATTTCTCTTTGGCTCCTGGGGGATCCATCATGGTTCTGAAAGATGTTGGTGCAAATGTGGCCTTAGTTTCAGTTCTTCATCTGATGGGCTCATTATTTTTTATGTTACTTTTTGAGGGCTGGATTTCCCAAGGATTTTACCATTTACCTTTTATATATTTGTGCAAGAGACGTCTATGTGTGCTCTTTCTGAACGTGGTTTAAGGAACCGTTTGGAGTAGTTTTATCCTTTCTACTGATTATTTTATTTGGCTCAGTTAATAGGTTCCCACATTACTTAGTCTAAAATTGAGTATCCCACTTGTGTATCTGAAACAGGTGATGGATAATTACTATTATCTCGAGGCTGGCAATATTCACTTGAGAGTAAAAGTTACATTGATTTTTTCTGACTAGAGTAAAAATACCTTCTACAGAGAATATTTATGATATTCTAGACTTCCTTCTTTTTAACTCATTGTCACTGTCATCTCTCAGTTCAAAAAAGTGAGTTTATAACTGTAATGAAGGCAGTTATCTCCAAATATTATTTGCTTAGGTATTTAAATCATTTCTATAATTGACATGATAAGGATCGGTTTTAGCTAATAAAATAATTTTCTATATATTTTAATGAAATAGACCTCTCCATGCAGTTCAGATATACCTAGGTTATTTAATGAAATACACAGAGAAAGTGAATTCAGCTGTCCTGCGTTACCAGCTGTGTAACCTTGGGGTGTTAGCTAGTCTCTCTGACCAGTTTTCTCTTCCATAAAATAATGAGAAAAATAATAATACCTAGTTTAGCTGCAGATTTGTGGTAGAGATCAAATGATGCTTTTTACATTTTGCAAGGATTGTACTATAAAGTGTTAAATATTATATATACATTTCGTTTGTATTAGCACATAGCTAATCACACTAAAACATCACATAAATACATTTCAATATGGCAGGCTCTTTTCTTTTTGAGATGCCTTTGTTGAAGAAAAAAAAAAAGCTACCGGTTTGTGACTTTTTGTTTCCCTTTGGTGTATCCTCTTCCTCTGTGTATCTCTTCCGTGTAGCTGTTAGTGTCATTTGATATTTGATCTTTCCTCTTCACGTCTTACAGTCCACTGGTTGGATTCTTTTCTATAATTCACTAATCCATCTGGCCTGACTGTCTTCTGAATCATATTCCTCATTGTGGAAAATCATAATAGCTCTCACTCAAACTCTATTGCCAGAAATATTTCTTCTTTCACTTCTACATTCAATAGATTACCAAGATTTGTTACCTTTGCCAAATATTTCCCTAAGCTCTTTATACGTGCTGCCTTTGTTCAAGTCTCTCCCCCTTGGCTTGTTAAAAGAGCCGCTTAATCTTTCTGTCTTCAATCTCACCTCAACCCAAAGGAATCCTCCACCATTCTATTCAAGTGAGTTTTCTGAAATACTTTTTGGACTTTTTTTTTTGCATAGTTTCTAATTTTTTTTTTTAATGGGTTCCTGTACAGGACAAAGTACAAACTCCATATAATGGCAAACATTTTTCATACTGTTTTCCCATATGCACCTCACTCCAGGTGAACAGACCCAATGAGATTTCTCAAAATAGAGGAGGAATTCCAAAAGGCTCTGCCTTTGTACATGTTCTTTCCTGGACATGACCTTTCTCCTTTTCACCCTTCACTGCCTGGGAAAATGCTCACCCCAAATACAGCATCCTCTCCTGAGTCTGACCTGTGCCAGGACGCTGCACTCCTTTGTGATTTTACGAAATCCTTCACATCTTCAGGACGACAGGCTTTAAAAAGATTCTACTGAAACGATTTTTCTCACTTTTGCCTTCCTCACTAAGCTGAGCTTTTCTTCTCTGGTCTTTTTCCTACTACAAAGTAAAAATGCTTCTTAAATGTTGACTGAGAATGAGTGAATGGAATGAATAGTAATGCAGTTGAGTCTGATTTGTTATCGCCTCCAAGATAATAAGACGAGGAGAAGGCAAGGAAAAGCTCAGGAAACTGGAAGAAGGTGAGGGGCTGGTGATAAGCTGTCATCAGCCTTGACAGAGAGAAATTTCTTTCCCTGTTTGTTTGTGCTTCCAAAGAGATTCTTTTTGAGTCATCTTATTTGTGACAAGTTAGAACCTGTCCCTTGTTCCTTTGTTTTGTTTTTAAAGCATATTTGTAGGCACCATTGTGTAATGAATCATATATCACAATAAGTTTTCTGTGGCTTCAGATTAATGAATGGTTTTCTTTTCATGGAAGCATTAAAAACCAGTGATTCTGACAAACGATACTTCTAATTTTTGAACAATAGATTTTCTTTCTCTCTAATTTAGCTCGTGTGGGTAAGTTCACAGTTATTACAAACATCAGATAAAAAATATTCTGAAAGAAACGTGTAATACTTTTATTTATGCTAGGTTATTTGCCTCTGACGTTGTATCTGGTTTGTTTTTTTTTTAAAGACTAAAAACAAATGTCTGAGTAATACACTAACAAGATTTAAAAGCAGCGTGTTGTTATCAGAGAACCCTGAAGTACACGGGGGTGATCATATTCCCAAAGCTCGTGATCCATCATGACAGGGAGCTGGTGTATCACATCGTCATGGCAACGGGATGTCTTCTTAGGTTTAAATTTGTTTGTGTTGCAGATCCATAACTTTAAAAGCTTATCCAGAGCTTTAAAAGAACAACTTGTATTTCTTCTGTGGAGCATGCTGTATGCTAAAAATTCATGGCTATTTTGCAAATGGTAATTTGAGTGTTCTACACTTTTGTTCTTTTTGTCTCTAAAGTGTGCAGTTATTGGATGAAAATGGTTATGCCTGAGTGTTTTGCTTTGTCACTTGGGTGGCTTCAATACAGAACTGTGGGGGTAAAGACTCCCCCTTGTATTTGTTCTCTGGAGACTCTGGCTTTAGGTTTGGGGGGTAAACACATATATTCTTTCACTGAGGCGGTAATGCTGAAACACAAACAGCTATTTTAACCTCCTGAATATTCTCAACTTCATAAGCTTAATGTTTTGTTCCAAAAAGCCAGAACCTTGCAGCACTCTCTGTGCTTTGCGCATAGCAAAGACACTTGTCTTGCCCAGAGATTCTCTGCAAACACTGAAGAAAAACAATGATCAACGGTCCTGTTCATTGCCTAGCAGAACGTCCTTGACACCACCCCTCGGGTCGCAGCACAGTGCTGGCAGCTGGGTTCTCATTTGGAAGCAGGGAACAGGGGATCAGAGAAGTAGGCATTACAAAGGGTGAGAAGGAGAGAGGGAGGATGGAGGGAGGAGAGAGAGACCGAGAGGGAGCTACTTGCTGTTGCTTTCTTTGCCATTGTTAACCCCTTAGAGTTGGAGGTGGAAATTTCCCACATCAGTATGCACTGTATCATCCCCTCCAGGAAAGCAAATTGTTTTTTGTAAGTTAGCTTTGCCTTTAAAGTAGCATACAGATGAAGGTTATGGAGTGGATGTGAAATTAAAAAAAAGGCTCTCCGTGATGGTGCAAATACTGAATTAAGAGAAAAGGCATCTGCAGATTAAAAAATAAACTGGAAACTAAACTCAGTTCTATTTTTCTGTTGCCAGCTACTGATCTCAGTGTGCGTATATACGGGTGATGACAAAAGACAAGAGGCGAGACATTCCGTAGGTTTTTGAAGTAGATCTCAGGTGTTTTTGTCTTGTTACTATTTCTGTTGTTTGATATATATATTTTTGACTTCTTCCAAGGTGTAATAAAGATGACAAGAGTTAAAATCTTGGACTTTTTATGCCCACTTTCTACTATCAGTTTGCCAAGAAGCATGATGACTTTCATAAAGTCAGTTCCATTATTTATAATTTGATTTTATGAAACTCAGTTTGTGGGTCTAATTGTAATTAGTATTTGTAACTCCTTCTGAAGCCCTTGGCCATATGCTTTAGGGAAGCAAATAGGAGCATTGTGTTAGACAAGAATAGAGAAGCAACCCTTAGGTCAACAAAAATGCGTCCTTCACGTGTATTGTTGGGAACTTGACTAAGCTTCTAACATCCCTGGTGAGGATCATATATGCCCAGGGAAGACAATGACATTTTTATATCACTTCAAGCCAGGTGTTCAAGGGCATGATTTACTCCAGGTTATGAGTGTAGATTAGATATTTTTCTTTTAGTTTGTTCAAGCCGGGGGTTATTTATGACTATTATAGACGCTCAGTAAATCTCTGGTGGCTGGAAAGAGTGGAGACTTGCTCTAAGTTTCAGCTTGTCCTAAGAAAATTTTTTTTGGTAATGGAAAAAAAAATTTTTTGATAGATTTCTGTTGGTAATATCTTAGTAAGTATGCATCCTTAGAATATTTTCAAAGAGGCAGGATTTTCATTTGTGATGGAGAAAAGTCCATCTTTGTAAAGTATAGCTGGATGCTTCTCTTTCCTTCTACCTGGCCTCCCCTGCCCACACGAAGGGAAGACTAAGTTCAAACTCAGTTGAAGGAGAGAAAAGCATCACCAGGAAAAGATACTGTTTCACTTCTACAGTGATTGTATTTGGTAGGAATATTCAATCAGGGTGTAATTGATTGAATGGAATCCCCCCTCCCACTCCAGAAAAAGAGATGCATCCATGTTAAATCCTTGGAACCAATGGATAGTAGCTTATTTGGAAAAATGAGTTTTGCAGATGCAGAGTTAAGAATATTGAGATGATGAGATCATCCTAGATTATCTGGGCGAACCCTAAATTCAGTAAGTGTCTGTATTAAGAGAAAGGCAGGGAGATTTGAGACAAACAGCAGAAAAAGAAGACAATGTAACCCTGTAGGCAGAGACTGGAGTGACGCAGCTAAAAGTCTAGGGATGCCAACCGCTACCAGAAGCTGGAAGTGCAAGGAACAAAAACTCCCCTAGAGCCTCTGGATGGAGCACAACCCTAATGACTCCTTGATTTTAGACTTCTGACCTCCGTAACTGTGAAAGAATAAATTTCTGTCTTGTTTGGTGATGACAAGTTTGCAGTAATTTGTTACAGCGGCCACGGGAAATTAATGCACAGGGGATTGTGGGACCTTACTCATGTTGCTTCTTCACCAGCATCCTTCCTCCCACCCCCGTCCAGTCTGTGCAGAATTGTAGGAGAGAAGCAACCAGTTGGAAATCGAGGAAGCCATCATTTCGGCTTTGGCTTTGAGTTATTCCTGTTTCCTTCTGCAGACATTCTCCTTTGGCTCTTAAGCATCACCCTGCTCCAGATCTACCAACTTTAGCATCATTGGTTTTTGCTTCTAATTTACATCCTGCCTTCTGCCTTCCCTTCTTTAATCTCAGTATCCCAAGTTTTATGTCAGTAAAATATAATTTCTTCCCGGTAAAATACTGTCTGTGTCTCTTAAAATCTCTGAGGTTTTTTTGAATCAAAATTTTGCAAACTTTTGTCCAAAAAATTCTAGGTTTAACTAAGAATTGGTCATAGAGGAATGCCAATCAAATGAAATATATAGAAAAGGGCTGGCTGCCTAATGTAATCTCTTTTGTTGCTTCTGTTTTTAGGTTTACTTATTCATTTTTAGAGGAGGTAGTGGAGGTTGAACTCACAACTTCATGCATGCTAATCATACACCCTACCACTCGAGCTATGCCCTCCTGCTTCTGTTTTTAGTGATCTGTATTTTTCCTCCCTTGTAATTATCAATATCCTTTATGGCTAGCACCTGCCATCTTCCTAAAACTCATAGCAGTCTGATTGAACTGTAACTAGTGAGTCTGTTTTTTTCTAGTGATTTTAGGTCAAAAGCTGTTGACAGAAAAACCAGAGATTTTGGCTTGTCCTAATAACAACAAATATAATTTCCCAAGCATTACATGAAATAATTGACTTAGAAGAAATGGATGGTTTACTCATATTTGCTTTCACATCTAGGGAACAGAGATATCACTGTAAAGATAAAGGTTTAAAGGCTGGACAAGACTATACACTCTCATGGCTTCATCCTTTGCCACCATCAAATGTATAGAAATGTAGTGACAAAGATTAGATTTTAATATGTGGTAGCTGATAGAACTGATTTTTTCTGAAACATTTTTGATGATGTGACTAGTGCATGGAGTCTGATGGCTAACAATGCACAAAAATTTGATGATAGAGTGAAGATGGTTAAAATATCAGATGATAATGGTAATATTTCAATACTGTACTTCTTTTGGTAGCACCAGGTAAAAATTCCACTCCTCAATGATTCGGTAATCGTGGAATTACCCTCTTACATAATAGTTGGAAATTGTTTTAATAACCTAACGCTATCATGAGTTTAAACAGGAATCTGCCTAATAATTAAACTTGGGATCTTTGGAGTGAGGCAGATAGGATTAAAATCCTGGCTCGCTGACTCTGAAACATTTCTAGACTTGTGTGTCGTTCGATTTAATTATTCGTACCTCATCTTCCACATTGTTTTTGGATGGTTATAATACCTGTCTTGAAGAGTTGTGAAAATTAAAGGTGGTAATGCATAGTTAACACTTAGAACAATGGTTGTCATGTAGTAAGTGCTCAGAAAGTGTATATTACTGCTATTTCTTGATATCAAACCTTGGAATTCCTCAACTATACTTTCTAGAATAAACCCAGAGAAGATACAGAAGAACATGTAAGTTGGTGTGAGTTAAGCATTCCCTGCTTTGCTCTCAAGGTCTTGACAATAGTTTAGGAAAGTAACTGTGAAAAAGGGATTGATTAAGATGAAAAGAAAGAGAAGATTTTTACATGGAGTGACAACTAATTTAAGATCTAATAAGTAAAAATAAAGAATGTATAAAAGTCAGTTTAGAAAGATAATAACATGAAAGAATGTTTAATCAACAGAGGTCTTGAATTTACTCCAAGATAAAACATGAGAGTCTAGTAAAGCATGACAACACTTCCCCATAATTTTTGTTTTTATCTTTTATGAGTGGTTAAGATAATCAGAGATCAGAGGAGGAAGAGAGGAAAGAGAGCCATCCGCAGTGTTTCAGTGCTTGGCAATGGGGAACGTTAGAGATTTGGTCCTTATAAGACTTTTAGAAAGCAAGTACTGTTACGCTCCTTTATACACGAGGGTGTCGGGGCGGAAAATTTTCCTCTACCTTTTTGGGTTCCTTTGACTAGTCTAATAGTTAACTTGACGTAAGACAGACTTAATAGAAAAAACAAATTTAAGTTTGTACATTTAGGAGCTGCATGGAGACATGGAAGGCCCCCAGACAGTCAGGTGACTGAGGCTTACGTGCCATCCTGAGGTATGGAGAAGGTGGGAGGGGTCTGGGGCTTCAAAGGAAGGGAAGACAATTCACAGAAAGATGGGAAGAGCAAATGTTTGGTAAACAAATGTTTGCCAGGCCATTCAGAGATAATGGGACACGAGAGGACTTGGAACAAACAGCCCCTGCTGGGGCTCCCCAGCTTACCACACCTCGCCCAGGCTCTTTGTAGTTCTCTCTGGTGAGCTTTAATTGACTCAAATTCCGATTAAGCATCTGTTAAGTGCTGGGTGGTAGGTGAACAGTGATAAACAGGACAGAGTCATTGTTCTCAAAATCCTTGCCACCTAGTGGACAAGCTAGGAAAGAAAACAAGCGATTATGTGAAATTTCATCATTTTAATGATGGAGATAAGCCTGTGGCCCTCAATGAGCATGTAAGTGGGGCACTGAAGTCAACTTGGGAGGGTGTCAGTGACTGCTGTGGACCAGTGACAGCCCAGTGCTGTCCATCCCTTTCCTTTTTGGATGGGTGTATCTTTGGCTGTCATCCTCTGCTTGTTGGATACATGGGCAACATAAGCAAAGAAACCTTGTTGGTTCATGGATCTGGACACTGAGAGGAAATGTACCCCCAGGAATCGTATTTGAGGCTGATTTAACTGGGAGATCCTGGGCTTCAAGCCAGTCCCATAATGGGATGAATCTGGGGCTCTTGGGAGGAGGATGAGTATATTGCAATGGTCAGAGGGCAGACCATGGTCAATAATTTTCAAGATGGTCACCAAGTTCTTCTGTAGCTATATGTGCATGCTTGTCTTCACAGTAAGATGTGGTATCTAATTCCTCTCCTGTTCAGTCTGGACTATCCTGAGTGACCAGCTTGGTCAGTAAAATACAGCAGAAGTGACATTCCACCTGGGCCCCTGGGAGCATCGTGTTTGAGATGCTCCCTCTTGGAACCCAGCTACTATGTTGCAAAAATCCAAGCCATACAGAATGGCCACAGTTGACAGCCATAGCTGAGCCAGAATCCATGGCTAGACATGTGTGCAAATCATGCTGGACATCCAGCCTAGGAAAGACTTCAGATGACAGCAGCTCCAGGCCAACATCTGCCTGCAGCTGCATGAGAGACCCCAAGTGAGCACTGCCCAGTTATGCCCAGTCAACCTACAGAAGCAGGGGAGAGCACAAGAAGTCATTTAGGGCCCTCGGTTTGGGGATGGTTTGTTGTCCAGCAGCGGATGCCTGAAACACCATCTTTGACGGGAGGAAGTTGAGGCCTGAAGACCTTAAGTAGCTTGCTGGAAGCAATAGAGTAAGTCGTGGAGGTTGGACTTTAAGATTTTAAGTCAGATTTTTTCATTCCTCAGCATTTCCTCTTATTATATTTTATTTCTTCCTACCATCAATATCTCAGTCCCTGACTCTGTGACCTTGACTGAGCCTGATTCTTCATCTGTGAAATGAGAATAGTAAGTTCACTTAGCTCATAATTTTTTTTTGTGCCTGTAGTGTGAGATTAGATGACTTGTCACAGGTTACATAACCTGCCAAAAAGGCAGAAGTAGAATTTGAACATAGGCTGTTTCTTCCTCCTACATTTGAGTCAACTGTTACCCAGTCCCGCTTCGTAAAATCTGTAAAATAAGGGCCCAGTGTGCCTTCACTGTTTCAAGTGTTTTTTCATAAACTTCAGCATCTAACTGGGGAAAAATTTAGAGGAATCGAAGTTCTTAGAGTAATGGCTGGGAAATGCTGAAACCATCCACGAAGAGACAGCTAAAGTATAGAATCCCCTTAGTGCCTTTAACAAGAAGATAATGGCTTTGTTGAGATACAATGAACATAGAGCAAAATTCACCCTTTGAAGTGTACGATTCAATTTTTTTCACAGAATTGTGCAACCATCACCACTGATTGCAAAATTTTCCTCACCGTCCCCCCAAGAAGAAACTGTACCCTTTAGAAGTTATTCCCTGTTATTCCCTACCTCCTTAGTCTCTTTTTTGAAAAAGGAAATAATACCTTTTTTATTTCTCCTTCACAATGTTAATAGATATTGAGGGGCTGTTAGGGTGTCAGTGCCATGAATGGGCAGGTTGAATCTGATTTCATTAGAGCTGTGCCCACCATAGCCAGTGCACAGCAGTGCACTCAGCGCGTATTTGTTGCAAGCGTGTGTGTGTCCTCTACCTGATCTTCATTACTATGGAGAATAAGCAGGTTTTTATAATTCCCCAGAATGAAAGCCTCTGCTGAAACCCTAATTAGAAAAGAGTTTCTCCCCTCTAGTGTGTACAGAAGCCCAGATGACACCCTCACTTCCCTACCCCATGTATAACATGCATCGGTAATTACCCTAGGACTGTAAATTTCTTACTCCTTCACCAGTAAAGCTATGTTGGGGCTGGGAACTACAAAGGAAACAGGTTTTCCTCTACTGTAGCCAGCTCAGATGTTATTATGGACTAAATTGTGCCCCCCAACCTATGTTCAAACGTTAAAGCCAACCCCCAGTGTGGCTGTTTTTGGAGGTAGGGCCTCTAAAGAGATAATTAAGGTTAAATGAGGTCATAAGGGTGGGGCCCTAATTCAATGTGCTGTCCTTTTACGAAGAGAAGGAGACACTAGGGATGCCCACGCACAGGGAGAAGTCCTTGTGAGGACCTTGTCTGTGAGCCATAACGTCTTCCCCACATGGCAGAAAATTCCCAGGATACAGCCTCATCCTTTAGTCGGAAGACAGAGATTGAAGCAGCCCTTGGGTTTCTCACTGCGAAGGTCATAGTTTTCCCTCTCTGCTGCTCTATTATTGTGTATCATTTATTGTTAAAAGGGAAATATAGCATGCTTATTATTTAAAATATTTTCATTAACAAATAACTATTTGATGTGCATCCTAAGGTTCAAATTGCATGTAGTCTGTGCAGCCTGAGGAAGTTTCATTTTTAATAATGGCATCAGACTTCTTGTAGTACAAAGTGAATTAAAGACTTGAAAAAAATAGCCCCAAGATAATGTGTATACACCATCTTTACAATAGAAGCTTTACAGAATCTTGGAACAATAATTTCTCTTTATGGTTACACTTAGTAAACACCTAAAGTGCACCAGCTGATATAATAAATGCAAGAAAAGTAAGAATCTGAAATACGTGATAAACAAAGAGGCAAAGCAGGAGTCGGAACCATACCGCTGAGGCAAAGAGATCTGAATGGAATTACAATGAGTAGGTGCTGGGCTTGTATCTTCTTAGCTGTCAGTGTTTCAACATTTATTGCATTATTTTTATTATTATTTAATGCATTATTGCATTATTTATACGTGATAAACAAAGAGGCAAAGCAGGAGTTGGAACCATACCGGTGAGGCAAAGAGATCTGAATGGAATTACGATGAGTAGATGCTGGGCTTGTATCTTCTTAGCTGTCAGTGTTTCAACATTTATTGCATTATTACTCTACAAATTTCAAAACAACAAAAGCCACTATTTACATGTAGATCTGTAATTCTAGGGCCTAGCAGGGTGGAAAATAACAGCCTTTCTGTACCAATTCCTAAAGGTTGTCAACTTTCAGAGGCACAAAGCACGCTAAAGATGTCTTTTCCTAGGTTCCTTGCAGTAAAGTTTTGCTAAAGTTGGAAATAATTGCTATGAAATCCTAGTTCTGGGGAGTCATTCTGGCACAGAGTGTACAATCTGACAGTAATGGAGAGAGACCATTGTAATTCTTATCTTGCAAGGAGATACCGTAAACCCAATTCCCAGCAAAGGATACAGGGACTGAGAGTTGAGATGACTTGTGGAGGCTCACCCAGTGATAGGAAATAGAGAATTCAATCTCAGGCATATCTAATCTTAAAGTCAGGACATTTTGCTACTGTGCCTGCCACATGGCCAGAATGTTCCAGTGCTAGTTAGGGGATATTAAATTGTCAAAGGGCTCTTGAATGGAAAATATTCAAAAGGTATTGCGATTCTTCCTTAATTCCCTAGACTGGGGAATGGATTAAGCAGCCACACCAAAATAGAGAAGACACCCACTGTAAACGCTTACTGTTCCCACTTGAATGATGACCGTGTGGCCTATGTAAACTACTTGCAAACAAGCAAATATAAAGAATGTATCTCTGAAGAGCCTTGCATGCTGAAAGTGTCCCATATCAGACGGAGCAGTTCTAAACCATTTAAATAGACACAACTGATGGAGACTCAGTGAATCCACATCCATCCTCTTCTCAAGATTTTCCTACCTGGAGGAAGGAAGAGGACCTTCAAAGTGGGGACTTCAGTTCAGAAGTGAGATCCCAAATAGTTTTAAATAAATGGTTTTATTTTTTTCTCAATGTTCCTTGACAGCACAGGCCTCATGTTGCCAGAGGGCTTGTTAAGGGGAACTCCTGAAGTATTTTTTAATAAGGAGTAAAACCAGAAATTTCAGAAATTACGGCTTTACATAAATACCAAAATGATTATCAAACAGTAATTTCGCTGTAATATGTGTTACATAGAGCATGGTTAGTGAAGACATAGTTATGCTTATTAATGGAAAGAAGAGATAATTATTGATTTCATTTTTTATTCTGCCCAATGATAAACTCATGTGTATAATCTAGGCATTGTAATCTGGACTCTCATAGTATAAAACATGGCAGATGCAGAAAATTGTCCACCCACTGCTAATTTCCCCCTCTTCTTTATTAACACATTCCACATTTGGTTGGGGAGGCAATGTGTCCAGTTCAAATATTTGCCTTCTGGAATTCCTGTTTAGCTGTGGGTGGTCACCTCATGTCATGCTGGCAGAAATCTACTGGGTGGGGCTTATGGGAAAATCATTGTTATTCTGATTAAGAGGGGTAGACACAGTGGAATGTCCCTTTGCCCTGTTCTATGTGTGTGGAAGCTACCTTCCAATAATTAGGATAAGAGACCTACTCTAAGGATGACAAAGCAAAGACAAAAAACAAGAACAGAACTCTGGCATGTGGAGTGGCTATGCCAGTCTCAATTTATTCCTTTATTCCCTTCCCAGGCTTATTATTAGGTGAGAGAAATAAACTCCATTTGATTAAAGCAGGTTTTATTATGTGGAGTTGAATACAATCCCTGAAGTGACTCACATGTTGATACCCAACAAATGACAGTATTGATAATTATCAGTGGCACTGGATCAGCCTACATAACATTTCAGATGGTAATTCACAGAGCTCTTTCCTATCTTGTTTGATGTTTTAATGATAACCTGGTAGAATAAGTCAAATGCTACTATATTTATAAATAATAAAAATGATATAGTTCATAAAAACATAATGGAATTCAAAAGAAGACATATCAGCAAGTAGGTAGTAATAGTAAAGACAATAATTTATAGTAGCAAATACATAGCTTAGAGAAAGAGTAGAGGGTTTTCCTGTGTTATGAAGTAAATATAAGTTATTACCGTGATTCTGTGGTGTACAACTAACCGTTCTTACTAATGTAGTAAAATATGCTTGACTGTTGCAGAGAGAAATTAGAAAATAATCCTTCCATTCTAATTTGCATCAGTCAGACTCTTCCTGTCTTCCCTGGACTCTCTTAGGGTTTTTCAGCAGGGGCTGAGAATTAAACTGACATGAAACAGATTAGCAGGAAAAAAGCATACAGACTTACATTAAATTTTACATGACATGGAGCCTTCATAAGGAATGAAGACCCACAGAAATAGCAAAACCCACTAATCTTTATCTTAGATTGAACAAAGAGAAGAAATTGTAGAAAAGTGACTAAACTATGTGGGGAACTGAAAAGGAAGATGAAAATGATTTTAGCAAGGTTTAAATAGAATTCTCTCAGTCTCAACTTCTCGTCTTTAATAAAAATATTTCTTTCCTTCTGTTAGGACATTTTTTCACATTGGAATTTTATCTCCGGCTTTTAAGAAAAAGAAGGGAGGTTAGAGTGTTGTTTTTATATTTGCAATTTTTCAAGTGCCTTTAACTCAAAATAGGCAGTTTGCCAATGCAGGATATTTTGGGGTGGCATGCTCTGAACTCCTTTACTGTACAGTTTCTGTGCAGATTTGATCATTACATTTTAAAGAAATGCTGGGAAACTGAATAGAATCCAGAGAAGAGTGACAGTGACCTAATAATTAAAGTGCTGAGAAGTAAATTTACAGGGAATGTTTAACAGAATTGGCATTTATCCTGGAGAGTGGAGGAGTGATATGATTACTATCCTCAAATATATGAAGTTGTTTTTTGGTGTGACTCTGTGGTAGACTGAAGAAAATATTGGTAACTCTTTGAGAGGATTTTTCCTGTCAATTCAATATAGATTTCTTGAATGTTACTATGATCCTGGCCCTGGACTAAATAAATAAGTCATTGTTCTTTCCTTTAAGAATTTCACAGTATAGGGTACTATACTGGTACACGATAAGGATAGTTGTATTTCTTAGGGTAAAGGCTAAGTTGCTTTACCAATAAGATCCTCAGATATGGTTATTCAGATACCATGGAATTCAATTACTCAATCGTACCTGGTGAGGCAGACCTGCTTTAGGAAATGGTCCTCCTGCCAGGTTTCCGTGCCCTCAAAGGTAGTTTGCTTGTCTATGTGGTCGAAGCTGGGTCACCAGCCACCCATGAAAGGTGATAAGAACACCAAGCAGAGGCATCAATTTATTTTAGGGAAGTGAGGAGGAGGTGGCCATTAAGCTCACATTCCATTGGGTGAACATGGTTACATGACCATATCCAGTTGCAGGGTGAGCTGGGAAACATTGTCTCTAGCTGGGCAGTCACTTGCTCAGCTACAATCATATTATTATGAAGGAGAGAAGGATGTTAGGAAACAGCTAGCAGTTTCCCACAGATAAGAAATATTAGCATAAGCATATTAGCATATCAGTATTTCCATTCTTAAGCATTCTGTGGCGAGCAGCCAACAGTGTGGCTGAATAATTAAGATATACTTTGCCTGAAGTCCGAAGGGTGAGTTGATCTTGTCTATACCATGTGTAAAAGTGTTGGGGTTATTTTTGGCCATTGCTGATAACTTGGTGTCTAAAGTCTTTTTGGCCTCTGAGGATTTCTATCTGTAGACGTCTAGAGAATACCTAAAATTTCTTAAATTCTCTAGGTGAAAGATGTGATCAAAGAGTGAATTTGATCTGGGACTTCTGTTTTCATTTGCTTCCTATGACGCTTCTGGACTTAGGGAAATCTCTTTCCGTTATAACTACTGCAGAGAACTGGAACCAAGTTATGTTCTATTCATCTGTTGTAGGCAGAGCACGTGGGTCACCATATTTCCTTAACATCTAATAAAACTCAAGCATAAAATTGTTATTAAAATCACCCTACAGTGTATACTCTTTAATCTACGTTTCTTATATTTAAATTTTTAAAAAATTAAACAAAAGTTTAAATGGATGTTTTATACAAAATTCTATCTGATCTAATATCATAGGCTGTGCATTGTTGGCAAGGTCTCATATGCTTCAGTAGCATTGTCAGGCTCAGAATTAATTTAGTTCCATTCTTAAAGTCCAAATTCCGTAAGAATTGTAACAAACTACTTTATAATACATGCCAAGAATATTAAAATAATCAATCCAAAGACCAGACTCTCAAAAACCCTTCTAATGAAATTGCTTGTAATGTATCTTCAAGAAGATTTATTTCAAACAGAATAAATCACATCGTGCGTCATCCTGTGTTGTATTTTTGCAGAATAACACATATGTCCTGTAAGTGGCTCCATCTTATAACAATAATTAGAGATAAGAATTCTTTGAAAGAAAAATAAAAAGACACTTTTTAATGGATTAGATAAGTTAAACACTTATTATTGGATCTATTAATTTCAATTGTTAAATCTAATTTTGATAATTTCTAATACATAGTGATTTAAAAACAACTATTATATTCACATAATAGACTCTTTTGCATGAAGTGCCATTAATTTAGTTAAATAATTATTTTTCTTAAAGGTTCCAGTAAACTCAAACAGAATTAGTTTGACTAGTTTTGTGTGTGTGGGTGTTGATTGGCTAATTGACTAGTGATTTGAGCCAAGATGTTCATATCCAGTGTTTGTACAGTTAAAGCCTGTGTATCTTAAAGTCCCAGTTTCACTAACTCCCATCTAATAAAGTCACAATTTATATAGTCTGAAAGTACTGAGACTCAGATTACATATTACAAAATGATTTAGTCAATCAAATTTTAGTGGCTAAAATATGGCCTACTGAATCTTTACATATTCAGAAATTACAGCCTTAGCACTTGCAAGACTGTTCTAAGTAACAATGGAGGAGGAGGAAACAATGTTCTGGATATAGCTGGAAGTACACACATCAAAAAATTCAGCCTGCCTTTTATGCTCAATTGAGGTGATTCTTGTCAAATTTGTTTGGTTGTTTTTAATACAGTTATAACAAATTTCTGAATAACTGATTCAGATCTGTCACTACAATATCCAGAATATTTGATTGCTGTTCAATTTTTTCATTTCTTGACAATTGCTTCGATTAATGCCAATATGAGTGGAATGCGGTTCAGCGTTTTGATGCTGGGATTCAATGCTGTGAGTAAATATTAATAAATAACTGTTTCTTGCATTTATGATACTGTAGATAATGGAAATGTGTTCCCATACAGTGTTAGGACCAGCTGCAAAGATGTCTGGAGAGAAATGTGAAGCCTGGCAATCCCATCTGGCTGCATCTTAGTAAATCTCCTTTGGCAAGGTTGAGGATAGGAAGGAAGGTTGTATTTGCTTGCTTGCTTTTAAACCACCTTTTGCCTGGGATATTTCTTATGTCCTCAGATCTCTGACATTATTCCCCCCCCCTTTTTTTTTTCCTAAAACAAACTTTTTAGCAAAATTATCTGAGGTAGCTTTTTCTTTCTCTTCTTTCTCACTACCTCCAAGAGACTGGATGTGGTTCAAATGATTCTTCCATCTGTTTCTTCTCCTAATGCCTTGACCTCAATCCCCTTCCTTAGAGTTTTATCTCCCTTTGAACACTAATTACTGCCCGGGACCTGGCTCAAGTTTGCTTCCCTCCCTCCAGCTTGGCGCCTGTGCTGTGCCAGATTCTCTCTTGAGCAGGAGGTCATGTGAGTTCTGCTGTCATGCTCTACCTGGGTCTCCCTCACTCCCAGAATTCCATGTTATTACAGCCCAGCCTATGTCATTTCTTTGTTAGGACAAGGCTGGGGCATTCATATTAAAGGAAAAAAAAATAACCATAGGAAAGTGGTTAAGTCAATTATGGTGTATCCCCATGTTCCCCGAATTGATAGATGTTTGTTGTTTTTCTTCCTCAGTCTTTCACAATTGCAGAAAAATATTGCAATATATTACCTGTTGTTATGTCATGTTGTATATATGCATGTAAGTTGGTAAAATAAATTCTTAGAAATAGAGATAGATGCATCAAACAGGAAATACATTTTCATTTTAATAGTCACCATCAAGTTGCTGCCACAGAGGTTGCACCATTTTTCCACTCCTACCAGTAGTGCATTAGAGGAATTATTTCCTCACAAATTGTCTAACAGAGCTTATTGTAAAGTTTAGTTTTTTCCGTATCTATATATGTCAAAATTATATCTTGGTATAGTTATAGTTTGCTGTTCTTTTATTCTAAGAGAAGTTGATTATGCTTTCATATGTTTAAGAAACTTTTTTTTTCTTTTAACCTATAAGCACTGGATTTATATTATTTGCCCATTTTTCTATTGAGTGTTGGCTTTTTTAACCTCTTAATTTTTAGAGCTTCTTACATAGTCTTTCTGTGATATTAGGTTTGTTTGTAATTTGCTTTTGCTTAGAGTGTTTTTCATCATGCAGAAGTTGAATTTATGGCACTTTTAATGACTTGTGAAGTTGAGGTCATAATTTGGAAGGCTTTCGTAGCTCCGGTGGTACAATCAGTTAATGTGCAGTACTTACATAATTTGGAAAGCTTTCTCTACTCCAGAACTATGAAGAAATATGCCCATGTTTTCTTCTAGTATTTACACGGTCTTGTTTTCTCTTCTACACTTAGATCACCATCTGTTCTGTTGCTCTGTAACAATTTACTTCTGACTCAATTTGGGTTTTTATTAAGAAAGGAGTCAATACATAGTGTGGAATAAAAACATAATAAATGGATTTGAGTTAATAAATATGATTTTAAATTCACTTAATATTGGAAAGGTAAGGAAAGACTCCAACATGTTATAAAAAAAATGAAAGAAATTTTTTCTTGTTGATTATTTCTGGACAACTTGTGGGAAAGCAAGTCTATCCTTGGAGTCTGTTATAAGATTTAATTCCCTGTTTTCTTCAAAGGAGCTGTTTTCTGTGAAGGAGATAGTAGTCTTTTCAGACAAGAAGGGACTAGAACACTTGTAGCCAGGCACAGAAAAGTGGTTGAGAGCATGGCCCCCCCACCCTACTGGCTGTTACGTGGGGGAGTCATTGACCCCCCAGTTTCAGTTTTCCTCACAGGTGAACTATGGGGAATCATACCGCTTTTCATAGCACTGAGAGGATTAGGTGAGACAAAGCAATCACAGTGCCTGAACATACATAGTACACATATTATATATTCAATAAATAGCTAAAAAAGATTTTGAAGTGAGATTTTATTTTAGATAACTGCATGTTTTTAAACAGATTTTGAAACAGTAAGAGGAACATGTACATTTATGTTAACCGAAAGTAAAGGCAGCATTGGAGAGTATGATATGAATCTTCAAATGCGTTGTCTCATTTCCTGACTGCAATTGGCAGCTTTGGTCCATTAGGTGAGGCCTTGGAGATACTCATTTTCAAGGTATTTGGAGAATAGCCTCATCACAAGCTGATGATAGTAGTTCAGTTGGTTCACCATCTTTCTAGTGGAATCTAGAGTGAAATACACAAAACCAGGTGGTAAATTTTGAAAGAGGCTCTGGTATGGCAGCGTCATGCATTTTAAGTGGACATCCAGCTTTCTGGAGACAGCTTGAGATGGATGTTCAGTGTGTTGGTGTCACATTTTCAGACATGTTCCCAAGGTTTCATTATTTTGTCTCTTCATTCTTAGACTTCAGCAGCTAGAAATGGTTCTGCTACTTCAAAATCCTGTGATATCTCTTACTGTAAATTTAGATTTTAAATGCCATTGTCACTTGCTGAATGCATTTGGAAGAAATGTGCAAATTGGCAATTCTTCTTGAAATGTATTTTTGGCTAAATTACCTTTATTTAATGAATAGTTCCAAAACAAAAGGCATGGGTGATACTCATTATCCCACTTTTAGTCTTGCTTCCTTGGCAAAACTACGGGAGACAACTGCAAGCGATCAGTTGTTCCAATTTATGAATAGTAATGAATTTTTGTCACTGTGGCTTCTAGAATTTGGCTTTGTTCAAGCTACTGTTGGAGAGCTAGAGCTATAGAAATATAAATGGTATAGTAGCGAAGTGAAAATGCATTCACACAGTCATGGATTACACCTTGTTCAGACAGGGACCAGTTATTCTTTGACAGAGCATTTATTTCAGTAGTGGTACTGAAATGTTGAATAGCAATAAAAATCATTCTTAAATATCCATATGTAATCATAAGGAGGTTTGCCAACTATTACTATTAATAAAGACAGAATGCAGCATTCAGCTTTAACATTCATGAGTTACATGAATTTGAAAACAATTAACTCCATTGAGCCTCCATTTCCTCATGTGTTCAATGTGGATAGTAGTACCTACCTCATTAGATGATTACAAGAGTAAAATGAGAATATGCCTTTCAAGCTGTAAGCACAGTGTCTAGTCTATAGTAAGCACACAATTCTAGTTTTTCATGCAAAGGTAGGAAAAAAGAATGCCTCCTTGTTTTATTGGCACTGATTAATTTATACCTCTACATATGTTTCCTGTGAATTTATTTTCAACATGAAGATTATTGCCATCCTTTTAGATTTATAGATTAGATGGTTGACTTAGTAAAAATTATCAAACTTAAAACCATATATAAATTCATATTTCCAGCCAGATTTTTGCTGTGAAAGTCTGTTGGTAAGTCTATTTGTTCAGGGATTCAAGATTTATAAAGGGTGAATAAAGCTTATAGTTCTTTCTGCAAGTGTTAGAGTGTGGTTATATTCTTTGGAGCTTTAAAAAAAAATTCATGGCCTTCTTTTTTTATTCTTGCAAATATATGTTCTATATGGCAACTTAAGCTAAAATAGGCCACTCACTTTATCAACGCTGAAAATCTATGGAATCAGGTAATGCACCAACTTCACGTTCTTTTGAGTTTATCTTAAGGCAGTAAGGTAGCCACTTAACCACTTAGGGCTATTTAAATTTAAATAAAGATCTGTATTTAATTATAACGTTAATTTAAAAAAATATTATTTGTTAGCTAAGTAATATTAGAAATTCAGCAATTTATTAGAACTAGAAACTTCCTTAGTCATTCTAGCTATAGCTACATTTCCCATCCTCGGTTGTCACATGTGGCAAGTGGTTACTCTACTCAACACACATGTAGAATATTTCTATCATTGCAGAAGTTTCTATTGGCCAGTGTTACCTTACAGAATCTGAGGATCTACTCTATTATAGATGGAGTGATAGGTTCTGACCCTCTGTGGCTTGAGGTATTTTTATAATCAGACCCTTCTCCAATCTTAAATTTAAGGTTTTGGATGAATTCCCAAACTTCTCCTGCACTAACATTATACTAGTTGGCATCTGGCATGGATGCTATTACTTTAATTCAGTGATCTTCAAACTTGACTGCACATTAGAACCACTTGGGGAGATTTTAAAAATCTAGATATCCAGGCTACATGCTACAACAGAGACCAATTAAATTAGAACCTCCGGGGAGAAGGAGACAGACGTCAGTGTTTCTAATGGGCTCTCAGTGAGTCCAGCATCTGGCAAAGTTTGTGACTATGGGTCCCAGCCACACAAATCTAGTTTTCCTATTTGCAACTGATTTTTCTTATCATTTGATGATTACGTACTATTGCAGAGGTCTGTAGTTCTTTCCACACATTGCATGATTTACTCTTTTCCTTTAAGATCATACTCCCTACTATTCTTTATGTACAAACAAAATTATCTTCTCACAAATTGCTTAATTTTATTATTACTGTTTTCATTCTAAATCAGAAGTCTTTTTTACACATTCTCACTGCTTTTGCATTTTTCAAGTGCCAGTGAACATACATTCATAAAATATATAAAACCAACAGGAAAAAATGCAAAACAAAAATTGGTTGAGGAAATTAAAAAAAAACCTAATACTATCCTTCCAAATGCTTGTAAAGTCCAAGGTTAATGTGCTTTGCCTTAGAGGGCAGCTTTTGTACATGCACAAAACTTCTTAATTTAAAAGTTTATAAATGTAGGAGCTTCTGTACTGACATCCTTCCAACCAAAATGATTTTCTAGGAACAAGTTTAAGCTACCTGATTATTTTGGGAAGGCTCATGATGCAAAAAAGAGTTTATATTGAGAACTTTAGGCAAATGCTAACATTTTCTTAAAATAACAGGTGAGGAAAATCTGTGGATGGTGATAATTGAGAAATAAACTTGTTAAATAATATTTTAAGCCCATGTGCCGCTGAAATTGTATTTTGTTCATTGACCAAGATAATCCAATATGACAGAAACTGCTAGTTGTTCCCCAATTATCTATTCTTCCCTTTTTTGCATAGTAATAATAACACTTTTAGTTGACTATGCTAAGAGTTTTCAAGATATATAATTTAAATATATAAAAACTTAAAGGACCAAATACAATATATATACAGAGAGAGGGCAAATGCTGAATCATTATGAGGCTGAGTGAATATGTTAGTTTGAATATTGGTTCAGCTCAGTAGTAGAGAACGAAGATAATAGTGTCTTGATCCAAAGGAATTTTTATTTTCTCTTCCATGCAAAAGCCTAGGGTCCAGGCTACCATGGTAATTCTATAAATATCAAATATCCTGTCTTCTTCTGTTTTGTTGCCCTTTCGTCTTTAAGAAACAGCCTCCATCTCATGGTACAGTATGGTTTCTGCTAGTCAGAGAAAGGGAGAATGAAAATGGAAAACAGAGGCTACTGTTTTTTTTCCCTTTATGGCCATGATGTGGAAATTGTACATGATGATCCCACTGATGTTTCACTGGCTAGAACTGAGTCACAAGACTGAACCTAGCTGTCAGGGAAGTGGGGAATGCTGTTTCACATTGAGTAGCTTGTGATTCAGTAGAAATCCTATGACTATGTAAGAAGGAAAAAATGGTTTTGAGAGGCAAATATTAGTCTGTGCAACAAGGCTTTCCCATATCCAGACACACTTCTCCCTCTAACTTAAGTATGTTTCTTCCAACCCCTGCCTCCTCAAACAAGACCCCTACTTACTGAGCTCAGCTCAAAGTCTAGGATTTCTGAAGGATACACAGTCTTCCTCTTCAGATCTCAAAACACAGTTTAAAATGAAAATTTTCTCCACGGCCAGTTTGAGAGTCTTGGCTTTTAGTTAGGAAGAACCCATACAGAGTTGATGAGAAGGGAGAAAGCATTGCGTTGCTCTTTAGACAGCTTCTGAAAATATTGTTGTCCTGCTTGAGTTGCCATTTTATATTTCTCATTACAACATGAAAGGTATATGAAAGTTATAAGTAGTGACAGTGAGATACCACGAAGGGTTTAGTTGTCAAATCACATTTACAAAATCCAGAGACCTGATCCTATATCAAACTTTTCTAATAATTCAAAGGAAATAGAGGTGAAATATGGTAAAGTCTGGGACTAGTAACACAGTATTCTGCATCTTTCCTTATAGTGTTAGTATTATTCACCCTGGCCCAGATTTAATATATAAAGCCTTTAAATGATGCATGTAGAGCCTTGCTTACACAAAGGGAGATGTGATGGTTATAAAACTTCATTTTGTACTCGACTAATTATGTAGCTGACATGGCATTTTGTAGCTGGCCAAGCCTCATAAATTAATAAATTCTAAGTCTGTTTATCATTAAAGACCTGGACAGTCAAGATAGAATCTGTTAAAAGTGTCCAGAGATAAGAATTCTCCATTACCGTTCTACTTGTAACTACTAGCAAGATATTTAATTAACATGTTTACTTAGAGATTTAATCAGGTCATTATTCCCAAATAAAGATGAATTATGCAAGGGAAAAATGTAATAGACCAAATAAAGTATAAATGTAGGATGGCTCCAAGCTTGCTTTAGAGACCTCATTATGGCATCAGAGACCCAGGTTCGTTCTTTCTGATCTGCAGTTTTAGTGTGTTGGTGTTTATCGATAAGTTTGTTTCCTCATGGTCACTGGGAGGCTGCCACAGCTCCAGCACATCCTCTTTTTACGAAAAACAAAAGTATTTCCAAGGAGCCTATTGGCAAACTTTAGCTTGGGTCCCCTTGATGAAGGCTGAGTCACATGCCCATGCTCTACCTGAGAGAGACTGAGGGACTATGTGGAGTCTTCTGCCTCTACAGTAAGGAAAGTAGGGTATACTAGCAAAGAAGAACAGGGCAGAGCAGGGAATGGCTATTGTTTAAGCAACTGAAAGTGTCCTCCTCCCCACCCTATAAATGTCATTTCTAATAAAAAATATAAAGAGCAAGACTATTGTCTTTTCTGTAACTCTGCACAACGCTTCCTAGCCCAGAGCTAATTTGCTGTGCTGAACTTCGGTGAAATTTCATTTAAAACTGCCATTGACTGGAAACATGTGAGGGCTACCAGGAGAACTCACTCATGGAGTTAACTCAGGAGATCCCTAAACCAAATGAATCTCAAGGCAGAGATAAAAAGCAAGTTCTAAAGGCGGTTCAGAGGGGTTTTTGGAATAGTCATGCTGTATTGTTCCTATTAGCATTCACCATCACTATGAAAAGCTCTATAATTTAAAAATCATGTTGATATAATATATGTGAACCTACATGCATTATGTGAAAATAAAGTCTAAGTAGTTTTGTCATCATTGGACAAATTAACCTAAAAATACTTTAAAACTCACAAAACTGTTATGCTTTAGATAATGGTACCTACATTTTAAGTCGGTCATATAAAAACATTTGTTCAGTTAACATTAAAAATACTTTAACCATTATTTTTCTTTTTAATTAGTGTTTATACTAACCTTTGACAACTACATAAAAGCTCGTCATACTCAGTAGTAGTTCTGCTCATTTTAAAAGAAAAACTATGTGACTTTCTCTTCTCTGTAATTGGGGCTCCCAACTATGTAAGGAAATTTTGGATCAATCAAATGGTTACCAATGAGATATAGCTGAAAGTCAGTATCTAGTGTCATAGTAATTCCTCAGCAACCATTTTTAAAAATAAGTTTCTCAACAGTGATCAAATTATCAACCAAATTAATCCTACTGGTTGCTTGTCAGCAAATGATTGCTTAACATTGGGACAGCACTTTGAGTTAATCCCTGAATCCTGCCCCAAGATGGAGGGTTTTGTACCTAGGCTGGAGGGAGAGACAACTGTTGTTAACAGACTGTGAGTGACTTACTGGAGGTGAGAAAGTACAACTACCTTTTAAAGCAGCAACGGTGATAGAAATGCAGAACCTAGAAATAGTGTGGTAGAGGGAAGGGTGTATTAGAAGAAAAGCCTTTAAGTTCTGAGCATTTGAAAGCTTTGGGAAGCTGAAGAGATGACAGTTGTTAAGATTCAATGAGAAAATAAAAGAGACCAGGACTGGATCTTGGGAAAGAAGAATGGGAGGAAATTCAGGAAATGACTTCATTGGTAAGACAAATACGGAGACAGTTAAGGTCTGTGGATATAGATTTGCGGGGTGGAAAACTTAAATGATGGACTCAATCAATATTGCCTTCCCAGCTTCATTTCATATGTTCATCCTTCTGGTCTTTAAATACTTATAGCAGATTTGCTCATGCATGCCTGATTCTCTGGCTCCTTTAAACCACCATACCTATATTTGGAGCTCACTGCATAAAAAGGAAAACCATCTCTCACCTGTGAACTGCTTTTGCAATGCAGATCTGATCACGTTAACTTTCTGCATAAATGACTTCATTGGCTTTCCATTAGTCTTAGGATAAAACCCAAAACTCAGAAAATGACCTATAAGATTCTGCATCACCTAATGCTGGCCTGTCTCTCCAACTTTTTCACTTTCTGTCTCCATCCCCCTTTACTCCTTCATTTTCTGTGTTCCTACCTCATTGGCCCCTTTTTGGCTTCTCCAATGCCTACTTCAAGGTCTGTGTGTGTGCTCTTTCTTTTTTGCCTATCCCCCTTCTCCTTCAGATTTCAGTTCAGATTTACCTCCTTTTTTCACAGCACTTGTAAGAATCAGTAATTATGTGCTTCTATAATATTAATATTGGTCTCGAAACCAGGCATGAACCTATTTATAGATACCAAAAAGCCTGCACATGTCCAGCAAGCAGTAAGGACCAGACTGATGAAGTGGAAACTTTTTTGCAAGGGGCAGAGAGTATCCTTAGAGAAAACTCTTTAAATAGTAGATTCCCACTGGAGAGGGAATAAGGCACCACTTCTCTGAAAAGGCACATCTGAAATACACGGAGGGGCACTATCTTTAGTTGTTGCACATTCTGACACACCCTTCTCCAGAGATACGGACGGTGAATAGTGGATGAAGCATTATTGTGGGTTAGTTATTGTTTGCCAGTGATGGGAAGGTCGTATATACTTTAGGGGTGTGAAATGAAAGAGATCCAAAACCTCCTCCCCATTCTATAATCTCAGCTTCTCATTACACTGAAGAAAACAGAAAGCAATCGGGAAGTAACTTCCACCACATCTGCCATTACATCCCTACCTGTAGCCCTACACTCTGTATTCCCTGCTAATACTGTGAATAAAATGCTCCGGCTCCCATCTAAGACTGACTCTCCTGTTTACTCACTTGATCTTATCCCCTCTTACTCACTTAAGAACATCTCTCCATCAACTTCCCTGACTCTGTCTGGTCTCCTTATTGTTCCCACTTTACTGACTTAGTCCCATAGACATGAAAACACACCATGACACCAACCATGTTAAAAAATGAAATAACAACTTCCTCGACCCAGTGTTTATCTCCAGTCCCTCTCAATTCTCTGCTTGTTTATACAGCAAAACTCCTACAAGAAGTCGTCTATACTCTGTCTTGGATTTCTCTCCTCCCATTTTCTGTTGAATCCTCTCCAGTTAGTCTTTCATCCATATCGCTCTACTAAAGTACGTCTTATCAGTGTCACCGAAGACCTCCAAATTGCTAAATGCAGTCACCCTCCTCTTATTAAAACCTTGGGGAGAGTTCAACACTTGATCACCATTTCCTTCTCAAAGCAAAATTTTCACACATCCTCCGGGGCACCATGGTTCTCTTCTCTTACTGTCTGTTCCTTCTGAGTCTGTTGTATCGGTTTCAGCTCATTTCCCTATCTCTCAATGTTCCAGTGCCACGGAGCTCAGTCACCGCCCCTCTCCATCTGTGCCCAGTCCCTAGAGGGACCTCGTTTAGTCTCCTGGCCTTAAAAAAAATCACCTGAAATAAACCAAAGATTTCCAGATACATAATTAGAAACAGATTATATAACCTGCTGATTTGTCGACAGGTGTACCTGGATGTCTAACAGATGCCTCAAGTTAGTAAGTCAGAAACGAGACTACGGATGTCCTTCTGTCTTCCCCCAAACTATTTCTGTCACAGCAGCATGGCAGCCACAGAGGTCCCTTTAAAGTCTAAGGCAGGTCACGCCACTCCTCGGCTCAAGGCTTTTCAACTGCCTTCTTATCTCACTGAAAGTAAAATCCAAAACACAACGGCTTATAGACAACTGCATCAATCATCTGCATCTTTGACTTTTCTGGCCTTGTATTCCGGCCACTGTACTCTGACTGGGTTTTTATAAATCCTGTATTTGTCTCCTTGGCATCCATTAATCACTGGGCCAAACTAACGGCCACACTTGTTTACATCTCCCCATGATCCAGTTTTTGCTGGCACGTGAAAATCATATTACAAACCCTCTGATCGATACTGAGTCGATCTTCCCAACCACCTCTTTCATGTCGCTCTCACACACCGCTTCAGTGTTTCTCCTGCCCGAAATCGAGCCCGGGCCGGAGACCAGACAATCACAGACAGCCCGGTGTGGCACAGGCTGCTGGAATTATTCATGCTAGCTGGTACCAAGCGGTTTACCCTGCCTTCCTGGCCTTTCCCACAGAAACCCCGGGCAAGGCTGTGTCCTGTGCGTTCTCCTCACTCGTGCTCCGGCCTCCTGACTGAATTTTCCTCCGTGGCTCTGCATGGTGTGGTGTGTCGTCCTCTCTCTGGAACTGTCAGCAGGAAATCCTTCTTTCATTGACATTAGCCAGTCTGTGTCAGTCAGTCATTGTTATAAATGGAGACCTGGGTGCACATTACCCCGTTTCCCTCCTTGACTCCCCGCCAGCCTCACTGGCCAGTCTGCTTACTGTTCCTCAGGTGAACCAGGCAGGCTCCCCTCTCAGGGCCTTTGTCCTGCTCTTTCATTTGCCTGGAATTCTCATCCCACCATTACTCACAGGGTCCAGTAACTCGTCCCGCTCAGGACATGCTCATATGTCATCTCAGCAAGGCCTTCCCTAAATCCCCTTTAAAGACAGTGCTTTCCCTGTAACTCTCCCCACCCTAAAATGGTGCTCTTCTCCCAAATCAGCTGTCTTGTTTCCCCGTGGATTGTATCCCCACTGAAAATATTTACCTGTTTTCTTTTCTGGAAACATGAATAGAATAGAAGCTCCACAAGGAAAGAAGGTTTGTTCACCATGTATCTCCAGGGCTTAGACAGTATTTGGGATAAAATAGGCATTCAGGAAGTATTTATTGGTTGGATGAATGAATGAGTGATTATAGTCAGGTTAGTCCAAGAGGCTGTGGATAGGATGACCAGAAACTAAATATTAAGACTTGTCTCCTTGTCTTTCTGTCATAATGATCCCACTTTGCTCCACCCTTCACCCCTCATCACCCAGAGATAGCTACGTGCTTCCGTCTGATTTGAGAGGGGATTGGATGCCTTTAAATGTGAAAGAGAAAAGCTCGTGTACACGGAAAGATCTATTATTCCTATTATGAAGGAAATAACTAAAAGCAACACAATATAACCCAAAGAGGGAGACAGACAGTCCCCTGGGGCCACTCCTGGCTGTCTGATGGAGTGGCAGTCACTTCCAGTGAGACCCCATGGGGCCCAGGCGACGTGAAGACACTAGAAGTTAACTGCGTTTTATTTGTTCCACTATCTGGCAACAGCATATTGAATTGAATTGTGTTCAGAAATATTACATATGATGAAAACAAAAGTCTAATGGAAATCCTGACACTACACAGGTTTTTGAGGGCTTCCACCATCAGAGATGCTGGCTGCTCTGTCACTTAGAGAAATATAAAGTGCTCTGAGGTTTTCTTTCACATATTTATACACTGCTTTGTATATCCTGTTGTGCTTTTACGCTTTCTAGATGTGAGCAAATTGATTATCATATGATTTCTTCAGTGTTCCACCTAGATAGAAAAACTTAATTCTGGATGAATTTTCCCATCTTTTCTCATGCAAAAAAAAAAAAAAAATCTTTTTCCAGTTTTAAGAACTTAATGTTGGCCCAAATAATTTTCACTTACTATTTTTAACCATATGTTTTATATATGAACATTGAGTAAATCCTGCACACTTAGAGAAAGGGTTTTTTTTTTTTTGGCATGGGGAGGAAATTAGGTTTATTTAGTTGTTTATTTAACGGTGATGCTGGGGACTGAACCCAGGGCCTGTTGCATGCTAGGCATGTGCTGCACCACTGAGCTATGCCCTCCCCTCTCTAGAGATAGGCTTTTTAATGGTTATGGGCTTCAGTTGTTCCTCAGCTGGGTCACTAAAACCTAAAACCATGGCAAGTATATGTCATTGTCTCATCAGTTAACATGGTGGTGTTTGCAGCCTACCATTTTTTCACACCTGAACTGTAAGAAAAATCCATTAAATGATTATTCTGTGCCAGCCATTGTTAGATACCATTTTATGGCAGAAAGAATGAAACAGTATATACCCCTATGATGTAGGGGATATGTTTTTTGGCATTTTAAAATTACATTATTTAAAGATTCACATAGAAGTTTAAACACAAAAATCTGATTCCCCGAAAAGTAGGAACATCAAATTGAGGTCGCAAGTGGCTTCAGCCATTATGTAGTCATGGCCTGGCTGCTTCTTCAGTTCTCCTGTTCATTTTCCTCTCCCTGCTTTCATTTCCTGATTTAGAGGTTGGTTGGTTTTCTTCCCAGCCATCTCCACTCTCTTTCCCTTTCAATTAATCTTTAATACAGCTGCAGAAGAATCCTTCTACATCAGTGTATTAAATATGCGTGTCCCTGCTGAAAAGTCCTTTGAAGGTGTCTCATTGTCATTGAAACGAAGCCCCATTCCCTGGCATGGAATCCACAGCCCTCCCAACTTCATCCCACTGCATTTTGATCTCTTGCCTTTATCCTTCCTTTGTGCTACTTTGTCCTCAAACCATGATATTCATTTTTCTTTCCAGAGGACAGAAACATTTTTCTCAAACCTTTGTTTTGCTGAAGCCACACACAGTCTCTGCCTCGAAGGCCTGAATCCTGTTCATCCTTGAAAATTGCCACCCCTTTCATGAAGTCTAACTACCTCCGGTTGGAATTAGCTTTCTGTAGTTTTTACCTGTAACATTTTCATAGCATTTATAACATTCATCATCTTAATTGTTTATTTTAATGTTTTATCACATTTCACATTACCCTCCTTGCTTGGAGTCAAAGACAATTTCCAGTCCATAGCTGCGTCTTCTAGGGCACCTGTTTAGATCCTTGAATGTACAAGACCCTCAAAGATTTATCAAACCAGAAATGATATAGTTATATATATAATATAATGAAGTTAAGTGATCTTTCCTGTGTTCACGAGCATCCATATGCTTGTTTTATTTTTCATTTTTCCTGTCTTTGGAACAGTCTGGCTAGAAATTAGTACGTACATCTCACTGACAGGCCTTCTGTCGACTTTTTCTCACAGAGATCTAATTTTGAATTTCTCATGGTCTCAGCCTAGTGTAGTATTGAGTGATACTAGATTTTAATGCACAGATAATAAGAATCTTAGTAATTCATGATAAAGTAATAAATGAAATACAATCCCTGTGGGTGATTGCCTCGTTTTTACGTTTCCCACTTTTGGTCTCAGTTTCCTCCTCCATCATATGATGTAGACGGTCCTCATAGTCATTTCTAACCTGTGCAACCTGTTTTAATAGTTTTGCCCACAAAGCCCCAGTCCAATTTTGCGACTTTGACCTCCATATTTTAAAGTTGGTTATTAAAGTTGAGTAAGCTATCTCTGGTAGCAACATTGCATTCATGAAAGAAACAATTCCATTATCAGCCGTCAGCCCTCTTCTGCCGGAGGACAGCAGAAGGACTGTCGGGGAGGTGCACGTCCATCCTGAGTGCCCGGGATGGCCTGCCAGCAGCACCTCTCGTCTGTCCGGAGAACTGAATGAGATTCAGGATGTGAAAATGCTGAGGAAGGTCTAGAGCACTAGTCACATCTAGGGAGTTATTATTACCAGTTTTGTCACCAGCTTTATAGTGTGATTATAAGGCCATGACATTTGGATTTTAAGCAAATTTACTAGCAATTATACATCTGAATGAGTTTTATCCTCTTCAAATAATGTTGGGGAAGTTATCCGCTTGCCACAGTGATGCTGCTGTAGTGCTCAAACGTGACTCAGAATCCTTTCAAAAATAGAGACTTTTTGTTTTTAAACATTTCTTTATTGAGTTATAGTCATTTTACAATGTTGTGTGAAATTCCAGCGTAAAGCACAATATTTCAGTTATACATGAACATAGATATATTCATTGTCACATTTTTTTTTCGCTGTGAACTACCACAAGATCTTGTATATATTTCCCTGTGCTATGCAGTATAATCTTGTTCATCTGTTCTGCATTTTGTAATCCCAGTCTGTCCCTTCCCACCCCTCGCCCCCTTGGCAACCACAAGTTTGTATTCTATGTCTATGAGTCTGTTTCTGTTTTGTATTTATGTTCGTTTGTTTTTGTTTTTGTTTTTTAGATTCCACATATGAGCGATCTCATATGGTATTTTTCTTTCTCTTTCTGGCTTACTTCACTTAGAATGACATTCTCCAGGAACATCCGTGTTGCTGCAACTGGAGTTATGTTCAGTTTTTATGGCTGAATAGTATTCCATTGTATAAATATACCACATCTTCTTTATCCAGTCATTTGTTGATGGACATTTAGGCTGTTTCCATGTCTTGGCTATTGTAAATAGTGCTGCTATGAACATTGGGGTGCAGGTGTCTTTTGAAGTAGGGTTCCTTCTGGATATATGCCCAGGAGCGGGATTCCTGGGTCATATGTTAAGTCTATTTGTAGTAGAGACTCATTGTCAATGGGCTCACTGTGATTTTAAGGAAAACTAGTTGTCAGTATGGTGTCCTTGGACACACAAAAGCTACATAATGCTAAATACATAATTTTGGACAATCAGACATTTAATGAAGAATGAAGAAGTGATGGGGAACTTAATTGCACAGAAGAGAGACTATTTAACAATTTTGCCTTCTGATACGATGCAGTAAGAGCTATATACTGTAACTACTATGAAATATTCTTGCCAGAAATTTGAATCTGAGTCTGATCAGCATCCAGATCCAAATATCCAGATTAAAAGATAGACACAGAAGATAGGGACACCAAATGGTAAGGTGGTATAGTTAGCCAAATCTGCAATTTAGGCATTTCTGTAGGACAAATAACCAAGTTTCTTTGACCAACCAAGGGACTATGGGAAAAAAAAGAGAGCCTGGGAATTATTATAGATTAGAACATATTAAAGTGACAGATCAATCAAGTGCTAAACACTGAACTTGTTGGACTCTAATTTAAATAAATCAACTATTAAAAGACACTGATGAGACAAGGAAAGTTGAGCACTGATGGAATATTTGATAACATTAAGAAATTGTTTTGAATTTACAGGTGGCAGTAATTTCATAGTTATGTCACAAAGGGAGCATATCTTTTAGCAGTATATACAAAAATATTTATTAACAAAATGTTACCATGTCTCGAATTTGCTTTCATACACTCCAGTAATGTAGAGTGAAAGGGGAAAGTAAGAGATGAAACAAGAATGATAGAATATTGTAATTGATGAAGCTGAGTTACAGGTGAATTGGTGTTAACTGCACTCTTCCCTCTAATTTCGTGTATAATTGGAAATTTTCATAGTAAAAAGTTTAAAATAAAAACATAAAGTAGGCATAGAAAGAGAAATTGGATGATGAGAATATTTCTGGGCCTGACACTGCCCCAGCTTGCAGATGACAACCCAGCTGCTATCTTGCCCTTGGGTTACACCAGATAGCCTCTAACTCCTCTTCCTTTAAATTAAATTTGCACTGAGATTCGATTTGCAACTGAGATCCCTAATACATAGAGGTAGCCCCAAAGAATGCTAATGAGCCTTCTTAATAGTCATGTTACACAACTGAAAATGTTTCAGTCTACTTTAATAATACCCTGTGAAAGATGTAGCTTTACATAGTTATCACTGCTCCCATTCAAGTGTCAATCATTTTCTTAGATAAAGACTCCTGGGCTATATATTGGGTATATTTGTAATCTAAAATGAAATTGAAAATCTCTTGAAGTATCACTAAGAAAAAGAAAATGAGCTAGAAATGCTCAAATTAAATCAGTGATTCTCAACCAGGGATAATTTTGCCCCACAGGAGACGTTTTGCAATGTCTGAAGACAGTTTTGATTATCACGACTTGGGGGAGGGGGTGAGAGGAGCCAGGGAGGTGCTGCTGGTTATCGGAGGAGTAAAGGCCAGGGATGCTGCTGAACATCCTACAAAGCTCAGGCCAGCCTCCTGCCCACCTCTTCCACATACGAGCAAGAATTACCCAGTTCAAAATATCCTGAGTGCTGAAACCGTTACTTTACATATGAGGCAGTCAGATACTCTTAGAATTTCTTCATTTATTCTAGAACTTCTGAATATAATTAGCATCACTTACATTATGTATATACCATACATGAAAATACAACCAAAAAATTGTTTGTTTTTAATTGAACTTAAACAGATATAGTGTAATTCTGAAAAAGAATTGATCAATATATTTTTTACACTCCATCAATTTTGATTGCCTTCTAGCCAAACAAAAAATTTTATTTTCTATCTTGTGGACTTTTATCTTTTCACATACTTGGAGTCACAGATTCTCTGCTAGCTCGATGGCTTACTCGTTGTAATTTGTCTCTCAAAGTTATTAGTAATTTCTATATTAATTTTTAGCTAACCTAGAATGTGATTAATCAAAAAAAGTGAAAATATGTGTTTTAGATGTCCCTAGTTGAAATTTCATTTCATATTGCAGTCTCTGGATAACTACTATATTAATAACTTAATGAATATCACATTGCTTGAAAAGTTATCTCTTACTATAATAACAGTATAATAATCATTTATGCTTAATGCAGAAAATGTGCTATTAACAAAGTAATTTCTTATCTTTGTGGAGCCTCAGTATTTTATTTAAACGCCCCATATGTTTTTCAGATATTAAAACAAAAGGAAAAGAAGAACATTTTTTCTCTAATTGCCTGTTAACTGTATATATAAATAATATATGCTACCATTTAGTAAGATGGCAAATTCTCTTAAGCTGTTTTTTAAAATAATTTATAAAATACGCCATGATATTTTAAAGATACACCTCAAAAATTTTACTCTTAATTTTCTTATAATTCTTTTTCCAAACTGCTTTTCAAAAGTTCTTGTAGACACCTGGTTATATGTGAGTATGCCCTTATATTTTAGATGTGTCTTTGGTAAATGTTATTGCTAGATTTTGGTTTTTTTTTAATCTTATCTGTCTTTTCCTTTCAAGAGTTGAATGTCGTTCATTTAGTTCTTTAATAAATGGTGTATTAATATTTGCAATTACTTTTACCATCTCATTGCATACTTTGTTTTCCCTTCCTTTGGATATTTCCTCCTTATTTATTGCCATCTTTTTTTTTTAAATTGAGGTTTTGGTTTTAAATTCTACTTTTCCTGTTCAGTTGACTTTGGAAGTATTCTCCCTATTCCCGTCATTTATCCATCCCGGTTTTTACATGGATGCTTTCAATATGATGTTAATGTCTCTGTAATAGTCTTGAGACTTAAGAGTTTTACTACCATCCCCACCAGTCTTAATGTCATTAATTACAACATTATAATTCTCACTTTTATTTTTTTACCATAATCTGGTTAACTTAAATAACAAATTTGTTGTCTCACAGTTTTGGGTTCTTGGTGTCCAAAATCAAGGTGTCAGCAGGGTTGGTTCCTTTCTGAGGAAAGAATCAGTTCCAGGCCACTCTCCTTGGCTGGTAGATGGCCATCTTCTCCCTGTATTTCTTTGTTTCATCTTCCCTTTATGCATGTCTCTGTGTCCAAATTTCTTTTTATAAAGACTCCAGTCCTATTAGATCAGGGCTCACCCAGTGACCGCACTTTAACGTGATTACCTTTCTGAAGACCCAATCTCAAAAAAAGGTCACTTTCTGAGCTGGGGGTTGAAGACTTCAATATGTGAATGCTGGGGAGAAATACAATTCATCCATAACACTCTCCAAATTTAACATTATTATAATGATTTTCAACTTGTACTGTTAATGTTTGTTTAAATTTCTCCATGTTTATCGTTTCCTCTGTTCTAAAATGAAATATTAGATTCTAAAATATTTCTGGATATAGTTCCTTACTTCTTCAAAACAAGTTCTTTTTGTGAGGTTCTATTTGTACTAAACTATCCACCTTTATCTGGAAATGTCTTTATTTTTGCCCTTGCTCTGGAGTGATAGTTTATCTGTGTCCTTAATTCTGGTTGACAGCTGCCTTCTTTCAGAAGCGTCAGGTACTGCTCTGCTGTCTTTTGGCTTCCTTTGTTGCTATCGGAAGTCTAGTCAGTGCCATTTCACCTTCTGTGTGCATGTTATATCTTCCTCCCATGACTGCTTTGAAATCCTCCCTTTTATAATTCTTTATTGTTACAAGTTTTAGGTTTTGATTCATTTTTCTGTATCTAGCTTTGGATTTGTTGAGCTCCCTGAACCTGAAGAAGCATATTTCTATATAAATTCTGAAAGTTTTCAGACATTATTTCTTTGAAAATTTTGCTTCTCCCCTTTTCCTCTTATTTCTCCTCTTTGAACTGGAAGAGATTTCCCATTATATCTCTTGTGTCTTTTTATCTTTTTTGTTTGTTTGTTTTCCTTTTACTTTGGAAATGTTCCCTGCCTTCTTGTTAATTTCTGTATTTGTAAGTATGTGTTAACTTTCATCCAATGTAGGAATGCTGTTTGGTAAGATTTCTTAAGAAAATTCAGTTTTCCATCAAGTTCCATTTCCAGTCTTCACAGGGCTCCAGACAAGTGTAAAACAGAGGTCTACATATCATATGTGTATGTATTTAAATATTATAAATTAAGTCATTAAATAAAATACGTTCTATCCCCCAATCTTGACAAATAAATCTCTATAATAATGTGAAAAGCCAAGTTTGAATTTAGAATTCTTGGACTCTTCATACATCTGTGCTAGAATGTGGTGGTAGGAAGAAAGCCACCTTCTTGCCCCAGGGCCCCTGGCTTCGAGCCTGCTGCTTGCTCCCTTTGTCCATCCACCATTGCATCCATCCCACAATACAAGGGATCCCCTGCTTGCCTGTAGACATGGCATCCATGCATCCAAGCTCCATCCCTGCCCCCGTATATAGCTCCCCCTTAGTCATCCCTCCAGCCTAGGGATATGAATATCAGTGGTTCAGTCTGCTTTTAGGATGATGGTTACAAGGAAGAGACCCAAACCAAGTGCTGATCAGGCTAAGGTCACATAGGCATGGAATGTGATTCCTGTGTGCCAGGAGGAGGATCTAGAAATGGAGAGCTAGGGACTCTGCCTGGATAGGTCTCCTTGAATCCATGTTGCCTACCCTTGGAAGATGGGAATGACCAGAAGAGGATTATTTGAGGCTCTCCAAAGTGCAGACATAGGCCTCTCATGCTTAGATCTGTGGTTGTCATTGCTCTTATATTGCTGGAAATACTCATTCCTTAGACAATCAGGAGCTTTTCCTGAGCCCTTTCCTCTACTGAAAGTAATCTGCTTGTGGCTGATACATATGATAGCAAATATAACAGATAAATATCTAGTCATTTCTCTTTGCCAGGCACCAATCTAGTACTTACATATGTTTTCTTATTTACTGTCTCTTGGTTTAACCACTTCCTATTCACTCTTGCTGTCACTCATTCATTCAGGTCTTTATTGTCTTTCTCCTGAACTATTGCATTGGGTTTCCCTGGCACACCTATTTGTAATTTATTTTCATGCACTTTACTGACTTCAAGATGAGATTCAAGTAACTAGTGTGAGTTCCAAAGGCATCTGTGATATCAACCTTTACCATCTTTGCTACCTTAGCTCTTAGCCCTCACTTACATCTTCCAGCTATATCAACATATCTGTATTTCCTCATACATCCTTTCCTATTTCTGCACCCCATCTCTTTCTGTTCTCTGTCATTTCTACAGTTGTCTATTTGTTCTGTGAAGCCTTTACTTGACAAGCTGGTAGGATTCTTTGTGCACCGACTGGATGCTGAGTGTTAAATATAGCTTATGTGTATTGCCTTACATGGTTGTCTCCCCCTGCTGGACACAAGCAGCTTGTCTTGATTGACTAGCCTCAGGGACTAGTAGGTTGTGAGCTCCATGCCACTCAATAAATATTTTCTGATTAAGTAAATAAATTAGCAATTGAATTTTGTCTTGCTGCCTGACTCATTCTAAGGTAGCACATTTCAGCTTATTCTTTTTCTCTCAATTTGAGTCCATCTTGTAGGATAGTATAGGGAGGTGCAAGATGTGGGTAAAAGCAACCGGTTATCGGGGAGGGTTGAATTCCTTAGGGCTTCTTGTACCATATAGAGTTGGCAGTGGTTTTTGTAGCTGGGTCAGTTGTTACAAACACCTTTTGTGGAATAAGTTTAAGATTTGTGTTCTTTCTCAAGTTATTGTGATTGGTTTGTTTTTTTCCAAATTGTCTCTCTGTAATCTTAAGAAAAAATATCAGACATATTAGAAAGAGCAGAAAAGAGGAATGTCACCTCTTGGCAGTCTAGCTCAGAAAAAGCTTCGGGCAAATATTCCCAAGAAAAAAAGTTATAATTGCCTTCAAATCTTCTCCAGAGAAAGTGAGGCCAAAGTACAGCCTTTCTATTGTTGTTCCTTTTTAAAAAACAATTTATATGATTTATAACTGTGTGAATACCTTTTGCTACATCCTACAGCCCATGTCATTTCAGTGCAAATGCTGAAAGTCTTAGTTCTTATGGATTAAATCCTTTCTAACAAAAAAACAGTGAATAAATGACAGCTGTACCTGAAGCTGTAGAAATTAAAAAAAAAATTTCAATTGGAAGAGTTTGAATGGCAAAAAAAGAGTAATTCCTTTATCTATTGCTTTCTTCCATTATATGTTTTATTAGTACACTCAGTACTCAACCAAATATTATATTGTTACATTTTTGTCAGGACACGAAGAACCTTTCTGATGGCTTCTCCACACTGCTTTATAGTGACCAATTCTGGACTCTTCTGAAAGGTTTTTTGATGGCTTGGAAGATAGATGCCAGCCACTAGTTAGTCTCCAGTGTGAGCTATCAGTGTGAGTTCTCTAGCTCCTAGCCCATAAAAATCAGAAAAAAAAAAACCGAAAAACAAACTTAGCATCAGAATCTGATACTTAAGGATGCCTGTTACTTGGCTTGAGCTAAATCTCAGTCTTTGCAAATTGAGAGAATGAAAACGTTTACCCAATTCAGCACTTCTGTATTTTATAAATATGGTTGTGATTGCATCCAAATCAACTTTCAGTCTGGAAAATGCCCATGAGTCAGAAACACGAGATGTGAATATTTAGCTGTGACTTTCCTGTAACACTGTTTGTTAAATAGTCTCTGCCTTCACACTGGCCTTCTCCCTCCTTCCACTCTCATTCCCTCGACACTGTGTGTTCTGGCTGTTATGAGCACTTTCATATTCCTATGTTTATGAGCTCATTTAAGAAGCTTTCATTAAGGGGTTGTTATGTTTGGAACTGTTCTAGGTGCTGGTGTAAACAAGATGAACTTGGTATAGTCAATGTTCTGAAGGCATTCATAGTCACAGTGCATGTATTAAGGACAAACTTCAGGTAGGCATGAGATTTTAAGGGAGCACACATGAGGGAGGTAGCAGTGGGATTACTAAAAGGAGGCTCCTAATTCCCAGTAAAGCAGATGCCATGAACAAAAGTTTGGGCTAGAGCCACATAATGCTTTGATTGATTGGACATTATTCAAGGTTCAGGTACAAGGGAAAGAGGGATAGGATTTGAAGCTAACATTCACTTGCAGAGATGAAACTGATGTGGGTCACTATGCAGATCATATGCAAATAACACAGCCAAGTCAGCCAGAGTCCTTTCTTTGATGGCCAAAGGAAGGTACAGGTAGGGGTAAAGGAGAGAGTGAACATAAAAGAGAAACATGATTCTAAAACATAATCATTTAAATACCATGTGCTTGGAATGACCCTTTGTCTTTTAGTGTATGTGAGTAGAAGAATCTGTACTTTATAAAGTAATGTCTAATGGTAACAATGGTAGATTTGTTTAGGATATTATACTAGTTTGTCAAAATACTGGAGATACCAGACCAGTGATGATCAGTTATGGAGTGTACTTCTATCTAATGAAAGTGGAAAGTGGTAGGTATATTAGATGTAGTCTGTATTATAGGGTGGGGGGACAGGAGAAGAAGGAGCAGAGATTCTTTGTTAGCTTATCACTGTTGGCAAAATAAGACCTGATTATTCTGAAATGGATTTACTATTTTATGTCCTCTTTGAAAATACTAATGGGATGTTGAGTTTGTTGTTTCTATAACTAAAAATCTTAGTGGCATAAGCTATTTTACAAGCAATTTTATTTAAATAATAATAATTGGTAATATACACTGAAGTATCAAAGTTCAGTACCCATATCTTCTCTGAAGCGTCAATGTATTGCCTCAAACCACATTTTTAAAATAAAGCTTTGTCTCAGATTCATTTTTGTTTGAACACTTGCAAAACCTTGTTCACTGCTGAAATTTTTATCCACTGAGAATCAGTGTTTATTTTCCTCCAGATTTCATGTAATTCCAAAACAGAATTAAAAAAAAATTTAAAAGGAAAATAATTCGTTCTTTACAGATGTACATTTATATATTTTTTTCTATTGGGAAGCCATATGGAGTACTCCCTCAGACCTGTGCTAAAAAAAAATGACAGTTGCTTTTTCCTGTCTTAGTCATGTGCTAGAGATAAATGCAGTCTGAAAAGGATGCGACTGTGAGCTCAGAGGGATCCTAAGAATTTGGGGTATGGTAATAGGGGTATTATTATTTATTTTGAATAGCAAAAGTAGTAGACTGTAGTTAACCCTGTAGGGTGCAAAACCACGGAAACTTATTCACAGTCATGTGTTAATGCCTCCAGGTGCTTGCAGCATCTCTAAGCCTTTTATCTCTGATTATGAAAGACTCAAGTCTCCAGTTAAAGGCTGATGGGAGAGATTTATTTTCTTCTCTTTTGTCCTTGTTGTTTTGCCTTGTATCTAGGAGTAGGTTTTTTTTTTTTCCCTCCTGTTCCTGAAATCATCCTACACCTGAGATTACCACCAAATGTAAGCTTCCTTTATAATCAAGGATGCAGAATTCAGCTGATTCATATCGAGCTTAAAACTTGCCTTCTAGACCCATAGATTTAAAACTGATAGTTTTGATGCATTAATAAATAAATTAATTTTGTGGGTTTGAATAGTGTTTTTATTAAAATAGAATAATAGGAAAAATCAGAGGGTTTTACAAATAGGGTAGGTTTCATGTTAAATTTTTGTCTCAGTTATACATGCAAATGAATGGAAAAGACTACAGAATTTTCCTCAGATACTTATTCTCTTCTTAAATGACAAACAACTACTTTTCAACTGCAGTTCCCAGCCACCCGCTAGCTATATGGTCGTATAGCTTTGAAGGGTACCAGAATATACCTCCACAAAATATACCTCTTCAGCATATGGACTTATTTTAAGCTAAATAAAGGCCATTGAAAATCAGCAGATGCAGGAAATTTAAAAAAACAGGGTGCTTGTTTTTCCCTTTGTAAAGGAGACTTACATTTATAAAGGAAATTTCCACTTGTAAAAGATGTCTCCCTCTCCCATACTAGGAAGAAGAGGACGCTAAACAATTCTTATCAATGGAGAAGGCACCCACTTAAAAATCTGCATAACAAATCTTAATAAACAACCCTTGTTTACCATAACTTGCCTTCCCTGCCCAAAAGCCTCAAACCCCTTTTCCTTTGTTTAGCCTAAGATGGTATATGAGCCCAACTTCTAACCAGTCCTTTGAATTTGCCTCAGTGGATGCCCCAATGTGTACATGCACAAGGCACATGCTAAGAAATGTCTGGGTTTTTTCCTCTTGCTAATCTGTCTGTAGTCCATCTAATTTACAGGATCCCAGTTGGTAAGTCTAAATGAGTAGAAGAAAAGATTTTTTGTCCTTCTCTACAATCTAATTCTGGCTAACGGGAGAAGAACAGAAGTGAGGTGTCCTGTTTTGGGGTTGTGCTTTTGAGAGAACAAAATGGTACCTCTTCCTTCCTTTGACTGATACCTTAGCTGGAATGCGGACATATTGGTGACATCTGGAGTAGCCAAAACAGTAATAGGCATCATATATTGAGAATGGCTAGGCAAGGAAGTTAAATGAGCCCGAATCCCCCGTGGTTATGGGGCCTTCATTTCAGCCCTGGATTTCTAGCTGACATCTAATTAAAAGATAAACAAGCAACTTTCCTGCTTAAATTTTTTTTTTTTTTTTTTGGATTCTCTCTGCCCATGGTTGAATTGATACCCCAATTAATATAGACCATGGTACGTGGGAGTGGGGCTGTAGAAACAGCACCTAGAGATATTATATGGCTTAGTTATTAGATGGTATGGAGTGAGGATGCAGATACTGAACTGGAAAAGCTGTTGACAGTGAGTATGTTGTGGCAAAACATTGACAAAATTTGACTTGGAGAGATCTTGGATATAAGACCATGTGCCAACCAAGCCTTTAATACCTACTTTTCTTGCCTATTGGCTGTTTATTTCTTTTCAGTTTAAAAAGAAAAAATTTTTTTTGCCATGTAGCAAAACCTACAGAGAGGTAAACCCAAATTAGAATTAGCCACTTGCAAAGAGAAGGAGAGAGAGAGAGAGAATATGAAGCTCTGGCAAGGTAGGCTTTGTCCTGCAATCTAAATAGACAGAGAGTCTTAAAAGACAGGACCTTATAAATCAGTCCTGACAGGAAACAAAGGTGTTTGTGCCCAAACAGAAGCAGTGATAAAATGAGTCTCTAAATCAAGAAACAGTCCTAGCAGGAGATAAGACTGGACAAAACCATTAAGACTACCAGACAAAGGGAGCCAGCCCAGGGGGAACATTAGATTAAGGACCTTGCTTTCCTATTGAAGCCAATTGTTTTATTTGTCCTTAAGGTAGTCACTATTAAATTGAGCAAGAGAGTGAGTGGCAGCACACAGAAACAAGTAAACAAAAGACCAGAATTTTTGGCTAAAAGGCCAACATACAGATGAGAACTTTTGTCTTTATTTATTTGCAGTCAGAATCAATAGAAATAAAAGAGCCTTGGACCTTCTAAAAGTTTTTTGCTACATTGTGTCACCAAAGAAATCATGGGCCAGGCTTGTAAAACTCTGTTATAGTTCACCCCTTAAAGCAAACTAAGTCTGTCCAACCAGTAGGAACTAGCCTATCAACATTCTGAAGCTCCCAAGTTGAGAATACTCTCTAATGTCTACTTGATATGTGGTCATGGAGATAAAGGACATGTAAGAACCTCCCTGAAGGCAAAGTCAGACATTGGCAGGATAGTGACCAAGTAGGTATGCCCCCCAGAGTGGAACCAAGAGCTGCCAGATGGCTTAACGTAGGAAATTATTCTAGTGCTGAGAGTGAGTCTAGTTACTGTGGTACTGTTCTTAGTTTTCCCTTTTTAGAACTGAGTTTTTAGACTACGTCTGTCCTGTTCTCATTCACCACTTTCCAGTAGGTTGGGGAGAGGGGACAGATAACTCAATTTTGATTTATAGACTATCAGTTCAGGAAAAGCCACTCCCAGTTTTGATAGAAATGCACATCACTCAGAGATGCCAGACTTGGATACAGGACCTGGGTGGACTTTGGGATTGTTTATTTTAGAGAGCAGGATGGCAGGGACATGTACTAACTATAAATGAGAAGGAAAATGTGACCTGAGTGGGCAACGAGGGCATTTAAAGTCATACTAAAGTAGACTTCAACTCTGTTCTCCTGTTCTGTTGCCAAGAAAACTTCTTTTCCACCAAAATTCATGCTCCCATTTATAGTGCAGAGTGGGTCTTGGAAAGTGGATGCTCATCTAGGAACGATATTTTTAGCCCCTGTTGTGTCTAGGTAATATCAAATAACTACTTGCAAATGAGTGCAAGTCCACGTGACACATGGATCCTGTCCTTTCTTGGCCAAGTTGTTTAAGAAACGTGAATACCCTCTCCACCCTCTTTTCTTACTTCCCCGTGACTGGAGAGGAGAGGACAGTCCCTCCCACATCCCCAGCAATAGAATCCACAGATTGAAGACAGCAGAGCCACCAAGAGCCTAGTGCCAAACATAAGTGAGAAGTAAACTTCTATTGTATTTGACCTATTTTGCATTTGAAGGGGGGGCCTCTTTCTTTTTTTGTTCTTAAATAGCAGCTGGTATTACCCTATCTAACACACCATTTTACATGTAGTAGATTGATTTGGCACATGGCCACCCAGCTGACGCCTGTATTTTCCCCTCTGTTTGGCATCTGGATGTAGCTACATGGCTAATTCCTACCTGTGGGATCTGAACTGAAGTGCCCTTTAAGAGGAGAGGTGTGTCCTTCTCCTTTTTCCTTTTTTTTCACTATTTGAGTGCGGGCATAATGCTATGAAGAAAAGTATCCGTCTTAGACAAAAAACTGATCTGATCAGGAAGGCAGGACACCAAGCGAGAAGGAGCGTAGATTGGCATCGCAGGCCTGGGCCTCCTATTTGGAATTTTACCTGGGAGAAATGAACTTCTTTCTTATTTGAATCATCATTATATAATAGGGCTCTGTTACAGCATATGAACAGAGAGCTTACCTTATGTATATGCATATGTGTGATTAACAATAAAATTTATTTTTGCTGTGGGTTATAATTTTAAAAATTTAAATAGTCTCTTGCATTGTATTAATTCTATAAATATTCTTTTAATCTGAGTCCATTCATTTCTTATAAGCCTTCTCTTCTTTATGCCACCTCAGGAGCTCAAAAGCTCATGAACTCTATGCCTCTCTCTGGTAATTAGGCTGGCATTCTCTCCTAACAATGATTTGTAGTCACTGTAGGGAGGGAAAAATAATTTTCCCTTTACCTTTCTGGGTTCTTGGCTGAGACCCCCTTGGAATAAAAGACATTTACAAGAGAAAGACAAAGAGAACTTTAATAACATGTATACCTTTTGTATTCATGGGTGATACCTAGGAGATGGCCCAAACCATTACCTTAAATACCATCATCTCCAGCTAAAGACAAAAGATGTTGAGTTTTGGGGGAGGCAATTATGGGAGGTTACCAGGAAAAGCATGATAAACAAGGGAATGGCTGGTTTGCAGATGAAAGTGTGTGCCTTCTCCATTGATAAGAATTTCTAGGGATTTGGCCATCCACCTCTTCCTACTACAGAGCGGGATGCACCTTTACCAATGGAGAATTTCCCTTATAAGTGCAATTATCTCTTATGAAATGGTAATTTTAACTTGGTTTTCAAAGCATCTCCCTTGTCTACATTTTCTTAAAAATAACCAGCTTAAGATAATCCTTATACTAAAGGGGCATATTTGGGGCTGGCAAACCCTCCTTCCGTTCATCAGTTATTCCAAATTCAAGATCTTTGAGCTGTCTGGCATGACGACTTCCATTATGCCTAAAGGATTGAGCAGATGTAGCAAGCCATGGAGGGATTCACAGGAAGCCTCAGCTATTCGCTGTACTTAAGGGTAAGACCCTTGGGAATCCCATTCACTGGCGAGTAAGATTTAGAACTTTTGAATTTTAATGCAAACAGAGATGATTTAATTTTAGCACATATCAATAAACTGCCCAGTCCTTTTTTAATAAGAGCAGTATAAACATTACTGAATAAAATAAACAATTAGTGTTACTGATGCTTACATATAGCAAATAAGTTAAATAATTAACAGAAAAAAAGAAAAATACTTGACTACATGAAACTGTGTTTCTTGATAATGTATGACTTGTACTATTCAAATAACCCAGTGATTAGCTGTTGTACTAAATAGAGGTCAAATTAATGTGATTTTTAAAAAATTATAATATTAAGTGTGTATGGATCAAACCTTTTTTTGTTTCAGTGTTTATTTTTCTTTTTAAAATGCAGCAACAGCTTTGAACCTTATGGGAGACAAATAACAAAGACCAATAAAGGATAAGTACACTAGTCTATAAAATAAGCACAAAAATCAATCAGTGCCACTCACTCTTCCACCTTAATATCTTATTTATTTGCCTTCCACCAAAGCAATTATGTAATATAATCTTAAAATCAACACTATTGTTGACTCGCTTGTACCTGTTTTCCTCCTGGGAGACTGGCTAAGTGGTTCTTTACAAGATTGGGAAGCGTCTGTACTCTGGTATTATTGGGAACAAGATCTTGCAGAAATGAGGACATTTAACTGGGAGATAGGAGACTTGTGTCTTTTGGATCTACCACTAGTAAGTTATATGACAGGGTAAACTGTAGCAATATTTGGGCCTCCATCTCTGCAAATAAGGGCTTATCCTGGATGAGCCCCCAAACTCCTTTGGGTTCAAATTACGACTTAAAGGCAATGAAGTACATGTAATCACCAAAGAAAGTGATACGACATGACAGAACCCTATTTTGAAGGAAAGGAATGTATTTAGATGTGTATGTGTTTTGCTGTGGGGGAAAAAATCCAAAGTGTAGGAGTAGAACCTCACACTTAGAAACAATCTCATCACTCCCATTTTATTTTCAGATTGTTATGGAATCTCTCTACTTCCTCCCAGCTCAACAGCAAATGACTGTTAAAATTTTATCCCCCAGATGGCAGTGCAGTATTCCAAGTTTAGAATGGTCTGGTCCAGTGTTCTGGAAAAAGGCAATGCAGACTTGTCTCTGGCACAGTCATGTGCCGTGTTTCTTCCTTTTGGAGAAAATATGCTACAATTCTGATGTAACAAGACTTGAGTAATCAGTCACTTCTAAGGGAACAGAGCCTCTACCCGCTTTCATGCTTGTGTAGCACCATGTCCAATAAATAGCAAGTGAAACAGTCACACGAAGTGATCTGATAAAATAATGAGAGTTTAAAAAATGATGAGGTCGAAGAAATCCTGTATGTTTTTAATTTTGTTTTACTTGTTATTTTATAGGCATTTGAAAACATGTACTAAATGTAATAGATTAAGTAACTGCTCAGCATTTATTTTTAAGAGATATGAGTGAAATGAATAGCACCCACCATGACCTTCGTTTAGAGGACTGCAAGCTGCTTATGCTATTACGCTTGCCGAGATGTGCTTGTGAGGCATATAAAAACAAACAGAATCGCATCACATGGAAAACATGAAAAGAAGCCAGGGAAGGGAAAGTCACACATTTCAGTTTTATGAGAAAAAGCCAGCAGAACCATTTGGATCAAAATAACATCTGGTTGTTTGTATGATGGTCAAAGAGATTAGAGTGAATCCTTTAAATTTCCACTATACACTGGAGACATTAAATTGTATAGATTTATCAAACTGAAGCAGTATTCATTGGTAATACCATGAAAGCAGCATAACAAAGATAAGAAATTAAAAAATTTTTTAACATTTTTTATTGATTTATAATCATTTTACAATGTTGTGTCAAATTCTAGTGTAGAGCACAATTTTTCAGTTACACATGAACATATATATACTCATTGTCACATTTTTTTCTCTGAGTTAACATAAGATCTTGTGTATATTTCCTTGTGCTATACAGTATAATCTTGTTTATCTATTCTACAATTTTGAAATCCCGTCTATCCCTTCCCACCCTCTGCCCCCTTGGCAACCACAGGTTTATATTCTATGTCTATGAGTCTATTTCTGTTTTGTGTTTATGCTTTGTTTTTTTGTTTTTGTTTTTTAGATTCCACATATGAGCGATCTCATATGGTATTTTTCTTTCTCTTTCTGGCTTACTTCACTTAGAATGACATTCTCCCAGGAGCATCCATGTTGCTGCAAATGGTGTTATGTTGTCAGTTTTTAATGGTTGAATAGTATTCCATTGTATAAATATACCACATCTTCTTTATCCAGTCATTTGTTGATGGACATTTAGGCTGTTTCCATGTCTTGGCTATTGTAAATAGTGCTGCTATGAACATTGGGGTGCAGGTGTCAGAAATTAAAATTTTAAAAGGCTGTGCAAGGCCATGTCGAAAATAAACATTTTGTTTTGATGAGTTGTGGGATGTGGTCATATTTTTGTTTTCTAGAGATTCTTCAAAATCTTCAGTGAAGATTCAATGAAATCTTCTCTCCAGTTTCATATTTCCTAAGTGAAAGAATTCATGCCACAGAGATTGAACAATAAAGATAAAAGATTTTTTTTAAACTACAGAATGTGGATTATTTTATTGATCTGCTGCGTATGAATTGTCTACCTTTACTGAAGCACCCCAGGGGAATAATTAATCATTGTATAAAATTATAAATCCTTCTATACTTAGTCTTCCAAACAGTACTGCATGTCTATTCAGTTCAATTAAGGAAAAGTCCATATATGCACTGTAATTTCTAATCACTGCTTGGAATTCAAAGAAAAGTAAGATTTATCTGCCTTGATGAGCTTAGAGTCTAGTGGGGTGATAAGCAAGTTACAGATAACAATGGACAGAGCAGAAATTGCAAAGAGGCAACATGGTAGGAATAGTGGGTTCCAGAGCCAGCATGCTGGGATCCAAATTTTGACTCTACCTTCGAATATTTCTGTAGCTTTGGAAAGATTACTTTTCTAGTTTCTTTATAAAGCAGATGATTGGCAGTTCATCTGAAGGGCATGAAAGCACCAACTTGGGAAGATATCTGCACCCCACGTTCAGGCAGCATTATTTGCAATAACCAAGACTTGAACACGACCTTTCATTCATGATGGATGAATGGATAAAGAAAATGTTACGCACACATGCGCATGCGCGCGCGCACACACACACACACACACACACACACACACACAATGGAATTTATTCAGTCATAAAAAAGAAATTGACACAACATGGTAAACTGACTATACTTCAATAAAAATGAATAAATAACGTGGTTTATAAAAGAAAAAAAAAAAGAAGGAAATCTTGCCATTTGTGACAACATGGATGGTCCTTGAGGGTACTGTGCTAAGTGAAGTAATTCAGACAGAAAGACAAAATACCGTATGATCTCACTTATATGTGGAGTCGAAAACAAACAAAACAACCAGAAAGTGAGCTCATAGATAACAGAGAAGAGTTTGGTGGTTGCCAGAGGCTGTGGGTGGGGTGGGAGGAGGGCAGAATGGTTGAAGGTAGTCAAAAGGTACAAACTTCCAGTTATAGAATAAGTCATGGGGATGTAACCTACAACATAGTTAATAATACTGAGTTGCATATTTGAAAGTTGCTACAAGAATAGATCTTAGTTGTCATCACAAGAAAAAGAACTGTAACTCTGGTGATGGATGTTAACTAGACTTGTTATTATTTCACAGTTTATACAAATATTGAATCATGTTGGACACCTGAAACTAATAGTCCCTTGTATCTCAATTAAAATTAAAAAAGCAGTTGATAATGAGTCTTCTACTTCATAGGGTTGTTTTGAGAAAAATGAGTTACTGGAGTGAAGTGCCTGGCCTAGCAAATTAACCAACAGTTAAAAACGAAAGTCCTGGGGTGAAGAGGAGGGAAAGAACAGTTAAAGAACTAACACTTGAGATTAGCCTTTAAAGATACCCTATAAGGACTGCCAATGATTTGTTAAAGTGCGGGGAATGGAAAGGGCACTGCAGCCCTAGACAGCAACCTGCCAGATGTTAGAGGAAGAGGCAGTTGCTCAGTTTGGTCACACACAGAGTCAGGAAGAAGGAAAATGTAGGCCCAAACCTGTATGTAAAGGACAGCTTGTGCTGGGCTAATTAGGAGATATTGCTCAGTCACAAAGTAGTGGATGTCACTGAAGATTTTTGTACACAAGAGATAGATAGATTTATGCTGTAAATGTATCATTCTGGTAGCACCATGAGAGAGAAATTGAGCATAGAAGGAACTAGGGACAGGGAGATCAGAGATGAGAAAGGCAACACCGTCCAGAAGAATTGGAGTTGCCATGATACCACTTAAGAGTAATGATTGGTTGGCTTGCCAGTTGATGTAGAAGTTGCATTATCTACACAAAGGCCCTTTCAGGGAGCCTGCAAAATTTCACTTGCCTTTTCTATTAGGTTCCAGATTCCCATCTTTCTCCCATATACATAGCATTTCAGATGCGGAGTTTAAAAATTCTGCTCAGAAAAAGCTGCATTTATCAACTGGTCCTCTCCCTGGCTCCCTGAATGCTCCAGACCCAACCACAGAAGGAACCTCATCTTTTCTTCATAACTGCAGTTTCTTTTGAGGAAGACTGAACTGCTTGAGGCTTCCAAGAGCAACCTTGTTCCCTCCCCACCACTTAATTCTTCCTGATGCTACTTCAGTGATAAACTTGACCCATCAGCACAAGCCCCATTAGATGGAGAGAATAGTGTTTGCCTTCTTCCTTTTCTCTTCCTCTTGTTTCTTTTTCTCTGCCTTATTTTTCCTGTCCACATGCCTCAGATGTGTTCCTTCCAGATTCATGGAGGCACCAACAACTTCTGTCCTTCTTCCCGAATGTGATAAAAATGTTTTAACACTTTGCTCTCTTTCTGTCTTCCCACCACTGAAGCCAGAGGGTCTTCATTTAGCTAATGGGCCCTGCTGTGCTGAACAAACAGCATGATCTGAAATAAAGCAACAGGCAGTCCACATGGGATAGCGATTCCTGCTCCCTGTTGCGGAGCATGAGGAAGAAGGGCCTGAATTACTGAATAGGAACAGTGTGATTTTTTTGTTGTATTTTTTTTTATTGAAGTATAGTCAGTTTACAATGTTATGTCCATTTCTGGTGTACAGCATAATGTTTCAGTCATACATATACATACATATATTCTTTTTCATATTCTTTTCCATTATAGGTTACTACAAGATACTGAATATAGTTCCCTAGGCTACACAGTAAAATTTTGATGTCCATTTTATATATAGTAGTTAGTATCTGCAAATCTCAAACTCCCATTTTATCCCTTCCCACTCCCTTCCCCCACTGGTAACCATGAGTTTTCTATGTCTATGAGTCTGTTTCTGTTTTGTAAATAAATTCATCTTTTTTTTTTATTCCACCCATGAGTGGTATCATATTTCTCTTTCTCTTTCTGGCTTACTTCACATAGAATGATCTGTAGGTCCATCCATGTTGCTGCAAATGGCATTATTTTATTTTTTTTATAGCTGAGTAGTATTCCATTGTATAAATAAACCACAACTTCTTTATCCAGTCATCTGTCGATGGGCATTTAGATTGTTTCCATGTCTTGGTTATTGTAAATAGCGCTGCTATGAAGATTGGGGTGCATGTATATTTTCAAATTAAAATTCCCTCTGGATATATACCCAGGAGTGGTATTGCTGGAAAATATGGTAAGTCTATTTTAGGCTTTTGAGGAATCTCCATACTGTTTTCCATAATGGCTGCAGACTGCATTCTCACCAGCAGTGTATGAGGGTTCCCTTTTCTCCATGGAACAGTGTGATTTAAACCCTTGAATCTTCACCAGAATGAGTTCAATTTTGAAGTCTCTGGAGGAAGAGCAATAAATGTCCTTGCTATGAGGCTTGCTGGAGGAACTTTCTCAACTCCCAATTTTGATCAGAAGAAGACTAAAAGTTTTATTTACTGAGAAAAGAGAACCAGGACATAGCAAACTTTCAAGAAACAAAGCTGTTCCATCATATTTTATATTAGGACATTTCTGTGGTCTCATGGTCTCTCTCCTGGGAACTCTGCATGGTTCCTCACTTCAGCAGTTTGGTTTTATTTACTTCTGCCTGCATATGACCAAAGGAGGCTACTCCAAACTCTTAAATTGCCATGTCCTCAACTCCAGAGGTCAGCTGCAGAAGATGGGATGTTGGCTCAGCAAACATATGCTACTCACTCTTGATCCAATTAACATGGGCCCTGGAGCTACAAGACATAGCTCACAGGGACTAAGTCGGTCATGTGTCATGCTGCTGTGATTAAAAAAAAAATCAGTGGATTTCAAGACCTTGGCTTCTCCTCCAGTGTTAGAGTTGTCCATTGGATCTTCTGCTGTGGGAATTCTAATGAGTGAAGAGACAGAACAAGTGGAGGAGCTTGTGGAAGGAGTTTCTGGCCAACCCCGGAAGAGACATTCATCACTTCCATCCATTTTCCATTGCCAGAGCTCAGTCACTGGACCTATCCAAATGCAAGGGGGGCTGGGGAGTTCAGCTTACCCACAAGCCCAGGACTAAATGAAATGGCCAGCAGAGAAGCTGTCAGCAGAATACTGGTGGGTGATGGGCAGATGCACCAAAATGTGTTCTCTGGTAGACAACTATTTGGCTTCTCTGGGAACTTTAGCAATGCCCTGGCTGGCTAGCTTAGTTCCTGCAGATTTTTTGCATTACTTGTTTCAACTGAAGGATGCTGTTTTCTAACAGCATTCAAGAGAATTAAAGAAATGACTCTATTCCTTTCATTGCTACTCATCTAGGTTCTCAAACTCTTTATTGGTAATCTCTCTTTCTTTTTAACGTCAACTCTAGGGGAGAAAATCTTGTTTCAGCCAAGAAATTTCATTTTGTAATTACATCACAGAGGATCACTTTATAAGGAAGGCATTGACTTTGAATTTCTGTCAGCTTCAATTTAAGTACATGGAAAACTATGGAATATATACCATAAACAACAGTCTCTTCTGAGCTTTACAACCAGGAGTATCTCAGCTCTCCAGGTCAGCTGGCAAAACTCGGACCTGCTCATTTATCCTACGCCTGAATATTCAACAAATAAACACTTTGTTCATAAAGTACAAAATGGATGTGATATTTCAAGCAGGAGTGAACAAAGCTGTCTCTCAAAATGAGGTTTCATTGTTTTCCTTACATCGCATTCCCACCCTTCCTCCCTCCAACTATTCTAGCAAGGCTGGCTGTGATCATATGTGCACTAAACTTCAAAAAATCTATAATAATCAAACCTTTAAATTACCTCTTCTGTTTAACAGAAGGCTGCCAGGGGATGTGCTGTGGGAGTATGGAAGGAATCCTGGCTGTTAAAAACCATGTCAGCCCATCACAGAAATGTGATTCCTACCATCACTAGCACACTGATACTAAAAATTTAGGAAATGAGCCTTTTCATCTCTAGTTACCCACTTCTGCTGTGAAAGCCAAAAGAGACCCGGGTGGTATTCATGCCATTGAAGTCCACAGGGCACCGTAGGAGCACAGGTCTGTGCGCTTGCCAACTATAGATACTCAATGTGCACGTTGCTATGTAGACAGAAAGCTAATCTCTAGATATTTGTCTTTCAGGAACCCAAATACCATATCAAGGCAATATGCTTAAGCTTGTACATTTTCTAAACCACTTAAAATGTTTTAGAATACATACAACAGATTTCATGGACCAGAGGCAACTGATGAGAAAAGTTGTTAGATATGAGAAGCTGAAAACAATGGAGAGTTTTGTTTTGAATTACAAACAATATGTGTAAAGAAACCACAATCTCCATCCTTCGTTTGTTAAGCCGGGAATCTGGGAGTCATCTTTCCTCATTTCCCACACTAACTGGTTACGAAGACCTGCTCTTGAGTCTTATTTTCAGAACTCCCCTGCATCCATCTACTTCTCTTCAGCCACCCTGCTGTTGCCTCCCCAAGTCCCCATCGTTTCTCACCCAGTGCCTTCTTGCTACTCAAATTCATCATCTTCAGGATCACTTGGGAACTTGTTAGGAATATGGAATCTCAGGCCCCAGCTGAACCGCCTAATAAGTAGGCTCTACATTTTGACAGACCCCCAGGTGATTTACATGCACGCCGTGTTGGAAGAAACACTGACGTATCCCCCTGGCTCCAGCTTTATTCTCCTTCATTCCATTCTGACCACTAAAATCAGAACATTGAAACCATTACAGTGTTCAGATCTGATTATGTCACTGTCTTGCTAAAACCCTTCAGTTTCTCCTCTTTGTCCTTTGGCTAAAGAACAAAAACTTCTAATTAAATTACCAAGCCCTCTATTGACCTGGTTCTTGACTACCTCCCTAGTTCGCCTCATAACGCTTTTCTCTTCCCACATTTATGCTGTAGCCGTCTTTGTTCCAGAGGTGAGTTCTCGTTCTCCAGTGGGTCCTGTGCACCTGCTGTTCCCTGGCTTAGGCTATTCTTTATCTCACACTGGTTAACCTCAGTGCTTTCGACTTCCAATTTAAATGTCAGTGTGTTAGGAACCCATTCCCTGACTCCCTAGATGGTATCATATAATCATTTTTTTTGCCTTCCCATAATACTCAATATTGTTTTAACTTCTTTAATGCAATACTTCCAAATAAACTTCCATTTGCATGAGGACAAGGACCATGTCTGTCTTGGGCAGAGCAATATATTCAGTGCTTAGGACAGCAGCGGGCACTTGGCAGCTGTGAAAGAGTGACCAAATGAAATAACTTCTCACAGAGATGAATGGGCAGTTTTCCACATCTTTAAGAATAACTGTCTTCCAAAATTATGATGTGCTGTCACAGGGAAGATGGATCAGACTTTTCTGATGGGTTCCAGAGGGCAGGATGATACAGTCAGGACCCACAACTGACTGTAACACTACATCCTAGTGCATTATTGGCACTAAAATATCTGTTGAAAAATGAACCACTACCTGTAAATAAAAGTTTTAGGAAGAGAGAAATTATTAAACAACTTAATATCATTTACCAGGTGCTAAAAATGGAATTGACTGTGAGGGAGCTCAGATTGTATGACCATGTAAACACAGGATATGGACTAAAAAATTCCTTATGAAAACGGTTGAAGTAGATTATCTCCTAGATCCTTTGGTACTCTAAAAATCCATTATTTTTTCAGTTCCTCTGTGAGGGAAAATGGTGTCAATCATAAATGCCAGCCTTAATTTTAAAACTGTGACACATAATTGTTAATGATTGTATCACCAGTTCTATGCAGAGACTGATAGTAAGTTTTATTGTTTGATGTAAGCAGAAGGGCACTGACACCAAATATTTCCCTACTTGCTTGTCACTAGTCCTTAAACTCCACTGTTAGAGAGCCATTCCTTGGAAGATGTTCCTTCTCCAGGCACCAGTGTTGGGAATGCAGATGTTACAATAGAGGCAGCGTATTTGACAATTACCCATTATTCCCACCTTTACTTGAGGTCTTTTATGAGAACCCATTCTGACAGTTGAGAGTAAGTGATGAGGGGATACAGATAGAATAGCAGCATTCAGAAGGTAAGAAGGTTCTGGTATATCTTCAGCAAAAATATTTCTCCATCAGAGACTTCATTTTGATACCTCAGTCTAAATGATATATCCCTCCATGTGATTTTCTCCTATATCAGCTTTCTTTATTCAGAAGGTATTTATTGAGTTCCTATTATGTGCTAAGCACTATTCTAGGTACTTTAGATACATCCACGAGCCAAAGAGACAGAATCAGATAACGATACCTGCTGTTGTGAACCCTGCATGTTAGTGAAATGTGGCCCAAGAACCATGAATGCCAGCATCACCAAGCAACTTGTAAGCAATGCAGAATGTAGGTGTCACCCAGACCTACTGAATTAGTGATGCCTTTTAACAGGCTCCTCAGATTACTCATATGCATGCTTAAATTTGAGAAACACTCTTCTTGTGTACCTGTCCTTTATTTTGGAGTCTTTTTGCATTTTCCAATGACTTACCTGTTTGCTTAAAGCCGGTTTTCCCTACTAGACTATAAGCTAGAACTATAAGGTCAGGGATTAATGGACAAAAGTGGAAGAGGGGGGAAAGGTCAGTAACAAACCTCCTCTGTTATTCAGCTCTTCCGAGGCAGAGACTTCTCTTTCCAGTCTCACCAGCTTATTCACCTACTGCCCATTGGGCAAGGCAATGGAAACCTCTGCAGAATTAGCTAACATCTGTGAATTCTTCTCCACCTTCTGTCTCAATTTCATCTCTTGCATTTAAAAAAAAAATCCCCATGGAAGAAAAACTACTAGCATAAAAATATTTATAATAAAATTTGATGGTATTCATCCCTATGGATATATATAAAAATTCCTGTGGTTTCTGGTACATGCAAAATCAGTCCAGTAACCCTGCCTTCTCCTTTTATCTGTGCAAACTTTTAAGATATTCTTTCCTCTTCTAATTCTATAACGTAACTTGGTTCTCTTCAGCATGGACAATAGGCTTTGGTGGATAATAGGATTGTCCTTACACGGTACTTCCTATAACCTACACATAGCAGAGGTTGGCATATGATGTCCCATGGACCAAATCTGACTGATCATCCCCTATCCAATTTTGTATTGCTCATGAAGGGAGCATTTTTTTTTTAAAACGTTTTTAAATGGTTGAACAAAATCAAAAGAATTATATTTCATGACACATGAAAATTATATAAAATTCAAATTTCAGGGTCCATGAGTAAAGTTTTATTGGAACACAGCCATGTGCATTAATTTGCGTATTGTCTATGCCTGATTTCATGCTGTAATGGCAGAGTTGAGGAATTGAAACAGAGACCATATGGCCACAAAACCTAAAATATTTACTATCTAGGCCTTCACAAATAAAATTTGCCTACTTCTGCTCTAGAGTAGCATTGTCCAGTAGAAACAGAGTAGCTACAGTTGTAGTTTTAAGTTTTCTGATAACCACATTAAATAAAGTAAAAAACCAAAAAACACGTAGGTGAAATTAATTTCAAAAATATATTTTATTTAGCCTAATATGTCCCAATTATTATCATTTCCATATGCAATCAATATTAATAATTATTAATAAGATATTTTGCATTTCTTTTTTGTACTAAGTCTTCAAAATCCAGTGTGCAGTTTACGCTGAGAACCCATCTCCATTTGAACTTGCCACATTTCAAGTGCTCATAAGCACATGTGGCTAGTGGCTATCAAATTAGCCAGCGAAGTTTTAGAGTATCTAGCTAAAAGCTGAATAACTTATCTTTTTTAAAAAATTGAAGTACAGTCAATTACAATGTGTCAGTTTCTGGTGCACAGCACGATGTCCCAGTCATGCATATACATACATATATTTGTTTCCATATTTTTTCATTAAAGATTATTATAAGATGTTGAACATAGTTCCCTGTGCTATACAGAAGAAACTTTTTTAAAAATCTATTTTTATATGTAGTGGCTAACATTTGTAAATCTTAAACTCACAAATTTGTCTCTTCCCACCCCCTTTCCCCGGTAACCATAAGATTGTTTACTAAGTCTGCGAGTCTGTTTCTGTTTTGTAGGTGAGTTCATAGTGTCTTTTCTTTTTAGATTCCACATATAAGTGATATCATAGGGTAGTTTTCTTTCTTTTTCTGGCTTGCTTCACTTAGAATAACTATCTCTATTTTGATCCATGTTGCTGCAAATGGCATTATTTAATTCTTTTTTATGACAGAGTAGTATTTTATTGTATAAATATAGCACAACTTCTTTATCCAGTCATCTGTCGATGCACATTTAGGCTGCTTCCATGTCTTGGCTATTGTATATAGTGCTGCTATGAACACTGAGGTGCATGGATTATCTTGTTTTAATTGAAATATAGTCAATTTACAATGTTGTGCTAATTTCTGGTGTATAGCATAGTGATTTAGTTTTTTTTATATATATATATATATATATATATTCCTTTTCATATTCTTTTATAGTATAGGCTATTACAAGATGTTGGATATAGTTTCCTGTGCTGTGCAGTAGGACCTTGTTTATCTATTTTACATATAGTACTTAGTATCTACAAATCTCTAACTCCCACTGTATCCCTCCACCCTCCCCTTTCCCCCATGGTAACCATAAGTTTGTTTTCTATGTCTGTGAGTCTGTTTCTCTTTTGTAAGTAAGTTCAGTTGTGTCATTTTTTTAGGTTCCACGTATTAGTGATACCATATGATATTTTTCTTTAAATAATTTATCTTAATTATAGGTATGCATATAAAGTTATTACAATATTAATATTCAATAATATCCATGGTAAGAATATGGCAGAAAGAAATTATACCCTATAACTTAAAGCACCCCTTTTCTGATGTATCAAGGAGGCACATCATGGGCACAGGGAAGATAACCTCATAAAAGCAAAGCATCCAAACTTCTTGGTCCTCAAGTTTGCATTACAGGGACATTTTTTTTTCTCTCTAAGTTTTCTGGAGACAGCAGCACAGCCTTGATAGTGTAGAATTTATATACTAGGGGGGAAATGGACTTAATTTGTGGATTAGATTTTTTCCTAAACACTCAGTAGAAATAAATGACTGAAAAAAAAAAAAAAAAAAAGGAGATCCAGAGAAACTTTGCCTAAAAAGTACAATTGCAGCTTATGACTCAGGGTAATCCATTTTAAACAGGCCACTGAGAAGACCACCCACTAATAAAAATAACTTGGGTGAAATGGACTCCTTGAAAAATAGGACACTGAGGATGTTTTTAATCTAGGCCACCCTTTCCGAAGAGAACTATTTTTACAACCTCATAGAAGGCAGTGTGGCTTGCTTTCAATGTCTGGAATTTCTTTCGCATTTAGCATGCAGAATAGCACCTGACAGCCTTCCAAGTTACGAAAGGAAGGCCTCTGTCTTGGTCCTTGCCTTCATTTACAATCTGTTCTTTTTCAAAAACCAACAGTGCCTCAGCTGTGCTGTGGAAATTGACAAAGTTAATGACTCTGAGCCCTGGCTTCTACTTCCTAGCACAGGGGAGCTCCAATTATCTTTCACGGTCTCGATTTCCCCACCTGTTCAATGGGGATAATGATGTTCAAATGATGGGGACAACGTAAGCAAGGGTTAGAAGTGTACTGTTCACTTAGATGGAAAGAACACGGTGATGTTTTCAGTGCCGTCCAAAACCGAGAAAAGGTCCTTGGCTGTTTAGCAGCTCATATGCCTCTCCTGCTTTAAACGATCCAACTTTCCTTAATTAAGTTAGGCAACAAATGGGCCTCTCCTTCAGGTAAAACCTGCTTCATAACAAAAATAAAAGGATTTGACAAGGCGCTGGGACAGTTCCCAGTTTAGTGCAGGGCATTAGAGGATAATTCAATGAAAGGGATACAAGGTCTGAGAAGGCGAGGGATGACTCCTAATTTATGAAGCAACAAAGCATGTTTGCCACAGACAAAAGTGAGCATCAAATAAGAGAATTTTCCTAAGGAAAATATACTCACACCGGAGGAGGACTCTTGGTTTTAGTGTGTTTGATCTGACCCTATCCTGTGCTGCCAAAACACATTCTGCTGTGCATTAGTCTTTGTGACTCTCTGCTTTTATGGCCCTGAGCCCTCTAACGACGTACTGTTTCTGCAGAGGGCAGGGTATGCCTTTTGATGGATGAGAGGTCCTACAGTGAGGGAGACCCGTCATCTGTTAAAGCTAAGTTAATTGAAGTGACGCTGCCTGTGGCCAGTGTAGGAGAGAACCCTTTACAGAAGAATCTGGATGCGGATGACATGCGATGTATTTCTGGAATGTGGCTGACCTTGCCATAAGAACCTTAATACAAACCACTAACCACGTGGTCGCCTAAAATGAGAACCAAAACTGTGAGAAGTTGACCTGTGACAATTTGGAGGTCGGACTCACTTCAGGAAAACAATAAAATGTGAGTCCTACTAACCAGATTGTAAAGCTGCTGGTAATGTCATAGAGAACCCCATTTGGAAATTTCTGACCTTTATAGCATTATCCATGAATTTGTTTCCATGGATCTGAGTTATTAGATAATAACTAAGCATGTCCCTCAATGTTTTCTACTTTAGTATGTACAATTTAAATGTATCTCATTTTGATTCAACAAAACTTAACAGAGCAGAAATATCATAAGCCTAGAAGAGAAGGTGAGGTGGCATTACTCTAGAGCCAGGAAGCCTTGGGAAGTTTGTTAGTCTGACTGGAGCCTTTTGCGGGAATGGGCATTGGACCTGATGGGTTCCAAGGCTGTGTGGTCCAGGGTGGGAGCCGCTAGCCACGTGTAGCTGGTGAGCTCTTGAAATATAGCTATTGCAACTGAGAGACTAGGATTTTCATTGGATGTAACTTAAATTCATTTAAATTCAAATTTCAAAACAAAGGTCATGTTCGTTTGTTTTAGCATTGATTACTTACTGAAAGGAAATGAGTTCAAATAACATTAAAGTGCATTTCTCTTTGCTTTTTACTTTTTCTTCAATGTGGCTACTAGAAAATTTTAAATTGCATGTGTCTTTCATTCTGTTTCTTGTGGCCAGTGCTATTCTAGACAGGTAAGCTCCATTCCCTATCCTGCTTCCATGGACATTTATAAAAATGTCTATAAATGTTCAGTAGAAATGTTAATGAGCTATTTTTGTTGTCTTTTCTATAAATATTTTTCTTTTTCCCATTTGACACATTAAAGCCATTTTCATAACAGGGAATCAATTTCTAGATGAATTGGGATAAAAATCATTTTCCTTAGGACCGTAAGCTCTTCCCAGTTTCTCTTAATCAGTGTCTGCTCTACAATTCCAGATAGAGCTCCTTTGATTTAACTTTTCTCATTTTAAGAACATGCTTCAGACACATCCTTTAAAGATTAAAGACTATCTTTAAAAAAGGGAGTAAGTATAATAGTATAATAGTTCTCTCTTAGTTGAAGAAGAGAAGAGAGAAACACTTGCCCATTTTGTGTAATTTAAGGAGCATACATTTTTCTAGGCTTTGAAGGAATTGAGATGTTTGCTTTATCTTCATCAGCAGGGAGGAACTTAGTGCTGCTAGATCTTTAAGAGCAGTGTCTGGACCTTTCTTGTGCAGTCCCTGACATTTAAAGGCCAGGGCGGTCAAGGCTATCTCAGAGGTGAAAACTGCCAGTTCAAGGTTTTCATCGGCCAGCTTCTCCTACACTCCGTATTCGTGGCTAGGGATTAAGATCCCTGAAAGATAGCACGGAAGGAAATGCACTTAGACAGATGGTTCCACGAGGGCTGTATCTTTCCTGGACGACTAAGAGTGATACCTAGGTTGAGATGCCTGTGAAATGGCTGTCCTTACCAATTCAGATATTATTGAAAATAATATTGCCATATAAAATACTTCCTTGGTTACAAAATAAATAGTCTGCCTTAAGAAAGCATCTTTATTGTGGATACCTTATAATTGATCATCCAGATGGGAAACTTTGTCCCCTTTAGTTCAGAGTGTAGTTTTATACTTTTGAGGGCTTTCTTTTTGTTGTTTTTGGAGGGGGATGGTAATTTGGTGGGGTTTTCTTGTTTTGTTTTTTGTTTTTTACTGGACATACTGGGGATTGAACACAGGACCTCGTGCATGCTAAGCACATGCTCTGCCATTGAGCTAGACCTTCTCCCCCTTGAGACAGCTTTCTTATTTTGTCCAGTATGTTTTCCGTGTTTACAAAAACTGGGGTGTTCAGGTTTCTCTGGCTGCCCTGAATAGTGTCTAATTAGCATCAAAGTTCTCTGTTTTATCTTTTGTCTGGTTTTTGAGTGAGAGAAGCCTAGCTTCTTTTTCCTGCCTACATTTCTTATTTCTAATCATTGTAATTTCAACTAACTTCCTGGAAGACGAAGACATTTCCTTCGCCGTGACTGCTTCTGAAGGCTGGTTGCTCAATAGTGAAACAGCATTGCTGTACTTGACTGCTTTTCTCTTTCCTTCATGTATATTTTATTTTTCTGGAAAGAGAAAAGGTAGAAGTGGTTCACTGAACTGAGAGTGTTTTCTAACTTCTTTTTATCCCTTTTCTTAGAATGATAATCACCAAAAACATCTTTTCCTACCTAGCACAAGATGTTCGTGTGTTCTTGGCGTTAGGCGTCTCCTCCATTTGCTGTGCTGGCCGCTGACTTCTGTCTGAGGGAGGTGAGCACGGACTAGCTCTTCAAAAAGAAACCATTCCTCACAGGCAGGTCAGAATGACAGGCCTTGCAAATAAAGATACTGTGTTGATACAGATATGCAAACAGAGCATATCCAGAGTCAAATATTAGTTGTCCAGTGTTGCAGGGCACCTAGCACACACCGCAGTCTTCTCGAAGACTGATGATCTGCCATCTAAATGTAGAAATACGAAGATTACTGACGGCACAGACCATCTTTTTAAACAGCACACAATTCAGGCCTCTGCAGTGCTGCTCAATTAGAGAAAATATCTCTATATTTTTATTTTCTTCATCTGGTCCAACTTGCTGTTCTGTTGCCTGGCATTTTCTAAAACCTATTGAACTGGCAAAAATTTATCCATATTTTAATGCCAAAGAAGACTTCCCTAATTGCAAATCATCCTCAGAAAGTATATTTGGAAGTTCCCTGTAATATTTTTGAGAAGAATGGTTATAAAATAAAATGTCAGCTTCCTTCTGAGGCTGCCGGGCAGTTTCTTGGTCCAGTTACTATCTCTCTTTTCCCTCTCTCCCTCCCCTCCCCCCCTCCCTCTCTCTCAGGATTACTGATGCTAAGGTCATTTCTTGTCCACACTGCATGTTTGGGCATATGGAAAGGTTTAAAATTTTAACACCATTGATGCCATAGCACCATCACCTCCCTTTAGTTTAGATACGATGTATCAAATATGTTACATGGCAGTAAATGGAACAAATAATTCCTGTAAGTCACAATAAAAGGCATTAGCGACTGTGAGAAATGAAGGGAATGCTGAACTGTTTACACTGTAAAATCACTCCTCACTGCCGGCACTTCAAGAACAAAATGAGAAGTGAACTGGGAAATGTGGGCTTTGAACCAAAGAACATTTTCCTTACATTTGATTTTTCTCACTATACCAGGCAGCAGTGCTTTTTTGTTGTTAGGAAAAAAAGAAAACAACCCCCCCCCCCAAACTATATGTATGTACATGCTTCTTACAAAAAAGGGAATAATTATTTGTGGTTTCACCAATTATGTTCTTCACTCTTGCTACTCTATATGAAAACATTCTAACAGGAGAAAGCTCACATTATTACAAAGTCATGGATTAAACTTGGATGTCATAATTTTATTTAATAGAGTTGGATAGAATCTGGTTATCAAAGAGAATTTTTAAAGCAAAACTACTTCTACGTCTTGTTACCATAGTACCAATGATTTGTTCATCTAGTACCAATGATTTGCTCATCTGTTTAAATTAATTGCTTATGATAAATTATCCTATTGATTAAATTCTTTTAAAGGTTTTGATGTGAGTCATGGCCAGTCACTCCCTCAAAACAAATCATCAACAATTTTCAAGGCATATTTAAGAAGGCATATCAGACAGAACAGGCTAGGTCATACTGTGGTAACAACTACAAAATTTTAGTGACTTGTTAAAAAAAATATATATTTCTTTCTTTCTCATGCTACATGTCCATTTCAAGGCACTGTGGTTTTATTCCACATTATCTTTATTCTAGAATCCATGATGAAGTAGCCATTTTCTAGAACACTGCCAATTGAGTGAATTGACAGAGGCAATAAAGAAAATGCAAACCATGCACTCACTGTTGAGAAGTGCTACCTGTCACCCCACTCAAATTTCATGGGTCCAAACAAGTCACATGGTCAAGTTTGTTAAACAGGATGCAGATGTAACATTTTTCCATGAGAAGTTGTGAAAGGAGGCACCAAGTAGGTGTGAACAGTAATCTTCTTAGAGATGACTTATCTTCCTTGAATAGGGAGATGAGAACTAAAAAAAATAGCTGATGCCTTTCTAATTTTGCAAACTGATTTCTTTTACTATTTTTCATCTCAAATATCTAAATGCCTCAGATGCGTACCAAAACGAAATCAGCATGTTTATGTTTCTAAAGCCTAAATTGGAACAAAAGAGTATGCAATGTCCAAATGCTTAGCGTAAGAGAAAAGGCAAGTTGAAGTGTGAAGGGAGGGGCAGAGTCTGACTGTTCCTCTATTAGGGTTAAAATTAGGATCAAACTATTAGTAGTTAATTGAAAAATCTTGGCACATTTCTGTGCCGGATCAGTTAAAAGCTAGGCACAATGATTCGTTTAAGACAGTTTAACTACAGTTCAGTATGTTTGGGGGTTAGCAATAGATTATTTAATACCATTTATTTTGAAGATAAATAGGGAGATAATTGCACAGACGTTTCTGATCCTTTGCCATAAATGTTTGGTATAAAAATTGTGAAAGGGGCTCTGAAGAATTTACATACTTTTATAGACGTTTCTTAATCAATCATCAAGGTATTTTTACACAGTTATGCCCAACATTGGGAAATTTTGGAGAAACTTACATTTGAAGGAACGTACTCTCATACGTCTCTTATTTCTTTATCTGGAAATCACTTTATGCAATTTGGCATTAATATTCTAGTTCTAAGTAATACTCGGGAGTGCTCTCTAGGAAAACTTCCTCTCTGGTTCTGGAGTCATAAGTCTTCCTTGTGTCCTTGTCTTCATGGAATTGGGCATCATGTTAAGGTTGATCTATTTAGTTCTAACGGTACTTTTTTTTTTTTCTTTTAACCGCTTGATAGAGTAGGGCATTGGACTTGAGAAATTCAGCACTAACAATGACCGCTACTTTATAATACTTGGTAAGAATGAGTCAGTGTTTGTAAGTACTGGGTGTGAAGGTCAGTCAGTCCTTAGGTGTATAGAAGGAGCTACTGACTGGGGAGTCTCAGAAGTCCTAAGCATTTGAAACAGAGCCAAAAAAAAGTCAAAGGGCATCCATGAATTGAGGAATTGAGTCACGGTGGGCTTCATTTTCTTGCTGTAATGTTTGTGTTTCTCTTTATCTTATTATATATTTATGGAACATGGCTAGGGTGTTTGTCAATTTATAGCAACATATATGAAACATGAATCTGTACTCTCAAGAGCTCCAAAACTGAAAAGGAGGAGAAATAATGACAGGCCTGCAAATAAACAATGTAGTATGAGGAAAAGTATGCCCATTTTTATTTATGTTTAATTTTTCAAATCTCTATCAAATCATCTCTGTGCAAAATACACACTGTCATGCTCTCTTTCTGGCTTATCTTAACTGCAGAGCTGTGGAAAGGACAGATAACTATTTCCTTTCTCCACAGTGTCCAAGGTTATCAGAGCAGGGCCTGGTCTTGTTATCCTCAATTTCAGATTTAGAAGTTGACTCTCATTAGACAATTGTTTCTTATCTTACTTTCCATGAAATAGAGCTTTGATTTTTAAACAAGCAAACCAGTTGACAACATCTAATCTGCAATGGCTAATAATTTGTCTTTCATATAATGGGTGAACATTTCGCCATTTTACATGTTTTGGTTTTGATTATGTTATTTTATTTCTTTATAAACATAAAATCAGATGAGATGTCATAGTTGAGGTTTAGGTTTAAATATTCAAAACAGGCTACGTAAAGAGGGAGACTTCACAGATCAGGACGAGGTGTGGATTTCAGGTTATGAAGTCCAACAGATACTGTGGATACAACCATAAGTATACAAGAGAGCCTTAAAAGTTTCGTCTCATGGATATTACTGTTTTGCTTATCTGTTTGAAACTAAAATTTAATATCACATTCAGGAAATTAAAGTAAATATCACTGAGTCAGTGTGTGAAGCATAATGTGGTATGGACACTATGATTTTTTAAATTGAAGTGCAATGTATTTACAATATTATATTAGTTCAGCTGTGCAACATAGTGATTTAAATATTTTTATGGATTATACTTCATTTAAAGTTCATTATAAAATATTGGCTCCATTCCCTGTGCTGTACTGCATATCCTTGTAGCTTGTTTATTTTCTCGGCGGGGATTTATACTTCTTAGCTCCCTTCTACTGCCTCACTATTCCCCACTTCCCCTCTCCCCATTGGTAACCACAAGTTTGTTCTCTGTATCTGTGACTCTGTTTCTGTTTGTTATATTCATTCATTCATTTTATTTGTTAGATTCCACATATAATTTATGATATGCAATATTTATCTTATTTCAAAAGCACAATACCTCCAGGTCTATCTATGTTGATGCAGGTAGCAAAATTTCACTCTTTTTATAGCTGAGTAATATTCCATTGCATGTATATACCACTTTTCTGTATCCACTCATCTGTTGGTGGACACTTAGGTTGCTTCTGTATCTTGGGTATTATAAGTGATGCTGCTGTGAACTTTGGGGTGCATGTATTTTTTCAGATTAGTGTCTTAATTTTCTTCAGATAAATACCCAGGAGTGGAGTTGCTAGATCATACAGTAGTTCTAATTTTAGTTTTTTGAGTAACTTCCATACTGTTTTCCATAGTAGCTGCACCCATTTACATTCTCACCAACTGTGTACAAGGATTCCCTTTCTTCCACATCCTTACCAACATTTGTTGTTTGTGGTCTTTTTCACAACAGCCATTCTGAAAGCTGTGAGGTTAGGTATCTCATTTGATTTGCATTTCTCTGGTGATTAGTGGTATTGAGCATCTTTTCATGTTCCTGTTGGTCATCTATGTATCTTTGTAAAAATGTCTATTCAGTTTTTCTGCCTGTTTTTAATTGGATTGTTTGTTTTTGTGACATTGAGTTGTATGAGCTGTATATATATTTTGGATATTAAACCATTATCAATCATACCATTTGCAAATATTTTCTCCCATTTAGTAGGTTATCTTTTCATTTTGTCAGTGGTTTCCTTCTCTGTGCAAAAGTTTTAAGTCTGAATAGGCCCTGTTTATTTTTGCTTTTGTTTTCTTTGCTCTAGGAAACAGATCTAAGAAAATATTGCTACAATTTATGTCAGAGTATTCTGCCTATGTTTTCTTCTAGGAGTTTTATGGTTTTTGGTCTTATATTTTGGTCATTAATAAATTTTTTATTTAAAAAAATACTCAAATATTTATTATGGGTTTAGTTCTGGGCTCTCTATTCTGTTCCATTGGTCTATATGTCTGTTTTTTTCGAGTACCATGCTGTTTTGATTACTGTAGCTTTGTAGTATAGTCTGAAAGCTTGGAGGGTTATACGTCCAAACTTGTTCTTTTTTCTCAGGATTGCTTTGGGAATTTGGATTCTTTTGGGGTTTCATATAAATTTAGGATTATTTTTCTAGTTCTGTGGAAAATGTCATGATTATTTTAGCAAGAATTGCATTAAATCTGTAGATTACTTGGAGTAATGTAGCCATTTAAAAAAATCTGAATTCTTCCAGTCCATGAACATGGGTTATCTTTCCATTTCTTAGTATTATCTTCAATTTCCTCCATCAATACGATAGTTTTCAGAGTATAGGTCTTTGAACTCCTTTGTTATTTATTCCTAGGTATTCTATTCTTTTTGATGTAATTTTAAATGAGTTCTTTTCTTGCTTTTTCCTTCTGATAGTTTATTATTAGTGCATAGAGAAGCAATGAATTTCTGTATATTAACTTTGTATCCTACAACTTTACTGAGTCATTTCATTTATTATTTCTAATAGTTTTTTGGTGGAGATTTTAGAATTTTCTATATATAGTATCATGCCCTCTGCAATTAGAGACATTTTTAATTCTTCACTTCCAAAGTGGATGCCTTTCATTTCTTTTCCTTGTCTGATTTCTGTGGCTAGTATGTCCATTACTGTATTGAATAGAAGTGACAAGAATGGACATCCTTGTCTTTTTCCTGACTGTAGAGGAAAATCTTTCAGCTTTTCACCATTAAGTGTGATGTTAGCTGTGGGTTTGTCATAAATGTCCTTTATTATGTTGAGATATGTTCCCTGTATACCAACTTTAAAGGTAATTTTCATCATGAATGGATGCTGTCTTCAGTCGAATTATTTTTCTGCATTCTATTGAGATGGTCATGTGATTTTTACCCTTTGTTTTGTTAATGTGGTGTATCACATTGATTGATTTGCATATGTTGAACCATCCTTGCTTCCCTGGAATGAATCTCACTTGATCATGGTGTTTGATCCTTTTTCTATATTTTTGAATTTGGTTTGCTAATGTTTCGTTGAAGATTTTTGCATCTGGAAAAAAAAAGATTTTTGTACTGTATTCATCACAGATCATTGGCCTCTACTTTTCTTTTTTTGTAATGTCTTTGTTGGGTTTTGGTATCAGGGTAATGGTGGCCATGCAGAATAAATTTGGGAGTGTACACTCCTTTTCAATTTTTTGGAATAGTTTGAGAAGGATAGGTATTATCTCTCTTATATATGGTTGAGTTCCCCTTTGAAGCTATCCGTTTGTGGACTTAGGTTTGCTAGGAGATTTTTGATTACTAATTCAATTTCACTACTAGTGATTGGTCTGTCTAGATTGTCTATTTCTTCCTGATTCACTCTTGGAAAATGTATATTTCTAGAAATGTATCCATTACTTCTAGATCATCCGATTTGTTGCCATAAAACTGTTCACAGTGTTCTATTAAGATGTTTTTTTTTTTGAATTCCTGTGTAAATGGCTGTATTTTTTTTCTCTTTTATTTCTTATTTAATTCATTTGAGTCCTCTCTTTTTCTTGGTAAGTCTGGTTAAAAGCTTGTTAATTTTGTTTATGTTCTCAAAAAGCCTGCTGTTGGTTTCATTGAACTTTTTTGTGGAGGGAGGGAGTGTCTTTTATTTACTTACTCTCTCATCTTTATTATTTTCTTCTTATTGCTGACTTTAGGCTTTGTTCTTCTTTCTCTTAATTCCTTTAGATGGTAGGTTAGGTTGTTTATTTGAGATGTTTCTTGTTATGAGGTAGACCTGTATCACTATAAACTTCCCTTTTGGAACTCCTTTTGTTGTGTCTCATAGATTTTAGAAAGCTGTGTTTTTATTTTCATCTGGTCAGGTGTTTTCTGACTTCCTCTTTAATTTCATCATTGGCTCATTGATTTTTAATACTATGTTGTTTAGTTTCCACATGTTTGTGTTTTTCCCATTTTCTTCCTATAATTGACTTCATACTGTTACAGTCAGAAAATTACTTGATATAATTTCTATGCTCTTAAATTTGTCAAGACTTGTTTTGTGGCCTGGCACATAATCTATCCTGGAGAACATTTCCATGTGCACTTGAAAAGAAAGTGTATTCTGCTGTTTTTGGATGGAATGTCTTGTAAATAGCTATTAACTCCAGTTGGTCTACTGTGTCATTTAAGACCACTACTTTCCTTTTGATTTTCTGTCTGAATGATCTGTCCATTGATGTAATTGGAGTGTCAAATTTCATTACTAATATTGTATTATTGTTGATTTCTTCCTTTATGCCTATTATTATTTGCTTTATATGTTTAGGTGCTCCTATATTATGTGCATATATGTTAATGTTAATATGCAAATAAAAATATTCTTGTATTGTTGTTCCCTTTCTCATTATATAATACCCTTTGTATTTTTACAAACTTTTGTTTTAGTTTACTTTGTCTGATATGAGTATTGCTACCCCAGCTTTCTTGTCATTTGCATTTGCGTGAAATATCTTTTTCCATCCTCTCTTGTTTGTTAGTGTGTGTCTTTAGCTCTGAAGTGAGTCTTGTAAGCAGCATATAGATGGGGACCTTCTTTTTTATCCAATCAGCCACTCTGTGTCTTTTGATTAGAGCATTTAGCCCATTGATACTTAAAATGATTACTGGTAGGTATGTACTTATTGCCATTTTGTTACTTATTTTTTGCAATTCTCTGTTCTTTCCTTCTTTTATTTCTTCTCTTGTGGTTTGATGATTTACTTTTGTAGTATGCTTGATTTCCTTTCTCACTATTTCTTGTGTATCTATTGTAGGTTTTTGATTTGTGATTACCATTATAACTATATCTACTTGTTTTAAACTGATAGTCATTTAAGTTCAAACACATTCTAAAAGATTTACATTTTTATGTCCCTCCCTAACATTTTGTGTTTTTGATATAATTTACCTCCTCATGTTTCTCTCTTAACCATTTATTATAATTGTGGTTGATTTTACAATTTTTGTATTTTAATCTTTGTACTAGCTTAAGTGATTGATTCCAAGTCTTAACTATATTTGCCTTTACTAATGGAATTTTTCTTTTCCTATATTCTTACTTCTTTTCTTTTCTACTTAGAGAAGACTCATTAACATTTCTTTTAGGATTGGTTTAGTTTTGATGAACTCTAGTTTTTTGTTTGTCTAAGAAATTTTTTATTTCTCCTTCAATTCCAAATGATAATCTTGCTGGATAGTGTATCTTATGTTGTAGATTTTTTACTTTCTGCAGTTTAAATATATCCTGCCACTCCCTTCAAGCCTGCAAAGTTTCTGCAGAAAAATCAGCTGATAGCCTTTTGGGGGTTCCTACATATGTGACTCTTTGTTTTTGTTTTGCTGCCTTTAGAATACTTTCTTTGTCTTTAATTTTTGCCATTTTAATTTGGTATGTTTTGGTCTGGATCTCTTTGGGTTCATTCTGTTTGGGACTGTCAGTGCTTCTTGTACTTGGATATCTGTTTTCTCCTTCAGATTCAGGAAGTTTTCAGCTTTAATTTCATTAAATACATTTTTTACCCCCTTTCTCTCTCTCTTCCTTTTGGAACCCCTATAATAAAAATGTATACTTGATGTTGTCCCAAAGGTTCCTTAAAATGTTTTCATTTAAAAAAAATTAGGTTTGCTTTTTGCTGTTCTGATTGAGTGATTTCCATTATTCTGTCTTACAGATCACTTACGTGTTCTGTATCACCTAGTCTGCTGTTTCATTAGTTGTTTTTTCCTTATTCTTTCTTTATCCTTGTTTTTTCCTTATTCTTTGATTTGGAACAAATTCCTCTGTCTTCTCATTTTGCTTAACTTTCTTTTCTTCTCTATGGAATTATGTGAAACAGTTACCTATCCTGGTCTGAAGGAGTATCTTTGTGTGAGAGCATCCCTGCAAAGTGTACATGTGTCCAGTGGCTTTGGTGGGACAGCTGAATCTGAAGTGAGCATGTGTCACATCTTCCCCATCATGTGCTGGCATCTATCACCTTGGTGGGATGTGGGGCTGGATATGGGAGTGGCTAGAGTCAAAGTCAGGTGTGAGCTGGGGCTTCCTTTGTGCTCAGTGGCTGCCACAGCTCTGTCAGCAGTGGCGTCAGGTCCCAAGGTACTGGAGCAGAAGCCCTTAGGGTCAGGTCTGAGCTGGTTCCATTCCTTCTAAGTGTGTGATCTCGTGCCTCCCTGCAGTGGCATCTTCGCTCCAGAGCAGAGCAACCCTGGAGCAGTATAGGCTGGAGCAGGTGCTTAGCACGGGCTGGGGCACACACAGGCAGTTGTGGGCAATTGGCCAGGGTCCTGGGCTGTTTCAGTTTGCTTTCCCAGACTTGTTTTGGGAGTAAGCAAGTGTGTGCATGCTGTTCACAAGCAGAGTTTAGGTTTCTTACAGCCCTCTGATAAGTCCCATTGGTTTTCACACCCACTAATGGGACTCATCTTCCTGGTGTCACATCCCAGGGCTGGGGTTCTCAATATGTTGTTTGTACTATGCACTCCCCATGCAGGATGTCTGAGCCTGTGTGATCCCCCTCCTCTACTGTGTCTTTTCCTAGGGGCACAGGATTCAACTCAGTCAATTCTCTTCCCCTCCTATGTGACTCCTTGTGGATCTTTCTTTACAGTCTTGTTTTTGTAAGAGTCTTTCTGCCGGTCTCCAGTCTGTTTTCATTGAGAATTGCTCCATGTGTAAATGTATTTCTTGAAATCTTTATGGTGGGAAGTGAGCTCAGCATCCTCCTACTTCACCGTCTTGATCTCCTCCTCTGACTGCCTAAGTTTTGAGGTTCAGGTCCTTCCATGGCTTTTTGAGAAGTCACTGCATATAAAGCACATGTATTTTACTATATAAGTCACCATTTTCTAGTTGTGTGACCTTGGGTATATTTTTCAGCATTTTTGAAGTTTCCTTTTTATGTCTCTCTAATTGAAATAATAATACCTACATCTCAAGATTATTATGAGGATTAAGTGAATATTGACTGTGCCTAGTGAGTTTTTCACAGTGTGCAAGGTACTAGATAAATGTTAACTCCCTAGTTACTGGTTATGAATTTTTGAATCATTAAGTTCACTCATGTCACTTTCAAAACTAGATTTAGTGCAAGAAGTTTTGGTTTTGAATTTCAGCTCAGTCATTTTTACTAGTTGGCTCTTCTTGGGAAAAGGATAACCGCCTCATTGTAAATATGGAAATGGTAATAGTGTATCTCAGAGTTTTGCTGTGAAGTACAAAGGAAGTGATGGTGTGTGAATAATAGGCTAAAGACAACTCCCATAGATACTCATTGAGCACCCACTGTGTGATGTCACATTTTTAGGCTTAGGAGACACAGAGTAAAGAAAGATGTGATTGTTGACTTTAAGGCATGCAATAATAGGTGATAATCTATGTATGTTGACTCTGACCTCATTCATTCTTTCTTTCATTTCATTTCATTAAACAAGTAATATTCTATGAATATTCTGACTTGTACCACTAATCCTAGGTTTAAAGCTAGAAGACACTTTTAGCAGGTCATGGCCAGGTCTGTAAACAAAGAGGTCCTAGGCTAGAAATCCTTCACGCAATGTGGAAAAACTATATGCTGTCTGAAAACTTTGGGGTGCAAAGTCCTACTTTCTGTGACATTGATAGAAATTGTGCATTGAGAAAACCCATTCAATTTGAGCAGGTAACTGATGGTTAGAGTACTTGTTTGATTATCATAGTGATGATGTCACTTCTCAAGTGAGTACTTAAAGAGTAAAATTTTAAGGTGGATGAAATTTGATGCTTCTCTGAACTGGCTGGACCCTTGATGTTGTGCTAACTGTTTAAGCTGACCAGTCAGGAATAAGAGAACTTTACCATCTAATCTTTACTTCCAACTAGTTAAGATACATTAGCTTTCTCTGCTGGATAAACAGTTGTGTACAAGCTTCGTACTGGATTGAGGGTCTTATTTCTACTGATTTATTTATTAATCTTGGACTGCTTGGGCTCCCACAGAAATATGTAGAGCTTGAGTTAGATCCCTTATATTTGCCTCAGTCTCCTGCTTTTAGGCATCCCTAGGTTTATTTCCTGGATTAAACAATGTGTATGTAGTGTATCCTTCATTCCAGGACTGTTCTTTATCCAGATATATGACTTTGGGAAAATCTCTTAATTTCTTTCAACCTTGCATTTTTCATCTGTAAAATGGGAGAAAATAAAAGGTAACAGAATGCTTAACATGGTGACTAGCACAGATTAAAAATTAAAAAAATTTTAGCCAGACTATCTTGATGCCTGACAGAGTAGGAAAAGAAGCTATGAGGACCAGAAATGTCATTGGAGGGAGGAGTCACCTATCCTTGGTCAGAATACATATTTAGAAGTAATGGCATCTGTATGGTTTAGAGTTGGTTACCATATAGGTCAGAAAAATTTTCCAACTAAGTGGTGATACATAATGTGTTTGGTGTCCCACGTCATGCCTGTGCAGAAGTATCTGCTCTGTGTAGTTCCAGTAGACAGCGTTCGTGTCATGATCCAAGCAAACAGTGCCTTCCTGGAGCTGGCAGCGCTCAGCCTGCGTGCTTGTGCACTGTGACCCTGTCCACGACAGCACGCCCTGGGGGAGTACAGAATTTTATGTTAGTCAACTCTACACCTGTCTGTAGAAACTGACGGAAATATTTTGATTCAGGAAATTATTTCCAGCAAAGATACTAGTTTATGGGATCCATATGCTTTCTACCCCATAGAGATGTCCAGATGTGAGAATATAGTCATTTACCTTTATATTGCTGATAAAGAGTATACATTTTCTTGATGAATGTACTAAAATAATGCAACTTCATGGTAAAGAATGGAGAAAGAAGTATGTTCCCAAAGATAATAAAAAAAAAGAACAAAATCTCTGAAAAATTCTGTTTTTAATCAAGAAGAAGAAATTAATTATATGGGTTGATGGTTACTGAGGACTGTTGACTGTTCTCTTACATTAGGAATAATGGAATTTCAAATTCCTGCAAAAAACTGAACTCACATTTGTTGCTTTATAAACATCATTTCCATGGTCTGCTTTTTTTTTTTTTTTCTGATACCTGATTTGAAACACGTGCAAATATTTCTTCATATAACTGAAAAGATAGTGAACTTTCACAAAGGTATATATGGACTAGTAAACAGCATTTAAGCCAAGATATGGTATTTCTCTTTTGCCTACATGGTATTTTTATTCTGAAGCATCAGTGCTGCTCCATGGGAATTTCCTGTGTGACACTGAGAATCACTTCGGTAACAAGCTTTGCTATTATTTGCTAGAAAACCCCTCCTGGAACACTCCTCTTCATTGGCCCCCTCCCCGCCTCTCAGTCATCGTTTCTTCGTCTGAATCTGTGGCCTCCCAGCATTTTATATATGCCTTTAGTACATAACCTGTACTGTTCATTGTTTATGTGTCTTTCTCTTTGATGATACTGTGAGCTTGTTCTTATTTTCAGCTCTTTTTGTTTTTAAAATTACTTTTTTGCTTCCCAAATTTAATGCTGTTAAGACAATTAGGTACTTTAAAATGGTTAATGAATCATAGTGAGTACTGTTTCTTTCATTTAGATATGTTTTAGATGTAAAAGCCTTTTAAGAAAGAGGATAATTATTATCCCCATTTTAAAGAAGAAGAATCTGAGAGATTTTTATGGACTTAATAGAGGTATAGTTTATCCAGGTTCACATGGTTGGTAAGCATAGATTTGGGACTCAGATCTACATATTTTGTCCCTAAGGCCTTGTCCTCTAAGAAGCTGAGGCATGAGAATTCTTAACTGATGAAAATGTTGATATTTGAATTGGAAGATATGGGTAAGGGTAAAACAAGAGAGCTTTAGATAAAATATTAAGACCAATGGAACAAAAGCTAGTGAAAGATTCAAAGGACTTAAGTGATTTGTTGGGTGGTATGGATTTAGATCAACCTGCTGTTTTTATTTTATAAAAGGAACATTTCTGAATTTGGGGTGAAATTATTATATTGTTTGAGTTAACCATTTAATGTACATACTCCCTTCATATTTATAGAATAAGAAAAGATAATGACCTTATTCAGTAACTTACTTCTTTCACATTCTCTGCTATCTTCTCATGTTGCAGTACTACTGGATCGTAGAATTAGAACGGAACGTATTCCTTCACTGGGTGATATCTTTGGATGATTTAGGAGTTTCTGACAAGGAATGAAAATGAGAATGAGTGAAAACCATGAAAGTATAAGAAAAATGTGTGTGTGTGTGTGTGTGGGTATGTCTATGTATGTATATGCATTGCATCTTTCTGGGAAGAAGTTTGTAACTTTGAAATTTTCAAAGTTGTTCATGACAGCAAAGAAGTTACATAGAGGAAGGAGCTTTGGAACAATTGCTTAAATCCCATTTATAGACTCCTATATATAAGTTGTCTACCTTATGGGCCAGTGGGGAAATTCAATGATATGGCATAAGAACTGGTTTTGAAAGGGATAAAATGCATGCAGGATATGGTAGTTCTCATCCTCATTCATTGCTTGAGGAATTAAGTCCAAATTTTGGGCTTGGCATTCAAGAACGTGGGTGAATTTGATCAAGCTGCCTCTTCTGTCATCCTTTTCCCGTACTCTGTTCTTTAGTCAGATTGCATTATTCACTCTCAGGGACTGTCCACATTCTCACCTCTCTGGGCTCTTGTTAATGTTACTCACTTTGTGCAAAGTCCTTCCCACCAGTGCCATCTCATCTCATTTTTTTCCCAAACGTTAAGGCCCATTTCAAGAACTACTACCTCAATGAAACCTTTGCTAATTCTCCAGGAAGAATTTTTTTTGTAAACTCCTCTCAATTTCATAGTATGTTGTAACCTCTCTAATGATTTTTTTGTATTTTATGTAACAAAAGGGCTATGTGTACATCTTACAACTTTCCTCTTAGGCTGTATACCCCTTGGATCACAGACCACGTTTTCCTCAACTTTGTATGTGCCTAAAACCCAGAAGAAGAACCCAGAAGTAAGATCCTTGGCATGAATGATCCAGAAACTCAAATTCAAGAGAGAAGGTACTTCTCTTTCTTTCACAAGAAAATCCAATGAACCTCATGTAGCACTAAGCCAGCATCTGAGCCTACGCTTGCATAACGTGTCTTAAAATAATTCAAATTTGTGTGTCTTTTAAAAGACATTATAGGATGTTTTATAAAGGCAGTTAACCTTGGTTTCAAAGTAATGAAACTTGCATTAATATCACTATAGAACCTATAATGTTTTCCTCTTTTTTACTTTTGGCCATTAAAGTGATTTCTTTTGTGAAATAGCTTTTGTTTCAGAACTGGCTGTCCTGACTGCCTAATCAAATTACCACCCACTCCCTTCCACACAAAGTACAGCTCCCTGATCTGCTCTGATTCCCAGCTCTCTTTGTTTGCAGTAGCTGAATATTTCAAGAGAAAATGTCCCAGGGAGCTCTATTGCAGAATATTAAGAAGAAATATCTTGCCAGTGGGAAGTCATTGCAGTTCTAGCCCCTCGTAATTCCACATAGAAAGAACAGTAGTTCAATAATTTTCTCCCCAGTAAAATAGAGGTCTGTGAAAGTATAACCTGTTAATAATCAGTGTTAACAGTGTGCACTGATTGATTACTTGATACTTAGGTGTTGACTTTTCACTTCCATAAAACATCTTTGCTCTTTGTAGCTGGAAACTCAACTTTAAGTAGATCCCTACTTTCCAGAAGTCAACATTTGGCAAAGAACTACCCATCATGGTTCTTAATCACATTTAGTATATGTTCTTCTTCTTTTACCTAACATCTCTCTTGAAGAGGGACTAGGAAGAGAGAGAGAGAGAGAGAAGGAGAAAGAGAGAAAGAGAAAGAGAGACAGCAAAAGTTGTGCTGGGGATAGCACTCAATGAACTATGGTAGAAAAAATTTCTTGCCTGTGATGAAACCAATCAATCTTAGGAACAGTGAGAAACTTATTTATCGATCATAAGGAACATTGCAAGGGAAGAGATACTGGAGAGATTGAAGTTATCATAAAATGGTTCTGGAAGTTGGCTTCCCTCTTCCACTGAGTTGCTGCACATTGTCTTTTATCTGTTTATCAAAACGCTTCACTTGCAACAACAGATGAGACTGTAGGAAACAGAAAAAGCAGACAAAGAGATACACCCCCCCCCAAATGTTCCCCAACAACCTTTTGGTGGGAAATAAAACACCTTGGTAAGAATTCCTACAAATCTTTATATCAAAACAATGGTTTGTTTAAAAGAAATGAGATTTTTAAATAAACCTTGATACAGCTTGATTTCACCTGTGTTGATCACATAGCCTCTGCCTGAAAATGTGAAAGCTGCACTAAGATATTTTTAGAACTGTTTTATCATACATTTCATGCCTTTACAGCATGTAGTTGCTAATTTCCTTAATAAGGTCACCTTTCAGTAAATGGCGTGTGTTTTCAGATTCATGTGGGGTGCTTCCCTAAAAATAAGGCCAATTTATGTGAGCCCGAGGATTCTGATTGTATCCCATGTGTCTTTCTCATGACAGTATACCCAAATCAGGAGAAGGACATGGCCTTGGCAGCACTTGTTTCTGTTAATTTCTGTCTCTTTCTCCTTACAGTCCGAAAAATGAATGGGCGACTTCAGAATTAACTTCTTCCCTAGGTTCTTCATATTTGGAAATCTTCAAAGGCAGGGATAATTTCCTCCTCTCTTGTGTGCTGATCCACAGCACGATAGCACAGCTTCCCCATAGAAAAGAGGCTCAATAAACCGTGTTGACTGGCGGCTGGAGCCACATAATCAAGTGGGGAAAGATAAAAGAAATGTTTGTACTGTCTCAACTCAAAAGGTAGACAAAGTGAGGAAGTAGGTGCTGTAACCCTAGCTGACAAGGGGCTAGGCTTAGGATTCCAAGGCTTTGTCATTTGTAACGCTGGCCAAGTGTGTTCCTAGCATTCTAACCCCACTGTGCTCTAAGATGTGGACTTGGTTATTTTGCTAAGCAGCAGGAGGGACTGGTGATCACTTTCTGTGAATGTTTTGGCCAATGTCTTCCTCCAGTTAAAATTTTCAACCCCGTGTAAATCCCCTAATAAAAATCCTAAACCTTTTGCCTCTGAACCTGTCAGAAAACATATTTCAAGCTGAAGGGTGTTACGGTTTCAAAGATAGTTTCTACTAAAGGTAATGAGTGTTCTAGAGTGCTAATTGAAACAGCAGGAGAGGACGTTTGCTTCCCAGATACCCCAGGGGAGTTCTCTGTGCCAAGGTGATGGTATAAATAAGCTAGACTAATGGACTTTGGTTTCCTAAACCACAGACCAAATGCAGAAATTTTTACAGAAGAAAACTTTCTTATGCAATGAACATTTGATAAACACCATGTATAAATTAATATACAAAATCTGTTTAACCCAGATGAAAGGACTCTGCCATATGGTAGTACTTCATTTGTTTACTATCTGTCTGAGGTATAAATACTTACTTTGATGTACAAGTTTTCTTTGATAGAAAATCATTACTTAGTGGATTATTTTGATTTAATTCACATTTGTAATATCTGAGTGATCCATAGAAACTATTTGGCTTATAATTAATTTATCCATGAATTAAATATTTATTGGAAACCTACAAGGAGGACAAAGTGAGGTTGCAAAGATGAATTAGACATTAATCTTAATCTCAAGAATTTACAAATAAGTAGAGGTTAAAACATGTACATACAAAACTATAGTGAAAGTAGAAAATGGTAAATGCCATATAGCAATATAAAGTGCTGTTAATTTCAATGTTTTTGGTCAAAAATTTAATAAAAACATGTCTCCATTTTGTTTTGACTTGTAAATAAAGCTTGCTAGTTACAATTGGCTATTTGATGTTAGAAAATCTTCAGTTCTCTCATCCTAAATATCAGTCCTTATTACACAACAATGTAGAAAATAACAGAAATTGAAATAAGTCAGTTGTAACTTCATACCGATAAATGTAGCAATAATCATGCTGAGAGTTACTGGGTTCTGCTTAGATAATTGAGGTGTTTCTGTACTATATATATTGGGCGTTCTAAAATAGTGAATAATACATTTTCTAATTCAATTTTAAGGCACAGGTTACAACCCAGAAGGCTGAGTGATCTTGTTTTGAGAGGCTGGATTAATTAGCATTATAAAAACAAAATTAATGATTTTGAATTATTGGAAAATAAACTTACCTGTTATACCAGATTGCTGGTATTTCCATCGCTTACAAGGAACATGGTCTTTACCAACATTAAAAAAAATTGAATGTCCTTCACTAAAGGCAATTAACACAAAAGAAATTCAACCCAAATGAAACTGGCACACAGAGGTGACATTGTGATACAATAGGATTTAAAGTTAGGGGGTCTGGGTTCACATTCCAGCTGTGTGGGTTGAACAAGCCAATCTGTAGATTGAAATCTACAAAGCCAGTTCACAAGGTTGATACTACTAAACAAAAGAGTCATGGTAAAAATACATTGCAAATATTAGTTGTTTTGTATTTATCATTGTTGTATCTGAAATTCCTGTACATTTAATATTTATCTTTACATCCAAATGGAGACTTTTTTCTACAAAGGCCTTTTGATTATTGCTATCTTTACAGGAGCAGGAGTCACCAATTTTCCATTAGTTTGGTTTATCTATTAATTCCAGAAAAGACAGGTTCGTATGCATTGTATTAATTTGTTAGGGATGTCATCGCAAAGTGCCACAGACTACGTAGCTTAAAAACTAGATGCTTTATTTTCTGACAATTCTGGAGACTGAAAATTCAAGATAAATGTTTTCATTTTATTTTATTTTTTTACCAAAAGCATTGAAATATATAGCCTTGATGTGTTTTTATGTGGCATTTATCATGTTACAATTTCACTGTGGCTTTGTATGTGCGTGCTTTATCCTATTCTGATTTGTAAATTCCTTGAGATCAAGATTCATGTCTACATGTAAATATATGTAAAATACTGGGAAGTGTTTCTTATTTGAAGAAATTCTGTTCTATTCTGTCTTTTAAAGTGGGCTTACTGCCCCAAATCACAATTTCCTTCAATGAGCCAAGGAAAAGAAGGCATCTATTCAAATAGCAAACAAATCAGCAGGCATCTAATGCCAGTCTAGTGCCCTCTGGAGATGCTCTGTATTGGCTAATAGTCTATTTTCTTCTAACCATATGGTTTCGTGCAGATGATTTAGCACGAAAATAACCTTCTTCAGTGAATGATGGTGCCGTGTGCAGAAAGCTCGCCCTTCCTTTTTTAACCACTCACAGAGGTGTAACCCCCATAGGAAAGGCATCGTCCTCTAGCGACAGTCAAAAAATGGAGGTTATAGATTTGACAACTCACTGAAATGTCACAGAGAATCATTTTCTAAACAGAAATCTGGCATTCCTCTGTATTGAAGTTCAGAACTTCAGCAATGAAACCCAAGCTCTCTCTAGGTCTGTGGGATTATTATTTCATTTAAACACCTTTTTTTTTTTTTTTTTTTTTTAGCATTTTCAAATTAGATTCTTCTGGTCTGTTAAACCGAGGCAAAATGATGTAGCTTATTATTTGTTCTCCTTTTCCTTATCTGTTGTTTATTTAAAGAATGGAGACTTGTAGAAGATGAACGCTGAAAGTATTTTTCCACTGTAATGCATACATACAACGCTATATGGTTTTACGTCTCTTTCTGATTTTGTCACATACTCCTTTGAGACTGGGAGAAAATGCAGTATTTTTCAAACCGTAGAATTTATGTTTCTAAAATGGATGCAGGTAGAATCAATTATAGTCAATAGCTAATAAAGAGATTAAATGTTAGAGCCAACACTAAAAACTGACTCAGCTTCCAGTGGGCTAATACCTAGATAGTGGGACAGGGATTCTGATTAATGTGTGTCGTGGTGGTATTCATTCATGCCTTCACCAAATATGTTTTGCTAGGCATTACTCTGCACTCTTGGGATAACACCAGTGACTAAAACAAAGACTTCTGCCCTCATAGGTTTTATATGTAAATAAGAGGAGACCTTCAACAATCAATCAATACAAAATTGCATGAATTATGTATTCATGTTAGAATGTACAAAAAGGAAAGAGTAGAGTGAGTTAAGGTAAATGGAGATGCTACATTGAGCATTAGGAGTTGAATTTTTCAGTGAGTGGTCAGATAGGACCTCAAAATCAGTCGTCGTAGGCCATATTATTTTAATAATAGAATAAATCATGCCTAAAATGAATCATTTTCTTACTAATCCTTTTCCTTTAAAAATAAAATCAGATTCAGAGTGAGGTATGAAAAGTTTAGCAAAACACGTTTAGCGTTGAAGAGTTTTGCTCTGATCACGTGTCTCTTGGTACATCTGTTTAACAAGCGGTGGTGCTTTACTGCGGTTTGTCCTTGTCTGAGAAACTTGATTTGAAGCAGCCAACCAGTTCCCTCTTCTAACCTTAAACCAGTGCCTCACAGCTCAGTTCTGTACCTTTAGATATGAGAATGTTAGATACTGCAAGGTAAAACTAGGCATTTTGTTTTTTTTCCAGGCAAGCCTCTGAAGTCTTTCTTCATTTTTCTTTCGATGCCGCATGACATAGAAGGAAAAGAAAGCCAAACTTCAAAATACAAATTATCAATGGTAATGTGCTACTGAACAATCCCAGGGTATTTTTCCAGGTTAATTTGCCGTTAGCAATGCCGGTGCCACCAATTCAAGTTTTTGTGACCAAGTCTTAAAGATAGTCCCTAAGCCTATGAAATGTTAGCAAAAGGGCAAAATTGTTTTTTAATGAGAGAGGCAAAGGAAGACAAAGGAACACAGAGGCAGAGAGGGTTATTTTGCAAATATACAATGCTCTATGAAGCTGGCAAAACATTATGAGACACCTAATTTCAGTTGTCGAAGAGGCTCACATTGATTTTTGTGTTCATTGTGTGCCTTCTTAGGGTCCTTTAAATGGAGTCTTATTTATTTGGCTCTTATATAATGTATCTTTCTCAGTTAATAGTACTTTCTAGTAGGAAAATAGGAGCTTAGTTTAGATTGAAATAGCTGAAAGTCCATTTTGCTTCTGTTTAGATTCAAGAAAATGAAAAGGCTTAGACTTTTTCAAGGTAAGGAAATCAACAGAAATCCAGGAAGCCTAAATCACTGCTGTAAGTGCTGGCATCATTGTCCTGCTACGTGCTTTTGTTCGTGTCGATCCATCTCCTTTCGGCCTCCCCCAACCCCTAATCGCACAAAACTACTTTTGAGAATGAAAGGAATATCATGACTCAGTTAAAAATAGTTCTTTTGTAAGAAAGCATTTAAAAGCTGGCCAAAAATTAAACCCGATTCTGACCAAAAGAAGCTGTTTAGAAAATATATTCTGTACTTAGGGATGACTCAACTCTGTTGTTGCAAAATATTCATTTCCTAAAATACCTTGGCAATGGCTTATTAAAACAAGCCATTTTACTATCTTATTTTCACAGTATGACTTTGTTATTCTAATGGTACTTATAAATAGAAAATGTAAGTGTTTTCCTTTGGGCCTTGTTTCTTTTGTCATTCTGTTTCAAGTCTTTTTATTCCAGACTGAGGGGTTTTGTCTTTAGAAGTCTTTTAATATGTTTAATGGGTTATTTCAATTTCTGATTTGCTATACAGTATAATCTCAAATATTATACTTTAGAAACTAATCATGCTTCCACTGGCCTAATTGTCTAAAGAGAAGACAATATATCAAGTGATATTTTACAGTTATAACTATACCAGGAAGAGAATAATTTTGTAAAGTTCTCAAAATGATTGCTTTTCTGCAGTCAACCACACCTTCAGATTGGTGGGGGTATGGGTAACCATTGTGTTTACTAAGTCAAAGTATTGAGTTTGTGATTACTAATTCATATATCTGGAACAGGGCAATTTTGGGGTTTGCATTACATCTTTCAGATCCCCAGAAGTCTGTTTCACATATTCTGTAGTATAATCCACTTGGATGGATTCGGAACAAATTTCATGAGGTTAAAGAAAGGATAGATAGTGCAGAGAAATCACTCAGAATTCCTTCATTGGGAATCCCAGAAATCTCACCAGGCTGCTAATTTTAGGGAAGCATTCTCAATTTCACAGATAGAGGACCTCTTTTAAATATGTATGTTTCTAGAATGTCAGAAGAGGTATCTTGGAGATGATATCTCAGCCTTTTGTACTCAGTAACTCCTGGAATATGGGTGATACGCAGAAATCTTAGGAAAGGGAAATAAAATAGATAGTGTGGAAGAAGTAGAGGCAAAGTCCAATAATGTATGCTTGAAAAATAAGCCTACTTTTTCCTTAATGAGGCAGGCTTCTGCAGCCTTTACCTTAAAACCATACTATGTCAGTAGCCAGCCCTAGAAAAGGTCAAAGAACTATCAGTACATCCAGATGGCTGGACCAATATAAGGTATCTTTTTCCTTCCTAGCATTTAAAATTCCATATGAAAATTTATATTATGATTGTAAGGATGCTTTGCAGAGACATTTAGGGAAGAAAGTTTGGGAACTAATGCACCTAAAATGTGTGATGTGCTTTTATATATGTTATCTAATTTCATCCTTAGATTAACTCCCTGAATTAAATACAGTTTCCTCCAGGTTAGAAATGAGGGAAATCAGTCTCAAAATCATGTGAGTTGACCAATGACAGACCTAAAAAGCGGTGCAGCTGATCATGACCCTGGTTACAAAGCTTGCACTCCATCCACTCAAAATGCTGTACTGTGCTCAGAACTTGATTTAGAGCAAGTTATTTACAGCATACCGTAAGCTGTGACAAACATATCATTGTCTTATTATTATCCCGTATTATCCTCATTTTATAGAAGAGGAAACAATTTCGATGACAGTGGTTCCCAAAACTCACTGATTATCAGAATCACATGAAAAGATTTTAAAAATACTGGCTCAAGGGATCCATGCCTAGATATTCTTTTTTAAACCAATCTTTACTGTAGCTTGGGGATTTTTAATTTTTCAAAACTCCCTAGGTGATCCCAACATGCCACTAGTGTTCAGAAATACTGGTTAGTGGACACTTTTAATAGAGGAACAGGGATTTGAACCTTCATTTATGTATTCTCTATCACTATGTGGAGCTGGCACATAGGTGAGATTTGTATGTTACTGTCAATTTATTAACATTATCTAACTTAATGCTTATAATAATGCTCTGTGGTAAGTATTTACCTGCTGGTGCTTAAGGGTCACACATACAACTGCATGCTGTATTATTTATTGTTGCATGATAATTTTACTACAAACTTATCAGCTTAAAATAACACACATTGGGGGATTCCACTTCCAGGAAGATGGAGTAGCTGTATTTTTTTCTATCTCTTCTGCTAAGTAAAAGTAAAATCCCTGGACATTTATATATAAAGCAAACATAAGACTGAAAGGTGGAGAGAAGACATACAAGTTTGAGAACTCAGGCCCTAAAGAATGACATGGTGGTGTGTTCTTTGGGTTTCCTTCTGTTTCTGTGTTGTTTTTTTTTTTTTGTAAGATGTCATTGTTTACTTCCTAATGTGATAGTTTATAATTAAATCATATTCACTTTTAAAAATAGCTTTGTTGAGATATAGTTCACTTGCCATATAATTCACCTATTTAAAATGTGTAATTCAGTACTTTTTAGTATACTAACAGATATGTGCAACCATCACCTCAATAATTTTAGAATACTTTTTATGCTGCAAAGAGAAACCCTGTATGATTCAGCTATGATCCTCTACTTCCTTATCCCTTGAGCCCTAAGAAATCACTGTTTTACTTTCTTTCTCTGTAGACTTGCCTAGTCTGGATATTTCATATAAATTAAATATTGTAATGTATGGTTTCTGTGACTGGCTTCTTTCACTTAGCATAGTGTTGTCAAGGTTCATTGATAGTGTGGTATGTATCAGTACTTCACTTTTTTTTTTAAAATGGTTGAAATATATTCCCTTGTATAGATACGTCACATTTTGTTTATCCATTCATTTCTTGATTAACATTTAGTTTGTTTCTACCTTTGACTAATATGAACAATGCTGCTGGGAAAATTCATGTGCAAGGTTTTGTTTGAACACAATTCTGGTTTCAGTTCTTTTGGGTATGTACCTTGGAGTGGAATTGCTGTGTCATATGGTAATTCTGTGTTTAACTTTTTGAGGAACTACCAAATGTATTCCACATCACCTGTGCCACTTTATATTCTTACTAGCAACATACGACATTTCTAGTTCTCCGCATCATCACCTGCACTAGTACTGCTACTGTCCTAGTGGGTGTGAGGTGGTATCTCATTGTGGTTTCGATTTGTATTTCCCTGATGATAATAAGGTTGAGCATTGTTTCGTGTGCTTTCTTGGCCATTTGTATATCTTTGGAAAACTGTTTATCCAAATCCTTTGCCCATTTTTAAATTTGGTTGTCTGCCTTTTTGTTGTTGAATTGTAAGAGTTCTTTATATGTTTTGAATACTAGATCCTTATGAGATATGTAATTTGGAATCAAACTAGAAATTGATAACAGAAAAATAGGAAATTTCCAAATACCTGAAAAACTATAAACAGTGCACTTCTAAATAATTTGTAAATGAGAATATCTTAAGAGAAATGTTAAAATATGCATTGAACTGAATGTAATGAAAATACCACATACTAAAATTTAAGAGATACAGCTAAATCAGTGCTGAGAGGGAAATTTGTAGCACTAAATGAATGAAATGTTAGAAAAGAGTGAAAGTCTCAAATCTATAATCTAACCTCCCCCCAAAAATAACCTAGAAAAAGAAGATCAAAATAAACCCAAAAGTAAGCATAGGGAAGGAAACAAAGATTAAAGCAAAAATCAACAAAATTTACTGAAAACAGAAAACAATAGAAAAAAATCAATGACATAAAGAGCTGATTCTTTAGAAAGATCACTAAAATCATTAGCTCTTTAGTAAAACTGACCCCCAAAACTCCAAAGAAGACACACATTACTGATATCAGTAATGAAATAAAGTGTATCCCTACAGGTCCTGAAAACCTTAAAAAGATGAGGAAATAATATGAGCAAGTTCCACATACCAATTTGACAACAAATTCCTCAAAAAACACAAACCACCATAACTCATTTCATATAAAATACACTAGAAGAGAACTGTAACTACTAAGGAAAATTAAATAACAATTTATTTTTTTCAAAAAAAAAATTTCTAATCCCTGATGGAGAATCATACCAAACTTTAAAAGAAGCAATATCAATTCTAAGTAGCCTCTTCTGAAAAATAGAAAAAGAAGAATCACACTCAGTTTATTTTATGAGCTGGTATTACCGTGATATCAAAACTAGACAAAGATAGTACGAAAGAAGGAACCTACAGACTGATTCCCCTCTTGAATAGGACATGTACGTCCTTAGGAAAATAATGGCAGGTGGAATTTAGTCATAAATAATTAAGTATCACGACCAACTAGGTTTTATTCCAGGATGCAAGGCCATTTCAGTGTTTGAAAATAAATCATTATAAACCACCATATTAGCAGGCAAAGGGAAAAGCCTCATGATGTTATAATTCAGTTCAGAAAAAGAATTTGACAAAATTCAGTACTCATTAATGATAAAATCTTTCAGAAAACTACTCATAAAGAGATAGTTCCTCAAGTTGATAAAGAACATCCACAAGTCTTATACCTGAAATTATGCTTAGAGAAAGACTGAATACTTCTTCATTTCAAGAACAAAGCAAGTATTTCTGTTCTTACAACTCTTATTTAACACAGTACCAGAAATTTTAGCCAGTGCAATAAGAAAATGGAATAAAAAGCATACAGATTGGAAAAAAAAAGAAGTAAAACTGTCCCTTGTTACAGATGACATGATAGTCTTCACAGATAATTCCATGAATTCTTAAACAAAAGCAATTTTAGCAACATCATAAGATATGTGCAGAAATCAATTTTATTTCTTAATCTAGCAGTTACTTAAAAAAGAATGACAGATTTAAATGTAATAAGACAGGTACAGGACTTGTATGATGAAAATGGTACAATGTTGATAAAATCATAGAATCTAAATCCAAGAATTGAAATAAATGGAGAAACATATTATCTTCATGGATTGGAAGATTTGCATAGTAAAGATGTTAATTCTGTCCAAATTGATACATGAATTAGGTGCAATACTTACTAAAATGCTATCAAGATGTTTTGTAGAAATGAACAACGCATTCTGAAATTTATATAAAAGGCACAGAAACTCAAACAGGTGAAATAATTTTGTAGAAGATAAATGGAGAGGGAATCAGCCTATCATTTTTTTAAGATTTATCATATAGAATGCTACAGTAAAAAAGATTGTGTGGTATTGATAGATAGATATATATCAGTGGGAAAGAATAGAGACCCAGAAATAGGCTGACACAAATAGCCCAACTAATTTTTTTTACAAAGTTGCAAAAAAATTCAATGGAAGAAAGGTAACTTTTTCAACGTATGATGCTAAAGCAGTTGTATATCCGTTGACAAAAAATGAACTTTGGCAAACACAAAACTCTAAAGCTACTTAGAAGATAACATATAAGAAAACCTAGATGGCCTTGGATATGGTAATGACTTTTTAGATACAACACTAAGGCCATGATCCATGAAAAAAAATAATTAATAAGCCAGGCTTCATTAAAAACTTTTGCTGTGTTAAAGTCAAGATCAAGTGAATTAGAAGACAAACCATAAAATGAGAGCAAATATTTGCAAAATACTCATCTGATAAAGCTCTTGTACCCAATTATGCAAATAACTCTTAAAACTCAACAGTAAGAAAACAAACAACCCAATTAAAAAATGAACCAAAGACTTTAATAGACTGCTCACCAAAGAAGATATATAGATTGTAAATAAGCATATAAAAAAGATGTCCAGCATCATTTGTCATCAGGGAAATACAAATTAAAACAATATTGAGATACTAACACACACCTATTAGAATATGCAAAATCCAGAACGCTGACAATACCAAATGCTGGCAAGCATGAACTCTCACTCACTGCTGGTTGGAATGCAAAATGGGACAGACCCCTTGGAAGACAATTTGGCAGTTTCTTATAAAACTAAACATGCTCTTACCAAATGATTAGCAATTGTACTCCCTGGTATGTACCTAATGGAGTTGAAAACTTAGGTCCACACCAAAATTTTCATATAGGTGTTTATGGCAGCTTTATTTATAATTGCCAAAACTGGAAAGCAATCAAGATGTCTTTCAGAAGGTGAATGGATAAATAAATTGTGGTACATCAGACAATGGAATATTACTCAGCACTAAAAAAGAGCTATCTAGCCATGAGAAGACATGGAGGAACCTTAAGTGCATATTACTAAGTGAAAGAAGCCAGTATGAAAGGTTATATACTATGTGATTCCAACTATATGACATTCTGGAAAACTGTGATGATAGTAAAAAGGATCAGTGATTGTCAAGGGTTGTGAGGGGGAAGGTTAATAAGTGGGGCACTAGGGACTTATAGGGCAGTGAAAATATTCCAATGATCCCATAATAACTGATGCATGTCATTAGATATTTGTCCAAACCCATGTAGAATGAATATCAAGAGTGAACAGTAATGTAAACTGTGAAGTTTGAGTGATATTGATGTGTTATTGTAGGGTCAGCAGTTATAGCAGCTGGTGGAGGATGTTGACAGTGGTGGAGGCTATGCGTGTGCAGGGCCAGGGAGTGTATGGGGAATCTTTACCTTCCCTTCAGTTTTGCTGTGAACTTTCAACTGTTTAAAAAAAAAAAGCCTTAAAAGAAATGAAATTTGACCTAAGTCTCACACCATATGTAAGATAAACTTACAATGGATCAAGGGCTTGAATGTAATAAACATAAAACTACAGCACTTTGAGAAAAAAAAAATAGGAGGAAATCTTCAGGATATTGGGTTAGGCGGATTGTTTTTAGACTTGGTACCAAAAGCATAATTTATAAAATGAAGATAGTTTGGACTTCATCAAAATTGAAAAATGTTGTTCTGGGTCAAAATCTTTTAAGAGGATGAAAATCCAAGCTGCAGACTGGGAGAAAATATTAGGAAACCTTGTATCTGACAAAGGACTAGCATCTGGAATATATGAGAAAACAATCAACATTCAAACAAGTGAACAAACAATCCATAGGAAATTGACAATGGGCAATTGCAAAAGGGAAATGAAGAGACATTTCATTGAAGTGGATATACAGATGACAAGAAAGCACATGACAGAATGTTCAACCCTGTTAGACGTTAGGGAAATAAAACCAAAAAGAAATGTCTTTGTACACCAGCCAGACTTTCTAAATAAAAGCTGACCATGCTAAACCCTGGTAGGGGTGCAGAAAAACCGGATTACATATATGTTGCTGGTGGGAATGTAAAATGGTACAGCCACTCTGGGAAATAATTTGGCAGTTTATTAAAACAAACAAAAAAACTCACACTAAACATGCAACCTGACTTCTGGGCATCTGTCCCCAAGAAACAAAAACTTATGTCCACCAAAGGCTGTACTGAATGTTAATAGCCCACAACTGGAAACAGTCCAGAGATCCTTTAAGGAAGAATGGTTAAACAAATTACGATTTCATAAAAATGAATACCATAAAATCATGACATGAGACAATCTAGGTGAATCCCCAATGACTTATGCTGAGTGAAAGAATGCAATCCAAAAATTTACATTTATATAACATTTGGTGAATGACAAAATTGTAGAAGACACTAGTGGTTGCCAAGGGTTAAGTAGGGGTTGAAGATGGCAGAGAAGTGACTGTGGCTACAACAGGGCAATAAGAGGATTCTATGGTGATGGAAATTTTTTGTACCTTAGCATTGTCAATGTTAGTGTTCTGGCTGAGATACTATACTGTAGCTTTTGCAGAAATGTTTCCATTAGGGCAAAGTAGACAAAGGGTACAGAGTATCTCTCAGTATTATTTTATACAGCTATAAAGGAATCCACAGTCATCTCAAAGTAAAACATAGATAGCTTGGTCCTCTACAAGGCTGCAATCCAGGTGTCTTGCAGGGCTCTCACCTAAAAGCTTGAGTTGGCATGAATCTGCTTCAAACTCAGGTAGTTACTGGCAGCATCCACTTTCTGTGGGTTGTTAGACTAAGGGCTTCGAGTTTTTGCTGGCTGTCAGTCAGAGGCCACCCTCGGTGCCTTGCCATGTAGGTTTCCCACAACATGGCCACTTGTTTCATCAAAATTAGAAAGGGAGACTCTTAGCAGAACAGATGTCACAGCTTTGTGTAATAGAATCATAGAAGTGATATCCCATCACTTTTGCTGCATTCTGTTGGGCATTCCCATCGCATTCAAGGGGAGGCACTGCTCAAGGTCACGTGTACCAGGAGGCAGGAATGATTGGGGCTCTCTACGAGTCTCTGCTGAACATAAATTTATACGCATTCCTTTCAAAAAATCATTAGTTTTGGTTTAATTAGAAATGTGTTTACTCCTTTCTTAAATACTTGGCAGTTGTGTAATATGATTTTTAAAATTACCAGTTGTGTCTTACATTTATAGTAGAAATAGAACTTAAAGAGGCTAGAACATTTTTACCATAGGAAATAAGATGTATTCAAGCAGACGGGGAACTACTACATCTTGTTTACATTAGACAATTTTAGGGAGTATGTTAAATCTTCCAGATTTCTAGAGAACGTGTTATATTGCTGTTTGTAACTGAGTAACCTGAAGAGGTTAAAGTAACATCCCAAAAGATAACATTATTATTTGGAAAAATTTTATGCTTTTGAAGAAACTGTTTCTACTACATCTTTGTGGCACAAATTGTCTTTTCACAAAACTTCTTAGTTGCCTTGGAAAGCTTAGAAGTCTTTTCAAACTAGAAAAAAAAAATTCACATGACATCTTTTGTAGAGTAAATACACTCAAAGTAAAAGTCATGATTTAAGTAATACATTTTAGATTTTTGTGAAAATTTGCATTGTTGACCTGTCTTTATATATTAGAAAATAACACATTTCCTTTTTAGAAAACTATGATATGACACTTTCATTCTTCTTGTACTTCTTTTCTGCTCCAAGATTTCTTAAATATTCCATATGGTGCTTCTGAAAATAATTTTCCAATATTTGTTGCTGCCCAAATAATGTAGATCATCTGGAAGTAATAATGATGACAAAACCACCATCATAATCATCATCATGTGAATAAGTCACAAAAATAATACCTGATATCTGGGTGTCTCTAATCTCTGTAACAGAAAATATGTGAGATCAGAAATGAACAACTCCCTCTGCTTTCCCTCTCCTCAAAAAGGAGATTCAGTTCTCCTTCCTCTAGCATATGTGGAAAGAAAGAGAATTGTCTTATGTCCCTGATGAGTCATTCCCCGTATGGCCCTTGCTTGCCTGGTTGGCTGGTCTGACCGTGCACACTGCAGGCTCAGGCTGCTTTGCTCTGAGCTGAACACTGGCCCCTTTTGCATCATTGGCACCACTAAAGCAAGACTGCTGATGGGAACCACCTTCTATTAAAATTTTGGGAGGAATTAGGGGCTTTATTTGCACATTACTTAACAAAGAACAACTTATAATTGTTGTTCTAATTAGGGTTCTTAAAAGTTCTCGAGCTTTTTCTGAGTTGAAAAATGTGTCTTTGACCCAAATTCTTATCTGGCCTCTGCTCTTTGTCATGATGCTGGGCCTCCAGTCTGACTTATCCATCTCCTGTTCCAGTTGCCTGGAGGAAACCCTCAGGGGTGTTTCTTCATTATGCAGAGCACTGTACTGTCCTTCTAGATCACATCCAGAAGGCCTTGGCTTTCATAGTTCTGAAAGCACCTACCTAGATGTTTTACTGGGCAAGAGTACGTCTTTGCTTAAAAATATTTCTAGTATCTTCCCAAGGCGTCTAACTCAAGCTCTTGGTAGGTTTAAATGGAACAGCTTTTATTCCAGCTTCATGATAATAACAGCCACTACCATTCACAGAGACATAAAATACTCATCACATAATTGAGCTCTTCCAATGTATAGTGAAATTTGACTGTTGTATGTATTTTACACTTTATATATTTTGAGTCATTTAATTCTCAAAATAACTCCAGTATTATTCCATTTTACAATATAGTGATTGTGAGAAGAGGCTATGTGTTTTAAATACATGTGTATTCCAACAATACTACCTGACAAAGAGTAGGTAGGGAACTCTCATAGTTCGAGTTTTGATAATTTTCCAAGTAAGTGGGGGGGCCAGGTGTTTCTGGTTATAGAATCTCCCAAATTAATCATAAATTAATATACAAACCTGGATTCCTTTGAAAAAAGATGAAAAAAGATGCATACTTTTATGATATTACCTCTCCTGATAGTTAGAATAAGCTCCACCCCTCTCCCCCCAGGTGTCTAAGTCCTAATTCCAGGAACCTATGAATAATTTAGATTACAGGACAAAGGGAAATTAAAATCATAGGATCATGGTTGCTAATCAACTGACCTTAAAATTGGGAGATTATCTTTTATCATTCAATGGACCCGGTGTAATTACAAGAGTCTTTTAGATGTGGAAGAGGGAGAGAGAAGAGTCAATGTCAGAGTGATTCTATGTAAGCACAGCTTGACTGGCCATTACTGGCTTTGAAGATGGGAGGAGGACATGAGCCAAGGAAAGCAGGCAGCCTCAAGAAAGTGGAAAAGGTGAGAAAATAGATCTTTCCTAGAGCCTCCAGAAAGGAACACTGCCCTGATGACACCTTAACTTAGCCCAATGAGAGCCTTTTTGGACTTCTGACTTCCAGAACTGTAAGATAATTAATTTGTATTGCTTTAAGCTGCTAAGTTTGCGGTCATTTGTTACTGCAGCAATAGGAAACTAATACATCTGTTTTGACTTTTGATTATGTCTTAGTCCACTGTTTCTAGTTTGAAAATTATTATGCTTAATTGACGTGCCAGCTAATATATGACATTGACACCTATCTCTGTTTCACAGTTTTTTCCCCTTAACACTTCCAAGGAGCAGAACTTCAATTTTTGTTTGTTCTTGATCCTAAAATATTTCATTGTCTATTTTGTTTGTCATTGAAAAACAAAACAAACCGAACAAAAACAAACCCAAAAAACCCTCAGTCTTCTTTGGAACTTAGGCTTCCATACTTTATTTTAGCCAGGGGAGTAGAAGGTATAGCAATGAAGGGTTCTTTAGACGGCATGAAGCCTGGAGGAGGGGAAACATAAAAACTGAAAAGGAATTTTTTTAGATAGATGTTATCTAGGTAAAGGAGAGCAGATGGGAGTATGGTCAGGGCAGCCAAGTGCAATAACATGGCCCAATACACAAGCACTCAAAGTGGAAGATCACTGGAACAGACAATGTAAATGAGGCAGGGGTCAGAGATGAGATTGGGAAGGATCATAAGCTAGATTGTAAACGGGTGTGAATATCTTTCTAGGAAATTAGGATTTTATCTTGGAGGCTATGTAGAATCTGGGGGAATATTTAACCCAAAAGGAACTTGAAATTATAGTTTGGAAAGTTAATGTGGGGGCAATGCGGTGAATGGAATTCTATTGCAAGCCTAGAGGCAGGGAAATGAGTCAAGAGGATTTGGGGCAGACTAGGAGAAGATGATGGTAGTTACAACATATTGTTGTGGCCCTGGGGGTAGAGAGAAGTAGAGATATTTGAAAGATATCAAGAAGACAGAATCCATAGTTCTTGTTGAATAATGTAGACTGTGAGAATGCAAAAGAAATCATGTTGGTGCCATAGACGACCAGATACATAGTGAGTTCCCCAGTCTGAGGAATTTAGCAGTTTTGAGATAAAGGTGTTGTGTTTGGTTTGGGTTGAGTTTTAATTACTCTGGAACAATCTGCTGGAAATGTGATCACTATAACTTTGTTCTGGATTTTCACTCTGTGTTTCTGTTGAATATCTTATTTGAGTTTTCAGGACCTACTCCTTGCAAGCTGATAAATGATCAGAATCTTCCTTTGGTGTGTGTTGTCCTAGCCTCTGCCAAGTGATCTGTGATCATGTGTAGACGTCTTGAATTCAAGTCCACTTTGTGACTTGCTGGCAAATTAACAAAGTAATTAAACATCGGAACAATGTGAAGACGTGGGAAACCACATGGAGACTTGATATTTAACGAAAGAGAAGTGATACAAATGAAAGTACTGCTTCATTGTAAAAAATGGTACAACTGAAGCAAATATCATAGACAATGACATCACAAGCCCTGTAAGAGGTTAGTCTGACATTTGGGACACTTGGTGATAAGGTTTTATTGACTGCTTCAATATTGCGCTTCAGCTATAACAGAAATCTGTGAATGGCTTAATAATGTCAGATCAATGACAACAGAACCTGTTAATCTCAGTCTGCTGTTCTGTTTATTGAACTAAATGGGGCTGTTATTTGCACTCACAAAGTGAAAGTAAATTGTAACTAGACTTGTTCTAGTATTAAAGGCTCATTGTTAGTATTTGTTGAGAATTACCTACTAACATCTAGTACTGTGCTAAATGTAGTGGGGAAATTAAGGAGAATATAAGACGGGATCCCTGTCCCCAGGGAGCTTGCGTATCTCTTAGGAGATACAAGGTTAACAAGTACAGGAAACCATTAAAATTATAAAAAAAAAAAAACTAAATAAAATCAGTTATCTATATATCTTATATATTAAAAATTCAATAAATACTAGCTAAGTTCACCTCTGATACTTTGTTTTATTGTTTTGACAACTTTAGAGAGCACTGTATTATTTACTTTATGGAAATGGTGCAACTGCTTGAAGATAATCTCCATGTAACTTGGAAGTTTGTAAACAGTTAGGACTAGGTATGTTTAGGTAACCAACCGAAGTATCAAAAAGGCACATCTGCTAATTGCTGATTGTGACATTTCCAGCATTTAATTTTTGCATAATTCAAGAATATCCTGTAATAAATGAGAGCATGTGATTAAGCCAACGTGATATTAATTGAGACTTGGGGGCCTGTGAAAATCTGGCTTTATGAACAGCCTTAGAACACCTACAAGGGGAAAAGGTAGATATTTGAAAGGTCTTGGTGAGCCTGTCTAATGCGTTAGTCTGAGCTCTGCAGAGCAAATCCCTTGCATGCCTTAAAGAAGATTGATTTTTGATGTAAAGGCATATTTAATCATAGCTTTGAAAGTTTGAAAAGTGTCTATGAGGGTTTACTTCTCAGTGGGTTGGAAATCTATTAGTGTATAGCCAAGAGGTCACTGAATAGCAGAAATAAGACTTTTCAAGGGTTCTGAGGCAAAATTTGATGGGACATAGCAAAGGACTACATTTCTAAAAGCATAGCACTGCAGCTCTTCCAACAAAAATTAGACTAATACATGCTCCTGAGTGTGTTACTGTGGTCATGCTTCCTCCGTGTTGTAGTAAAAGTTAACCAACCTTGCAGACATTTCAAAACAATCTGGAAACTTGTTAAAAAATATTACCACCTAGAAAATATTTTAGTGGCATTGGGCATAATATTTAATGATTCTGGCTTCTTCCAAACCCATTACAAAGCAAAGTATGTGCTTTACTGTCTGTTGTTTACTTAAGTTGTATTTCTGTACATTTATAGCTTATATTTATAATGTTCATAATGATGTTTTACCAGCCCACAGAGTAATTGCTTTTGTATCTTCTTTCATCTGGCTTGACACTGCTAATTTCTGAAGTGTCATCCCTGTTTTATAGTTTGATTCGATTCCCATCAGTTTTGCACTCTGCCATCACTAGGAAGTAAACTCTTCAAATGCAAACCCAGTGATGTTACCTTCTGCTTCAAATCCTTCAGTCATCACCGTTACCAAGAGGGTGAAATCCAACACCAGAAGCCATGAAATGACTAGGGCAAGTTAAATTACTTGGACAAGCAGTCAGCGTATGTACACCAGCTGTCATACTGGCCTCCACACCGGTCCCCCAACATAGGAGGTGTGATGTGACCATCAAAGTGAGATAGCAATTGGGAGTTGACAGTTTCTAAGGTACATTTTTTTATGCCAAGAGTCTAGATTAAGCACATTCATCCCATACTTAAAATTTTGCCCAGTTTGTTATTTTTATATCTCATGATTTGGATATATTTATTTATAATTTATATTCAGATTCTGGAAGAGTTATGTTTGCTTACAATAATATATTTTGCAAAGAACTGTTGCAGTGAAGATAAAAAGAAAAGTAAGAAACCATATATAAGAGAGAGAATATTCTTTTGGTTACCTTTTTGTTAATATACCACGATTCCTCCCTGTTTCTCCTATCCTGGATATTAACATGAGTGCTACAAGTAAACATGTTTTCCTTCTCATTTTCCCCTGATTCTTATCTCCAGCACTGGCATCCCTTTGTCCTTAGTTATTCCTGTTTACTCCGAATTCCCTCTGTGTACCTCCTTCCTTTAAAAACTTGGGGTCCACGTTCTTCCATGAGTGTGTAAGTAAGTGTCATTACTCTCCACAGATCCTGTCTGTCTTGAATTTCTTTCTTCTCAAGGTCACTAAACCTCACAATATCAGTAAAAGGGTTAAATATTCTCAAAGGAGAACCTAGGATCTTTTCTTTAACAGAATTCATACACTCATAGCACTTTCTTTGCTATGGTGGTCACCTACCTACCTCCCAGAGAAGGTTTTAATTCTTTCTGCACTGATTTCAACAGCTGTTTCATAGTCCTTTTTTCTCTCCTGTATTTCGACTTTGTATCTGAGACTGCTGATTATCTCCCAGTTAGGCACACTCCCAATATACAGTCTTTAATTCTTCTTTTTAATAAAGAACCTCATTAGATTTACTATAACACAGCCAGCCAGCCAGAAGCTATGTGTCTAAGCCTTCCTTGTATCTGGGCAGTGGGCTATGATTATAACAGCTGTGCTACGTACAGATCAGCTGCTTGCCTTAAGCTTCTTCTTTGCTTCCTGCAAACTGGTTCATGAACCCGATGGAAAGAGAGCTTGGACTATTTAGAAAAGGAAGACACCCTAGGGGATGACAGAAGAACAAAATAGAACTTGAATTTCTGGATTACTTTGTGGAACTAAGCTCCTACCGATACCTGCCTGTAACTTTAGGGCACAGTATGCTTATTTGAGTGAGTGTATTTTCGGATCTGCTGTAAAAGCAGCTTAGCCTGGACCCAACCTAACTGGCAGAGCATCTTGATGACACTTCTAAGATCTCTGAGAACAAGTTCCTTCTACCCAAAGACTGCCATTTCTATTTCCATCTCAGCCACCCACGTGTTTTAGTAACATCTGTACTCCTAGACTGTACCTTTGACTACAAAATGTCAGAATCACCTCTCTGGTTGTAATCTATGCACCTTAATTGTCATGTACTTTAACTCTGTTCTTAGCACTGTAATTCTAGATTGACTTACCTCTTTATCTACCTGGATGCCAATTTAGGAGGAAAGTCAAGAGAGACAGTGGTCAAAGAAGAAAAAGTAAGCGTGTGTTGGGTACGTTACATCATTTTCTCAAACTTTAATTATCCGTCTGTAATGAAGAAAATAACAGTAGGATATATTCCGTGTGGCAATTTTAAAGATTGAAGGAGATAAGCCCCACACACAGAAGGCAGGGCGCATAGTAAACTACTCTCATGTTATAGTTATTATTATTTTTAATTTTTCCCTTCCTGTATTTTACATTTTGATGCTTCCTTTCATTTATTTTTGCTTCCTCTTATATATTTTTGTTTTATGAAGACTCCTTTTTAATATTTCAGGACTATAAAATACATATTTTGAAATTAGTATCTTATTTCTGATCCAAATTTTAAGAATAATTTGTTCTTTCTTTCTTTCATCTGTCTACCTGTCTGTCTGTTGTATTTTCCACGTGCAATGAAGAGCCTTTCGTGCTTTGGACTATAAGGAACTCAAAGCCTTTGTTGTTTTCTACATCAACCTCTGTCTGGTTTTAGGTGATATGCTCATCTTTTAAAAATGTCAAAAATCACTTTAAATAAAAACTGTACATGCCTAATATTTCACAAACACAGTTGCCACACTTCAAATTATTTCTGTATATTTTTTGGTATGTTTAACTCTTTTCAATGCCCATCACTAGACTTTCCTCTACACTCTACCATCCTTGATCTTGTCTGTTTGTTACCATCTGTCAATTACCAATGAATCTTTATAGAGACTTTTTCAAAATAGTGGTCTATTTTATGAGCCTTTGTCCATCTGTTGCCTTCACATTTGGACAGCAGCTTGGCAGAATGTGGAACTCGTGGGTCATAATCTTTCCCTTCAGCCTCTAGGGGTATTGTTCCCTTGTGCTCTGGCATTTGGTGTTTGAAAGGAGTGTTGGGCCATCATGTGTCTTGCTTTCTCTGTGTTTGAAGCATTCTCTATGCTTAGAATGTGCCAGTGTCGTCAGGCTATTTTTGTTGTCATGTTGCTTTTGTGATTAGTTTGCTTGGGATATGACTCATCTCTCAATCTCAAAACACAGATTTTTAAAAACTGGATAGTTTTTGAGAATTCCTCTTTGATTATTGTTTACAGTCTCCTGCCTTCTCTTTGGAAATCTCTCTTATATAAAAGTTGCATTTCTATTTACTTTGCCATTTTTCTCATTTTCTTGCTCAGTGTACTCTCTGCTCTGTTCCTCTGGATTCCTCACTTTCTTCTCCGTCTTGCCCTGTAAATCACTAATTAAATGTTCTGCGATGTCAGATCTGCTAATTATTGATTCAGACTAAAGTGTTTGTTTTATAATTCAATAAGTGTGCTGTTTATCAACAGTTTTTCCTCACCTTTGTCATCTGTTTCTACTTCATAGAGGCAATGTTATACTGATTTGTTTTCCTTTCTTCTGTTTTTTAAGGACCATGTGAGTCTACCGAGTCAGATACTGTCCTTATATTGAAACACTTTCTCATTATCTTCTTAATTTTTTTTTTTTGGTTAATTCTCTTTGAAAATTAAATGTACATTTCATATAGTTTTACAATGATATATTGCTCTGAGTTTTGTCACAAATCATCACAATTCTCTATCCAGATCCTTCATAGAGGAGCCCCTCAAGGTGCCTCCTGAAAGTCTTAACAGAGTGTCTCACTTTTCACATAGAATTAATGTCCAAACTAGATGAAGAATCATCATCTTTTTCTGAAGTCCCATGACAGTTTTACTATCATCCCTCCAGTTATCCAAGATTAATCAGAATCTCTTTCAGTCCATTTACCCTTTTTAAAAGAAAAACTTCCCAGTTCCACTGTGGTTCATGTGATGTTCCCTGTACATGTGTGTTTCTTCTCATATGCATTTACTACCTTAACAACTGCTTGGTCTTGTCCTGCTTCAAAGCGACCTGTACGGTATTATCAGGTTGTTCTTCATAATGCTCAACTCCAATAGCACGTTTTCTTTGAAATCGTTCAGGCACCGAAATAAACACTGAGACAGACCGCCCTGTAGAACAAACAGGAATTAGCCACAAGCCAGGTTTGCAATGCTTAAGGTGGTCAAAAGATTATCAGGAGTACGTTAAGTTCACTCAGTAGAGATTGAGAGAGTGTGGAGAACGGTCTGTGGATCTCATGTTTACGTATTATATAGCAAGAGTTAGGGATGCTTTTCCTTCACCAAAACTAAAAAACGGGGGGGTCTTAAGACCACTCAAATACTTTAATAGGAACTACCTGTAATTTATGGGGGGGGGCAGACAGTGGGTAGACAGTGGACTCCTACTACTTTCAAAATTCTAAAAGCAGGAAAAAAAATGACTGGATAACTATTATAATAGCTAGAAGATGTTTTTGTTGTGGCGAAGCATGATGAAATTTTGAGTGTTTTCCATGAGCCACAGATAGGTCAGGAACAAAAGAAAGTCTCTTGAGTATCATCTTGTGTAAAGGGTTGCCTGCAGGAGCAAATAGACATCAGTTTCTGGAATCTGGATTTTGAGGTTGGTAGAGTAATTGAGCCCTCAGAACAGAGACTGTTTTGTATGAGTTTAGGAAACCAGGGGGTGAGAGATCATCAGTGACTGAGCAAATAACTGAAGACCCCCAAAAAGCACTAATGAGGGGAAAGGGTCTGCCCTAGACAGCTGCCAGACCCTCTGAACGCAGCTCAGGACGGTGTGGTCTGTCCTCTCCTCCATTCTGCAATGCCCTTCCTGGACTTAACTCTACAGTGAACCAAAACTAGTATTTTAAAACTGGAAAGAGGAAGAGAGAAACTCAACCATCCTTTTCCCCTTTCTGTGAGCTCCCTCCTCCACCCTGCTCATCTCCCTGCAATGGATGTGATGGATGAGAGGAAAGGATATACGTCAGTATTAAACAAGTTGGGCTTAATATTTTACTTATAAACCTGAGATAGTAGCTTTGATTTGAAGTGACTATTTCCTTAGAATGACACACACACACACACACACACACACACACACACACACACACACACACACACACACAAATCTTAAGACTGTCTGTGTTTCCATCCAGTGGAAAATAAACAACTAAATACATTTTGAAAACAATAGGAGACTAAAATAAACTTGTTTTATGATCTCATCCCATGAGTCATATTCATCCAGTGTACCAGTTACATAAAGAAACTTTAAGAAGTTATCTGTGTTTGAGAACTCTCCTCCTCATGCTGAAAGTAATAATCTGACATGGGATAGATGAGTCAGGAAGACTGTCCCTTCCTGTCTAAGTTCCTGTTTATCATCAAGGTGCCACCTCAGACATTAAGTCATTAATGATTTCCTTCCACTGCCTTTACCATCCAGTCAAAGCTGCTCACTCATCAATTTATTCAGTAGATGTTAATTGGGTACCTACTATGCTTCAGATATTGATCTGATGCTTGGAATGCATCAAGGAATGAAACAGATAAAAATCTCTATCCACATGGGGTTTACATTCTAATTGGCAGAAATTGACAATAAACAACACACATGACACCTGAGAAGTTTCACAGTACACAAGAAGATAAATAAGTACCATAGAATAAAGAAAACAATAGAGGAGGATAAAGGAATTTGAAAAAGATGGATTATCTCAGCTTTAACAAGGGAGTCATTAGATCTCCTTTTGAAGATGAGATTTGAGCCAAGTCCTGAGGGAGGTGAGAGAGTTAGCCATGTGGAGATCTGGAGGAAAGAGTTCCAAAACCTTAGTGTGGGGTTATTTTTGGTGGTTTGTGGAACAACAGGCAATCCTGTGTGGCTTGTTGGAGAAGAAGAAAACTTTCCCTGTTCTTCAAGGTTCTTTTGGCTGGTCTAGGCATGAAATGGACATGAAACAGATTAACAAGAAAAAATTAAATTAAATTTAATACATATGAGAACCCCACATACATGAGGGGTTAGAGACCTTGCATCCATGAGAGGTCCAGAGACAGAAAAGTAAAATGAGGTCTATAGACCATTCTAGGCTAAGGAGTGGGATAGAGGCCTGGGGCTTCCAAGGATAGAAGGGACATGCACAGGATGAAAAAAAGAGAAGATGTTGGGTAATTAGCTGTCTCTCCTGCCATGTACATGGGGACACTTAGATAAACTGTATCTCAAGCAAAAACTCTTTTCTGGGAAAAATCCCCAGTGGAAATTCTGTGTAGTTCAGGGAGGGGCAGTGGTTTCTCTGGAACCCACAGGGTCTCAGTTGCCTTTAGCTCAGAATAATGCTCATGCCAAAGTAGCAAATTTTGGGAAGGCTTGCTCTGAACCCTTACAGGCTGAACAGGGTGAGTTCAGGGGAATAGTAGCAGGAGATGAAGTCAAAGATGTAATAGCAGCCAAATTGTGTAGGGCCTTAAAGCTCATTGCAGGGGTTGTTGACATTTTATTGAGTGAGGCAAGAAGCCATTAAAAGAGCTGAGGAAAGGAATGACGTGATCTGACTCGTGTCCTAAAAGAATGATTGCTTTCATCTTTGGTAGCCTTTTTTAATTGATCATACCATATTTACCATAGTCAGGTTTTTTGCAATGTAGTTATTTGTGTGTGAGTTCTTTTCTAAATTACAAATTCACAAATGAAAGAGCCTAGGGCTTACTCAGCTTTGTATCACGTACAGTGAATAGCCAGTACTTTCAATCTAAATAATACCCAACCTTCCTTTGCCAGAATGTGGTTTTATATCCCTTTAGGCAAGTGATACTGATGTTGTCTGACATTCAAAGAATTGTTTCATCGACTAGAATATCTCATTATCCTGGACTCATTATTCTCTTATGCTACAGAGCATGAAATTGCATTCTGTATATGTTTGACTATAGTATAGAACTTTGGTCGTTCTACTTTACCCTGTTTTTCTCTGTAATAGCAAACTGTTCTTTCAGGTCTCTAATCAGAGTGGGATCAGTTTTTTAAAAATTTGTCATCTTCCTTCTTTATTATCTGGGTTCCCTATAAGGTCTGAACTCCCCAGATATCTTTTTTTTCCCACTAGGGCAGGGGAGTAAGTATCTAGGGTTGGACAACATGTACTTGTTGTTGACTCACGACCAGTTTGCATCTCTTACTTTGTCCTGATCCCCAAATATCTTGTTCACTGTTGAATCCCTAGTGTCGAACTCTCTGTTTGACATACAGTAAGTAATCATAGATGTTACTGAATGAATGCCTAAAAGAACGAAAATAGTGTCACATTATCGTAACATTCTTTACAACTATTAAGGGTTATCCAATTGAATATGAATCATCTGAGTTTATTTCCATATGTCTCATGGCTAGAGCCAGACTTTTAGAGTAAATCATGGTGTCTCCATTACTTGGAAAGACAGAAAAAAAAGAATGAATGAAAGAAAAAGGAAGGAAATGGAAGGAAGGAAGAGATGAAAGAAGGAAAGGAAGAAAGGAAAGAAGGATGAAAGGGAGAGAAGTGGGAGAAAGGGAAGGAGGTAAGGGGAAGTAGAATTTGTCACCTCTTTAGTATGACGATTCTTTTCAGCTAGGTATTTTGTAAAAACAGCAGATTTGGGAGAAACTCTGAAAGGTAAGTAGAAGTTACCCTTTTGTAAGGGACATTCACATTTATAAGAGAAGTCTCCCTTTGTAAGGGTGTTTCTCTGCACCAGGGAGAGAAGGAGGGCTGTCTCTAGGAACTCTTCTTGTGGACTTAAATCTGCATAACAATCATACCCTTGTTCAGTGCTCTTGCCTGATAACCTCCCATTGACAGACCTTCTCCCACCTCTTCTCCTCCAGCATCTTTCTTTTGTCATTAGCAGAAGATGGTATTTAAGGAGGTGATTTGGGCCACTGTGGAGTTACTCAGGTTTCCTTGGTCTTTCCCTTATAAACAGGAGGTATATATGTAATTAAATTTCTGTTGGTTTTTCTCCTGGGAATATGTCTTTTTAATTATGAGGGGTCTCAGTCAAGAATTTCGATTGCTAGAGGGAAAGTTATTTTTCCTTCTCCACCGAGGAAAAGAAACAGAAAGGAAGGGAGGAAAATTCCTCACTGCTGCTGAGGCTCCTTCTCTCCTCACATCCTTTTAAGTTTGTGAGTTTATCCATTGCATACAGTCTGTTCCATATTGCTTTGCACCTCATCATTTTTAATGTTTAAGCAGTGAAAGGTACATTATGAAATAATACTTCCTGACTTGCTTGACACTGAGTGATCAAAAAAAAAAATCCATTTCTCAGTGGGATTTTTATTCTGTAATAAAGAATAAAAAAAATAAAGAATAAAAAAAAACTATAGCTACTTGTTAGGGAGCTGGTGAGGTTTACCTAGCCTTTTTTACATATTAGGCAGTAAGCATGTAGAACAGAACAGCCAAGAACCTAGTGATTAATGTAGCTGACTGCAGAAATCAACTCCAGTGAGCTCCCTTCATTGTAGAATGCATCTCGACCAGAACTTAATAGATACTTTCTGTGTTTTCATCAGTCAGCCTGCTGTGTGCAAGATGAATGCAGTTTAGATAGATTCATTCTATCATTTGGAATGTTCTAATCCAGAGAGGTCCAAATTTAAGTTTTGAGCAGTTCAGATTCATAGGACTTTAGAGACAGTCAAAGATGATGAGGCACTATTTCTAAGGAGATAAAAGGCACACTTCATGACATCAGATATTCTAGGTTCCTGACCATTAAAACTCCTTACATAACGCGAGGCACCAGGACCATTATTTCAGTTGCAATGGAAAATGCAGGATTTCCAAAAACATCAAAGAACCAAAATCTTATCCTGCTGACATCTCACACAATCTTGTAAGGTGTCAAAAACATGTTACGTGTGGTTCTTTTCAGAACCTCACATGGTAAATATAGAATCAGCTTTGTCCAGGAGGTAAGGAAGGAATCCTGCAGCAAAGTGTGAGAGAGAGGTAGAAATACAGAGGTGAACAGAATTGCTTTTCCCTGCAGAGGGTAATTCAGGGCTTTTTGAACTAAATTATCCAGATGTTCACCATTTCCTCTGTTATGTATACATGAACATTAAAAAAGGAAAACAAGAAAATAACAAAATGAGCCTTCTACTGAGGCTTTATCAGAAATTGTGCAGATGTGAATCATAATTTCTTTACATGATGTTATCCAGTTATTGCAAAAAATGGTCTGAATGGTTTTTGTCTATATTTTGCTCCAACCCTATTACCGGTGACACTTATCTGATCATATTGGATTTGTCAAGACACCAGCTTCTTTTTATGTCCTGGCTTTGTATCAGATGCCAAATAGAAAAGTTCTCATAGGTTAGAGCATTTGTCTTGGAATCAGGCAACTGGGGTTCAAAGGTTGAGTTAAATTCTGACATGTCTTACCATCCTCTTTTGCTTTGACTTTGGTAAATCATGAATTGTTCTTATCATCAGCTTTGCTATCTGTAAAATGAGAATAAGGATAAAACCATCCTTAATAGTTCTTATAAATATTGAAGAGGAAGTGAATGTGAAAATCCTTTTCAAACTATGAAGAAGACCTCCACATGTGCAGGGTGATACTGCTGTTAACATATGACCAAACCTTAAGCCCATATTATTTGTGATTGTGCAGAGGTCACCAATTTTTTTGTTTGTTTGTTTGTTTACTGTTAAAATAGATCATTGCTGTATGGGTTGACTAGGGCCTCCAAAAAAAAAAATCTACATCCAAATCATAATCCTTGGAATTTATGAATGTAACCATATTTGGAAAAGGGTCTTTATAGATGTAATTAAGTTGAGGATTTTGAGATGAAATCATCTCTGGATTTGGATTGGGCTGTATATACAATGACAGGTGTCCTTGTAGAGAAGGATAGAGGGAGATTGGAGACACAGATACGAAAGGAGAAAGCAAAATGTGGAGGCAGAGATTGGATTTATGTAGCCCTAAACTAAGAAGCACCAGGGACAACTGACAGCCACCAGAATGGAGGAGAGAGGCAAGGGATGAGTTTTTCCTCAGAGCCTTAGAAGGAACCAACTTGGTTTCAAACTTCTGGCCCCCAGAACTATGAGAGAATGAATTTCTGATGTTTTACGTTACGTGGCTGGTGGTAATTTGTTATGTATGGCAGCCCAAGCAAACCAGTACAATTTCCGTTGAGAGTGTTGTTGGAGTAACCAGCCTGGATGATTTCTGAGCTTAATGTATGTACTCTGGATTCAGACTTAATTTTAATTAGAAAAAAAAAAGACTCTAGGAAGCTTTTCAAAGTACATTCCACATTTACGCCAAAAGATATGAATGTGTTTGAGTAGAATGATTTCATTGTAGAGATATTGAAATTTGTTCTCTTTCTTTCAGAAATTAAGTAGACTCAGCTTCAATTCTAAAAGTTCCCTTTCATGTTTGGAGTACAAAGTTATACTCTTTGTGGGGGTTTCAGCAAAGGCTATTTGAAGAAATTTAGGTTCTTTTGCAACCCCTTCTAGAGTGAACAGTCCGTCTGTCCAGAGTTTCATTTTTTGGTATGCATAGATACTCCAAACATTATTTTATATGCTTAGCATTTGATTTTTTCCAAAAAAAATTTTTTTTAAGTTACATTCTTCAGATCACATTACCTTAGTAATAGACTTAATTATTAAAGGTAATTTGTTAGAGATTTATCATTTAATTGTTTAAATATTTGATATGTATTAATGAGGAAAATATGTGACCTCTTCACATATCTTAATATAATGCTTACGTTTTTTTCATAAAGTGAAGGAGAAAGATACTTCCTACATTTTTATAGCAAACCATGCTCTTGATTCTGTCTTTAGAAAAAACCGAATAAATTAAACAGGTAGAAAAGGCAAAAGGGGATCAACCAGCTGCTTTACTAATCACATTCTTTTTTTCTTTTTAACTTGTGTAAGTATCTCTTGCTGACTTGATCTATTTTTAGCTCCTTAGTAAGTTAGGGAGGCTAGGGGTGGGAGAGATCCATGAAGATTGTGTATAGGCATTCAGCAAAAGCACTGCAAAAGTTCCCTGCTCTTCTGGACCAGAAAGGGCGGGGGGAGGGTTGTGAGTGAATCGTTGTACAGGTAAGGAAAGGTTCGCAAAGATTTGATCTGTTTGAATCTTGTCCACTGGGAGGAGCTCCATGGAGGATGCCCAGGCCTGTCCTGGGGCTTGTCCTTTTCTTGTGTTTAACAAGAAGGATTAGGCCAGGGGTTCTTAACCTTGTACAAAAAAGCCATGTACTTTCTTGGCCTTCTGAGGAGGCCTATAAATCCCTCCTCTGAATTATGCTTTGCATTTAACTTTTTACTTAAAAAGAATTGTAGACTGACAGGAAGTTGCTAAAGTACTGCATAGAGTCTGTCCTTCACCCTGCTTTCCTCAATGGTGGCATCTTGTGTAACTGGAGCACAGTATCAAAGCTGGGAAATTGACATTGGTATATTACTGGTAACTAGATTGCAGAACTTGCTCCACTGTCAGAGGTTTTCCTTGGTCATCTGTGTGTCTGTGTATGTCCCTCTCTGTGCATCACATTTGTTTCCCAGCCTTGTTGAGATTGTTGACTTTGCATCATTGTCTCATACTTCATTTCTCACATCAGATCTAAATTTATCACCCAGCTTTGCCTTATGCTCTTTATTGCCTTAGTATCTTCCTGACATCAGCTTTATAATTGTCTCAGGCCTGTAAAGTCTGATAAAAATTTATTGATGATGAAATGATAAAAGAAAATGAAAAAAAGTAAGACATAGATCAAATATTCAGCCCAGCTGTATGTGTGGAACACTTGGCAGGCACAAAGACTTTTGCTTAGAAACTAGGAGATTGTCTCCCGAAGAAGAAGAACTCAGCTCCCATGACAAAAGCCATTAGAAATAATTTGCCTAATAGGAGGGGAGTCCTATCAGTTTATTGTAAGAATCTTTTGTTATTTTTGTGATATTTAGAAGTTTAGACATTAAGGAATATTATTTTGATTGAACACCTGAATTTAAGACCCAATTTTGTGTCTATGGCCTGAGGTAAATCACTTAACCTCTTAGAGTCTCAGCTTACACGGCTGCAAAAGAAGAAACTGGATGCTCTACAAATAAATAAGAACACAAAATTTTTTTTCATGAGATGACAGATGTGTCTTCAGCAAAACTATAAGGAACATTCTCTCTGAGATCCCATGTCCCTTTGCTTTCTGCTGTTTTGAATTGATGCTTTCACTGGATTTCTTTTCTTTTTCTTTTGTTTAGGTATAGCTTATATATAATATAATGTAAGTTTCAGGTCTACAACATAGTGAGTCACAGTTGTTCAAGGTTATATTCCATTTCTAGTTATTACAAAATGTTGGCTTGATTCCCTGTGTTGGACAAGATATTTCTGGCTGTTCCTGTATCCCTCCTAAATGTGCTACCATTGTACCCTGTTATCTAGTTTGCCCTTTTTTGAAGCATGATATGACCCAGCTCTACATGACTACAGACCTCTATCCTCCTTTCACTAAGGATTATCACCAAGCCACTTTGGGAAACACTGCCTCAGTCTTTATCCTCTAGCATCAGAACTTTTCTGTTTTATGTCCCTATCCCATCAGAGCCCCTTGGGTGAAGGTATTTGATAAACCTGTTCATTTTATTCGTATATTGGGAGGGTAATTTTTTTACAGATAGTTATTTGATTTTGTTAAAAAGTTAAAAATAGATTTCCCAGAGAAAGTGCCTTAATGGAGCAAACCTGTCTTCCATGATTGTATTCTATGTAATAGGAGCTGCAGGATGTTGATTATACAAAAGATTCTCATTTTATGAGAGAGTCTGTTTTCAGTCCATCTACATTATTCTACCATTTTCATTAATGCATATTGGTCTGTTTTTTCTGGGTAGTTTTAATCTTAGAAAACATTTCACTCTCTCTCTTTTTTTTTTTTTTTGCACAGGAGAGGGTAATTAGGTTTACTTATTTGTTTAATTTATTCATGGAAGTCCTGGGGATTGAATGCTAGGTATGTGCGCTACCACTGAGCTATGCCCTCCCCCTTCACTCTCGTTTTTGACATTAAAAAAAAATCTGATTCCATGTACTTTTTCAGCTAACAGAAATCTGTTTTCCTGCCTAAGCAGGGGTGGAAAAAGACAAACCCGCATTTTCATGATGGCAGATCTTAATCTTTCTCAGCTTTCCCAGGAGCTAGCGTTGTCACTGCTTGATCGATGACATGCATGATGTGGGATTGAGCTTCTCCCACATTGTACATTCCACCCCTGAGTTTTCCATCTGATAGACATCTGACATGTATCATAGGAGCCTCCTGTTAGCACCTCCACTACATTATCACTGTAAAACTCTTACACATCTTTATATCCTATCATTTTCACAGCTATAATGGCCTTCTGAAGAGTTGACTTTCCAGCCTCAGCCTAAACATTCTGGCTCCTGATAGAAAGAAATATAATTGTTGTAATAACCAGAATGTCCATAACCTCATCATCGACTCTTTTACCTGTAAGACACCGCATATTGATCTGACACTTTATCTTTCTTCCATCATCTCCCCAGTTCCTGAAGCCATTCTTGAGAGCTACACGTGGCACGTAACATTATCCTTTATAACCTCTTGGAGGCATAGAGAGATTAAATGATTCACTTATCAGACAGCAGACCTGGAACTAGTCAGTTCTCCTGTGTTTTAAACAAGCAGTTTTAGCCCTACTATCTTCATAATGCCCCATCTCACATGAGACAAGTCATACTTCGTGTATGAGAATAAATTTCAGCTTCTAAAATGCTAATACCATCTCAGCACGGTGTGCTGTATGACTCCATCACAATATGCCTCTACTTAGAATCTACTGGTGGGTCCTCATTTTTTTTCATAATCTGCCCCCTTCTCCTTTAATTCGCACATTGCCTATTACTTTTACCCCCGCTCAGTCTACATCTATACCTCCATCCCCACTGGCTTCCTTGACATTTTTCAAACATAGTGAGCAAATTTCAACCTCAGGGCTGTTGTATTGGCTGTTCCCTCTGCCTGAATCATTCTTCTCCAGGATATTAACCCCACAGATACTCATCTGTTCCCTTCTCAAAGAGTCCTACATTGTTCATCACTTTTTTGAAAATTATAACCCCTCACCACAAATCCTTTTACCTTGCTTTATTTTTTCCCATTGCACTGATGATCTTTAATAAACTGTGTTATTTAGTTATTTGATACGTGTATTGTCTGTTATCTGGATTCCTCCACTAGAAGTTAAGCTCCTCGGTGGTAGAGATTTTTGGTGTTTCTGTTTGCAGATTTAGTCACAGCACCTAGTAAGGCTCAGTACACATAGGATAAGGGACACACACTCTGCCAGGCTCTCCGTGGGTTTGCAGATGGCACCTCCCCTTAGAACTCAGCTTTGGGATACTGTCTGTGTTTCCTGAGGCAGAGGGTTAATAGCCCTGTGGCTCCCTCAAAGGAGAGAGCAGAACACCAGGCTTACTTTTGCAGCTTGAGGGGAATCCAATTTAAAAAGCCGCCATATTCTATAATAGAATATAGCTTGATAAAAGATTTTGAAAATAACTTAAAAGCTTCCTGGTCAGCATTACTTTTATCAGCTGATACATCTCTAGACTGTAGCTCTTCTTTTCAGCTTGGAAATTGTAAAATGCTTTTTTCCTCCTGGCTCTAAGTCTGAGGAAAACAGTATCTAAATACTATTTCTCTTAAAGACGAGTGAGCACTCTATGGAGAAACTCACTTGCAGTGTTCTGATTTTTACATTTCTCACTAACTCAGATGATTGTTCTAAATTCATGGGACTGGTTTGCAAATATCTAGCATTCTCTAATTAGACATGTATATGTAAATGCCTCTGTCTCCTGTGTGTATGTGTGTATTCGGTGGATTTGTCATTTAGGACTTCAGTCTTTCTTTTAATGCCTGAAAGAGGATTTTAATTGTTTTCATCTCGAAAGGGTGCAAAGTCTGTTCAGAGAGGTGGTACTTCAATCCTTATGCAGAATGCAGTGTTCAAGGTTGACAAACTGTCACAGAGCAGTTTCCAGTCCACCTAAACAGTGATCACCTCAAAACAAATGAGAAATATTTTAAGGACTCTGTTTCTCTTTTTAAGAGATGAATAAGAGAGAAAAAGATGGCTATTTGGATGTTATTCTTACCAGCTCAGTCTGCAAGATTCCTCTCCCCTTCATCAGTTTACACCTTGTTTTCCTTAGGATGTTGACTGGAGACAGAGGGAACTCATTTCAGATGGATTGCCCGGAGGAGATGTTAATTGAGGCCAGTGGTATTGTGTAGCAATTCACCGGCTCTGTCATCTGTTCACATTTGTTGATTTACTTGGAAAATGAGAAATGGAAAGGTGTGTTTGTGGATAAGAACTTGCACGTTTTCACATTTGTGTTGGGCACCGAAAATGGAGGTGAGGAAGTCAAAGAATTACATCCACACAAAATACAAAAGGCACAGGCATGTCTCAGGAGGACTTTGTGGTACAATAAGTGACATGCTAATTTTCTCTCTGAGTGTCACATTTTTGTTCTCCCTGAAGTTTATCATCAAATAAATGAAACAGTAACTTACTCATTCCAGTGTTTCATGAAGCCTGAGAACAAATCCATCTCTCTCCTTTTTTTTTTTTTTTTTCTTTTTAGCAAAGCTAAAAAGAAAATTGACTTCATTTCAAGATGCATATCAAGTAGAGGAACAGACCACTATCTGGGACAAGCATGAGGTGCTCCTTCACGCTATTTCACAACAGCCCGTTTTCTTGAAAAGTCAGGTTGGATTCGTTAAATTAACAATGAAGAGACTGTCCTCAGCTTTAAAGTCAATTGTAGTGATTCTAAAGCCTTGTTGCAAGTGCAGTAAATTAGGAGAGTGTTCGATTTGGCACCTAAAACATGACATTATTTTGGAGCATGAGACAGGTGAGCTGAGCTAGCAAAGTCTCCTTCCTGTGTGAGGTCTATATGAGCAACACAAAGTGACCCCACCCTTGGGAGGTGGGGGTGTGGGGTGGAGCAGGTGGGGAAGTTTCAGAGAGAGCCAGACTTTTCCGAAGTAGATGAACACAAAGGTGATCTTTTTTTCAATTGAAGTAGAGTTGACTTACAATGTTGTGTCAGTTTCTGATGTACAGTATAGTGATCAGTTATACATACATACGTATATATTATTTTCTGTATTCTTTCTTCATTATAGGTTATTACAAGCTATTGAAGACAGTTCCCTGTGCTCTACAGCAGGAACTTGTTGTTTTTCTATTTGCTTTTGAGTAAGGATGGGCAAACCGTCTCCGTAGAGGGCCAGATAGTGACTAGGCTTTGCTGGGCAGAGAGTCTGCCACAATTACTCAGCTCTATGAAAACTGTACTGCAGATGCTGTGTTCCCATAGAACGTTGTTGATGGACATTGAAACTTGTATTTTACGTAATTCTTCAAGTATCATGAAATATTCTCTCTTTTAACTTTTTTTTTTTTTTAGTCATTCAAAAACGTGCAAACTATTCTTAGCTCACTGGGTGTATAAAATCCAGGAGCTGAGTTGTGGGTTACTGACTCCTGTTTGGGGGCAACAGCTGATAATGTGCACAGACTAGTGATGGATATATATGCATTTTAAAGCTCAATTGAACATTTCTTGAGTTTTAAAAAAATCAAATTCAGTATGGACAGTCTATGTGCTTGCTAGTCAGTCTGGCCAAAGTTAAAACTTTCAGTGGCCCAATAAAATAATGGGAAGAAAAAATTCTTGCCTTTTGTGGATTACTTTAAGCCTCAGTGACCATGAAATCAGCTCTTATGATAGAGAGGAAGACTCCTCCTCCATCCATCTCAGAAGTTTTAGCTCCACATCTCTCTTACAGGAAGTGAAGAGAATGATGCCATCTCTGTGTTCATGCCCCTCACTTCAAATACAAGCCCCTTCTCCGCCTGTAGAACGGCTGTCATCGTTGTTCAGTGATGACTGTGTGCTGAGCACCGTGGTCAACACTGCACAGGTGCTTGTCTTACTGAATCCCACTGTCCTTTATGAATATTTATAATCCCCACCATAGAGGTGAGGACACCGAGTCTTAGATGGGTTATATAACATGCTCACAACCACCCTGCTGGCAAGGTGTGGGAATGGGTTATAAACAGGACTTCCTACTTTCAAAATCCAATTTTATCCTTTTTTTTTCCTACAAGTATTAGTATGATAGTAGCATATCTCCAGGTCTCTAAGGACTCTGAAGGTCCTTGGATTGTGAAAGTTTAAAGATGGATTTCATTTTTGAAGGATGATTGACTAATGCATTAAATTAAAAATCCGATTTCTACTAGGTAGCAGGCACTAGGGCTAGTCAGAGTATGATCCCTGTCCCAAAGGATTTATTATCCAAGCAGAAGAGACAGGTACCTGAATGGTTAAATGCAGTTCTGTACTCTAGCAAAGGTAGGTACAGAATGTAGATATAGAAACGTGATTTATGAGTGATTTATTTCACTGAGAAGAACGGAGGGGCTGTGGGGAGGCTTCACAGCATTGATGAGACCTGGTCAGAATGGAGCGTGAATGAATGATTTCTGCCTACTATGTTGATTTGTTTATAACTGTAGTTTCTAACATTCCATAGTGAAGTAGTTCTTGGAGCTCTCAAATTTGTTTCAGTTCTTCTGTAAGAATTGAGTTGTTTTCTGGGTGTGCATTTTAGAGAATAAGCTAATTTCTTCTGCCCACAGAAGAGGAAACACAAAAAGCTTTCTAAACCAGATTGAATATTAACTCTCTTTGGCAGAAATCAATTAGAACATCAAATGAGTAATTACTTATACTTCTAAAAACCACCATAAACAATAATGGAAAGAATAGGAAAGCTAAAAATAAGGTCCAGTGGTATTTCTTTAACCATTCAATCAGTTATTCAGCCAAATACTTACCATGGTAAATCCCTCTTAGGTGGCCATGACATTTTAAGTGATGGAGATACAGTGGTGAATCCAAAAAAAAAAAAAAAAAATTCCCTCATTACTAGAGCTTACATTCTAGGATAAGCTAAAGAATAACATATAAGCACAAAATAAAAATTAAAAAAATTAAAAGTGCTTTAAAAAATAAAAAAAACCCCTACAGTCATGGTTTAGAAAATAGACTGGACAAAGAAACGTTTTGATAGCACAGCTAGAGAGAAAATGATCTGAGAAAATGATACTTCAGCTGAGATTTCAGTGGACTTAAGAAGTTAGCTGTGGGAAACCTGGGCAAAGGTTATATCAAATATAAGAGAAGGAGTTTGGCGGGGTCTTCCAGAGTCAGGAAGAAGTCCTGTTTAATAGAATATACTTACTGAAAGCAAAGGAGATGGTTATGAACTAAGGTGGAAGGCAATATTAACCTTTAACATCATGTTAAGCAGTTTTGATTTTATTCTAATTGCTCTAGGAAGTTGTTAAAGGGTTTCATGCAGTGAGGTGATATCTGATTTATAATTTATATACCTTTGCTGTTGTGCAGAGAATGAAATGTAGTTGAGCAAAGGTAGAAGTCTGTCGTAGTTGACTGTTAATCCCGTTATGGGTAGAAATACTTTATACCAGTTGTCCGAAGTAATAATGGTAATAATTTTTATGTTAAATGTTTTCTTAAATTTTGGGGTAAAGAGAATTGGCTAATCTGCAAATAAATTTGCCCATTGGCAAATGGACCAATTTGCATATGTGGGCTATTAACATTTATATGAAGATGGAGCTACGTCTGTCATAACTGAAACCTCACTTAAATGTTTATTGAAACCAATTTTCAAGATTCTGGTCAAAATCTGATTTAAAAACATTTGTTTGATGTCTTCTTTGGGCAGAACACTTTGTGCTAGGAGGAATGTGCAACTGTTAAGGCATAATCCCTACCCTTAAGAGTGTGGTGCTTTTGTCCGTGTTGCTTCAAAGTTTCCAATTCCTTTCTTGATAAATGAAACATTTTAGCTGGCCAGCTCTAATTAGTGGTCAATTTCCAATAGCAACTTGTGCTGTGATGGGTGTCACTATAGGGCATTCTCTTAAGACCCTTGGCTTGCCACAGTTAAAGTTGTTTGACAGCCGTTTATTGCCACAATTCAGGTTCTTCATAAGTCCTGGTCTTACAGTGTCTGCTAGCTAAGTGCCTGGTGCGTCGGTGGTGATCAAGAAGTTCTGGAATGGATGATACCGGGGGTTGCGTAATCACAGCTGACAAGGATTGTGTGCTTACTAAAAGTCCGATACTGTCCTAAGTGCTTTTCCAGCTCTTATTTTATACTTCTTATAGATGAGGAAACTGAGGCACAGAAAATACGTCACTTTCCCAAGGTCTCCCCACTAGTACATGGAGCAGATATTCACCCTTGGCAACCTGACTTAACAGGCTGCACAGAGCTGGGTCTTCTGTCATTTGTTTCCAAAGTCCTGAACTGGGAAGATTTCCTGTCCTGTGAATTACTGGGGCAAAGGGAAACCTGCCCTTGTCTGCCTCTCTGGCCACACCTTTTGTGTACACACTTCACACTCCAGGCTTGCTCATAGCTGGGCTACACCAGGTTCCTTGGACACACCCCTGGCTCATGCTTTTGTGCCTTTGAACCAGGGCATGCTCTGTGAGTGGGCTACCTGTGCAGTTGCATGGGGCCTCACACATAAGAGGGCCAGTGCTTGATGGACTGCTGTGCTATAGTGGTCTCAGGTCTTAATAATTTTAGTTTTAAGCATGTGTTTTATTAATGTTCAGAGAGACAAGGGAGCATGAGCATAACTGTAGAGAATCAATATATGTGTGTCCAACTTTATTTGTTGCTCTGTTCACCCACAGGATTTGAGTTGCCCTGTGAGTGCAGAGTTCTGGCAGACCCACAGTGTGTCAAAGTTCAGCACAACTTCAAGGACAGTATTTGTATGAAGTCTACAACTGAGTCAGCCGGGACACAGATAGTCTGAGAGATCACACTTTCCTGTTGAATCAGAACTTGCTTTAAATGCAAAAGGGAGACAATAGCATTGCGAGAAACTTGGAAACCAAGGAATCTTACCATGTCGTTTGTTACTTGTGTTACTTCCCTGTATTAGCCAACTATTTATGCTGAAAATGGTGATGTAGATGGAAAGGGAAAGATAGGGCAACACACAGTTCCTTTTTCTTTCAGTCCTGCTCTTCAGGAAGTCTAGAAGTAGAGTGTGTCGGTAGACCATGTGCCTATCAAAGAACGACATAAAAATAGTTGAGTTAGATTTTGCAGCACTTCCGTTGTTCTGGTAAGAGCAGACTACATGCACCTACAAGCTACGGCCTACAAATTGTGTAATTCAGTGATTCCACATAGGAGTTAAATGCTCTTACATTTTCATTTAAAACTGATATTGTAAAAATAAAGATGAATGGTACAACTGATGCTTATAATTTAGAATTTTAATTTTTCTTTGCTTAGAATGACGTTAAACAGCAACTAGTAACCATGATGGCCAGTGGGAGAAAGACCATGGAAGAAAGGAAAAGCTTTATATTTTAGTACCTTTACCTCTACTTTCCTGCCTTTTTTTTGAACAAAGGACCTGGCCCCATATTTTCATTTTTCACTAGACCCCAGGAATTACGTGGCTCTGCTTAACACACACTGTTCACATAGCCAGCCAGCCAGCCAGCCGTCCCTGGCCCACCCGACAAGTAAGATCTAGCTCACCTGGTGCCTCCTCAGGGATGCCTGCTCTATTTGGCAAAACTTAGGTGCTTCATTTTCTGTGAACTCACAATAGCCAGTGCCTCCTTACTCATTTGTAGTCACTCATTCCACACACACGTGTTGCCTACTGCGGGCCAGGCACTGTTCTGCACGCGTTTTATACCTTCCATAACAGTCATCTTACTCTGTTGTGTTTGCTATATTATCTAAATATAATGTCCTGTAGATAAATACTCTGTTTTGCAGTCATCCATTTGTTTATTCATTTAAAACGCTGTTGAGTGCCATAACTTAAGTTGTCTGAGGACAGATTCTGTTTTTGCTTTAACTACGATTCTAGTCTCACCCTGCAACACAGTGTCTGATTGTATTCTAAGCACGTGTGTGATGTTTACTGACTGAATTAGCAAGGAAATTAAAAAGACTGTGGTGAAATTCACTTGGATCCGTGGAGCAGCCTGACTCTGCCTTTCTCTGGGACTGTCCTCCCTCGTGATGGAAGACCATGTATGTATGATTCCCTTTCCAGTATTCTACTGTGAGATTCAAGGCAATGATCTGAAGAAAACTGAGAGTAAGTTTTCATTTGGTGATGATGGATACTCTTTCTAAAAGCAAATTTAATAATCTCCTTATGCACATTCTTTTCTTTATTTCGCACCATAAGCTTGATTTCTTTGTTTTGTTTACCCCTTTCCTAAAAGAGGGCTTGGTTCAAGCCTCCCAGGATATTCTTGGTCAACTTATGTTGAATGAATGAGTGAATCCTGATAGGATTATGTACTGATTTTAAAGCTCTGAAAAGCACAAAGCTGCAGTGATGAAACAGGTTGAAATAAATGCAGCTGCAATCATGGGGCAGCCGTTAGTTTTCATATTGTTCTTTGCCTTGTAATGACAATCTTAGGGCTTAGATGTTCAGGTACTTCTTCTGACCTGCCTAAGCCTTCTTGCATGTGTGAAATTCTCAGAGCCATAACATAAAGCAAAAGTTTGAATATAAGTTATTCAAAGAATGAATATAACTGTGATAGGACAGCATGGGCTTTGCAGAATTTTTTAGTAAAAGGGAAAAAGGCTTTTCAAAGCTCAGCAGTTGCTACTATGTATTTGACCCAGTGTTTCAGCCTGCAATTTCAGATGTTGTGCAAACTCCCGTAGAATATACCACCGCCAAAAAAAAAAAAAAAAAAAATGCTGTTCTCTCCAGGAACCTGGCCTCTTGCTGATAAAATATAAAGTGTAAAATGGCAAAGAAAATTTCAGGCCGAGACGTTTACCTTCAAAAGACAAAACATGTGGGCGGCTTCTTAGCAGGAGTGAAACATACATTTCAGTGGGAAGACGGGGGAGGTCGGAGGTCACAATTGCTCTGGAACACATTTCAAGGTGGAATCGATATCCAAATGGTCATTAAAGGTACCAAAGAGGACACAGAGGGCCAGGGCAGTAATGCTTCAGGACTCTCAAAGAAGAGGCGAGAGAGGAAAAGCTTTCTTGTCTGCCAGGTAAATGTGCTTTTATTTTAGTTTTAAAAAGTCTATCCTCAAATATAAAGCACCATACCCTAACAGTTGCAAAGATGTTTTTATAAGAGAAATTACTAAAATGGGTACAGAAATACAGGTATTCCTTCTCTTATCAAGTAGTATGCTTGTAACAAATATTCGCTAGGGAATAATCTGTTTTGGAGAATCAACTCATGATTGATAAGGTTGCTTTCCTGTTGGGTATTGGAAATTAAGGGGGGGGGAGTTAAGTGTATGTCAGGCAAGACTGTAACTGGGGCAGCTGGTTGATGGGTGATGCCATTCACCGAATCAGGAAAGACATGGAAATGCACTGATTCTGGTGAGAGATGAGGACATGGTCTCATCTGGACATGGTCTGGGTGGGATATTTGTTTTGTTCACTAGTGCATTACCAGTACTTCCCAGAGACCTGGCCCCTAGGAGTTGCTAAATAAATACTTGTCTATCCAATGAGTGAATGAATGAATGGCATCAGTGTAACTGTTAGAGTTGGAGAGATTTGGGTTGGAGACACAGATTTGGGAACCATCAGTACTTAAGTGGTCATTCATGGGAATTTACAAAGAGTGAGTATAGAGAGAAGTTAGAAGAGTTGATAACATGGGTTTTCTTACAGGCAACAAACTACTTATCCTTGTTCCCTTGAGTTGGGCAGACGCCTTTTAGGCCCTCATCCAGGGGTAGGACTTTCTGAATGGTGCCACTGAGAACAAGTGAATGTGCTTGGAGTCAAGGCATGAGAAGAAGTAAAGAGAACAAGATAAATATTTTGAGCCCCCATGGCTATTGTGCTGTTACAGCTTTCACAGCCGTCTCATGTAATCACCACATGGAAGCTGTGGGAGGAAGGAGGGCTGATGTGAAGCTGGCATTCATGATCTCTGTCTGTTCTCGTTGGCCACATTTTCCGTGCTGATTGGTTGGAGCTGGCACCTTACTGAGTGCCGACTACGTTGACTGTCACCCTTGAAGGTGGTCGTCATCAGTCATATTTAACAAAGAAGATAAATGAGGCTCAGGAACTGAAAAGCCCAAGGTCATGGTACTTCCGGTGCTTACAGCTATTTCAGCCAAGATGTGAACCTGCTAGACATTTATACAGTCAAAGCCTCAAACCTCCCCTCAGCTTTCCTGGAGCTTCGGGCCCCCTGTGTCTCTCATCCCCAGTGACAGAGCAGAAACTTATTTGCCGAGAGCCAGGAACTGTCTGTGTATGTGGACTGTGGTCATCCTGCTCGCCTCCTGGATGGATATATACTTCATGGGCCAGGGGTTGCTTGTAGCTGGAACTCCCCATGAAAATACCCAGGGGATTGCCTGTTTCTTTGCAGCTTTTTGGAGTCTTCCTTCATCCCAGCTGGTCCACCTTCTTACTTTAGTTAGTGAGTCACTGACTCTAAAGAACATGATTAAAGCTCACCCTCCTTTGCTCTGCTTTGTTCTGCTCCCTTGGAGTTGCTCTCAAACCAACACAAAACACATTTGAAACATCGCTTCCTCACAAGACAGTATATGTCTTATGTAACAGATAACTGCAAAGCAGACTTTGGCTGCCTATGCTCTGTGAATGAAGTCTAGATGTAATAAGTTTCAAGTGTGCAGACAATATGAAAGCGGTGTGTCAGTAAAATACCGACTAGCAGAGTTAAATGGGATCTGGAATTGCTCTGACGGGATGTTCAGACACAGATGACAGCTACTTAAAGGGATTCATTTAGGTAATTTAAATTGCTTGCATATTGTGTATAAAACATTCTATCTTCTTTAATAATGAGCAACAAGTTAAAAGACTAATGAGTCGGCAAGACAGAAAAAATTCCATTTCTAAAGAATCCTTTGATAAACTTCATCTAAAATTTACATTTTATATTTAGTATTCTTAAAAGTGGACACGCAGAGAGAGTTTTTGAATTAGTTTTGTTCCAACAATTCCAATCTGTTTAAAATACCTTTGGCTGAAACTCCTTTCAAGCTGTAATTGAGGATATTTCTTAACAGTTAAAATCAAATAACAAAAACCCTTCCGATATAGAGTCATTTCAAGGGCTCACAGGAATGTTTTAAAAGGTTTCTGCTGAAAAATCAGCTGGAATGGCAATAACAGTATCACAAACTCACAATTTTAATTAACATTGCATTAATTAGCAGCACATAGATTAAAATCCAAGAAAATGTATGCCTGTGTGTTTATGTGAGGGGGTGTTAGTGCAAGTTCCGCAGTGTTCCCATAGTTTTAATTATTCCAGAGAGCTATAGCATCTACCCATTTGGATTTTATGAGCACAGAGACTATCTGGAGAAAGTGTGAGTTACAGCCTGAAAGTATCTTTAAAATCAGCCCAGTTGTGCCTATAAATGCTGATTTTAGGGGCAGAAAGTTAGGAACTCCAGAGTTAACATCAATTCCTCTGTCTCTCTCCCCGTACACACCCCACAGATTTTACTAAATACGTGATTTCTGGTTTTATTTCTCCTGATGAACGCTGTCAATTTAATTCAGGCTATTATCTTTTGTTTTGACTCTGTTATCGGTGTCTCCTCACCCTGATCCTTCAGTCGCTACCAGAATTACTTCTGTCATCTGTATGTTGTTTGTTTCTGATACTAAGCATTCAATTCCCCATCACCAAATTCCCCTGACTACAGGATTGTTTTCAGATGGGCATTTGGCCATTCTCGATCTGTCATCCGCCCCCTGCTGTTCTCTCTCAACTCCCAACACAGTGATTTGCTGGGGACTGGACTGTAAACAAAGCTGGTGCAATCAAATTGACCCTTGGAATGTGTACTATAAGCTACAGTTGAAATACTCTTATCCTGCTTAGAGTGGAACCTTGGAAGATGACACTCTGGAGCAGTTGGTAACTGTCTGGCCACTTGAAAGAACCCTGGGATTTAGAAGAGAGCTATGGAAAATGGACACTTTTGGATTAGTAGCTGGAAAGAATGTAGCTCTAACGCTCTGGGAGTTTTCTTGCCACCAGGTGGCGCCTGAGATAAAAGCAGCGGGAAGGACAGCAGAGAAGTTAGGGGGCAAGTCCCCGGGGCATCATTTGAACTTCTGGTTCACCCAGCCCTTGAGACAATTTTCTTTGAGATTTCTATCCCTTACAACCAAATGGATACTAGCTGATCCATCTTTAGACTAAGAAGTAAACCATTTACCAGGGGATTGAAATCCCTTCACAGTGAAGTTTCAATCATTCTTTCGGTATCATCTTTCTCTGCTCAGTAGATACACAATTCACTGCCCAGGAAGACTGCACTTTCCACAAGTTTTCTGTTCTTTAATAATATTTGTCTTTGTGCACTTGCTAAACTACTCATCTTTTAATCAGCTCAAATGTCACCTTTTAAAATAATATTTTCCCAAACTCCCCAAGGAGACATTATTTTCTTCTCTTTGATTCCCAAAGTTTGGGCTCATGTTTCTGTTTTTGTGCTTAAATTCTGTTTCTTGTTATTATCTTCTGCTTCTAGCTCCATTGTTGCAAAGGCAGCATCTTATTTATTTTCATATCTCTACTGACTAGTACAGTAACTGGGAAAGTTCAGTATGGTGCTCTATAGGTGAGTGGTAAAGTAAGTAAAAAAAAAAAGTCCAAAAAATACTCAAAATTTCCATCTTTTGGAATTGTACCATTGAATGCCCTGGTAAAATACGAGGTACTGAAGAATGTACATTTAGCAATTAATTGCCTTCGGAGTTTATTTTTTAAATATGTCATCTGTTTTAGCTGATTGACCTGGTCCTCCCCAAACTTGATGATCAGAATCACTAGGGAAACTATTCAAACACTGGGTCTTATTCCCAGACATCTGGATTCAGCACATCTAGGGTGAGGCCAGATCTGTGTATATTTTTAAAAAATACCTGGATTTTTCTGATTCTCAGATGCATTGGTGAAATACCACACTGACGCATTTAGAAAATGGCACTTTAAATTGGGAAGCTTAATTGATGGAGAAGAGAGAATCCAGAAAATCTTGAGACATAAACTGATTTGGAGTGGAGGAGGGGTGCAGGGAATCTGCACTTGGACGAAAGGAGGAGCAGTGTGGGGTAGGGAGAGAGAGAACATAATGGAATTGGTGTCAAAGACAAGACTTTTACTTCTCGTTTTTCCCCCTTAAATCATTTTTTGATTTTTTTGCGAAGAAGAGTCTTTTTTTCATTTATTTTCAATATATAAAATTATTCTGTGGTTGAGTTTAAAGAAATAACTTATTTATAATTTTACTTCTTACTGTTGTTTGATATATGTTCTAAACAAAGCTGATCATGCATTTCATTGATAGAACACACTGAGGTTGTTTTTTGTTCTGGCTTTTGTTTTTGTATTGCATTTGTAAATTGGAATCTGTATTATAGAAGACACTGGAGGTTATCGCAATGCCATCAGACTAGCAAGAAGAAAAGTCACTGAGTCTCTAATGATCTGTTCATAGCTTCAGACCTGAGAACGTTTTGTGAATTAGGTTAAATGTGCTAACACTTAGAAGAAACTGGAGGATTAACTTTTAAGCTCATTAGTTCTGCAAGTGGCTAAAAAAGAATGCCTAGCCACTAAAAATAGATCAATTTCTTTTTCCTGAAGGCTTCAAATGGTATTTTTTTTTTTTACATCTGCACTTAGAACTTTTCTCCCTTTGATTTTCATTTATGTTTATGTTTTTTCTTGCCTCTTTAAAACGTTTCTGAAATTGCTTGAACATAACTCATATAAGAAATAGTGCAAAAGCAAATGTGAACTCTCGTATCTGTAGTCCCCTACTTTTGAAAACAATATTAAAATGATATTCATGTTTGACTTTGTTATCTTTTGGGGGAAATAATTATCCATTCCAAACTCATAAAAAGTTTCCATGACTAAGTTTGGGGGAATTAAAAGACAAAATTTTAAGCAATTAATTGGCAGGAGACTACGAGCGTTGTGACTTACAAAGTTCGCAACTGAGGATTACTTGACATGTTAAAAAAGGTAAAAAATTATCAGCTGTTCAGGGAAACAGATGCTGTACACAAGCTCATTTCCATTTTTACTGAGAGTTATACCTGTTTAAGTGATATTTAAATCAATGTTTTGTTATAAAAGGGTTAGAATAATTGAAAACTGTATTTATCTAACAAGGTTGCTAACATGATAATTTCTGAAGCTAGAATTATAGATACATATTTTATATTTAAGTAGTAGGAAAGTCTCTAAATTGCAAATTAAGCCAGTTTTAACCAAGTATTCTTTTACCCCAAATTATAGATGTTTTGTATAACTTTCTTTTTTCCCTTAACTTTGTTGAGATATAATTGGCATATAATCTTGTGTGAATTTCAGGTGTACAACATGATGACTTGAGATACGTATACATTGTGAAATAATTACCCCAACAAGGTTAGTTACAACCATCACCTCATATAGTAATTTCTTGTGTGTTGAGGACATTTGAGATCTACTCTCCTAACATATTGCAAGTATACAAAATAGTATTGTTAACTGTAGTCACCATGCTGTACATTAGGTCCCCAGAACTTATTAATATTGTAACTAGAAGTTTATATCATTTGACCAACACCTTCCCATTTTCCCCACCCCCACCTCCTAGGAACCACCACTCTACTCTTTGTTTCCTTGAGTTTCGCCTTAGTAGAGTCCACAGGTAAATAAGATCATGTAGTTTTTGTCTTTCTCTGTCTCACTTACTACACCTAGCATAATGCCTTCAAGGTCCATTGATGCTGTTGCAATTGGTGGGATTTCCTTCCATTTCATGACTAAATAATATTCCATTGTATATATCTACCACGGTTTCTTAATCCATTCATCCATTCAGCACTTAGGTTGTTTCCATGTCTTGGCTATTTTAAGTAATACTGCAATAAACATGGGAGGGGGTGTTAATATCTCTTCAATATAGTGATTTGATTTCCTCAGACATATACTCAGAAGTGGAATTGCTGGATCATATGGTAGTTCTGCTTTTAATTTGTTGAGGAATCTTCATACTGTCTTTTGGGCTGTGCCATTTTACTTTCCCATCTATAGTGCACAAGTGTTTCTTTTTCTCCATATCCTCTCAAACATTTATTACCTCTTGTATATTTGATAATAGCTATTCTAACAGATTTAAAGTGATAACCTCTTGTGGTTTTGATTTGCATTTCCCTGGTGATTAATGAGGTTGAGCACCTTTTCATGTATCTGTTGGGCATTTGTATGTTTTATTTGGAAAAATGTCTATTTAGGTCACTTGCCCATTTTAAATCATTATTTGGGGCTTCTTTGCTATTAAGCTGTAAGAGTTCTTTATATATTTTGGATATTAACCCATATCAGATATATAATTTGTAGCCATTTCTGTGGTATCAGTTATAATATATCTTTCTTCATTTATAACTTCATTTATTTGAGTTGCTTTTTTTTCTTGCTTAGGCTAGCTAAAATTTTGTCAATTTTATCTTTTCAAAAAAAAAAACCCCTAAGTTTATTGATTTTTTTCCTATTATCTTTTCTAGTCTCTATTTCATTTAATTTGCTATGATCTTTGTTATTTCTTTCCTTCTTCTATCTTTGGGCTTAGTTTATGTGTCTTTTTCAAGTTCCTTGAGGTGTAAAGTTAGTTGTTTACTTGAGATACTTTTTCTTTTACCATAGGCATTTATCTCTTCCCACTTAAAAATGCTTTTGCATCATTTCATATGTTTTGCTGTGCTGTGTTTCTGATTTACTTTTTGATTTCTTCTTTGACCTGTCAATTGTTCAGGAGTGTGATGTTCAGTTTCCTTGCATCTGTGAATTTCCCTCCTGCTCCTGATTTCTAATTTCATACCATTGTGCTCACTGTGATGTGCAGTCAGTCTTCTTAAATTTGTTAAGACTTTCTTTATGGCCCAACATATAATCTATCCTGGAGAATGTTTCATGTGCGCTTGAGAAGAATGTATGTTCTGGTCCTTTTGAACGTAATGTTCTGTGTATGTCCATTGGGTCCATTTGGTCCACAGTGTTACTCAAGTCCACTGTTTCTTTATTGATTTTCATTCTGGATGATCTTTCCAATGTTAAAAATGGATAATGAGTTCCCTCACTATTATTATATTGCTGTTTATTCCTCTCATTAGTTCTATTAATATTTGGTTTAAATGAAGCTGTTGTTGAGTCTGCAGTGGAATTGATGGTTGGCAGGGTTGTGTTACAAGGGGTTTGGGATCACCTGGATCCTGTGTGGTCTCTAGGTTAATGGGACTACCTCCAAGACCTTATTCAGGAGGGTAGCACTGGGAGAAGGATTCACTTCAGGGTCTGCAGTTGGATCATTAGATACCAGGCCTTTTACCAGTGCATAGACAGGTGGTGTCCTGATGGTTAGCTGGGAGGGCTCCTGTCAGGTCACCGGCTATTTCCCTGAGTAGGCAAGACTGGATCCAGATGATGGTTGGGAGGGGCTGGAACTGAGTCCCAGGGCTACTTTGGGTCCACAGCTGGGGTTGAGGTCTGCATACCTTGCTGTAGAGGCACAGATGGGCTCATCTCCTGCTAGTGCTCTCTGACCATGACTGGGAGGGCTGGAGCTGGGTTACAGGGATGTTTGAGGATCTGTAGTTGGACTGAGACTGGCAGGTTTACCTTCAGAGGCACAGGTACATGTGTCTCCTTGTGGGTCTGTGAATGAGTTGGACTCCTTCTGGACCACAGCTGGGAGAGGTGGAAGCTACGCCACAGATCCATTTTAGGAGTTGCTGTTGGACTGAATTTGGCTGGCCTCCCTGTGGGGTCACTAATAAGCATGTTTCCCAGAGACACTGGACCAGCAGGGCTGTCTGTGAATGGGGGCTGGAAACGCTGGAGCAGAGTGTAGGTCGGGCCCAGATGGAATGTCTCGCATCAGGTCTCTGTGCCAGGCGGACTGCTCATGGATGAGGCTGTTTAGTGTAACTTTCAGTCGTGTTTTCTGTTTCCACAAAATAATACTTTGCTAAACTAAATATAGTATTAATGAAATAGTATTTGGCTCTAATTGCTGTTTTACTTGAGAGCCACTGCCAAATTCAAATAGTTATCTTCTCACTTTTTCCCCTACACATTTACCATGCTACACCCAGGGCTGTATAATCCAGTTTAGTTAGAAGAGGGCACATAAATCTTTATTTTCTAGTTAAATGGATGGTGTTTCTAGTTAAGTGGATGAATAAATGAGTGTATAAACGCATGAATGAAATGAAGGCTACACAACAGTGATGGAAATATTGCTGTCTGCTCTTTTATGACAGTCAATAAAAGGACTAGAGTACTGATCAATGGAGCTCTTAAAATGCTCTTTTGATAAAGGGAAAAAAAATTAACCCTGGTGCTAAAGCCTGACTGAAGGTGTTTCCCTTGGACTCTGCCTGGTCCACGTGATGAACTTAAATTGATTGCATCTAAGATGCAATGTGTTAAATCATGAAAACCTTGACCTTCAGAGACTAATATTCATTAGTTTTAGGACAGAAATCAGATTATTTGAGAAGAAGAGAATGAGAGAAAAGAAAGCAAGAGAAGGAGAGAGCACTTCAGTTGAGCAAAGGTCTTTGGAAAAGTACATTAAAGAAAAAAATATGTAACTAGGTCCATTGTACATCCATGACTAACTGTGGTTATGTCTGTATTTCAGATAGTTTTATTTTCTTCCTGTCTTTTGTGTTTAATTAGTGTTCTGTTTTGATTTTGTAATCAGTGAAAAATAAAATTGAACCAAAAATATTTTGAATAAAAAATACCTGATGTTTGGTAAATAGTTAAGAGTAAAGGTCTGATGGTTAACAAGTTCTATTCTATATTTAGAACACTCTCCTTTAACGACAGAAATGACAGCAAGCATAGGAAGGAAAAAGAATCCCTTGGGGGATTTCACCTGAAGAATGCTCGAGTGTCCTTACTCTTTATATAAACTAAATATAAACGCTTGATGTAAAGTATTTCAGAGATAGTTGTGACTCTAGGAAATAGAGATTTAGGGAAACATTTCCTAAATTGTGTTCAGTGGAACATTAATATCCTGATAGTTTGCTAATAGGCATTCTTTACAACAAGGGTTTTATAATCAAATGAATCTACAAAGCTTGAAGTTAAACAAAGTTAAACAGGCTTGTTTTTCAGAGCCATTTCATGTAATAATGTACCTTGTGATTGACCAGGAAGAGACATAATATATAGTGTTTCCTAAACTTTCACCAAAAATCCCTGTTAACACTTGGTATTAGTAGAGTTTAGTGAAAAATATGATGGAAGATTTCTGCTGATACATTCAAATAGGATGTAGTACTTTCAGTGGTTGGTTATCTCTAATTTTACTTTTACATTGTTTTGGTTCATCTTTAAAAATTTATTTATATCCTTAAATATAAAGTTATCTTCCATTCCTTTTTATTTTTTTAATTTAAATTTTTAAAATTTTTCCTTTTTTTCTCCTTTTTACAGAGCAAATGAAAATTACTATATTCATGTCTTCCCAAGTATGGCTACATATGTGTAAAAGTATATTTAAAAAAAAACTTTTTCGTGAAATTAAAAAATTTTTCTAAAATGAAAAATATTCTTAATGAACAACATATTTTATGAGATCATTATAACAATCTGATTAGAGCTAATAATGTGTATAATTGGTGATAGGAAATTACAACTCAAAATTTAACTTTAGAAATACATCATTATAAAAGCACAGTGTAGGGTTATAGAAATAATAGTGAGACAGTTGACTTATTTTTTTGTATGTGGTGTGCAGGAGTGTTCTAGTTTCATTAATTTACATTTAGCTGTCCAAGCTTCCCAACACTACTTGTAGAAGAAACTGTATTTCTCCATTATATATTCTTGCCTCTTCTGTTTTAGATTAATTGACTGTAGGTATGTGGGTTTATTTCTGGACTCTATTTTCTGTTCCATTGATCTATATGTCTGTTTTTGTGCCAGTACCATGCTGTTTTGATTACTGTAGCTTTGTACTATTTTCTGAGATGTGGAAGGGCTATACCTCTAGCTTTTGTCTTTTTCTTCAGGGTTGCTTTGACAATTCTGGGTCTTTTTGGCTCCATATACATTTTAGGATTATTCTAGTTCTGTGAAAAAGTCATGGGTATTTTGATAAGGTTCACATTAAATCTGTAGATTGCTTTGGATAGTTTTTCCATTTTAACAATATTAATTCTTACAATCTAAGAGCATGGGAAATATTTCCATTTCTTTGAATCATCTTCAGTTTCCTTTATCAAGAATTTTCATTGTACAGGTCTTTTACTGCCTTGGTTAAATTTGTTCCTAAGTGGTTTTTTTTTTTTTTTTTGGATACAATTTTAAATGGGATTTTTTTTAACTTTCTTTTTATTTTTAGTGTAAAGAAGTGCAAAAGATTTCTGTATATTAGTCTTACATCTTGCTACCTTGCTGAATTAATGTATTCTAATAGTTTTGGTGTAGAGTCTATATAGAGTATCATGTCATCTGGAAATAATGACGTTTTACCTCTTTATTTCCAATTTGGGTACCTTTTGTTTCTTTTTCTTGTCTAATTTTTGTAGCTATGACTTCCAACACTATGATGAATAGAAGTGATGAGAGTGGATATCCTTACCTTTTTCCAAATTTTAGATCTTTTTTGAAGCTTTTGTTGTATAAGAGATCATCTACCAGTTTCCAGATGGTTTTCTGTGAGTTTTTCTGCATGTAGATGTATTTTTGATATATTTGTGAAGGGATATGAGCTCCATGTCCTCCTACTCGGTCATCTTGATCCTCCTCCACTTTCTGTTTATTTTTGAGAAATTGAAACAGTATATCTTTTTACAAAAAAAAAAGTGTTACAAATTGTATTTTATCACAGTAAGAAATATACAGGGCACTTACTTATTTGTTAGCTTATTTTTGATTATAAAATTCCCAGGCATATAAAAAGGCATAAAAATGACATAACAAGTACCTGTGTAAATACTAGCTTTAAGAAATAAAATATTATAATAAAGCTGAGTCTCCCAAGCCCCTTCCTACTCTCCATATACTACCTCCAAGTAGTGGCATCTCTTGAATTTAAAAACTTCAAATACAGGTTTTTATATTTTTACTATAGAATGTTTTATATGAATGATACAATTCTGTGGGTGTCCATTGGTACTCCCATTTTTTCCCTCACTAGTGTGCTTGTGAATTCTTTTACGTTAATGCTTTCATGGACACTACGATAAAAAATACTTGGGGTGAGCAACAAACTCATAACTCCCTGATGTGGGAGTTTTTGTGTTGGTTAAGCCTTAATTTGTAGCTTAATATGTGATTAATTATCAAAAGCATTCCATTTGTTCCTAAACATATCTATTCTCCAACTTTTCAGTGCTGCTCTGTGTGTGTGATACATGGGCATAAGTTTTTTTCCTCTTGGTATAATCTTTGGTCTGCTGATCTATTAACTCCTAAGAAAGAGATTTAAATTTTTTCTACATCCGAGTATGTACAGTTTCCTCATTTTTACCTAGCTTTGTTAATTTCTCTTTTTAATTCTTTCACTTCTTGCTTTATGACCTTTTTAGTTTGTATTATTAAGTACAAAGTGATTTAGAATTATTATATTATATTATATCTTCCTGGCGAATTTAACTATCTAATTGTTGTATTGCCTCATCCCATTTTATCTTTAGCAGTGTCTCTTTTTATAACTTTAATACTATTTTGCTTGGTAGTAATATAGCTATACTAAATTTTCATAAATTTGTTAATATTTCTGAGTCCTTATGTTTTATATATGTCTTTTTGAACAATAGGTAGGATAATTTAACAATCTGAAAATATATATTTTTAGCTGATAAATTGAACTACTTGATATTCATTTTGATTATGAATATATTTGCACTTATTTTTAATAAACATGTTTATCTTTCAATTTACTCTGCTTTTTCTTTTAATATTACAGTTCCTTCTTTTGGAATGTTTGAGATATTTTTACATTATATGCTTTCATGTACTGATTTAGAAGTTATACCTTGATTCTCTTCTTTAATAGTCACCCTTAAATATTTAACATGCATATTTAACAAAATCTAAAGTTAATCAATATCTCTGTGCTCCTTCTGAATAATATTATATACTTTAACTTCCATTACGTTCTTTCAATTTCCATGGAATTGTTTTCCAGTATTCTAATTCCACAAGAACAATCTTAATTTTTACCTCCTAAATTATTATTAATGATATTATATTATGCAATTATCATTTGTTTAGATTCACCTGCGCATCTATGATTTTCTTCGATCACTATTACTTTCTGCATCTTTTTCCTTTTTGGTTCAGCTTTCTTCCATAAGTTCCTTTATTGAAGGTTTATCGATGGTTAATGCCAAGGTTTTATTTTTCTGAAATACCTTTATTTTACCTCCTTTTCAGGGGAATGTATACATTCGTACCTAATTCTAGATTAACAGTTATTTTCATTTAGAATCATGTAGCACTGTCCCACTCTCTTCTAGTTTCTGTTCTTACTGTTGAAAAGTCTGCTTCAGTCTGCTTCTTGTTTCTGTGATATGCCTGGAGAGTGACAGAGAAAACTGTCGGGTTCCAGAGTCATCTTGCACCCAAGAAGTTGCAACTCATGCCCAATTCTCTGTCCGTTATAGAGAAGTCATTGCTGCCTCATTTCCCTGAAACTCCATGGATTTAAAGGTGATTCAACCCCCAGAGTACTGGGAAATTTTATTAGTAGGCTTTCCCACTTTCAACTTTACCATTTGCCTCCATACCACCCTCTTCATTAACAGTGAGAGAGTTGACTGTGTTTAGATCAGAAAGCTCAGAGAAGTTCAGGTATAGTCTTTCCATTGAACACCAGATATTGGGAGTGAGTGTCCATCTGAAAATTTGACCATCAGGCCACAAAGATGCCTTGGCCTTTTGGCTCCTAGAGGAGCCTGGAAAATAACCCATCTTTTTTACTTAGGGTGTGATTGACCAACTGCATCAAGAGAGGACCAAGCTAGATTAAAATGACCCATGAACCACTTAAAATAACTATATATGCAGCAATGAGGTTTGGGAATCATAAAGGAGTTGAATGGGCTTCTCTGTGTGCAATATATTGATGACTTAGGCATTTAGTCTCTGAGTCATTAGGGTATGTTAGATTCTGTCTGTGTGTACTGGAGAACACAGTAATGCGACAGTCTCATGACTGCTAAGGTGGGTAAAGAGTACATACCTAAATTATAACAGGATTATTTTGAACCCAGATCCTGTAAGATTTCTCCCATTTCTTTGAAGCAATGTATATAAAGTAGGGGCATGCATGCTGATGACTTGGGGCATCTCACAACTTCTCTTTGCTGTCCTTGATCATCTCTGGCTCTCAAGTGGTTAAAATGACACTTGGTGTCTTTTCTCAGTAACTCACATGCCATTCAGGGAATCTATATGGTTTCCAAGGAATGTATATACTGCTTGAAATAGTAGGTCCTGTTACTACCACTGCAACTGACTTAGGGCCAGGGTAACAGTACCTCGCAGGGAAGCCTTTCTTCCTTGAAAGGGGAGCCGGACACCAGGAGGGAGTTTCCACAAACTGCCTGACTTTATGTAGGTTGGCCACAGGCTGCTTCTCCCTGCTGTCATTAACCTCATTGTCTCCCTCGTGGAAGTGATAGTTCTGGTCCTCAGTCACACTGTCCTAGCAAGACCTTCCACCCAGCCCTGGCCATATCTTTTTTCCTCCCCTCAGTGGCACAAAAGACACCAGCTTTACATTTCTGGGTGAGACCTTCCCCTATTTCTTGGGTTCCCTGTGTGTTGCTTCTCTTTAAACTGGAGCCTTTGTCTAAACTGAGTAACCATTTTCTTCCCAGTATCTGGACCAGATTTTATCACATATTGACAAGTCTCTTTTTCTTCTCCAGACTATCTGTCGTCTTTACCTGTCCAGTCAGAATTTTCCAGTCTCCATCACCTCATATTTTTAATTTTATTTATTTATTTATTTGTTTGTTTGTTTATTTATTTATTTTAACATTTAAAAAAATTGAGTTATAGTCATTTTACAATGTTGTGTCAAATTCCAGTGTAGAGCACAATTTTTCAGTTATACATGAACATACATATATTCATTGTCACATTGTTTTTTGCTGTGAGCTACCATAAGATCTTGTATATATTTCCCGTGCTATACAGTATAATCTTGTTTATCTATTCTACATTTTAAAATCTGTCTGTCCCTTCCCACCCCCCACCCCCTTGGCAACCACAAGTTTGTATTCTATGTCTGTGAGTCTGTTTCTGTTTTGTATTTATGTTTTGTTTTGTTTTTGTTTTTGTTTTTTTAAATTCCGCATATGAGCGATCTCATATGGTATTTTTCTTTCTCTTTCTGGCTTCACTTAGACTGACATTCTCCAGGGGCATCCATGTTGCTGCAAATGGCGTTATGTTGTCGGTTTTTATGGCTGAGTAGTATTCCATTGTATAAATATACCACTTCTTCTTTATTCAGTCATCTGTCAATGGACATTTAGGCTGTTTCCATCTTGGCTATTGTAAATAATGCTGCTGTGAACACTGGGGTGCAGGTGTCATTTTGAAGTAGGGTTCCTTCTGGATATATGCCCAGGAGCGGGATGACTGGGTCATATGGTAAGTCTATTCCTAGTTTTTTGAGGTATCTCCATATGTTTTCCACAGTGGCTGCACCAAACTGCATTCCCACCAGCAGTGTAGGAGGGTTCCCTTTTCTCCACAGCTTCTCCAGCATTTGTCATTTGTGGACTTTTGTATGATGGCCATTCTGACTGGTGTGAGGCATCACCTCATATTTTTAAATTGCTTGCCTTTGTTTATTTGTTTATTAGATTGTTTGGGGAAGGAGAAGAAAGGAATAATTCAGTAATTTCTATAATTAAATCATTTTGTTGTTTGCCATTTGTATTATTCTTATCTGAAACATTTGAGTCTTTAAAGTTTTCTTCAGTGGTTTAGATAAACAGAATCATTCTCTAAGTGAAAGAATTCTTTAACGCTAAGCTGCATGATATGATATTGAAAAATAACCTGCCAGCTCTCTGAGTAGGGTGAATGCATGAGAGTTTTATTCTAGGCATTGAGGAATGGAATTTAGGCCTTATGTCAAATCAGTGTCAAGGTCAATTAAAGCAGTTGATTAAATGGAGGCATTTTATAGAACCTGTATCAATAAAGTAGGTACTGATGTAGATTTAAGAGATTTGAAATGGAATACTTAAGGAATTAAAAAATACATCTTGAATTATTTCTCATCTTTCCCCTCTGAGCACCCCATTTGGAATTTTGTGGCTCATTTGCAAATTAAAAATGGAATTACATGAATTATGCACAATGTTCTTAATTGCAACATAGTCTCTGTCACTGGAACCACTGTCACCTACCCCCACGTCTTCTCCCTCCGTCCAAAAAAGAGACTATTTATTTGTGTTATTAGAAATGCCATATTGAATTACGGGGAAGAAATAAGCAGAATATCCAACTCCCTACATCCCAAACTGAAGCACTACAATTGCACATTGAATGTGTTGTTCAGGCAAAAAACACTAAATTTCCTTTGATTTTTACAGTGGTTTATGCTGTCTGGAAATTATGGGCTGGCATTTCAAAGTAACACTTTAGAAGTGGAAAATGGATATCTTAGAAGGATATTTCTTTTGGCATACACTGTGTCAGATGAATTTTTTTCAAATGGTGAAAATCCCTGTCTGCTGGGTTCTATCTTTGAAGGCAGAAGGGAAGAGATGGAAAAAGCATGTGACTTAAATACATCTTCCTGTATCTTAACTTCCAACTGTTTCTTCATAGAATGGCCTCTGAAAGATAAATTTTACTGCTCCTGAAAACTGTCTAAAGATGAGAGTCAGTTTCAGTAAGAAAAGCAAAGAGTAAACTGAGCTCACATACCAAAAGTCAATGACATGGAGCCTAAATAGAACATGACATGGATAAACTGATTTGTTCCACTCCATTGAGTTACATTGAATTTGGAGAAGTTTGTGGGACTTTGATGTACATAGAGGTAAAAGTGGTATGTGGTTTTTTTTTTTTTTTTATCAAACTGAATACTGATTGCTCATAGTTCTGAAGTGCAAATGATGGTGGTACAGCAAAGTAGTTAGAAGAGTGTGAACTTTGAGATCAGACTGAAATTCGCTTCACAGCCCAACTCTGTCATTTCCAAGTTAAGTGTGGATGGGTTACTTAATCTAAGTCTTACTTCCTACATCTGTCTGTCACAGGGTAAGTGTTTATTATACAAAGAATGAGAAGTAAATAAATCATATAAATTAAGCAAAATGAAAGTACTCAGCACAGTGCCTGACTTGCACATATTAAGTTTTTGGTAAATGCTACTTCTTATATTAATTTATTATTATTATTATTATTATTATTATTATTATTATTATTATTATTATTATTATTATTATTATTATTATTATATGAGAAAAAGATTGTCATACAAACAATAGTCAAATTCTTATTTTAAACTTTTTTGAATTTTTATGGTGAATTAATACTAGTAGTAACTTCATAGATGAAAGGTACCAAAACTTGGAGAAACTGTGAGAAAATTAATCTTTTTAAATTCTTCTATTTTCTCAACTCTGCTGTATGCACTTGGTGATTATCCATAAGCTTTGAACACCTCTTCCGAAAGTAAGTACTTGTCTGTCCTCCTAATGGCCTCCAAGGAGAGAAATGTCAAGAAATTCATTTGAAGCCTGTTTTGGTGTTTAAAACCTGCTGAGCTCATGTCTCTACAATCTGACATTCAATGGAAGCAATAAATGGTGATCATATCATCAGGAAATCAGATCTGCTCCTCAAAACATTCCATTGACCCATTCCTTTCATATTCCTGTGTGAAAAGATTTAATATACCCAGAATGGTTGTGTGTATGTATGTGTGTGTGTGTGTGTATGTGTGTGTGTGTGTGTATCTACGCTTGTACATTTAGGATGACAAAGTCTAAACCTTTCAGTAGTCTGAAGTACAGTCTTTTCATGGAGGAGTCATGTGTTTGTAGAACTGTACTAACCTTACCATTTAATCAAAGAACATTAATTCATTTTGTCTATGTGGTACCGCATCCAACACATCCAATACTTTACCTTATTTGATTGCACATGAATATGGAGAGACTTATCTGAAAGGCATCTCTTTAAATCAGTTAAAAAGTTCTAGTGTTCTAGATTTTCAGCTCTCCCTAGATTGATGAGGACTTTTGATGACAAGTATGAGAAGTCAACTTCAACACGATTAAAATAGAGGGAATTCATGATAAGAAAGTACAGGACAGAGACACCTCATGAACCCAAAGGTAGGAAAGTACTCAAATCTCAAGAAGAGGAATTACAATCAAGAGTTGGTTGACCTTTAGAAATCCTGTAGTTTGTCTCTGTATATCTGTTGTAGTAATTCAACCTCAGGGGTGAACTACTTCTTTTTCTTGATGTGCGTGGTCTTTGGAAAGTGGCTGGCTACATCTGTTTATCCATGCAGAAAGGATTCTTTAAGAAGGCTTACTTCGAACTTATTTTTCCATTCTATTTTCTCAGGGCAGAGAAACCCAGAGAAGCTTGGGTCAAATATACAAGAGTGTAATAAAGTTTGGACATATAGGTAGGGTTACACACTATAAACATGATTCTCTAGTTGCTTCCCTTTCATATTTTTGAGCAGGTAGAGTCATAATGAGCTAGGTTGGTATCACAGAGGAAGTCTACTAATCTTGTATCACATCCTAGTGTCTCAAGAAGAGCTGTGTCTCAGAACATTACGGGAGGTGCAGTGAAAATGAAAATATATTTCATATTTACGCTGAGCCCCCCAAGTTTTCTTCACTGTATTTGTCCCTTAGTCTTTTGTCATAGTTATTCCTTCTGAAAATCTGTTGAATTTTCATGTGACTCCTTCCAGAATTAACTGTGATTACTTTAAATCATATTTCTGCATTCTGTTGTTAGTGTATTTATACCCCAATATGCTGCTATTCATAATTTTAGTAAAATTCTATTTATCCTAATATCAACAATATTCATAAATACTATCATTGGCTCAGCCTTTAGAATATTCCTCAATACAATGTCCTGAATAGATGTACATTTACTGAAGCTATAATTCACTAGATAACACCTTTTAAACTTACCAAACAAAAGCCAAGACATAATAAAAACCAGTGTGTGTTATGTTTTTGTGTGTATTTGTCTTTGGTGGGAGATTAAAGCAGCGTAGTGATTTGTGGGATCTATCAAGCATGGAAGAAATGTCTCTCTCTTCAAATACATGTACTGCTGACAGAAACAGGGGAAAATAGAACCTGTACCCACATCTCTTAGCATCTTGGGGATTCTGCATAGGTTTTAAAAAGCTTAAGAATCAGCTGAAATGAGAATAATCATCTATTGCAATGTCTATTTGAGCACAGTTTTACAAGTTTGAGGTTTTCATGCCTCAGTTTCTATTAATTTACTTGGCACACCATTTTCCTAGACTATGAAAAAGTTCCTACTGTCTACTTCAATCAGCTCCCCATTTAACTGGAGCTGGCAGTCACCGTGCAGCTTGAGCTAGTGAGACTCCCCAGAGGGCTCTTAAGGACATCTGTTGCTAATCTCCATTCCCCCAATTTCCCAAAGATTCAGTCCCCTTCTCCAGCTTTCTCACCCTTAGCAAACGATTTTACTTAACAGCTTTCCTGCGGATAAGTTTATCTGACATGGATTGCACCATCTTTAGTCTGTGTTCTTGCACCCATTACTTCCTGCATCTGCTGAGACATCACTCCATCAAATGTCTGTCCTTAAATCTTTTTTTTTCCTTTTGCCAAATAGGATGAATAACCTCCTGTGTTCTAAAAGATATTCCCTAATACTTTTGTATGGTGACGTCATATAACTAGACTTACTGTGGTGATCAGTTTGAAATGCATAGAAATATCAAAGCACTGTGGAACTAATATAGTGCTGGCCAGTTATACTTCAGAAACAAACAAACTCCTAAAAAAAAAAAAAAAAAGAGATCAAATTTGGGTAGGGTAGCCATAGAGGGGAAGGGGACTTGGATGAAGGCAGTCAAAAACTACAGACTTCCAGTTACAAGATAAATTAGTGCTAGGGATATAATGTACAGCATAATAAGTATAATTAGCATTGCTGCATGTTACGTTTTCCAGTGTTTAGGATGTATATAAGGTGCATCTCAATTGAACAAGAATTTAGTTCTAGAAAAAAAATTTCCATCAGCATAATTTAAAAATGTGTTTAGATAATTATTGTATTGATTTAATTACAATATTTAATAAAGTAAAATTCAGTAAGAAACAAAAATACCACATGATATCGCTTATATGTGGAATCTGAAAAAAAAAAAAAAGACGAACTTATTTACAAAACAGAAACAGACTCACAGATGTAGAAAACAAACTTACGGTTTACCTGGGGGAGAAGGGGGTGGGAAGGGATAAATTGGGAGTTTGAGATTTGTAGATACTAATATGTATATATATACAAAATAGATAAACAACAAGTTCATACTGTATAGCACAGGGAACTGTATTCAGTACCTTGTAGTAACTTTTGGTGAAAAAGAATATGAAAACAAATATATATATCTTCATGTATGACTGAAGCATTATCCTGTACACCAGAAATTGACACAACATTGTAAACTGACTACACTTTAATAAAAAAAAAAAGCAAAAAAAGAAATAAAAATTTATGCCTAAATTACAAGTCTACTATCGTAGTAAACATTTATAAATACAAATAACTGAAAACAAACATAATGGAAGCAATGAATATTGGTACATAGCAGGGTTATAATACATAAATTGAAAGAGACCTGGGAGAATGAAAGATTTTCTGTTCTGTCCCGTGCATGCCCTTGTTACCTGCAGCTGTTCCTCCCAACCCCCTATTGAACTTCACCTTACTAATTGTTTCTTTCACCTTCTTGACAAATCAGATTGCCAAAACCATGGTGATTAGGGCACAAGAACAATCTCTCCCTTTTGTGAAAACCAGTTTTGACCTCCTATTCCTGAAACTAGCTGAACTTCAGATGAGCACCTTGCTTAATAGTTACAAAAATTCTGCCTCCCCCCCCCCCCGAATAATCCCTGGCCTTATGAATAAAGGCTTATAATTAATGGTGATCTGTTTGATTCCCCCCCCACCCCCCCACCAAATTTAAGTTGTTTTATGATATGTTCAGTGAAGCCATAGCAGAAAGAGATAAGAAGTCTGTGTTTTTGGTGTCACTTCTAAGAAATCACTGCCCAGACCAGGGTCAAGAAGGTTTTATTTTATATTTTCTTCTAAGAATCTTACAGTTTCAGGTCTTATTCTTAAGTCTTTAAACCATCAAAGTTGATTTTTGTGTAAATAAGTGTCCAGTTTAATTTTTTTGGATATGGATATCCAGTCTTACCAGTACCATTTATTGAAGAGACAATCATTTCCCCATTGTATATTCTTGGTACTCTTGTCAAAAGTCAGCTGATAATATATGCATGGGTTTATTTCTGAGCTATCCATTCTATTCCATTGGTCTATATGTCTTTTCTTTTTTAATGCCAGTACCATACTATAGTGATCACTTTAGCCTGGTTAATATATTTTGAAATTGGGGAATGTGATGCCTCCAACTTTGTTCTTGCTCAAAATTACTTTGGCTATATATAATCTTTTGCAGTTCGTATGAATTTTAGGATTGTTTTTATCCACTTGTGTAGAAATATGCCATTGGGATCTTGATAGAGATTGCACTGAGTCTGTAGATTACTTTCAGTAGTATCAACATTTTAATAAAATTATTTCTTCCATTCCATGAACACAGACTGTATATTTATTTGTGTCTGCTTTATTTTCTTTCATCAGTGCTTAATAGTTTTCAGTGTACAAATCTTTTCACCTCCTTATTAAACTTACTCCTGAGTACTTTATTTTTTGATGATATTGTAAATGGAATTGTTTACATAATTTTCTTTTTGGATAGTTCATTGTTAGTATATAAAAATGAAACTAAGTTTGCATGCTGATTTGTATACTGTGACTTTTCTGAATGTATTTATTAGTTCTAACAGTTTTGTTGGAGTATTTGGGATTTTGTACATATGAAATTATTTAATCTTAAAACAGACAGACATAGTTATCATCTTATTTCTGATTTGGGGGCCTCTTATTTCTTTTTCTTGCCTAATTGCTTTAGCTTGGACTTCCAGTACTATGTTGAAAGAAGTGGCAAGAGAGGTCATCTTGCCTTGTTACAGATCTTAGAGGAAAATCTTTGTTTCTGACTACTGGGTATGATGTTAACTGTGGGCTTATAATATATAGAGTTAATTGTGTTGAAGTTAGTTCCTTCTATACCAAATTTGAGAGTTTTTATCATGAAAGGTTGTTGAATTTTGTCAATTGATTTTTCTGCATCTATTGAAATGGTAAGTGACTTTTATTCTTCATTCTGTACATGTGGTGTATCACACTGATTAATTGGTGATAGTGAACCATCCTTATATCCCAGGGATAAATCCCACTTGATTATTGTGCATGATCCTTTTAATGTGCTATTGAATTCAGTTTGCTAATATTTTGTTGAGTATATTTACATCTATGTTCATTAGAGATACTGGTCTGTAGTTTTCTTGTGTTGACTTTGTCTGGTTTTTGGTATCAGAGTGGTACTGGCCTCATGAAATAAGATTGAATGTTTTCCCTCTTGTTTTTTGAAGGAGTTTAAGAAGGTTTGGTATTAATTCTTCTTTAAATGTTTGGTAGAATTCATCTGTCATGCCATCTGGTCCAGGTGGTTTGGTTTTTGAGAATTTTTTGATTACTGTTTCAGTCTCCTTAATGGTCATATTGGTTATTGATCTGTTTAGGCTTTCTATATCTTCTTGATTTATACTTGTTAGTTTGTATATTTCTAGAAATTTATCCATTTCTTCTAGGTCATTTGGAATATAATTGTTCATAATAGTCTCTTATTGTATTTTTTGTGGCATCAGTTGTAATATATCCTCTTCCATTTCTGGTATTCTTTATCTTCTACCTCTTTTCTTACTTATTTTAGCTAAAGGTTTGTTGATTTTGTTTATGTTTTCCAGGAACTACCTCATAGTTTTCTCAATTTTTTCCTTGTTTTTCTGTTCTCATTTGATTTATTTCAGTTCTAATCTGTATTATTTCCCTCCTGTTGACTTTGGGTTCTTTTTCTAGTTTTTTTGAGGTGTAAGTACATGTTGTTTACTTGGAGATCTTCCTTCTTTTTTAAATGTAGGCATTCTTCATTATAAATTTCCTTCTTAGTACTGTTTTTGCTGCATCATGCTTTAGTTTTAGTATGTTGTGTTTGTATTGGTATTTGTTTTGAGATTTCTAACTGCCCTTTGGACTTTCTCTTTGACCTAATAGTTCAAGAATGTGTTTAACTTCCATGTATTCATGAATTTTTCCTTTTTTTGTAATTGACTTTTAGTTTCATATGATTATAGTTAGAAAAGATACCCAGAATAATTTTAGTCTTCTTAAATTTGTTAAGACTTTTTTTGTGACCTAGCATGAGGTCTCTCCTGGAGAATGTTCTGTGTGCCCTTGAAAACAATCTGTATTCTGCTACTTTTGGATGTTATCTAAATGTCTATTATGTCCAGTTGGTATATAGTGTTGTTTGAGTTTCATTTTCTCTTACTGGTTTTCTTTGTGGTTGATCTATCTGTTATGGAAAGTGGTGTATTGGAGTCTTCTATTACTGTATCAGTCTCTATTTCTGCTTTTACATCTGTTTGCTTTTTAGGTGCTCTGTATTTAGGTGTTCTGATATTGAGTGTATATATATTTATAATTGTTATATATGGCAGTTAAGTTGACCCTTTTATCAATATGCAATTATCAACTTTGTCTCTTGTGACAGTTTTTTGACTTAAAAAATCAATTTTGTCTGATACAAGTATAATCACCTCTGCTCTCTTTTGGCCATTATTTGCATGAAATATTTTTTCCATTCCTTCAATTTCAGCATATTTGTGTCCTTAAATCTGAAGAGAGGGTCTTTTTATAGAGCATATAATTCAATCTTGTATTTTAAAAAATCCGTCAGTCTCTCTAAATCTTTTAATTGGTGAGTTTAATCTATTTACAAATTATTGATAGGTAAGGACTTACTATTGCCATTTTGTTGTTTTGTGCCTTTTGTTTTTCTCTCTTGCTGTCTTCCTTTGTGATTCATTCGGCATTTTTTGTATTGATATGCTCTTTTCTATTTATCTTTTTTGTATCTACTATAGTTTGTGTGTGTGTGTGGTTACCATAAGGCTTGTATAAAACTTCATATAATTATAACATTTTATTTTAAGCTGATAACAAGTTCAGTTGCATAGAAAAACTTTACACATTTATTCTCGCCCACACTTAATGTTACTAATGTCAGAATTTACTTTGTTTTATATTGTATATCCATAAATAATTTTTTGTGATTGTAGTTATTCTTAATATCTTTGTCTTTTAACTTTTATACTAGGATTAAAAGTGATTTATGTAATACCAGTACACTATTACATGTTTCTCTGTTTGTCTATGTATTTATCTTTACTAATGAATTCATACTTTCATCTACTTTTGTGTTGCTGTCTAGTGTCCTTTCATTTCAACTTGAAGAACTACCTTTAGAATGTCTTGTACAGCAGGTGCAGTGGTGAAGAACTTCCTCAGTTTTTGCTTTTCTGGGAAAGATTTTCTTCTTTATTTTTCAAAGACTGTTATGCTGGATGTAGTATTCTTCATTGGCACTTTATTTTTCCTTCAGCACATAAAGCATTTTATCCCAACCTTTCCTGGCCTGCAAGCTTTCTGCTTAAAATTGCACTTAATAATCTTATGGGATACCCTTGAATCACTTTTCTTTCACTCCTTTCCAAATTCTCCATTTGTCTTTGATTTCAACAAGTTAGTTATATTATGTCTTAGTGTAGAACTCTTTAAAGTCAACATTTTTGGAGTTCTTTGGTTTTCATGAATCTGAATGTCCATTTCCCTTCCCAGATTTGGGAAGTTTTCAGCCATTATTTCTTTAAATAAACTTTCTGCCCCATTGTCTTTCTCTTCTCCTTCCAGTACTCCCATGACGTGATTCTTTTTATGGTATCCCATAAATTCTCTAGACTTTTTTTATTATTGTTCTTTTTCTTTTTCTTTTTCTTTTTGTCTTTCTGACTGAGTAATTTTAAATGACTTGTTTCTGAGTTTGCTGATTTTTTTCTTCTGATTGATCGTGTCTGCTGGTTTGATAATGTTTATTGAATATTTGAGTTCAGCCATTGTATTCTTCAGCTCCAGAATTTCTGTCTCATTCTTTTTGATGGTTGCTATCTTTTTGTTGAACTGATCATTTTGTTAAGGTATTAATTTTTCTGATTTCATTTAGTGTCTGTGTTTTTTGTGTTCACTCAGCTTCATTAAATGACAGTTCTGAATTTTTTTTATCAGGGAATTTGACCTTTATTTCTTTAAAGTCAGTTACTAGAGCTTTATTTTGTTTCTTTGTTGGTGATACGTTTCCCTGCCTTTTCATGATCCTTATAGCTTGCATTGGCATTTGTATATCTGAGGAAGTACTAACCTCTTTCCGTGTTTTCAAACTGGGTTTGGCAGAGAAATTTGTTCATTAGTTAGTTCAGCCTAAGATTTGGGCAGGCTGACTGGTGAAGTCCATGAGTGGCCTTCACTTCACTCATGGTGCCAGACTCCATGAGCAGATGGGCTTGAGGTTTTTATAATCTGAAAAGTACTAAATTTTATTTTAGTTTTATTTTACTCTAGTACTGATCTTGGGATCCCTTTCTAAGAGTATGAAGTATTGACACTATTTTCTTTGTGATGGTATTGGAAATGTAATATAAGTTACTTATTCTTAAATTATTTTTATTATATAATGTTTGATAAATACGAAAGAGTATATTCTATTAAAGATATTATCTACTCATATACATGGGAAAATAAAAGTTGATCAATTTTGGTTTCAAACTCACATGTTACTTCATGGAATTCCTTCATGGGCATGCACAAACCTGGGTTCTAAGAATTAAACACATTAAAATACATTTCATGCATCTTGGCTACTTCTGACCTTGTGTGAATGACTCATGCTCTTTCTTGGCATCCAGCAGGCTTTTTAAAAAAATTCCTGCTTCTAAAGTGTTCTGAAAAATAGTCAGTGACTTTGTGGACTAATAGTACAAAGTATGTTCTAGACTATGTTTTTTCCTGAACTTGTTTTTAATAAAGTATTTAAGAGAAGTCTCTTTCATCCCGAAAGAATACAGAGAAATATTTTGCATGTATGTGATGATAAAATAAAGCATGGTCCCCTGTACACTATAGGGATCAATAAAAGTGAGGTCATAAAGTATTTTATTTAGATGAATGCATTTTTAAAATTTATGTGCTTTGTTGATTTTCATTATACTTGTGTGTAATTTGTTGAAGTTTTCTTTCTAAGCCTATTTACATACAATTAAAGCTTTACAAGAAAATGAATTCCAGTACGTTTTAAAATACAGTTATGTATTCAGTTACATTAATAATATATTTATTTATTGCAGAATAATTCAAATCCAATTTAATAACATAAATATTTTACCCAGGATACTGAAAAATGTCTGTATTAATAAGATTGTCAGTCTCACACTAGGGAGACATATATTGGTCAATTATTTATTCCACTGGTTAATTAGGTGGGGGCAATGAGAACCTTTGGACAAATCCTAAAGCCCTGTAAGTCCCATAAACTATAGAAGACAAAAGACAGGGAAGGAAATGAAGTTCCTGGCTTCCATTTTACCTCCTCTAACACTTTGGAACACTAATTATTATCTATTTGAAAAGCTGATTAGTAATCAAAACTCAACTTCCTCAATTTTAGGGTAAGGCTAAAAGGGCCCTGAATACTAAAAGGAACTTTTTGCATCTCCCACTAACTGTTTTGTTTTGATTTGCTTTAGATAGTATGTGCAGATTGTAGATATTAAGTAAATAAATGTTGTGTGCAGATTGTAGACATTAAGTAAATAAATGTTGATTTATGTTTTGAGACAGTTGAACTTATTTATTATATTTTCCATTTATTCTTAAAATTTTTTGAGAAGAGAATTTAGAGGTTTCCTTCTTTTGCTTCCTGAAGCAGCTTATCTTCCTGTAAGCCTTGGCACAGCCTTGAAGCTCACTGCCTTTGTTTCCTTATCACTTGTCTCTAGTTGAGGCAAAACCTTATGTTTCATCACTAATTGCCGCCTGGTTTAATTTGGAACAATCTGACTATTCATGGTTTCTTAATTTCAGAGGAGAATCTTTCTTTTCAATCCACTGGTATCATCATTTAGAAAATAAATCCGTCAAACTTAGGGTGAAATATAAACATTAAACTCCATGGACCATGTATTCCAAGATTTGCTTCCCAGTTTAAAAGCTATATGCTTCACTTGGATCTGCTGGGGATAACTATTTCATATGAATCTTCTGTATACAGTTGGCCTATGAACAACATGGACTTGAATTGTGCAGGTCTACTTATATGCATTTTTTTTTTTTCAGTAAGTACTGTACTGCAGGACTACATGATCTGTGGTTGGTTGAATCTGTGGGTGCAGAACTGAGGGCCTAATTTAAAGTTATAGGCAGATTTTTGACTACATAGGGGTTGGCATCCTTAATCCTCATGTTGTTCAAGGGTCAGCTGTACTTCAGACAAGACATGGAACAGCTTGTTTTTCTTCACAAAGTTTTTTCTTTCTCCTACAGGAAAGAAAGAGGTCATTAAAATTTTCATAACAAGTTGGCTCAATTAAGTTGATTAATACTGTTTACAACTTAACTTCTATCCTTGTTGTATTAATCATAAAGCTCTTATTAAACTCCACAAGGGAACAACATAAATTTTAATATTTATATGAAACATGAACTTAATAAACAAGATTTCATCTTTCCTGTATTCAAGTAATCGCTTTCTTAATGTATGTAAATGACAAGCACTTCTATTGATTTTAAAGGGAAAAAGTCATTACAGAATCATCCCTGATATGAAACTTTCCAAGTTGCTTTCCTAAAATGTTTGCCACAGAAGTATCTTTCTTTCACATCCTAGTTTTGGGTCAAACCAATATATCCCTTTTGGGATCAAGACAAGGATTTCTTTGAAATTTGGAGAATTATTATCAAGATAAATGTACTTTTTTATTGAAATATGGTTTGTTTACAATGTTATATCAATTTCTGATGTATAGCATAATGTTTTAGTCATACATATACATATTTTCCTTTTTACATCCTTTTTTATTATAGGTTACCACAAGATAGTAAATGTAGTTTCCTGTGCTATACAATAAAAACTGTTATCTATTTTATATGTAGTAGTATCTGCAAATCTTGAACTCCCAATTTATCCCTTTCTCCTCCTTCCCCCTATGCTGTAAGTTTATTTTCTATGTCTGTGAGATAAATGTACTATTGATGTAGAGGAAATTATAAGCAACTTTATATAATTATATGAAAATAAACATTACATTGTAACTTAACACTATGCACAAACTGGTTCAGCTTTTAAAAAAATACATAAACAATGGGAGGCAGTAGTGAGAAAATGGTCAAATGTTTGTGTAAAGGCATCTCTAGCCCAAGCGGAAATTAAATAAGGCACGTGTACAAAGGTTTACATTTTATGTATGAAGAAAGAGAGGATTCCTCCCTTTTCAACACATAAACGTGTTTGGCCAGGCGAGGCAAGAGGATTACACACTTGGTCTTTTCCTCATAAACAGAGGTCTTGCTGTTTTACCTCTATAGCAGTTTTCTAGGCTATGTTTTTGCTATTTCAAAATGGGAAAGAAAGATTTCTGATGTAGCTGTGAAAGCAGGAGAAGCATTTTTTGCCACCAGCATACTATATTATCAATGTGGTGTGGGGCTTGGAGAAGCTGAAGTGGTCACTTTTTTGTGCAGGGCAGAGAACGTTCTCGTGAGTCTACACCATTAAGCACTGTTTTCAACATTTGTAGATATGATCAATAATTCATAAATCTTCAGGAGATATTTGTATCAGGAGTAGATGTTTCATCTTTTTCTATTCTGTTTACCTGGGTATTTTGGAATGGTTCATGTTATTGACTCTCTGTTCATCAAATCATTGTCCTTTTGGAGCTGTCCTCTAAAGGAAATGTCATTTTTTTTGTTCAGGTAGATGAACGATCATCCCAGCTCATCAACAAGCAACTACTGAGTGTCTGTTCTCCACCAGGTGACGTCTAGGTATGAATTGTAAACAATACCATTTCAGTGTCAGGGAAACAATACAAAAGATTCTGAAGAAATTGGCAAACATGTAAGACAGTCTATGCAAATTGTGTGAGTTCTGTATGATTTTAAGTGCTGTATTATGTGATAGAAATGAATGACCATATGTTACAAAACCAAAATCAGGATCCATGTTCCAGTAAATTATTTTTGCTCTATTATTAAGTGGTACAAACTATCTGGGAAGGGTAGTTTAGGTGCTCAATCATGGAATTTTTAGGGTATTTTAGTGATTTATGGGGACAGCAAACATAGTTGCAATTAAATTTGTCCCTCCAAACCTGATATGTAAACGTACTTTGGATATTCAGATATAACAAAGAGTACTGTTCAGGCCTTTCTATTCGTGGGTCATCATGAAAGATGTTTTTCTCATTTGTCCGATATTAGTGAAAAATTTATCATGGGTCGGTGTTGAGAAGTGGGTGTTGGAAGTAATCCAACAGGGCTTTATAGACACAATGAGCTGGATTTCTCAAGCAAATTGGATTTTGGTAAACATAGAGGATGGATCAGAAGGCATTTCAGGACAGGGGGATGAAATATTTGAAGAAATAAAGTCCTGGAAAAATCTAGCAGATTTGTAGAACTATGAAATAAAGCCAGGATTATGGAAAGGCATGAAAAACCAGGCAGAGTCCAGGCATGGTGGATACCTGGATTATTTATACATCCCTGTTGCAGTAAGGCACAGGGTCAAATATAAGATGACTTTATATTCCTTTAAAAGTTATGTTAATGATAGATTGGTATATTTCATGATGTCTGTGCTTTGATACCATTCTAAAGTTTGAGTTCATTTTTGTTTTTGATCATTTACAACACATGGAAACAACTTCTCTTTCTCCTGCTCCTTCTCATCTTCCTCTCCTATCTCTTTGTCTCTCTGTTTCAATCCACACACACACACACACACACACACACACACACACACACACACATTTATACATACACATACATGGTAGTCAATGAAGCTTGACTGAATATAAGAACATCAATTGATTACTTTTGCAGTGTTTCTTTTATTTTTCCTAAGATACTGTAATTTCCCCCTTGCTCTTATGTCCTAAAAATGGTTTTGAATAATAGAGCAAAAGTAGATCCCACCTAATTATTGGAAGGTGGTGGAAGGAAACTAACATGTGTTAAGCACAAACTACTTGATATTCACTAATGTGGTTGCCTTAAATGCACACATACATTTTATCTTCTAATCAACTGTAGTAGGGAAGAATTATCTCCATAATACAGATAAGAATATTAAAAAAAAATCAGGTCAATCAGTTTGCCCAAGATCACTCAGAAAGTAAATGTCAGAGACTGGATTAGAACGCAGGTCTGTCTGGCTCCAAACGTTTTTTCATTCCTCTGTACAACTCTTTGCTTGAACAACATACTACTGCCTTAGGGTCAATACGATCAAAATTTCATTAATCTGAAATAATTCAGTGAGGTGTGTGCTTCTGTTTTATCATTTAATTAATGGCCCATGAAACAGTCACTTGTCAGTTGTCTTAATGGAAGAAAAAATTCACAACTGATTAGAGTCTTTATTTGTTCATAAGAAGCCATAAAATAAGTCAGGAATTGTGGAGCTCATGACTTCTGTTTGTAGTTAACAGAGAAAATAATCTACAGGCAGTTTTCCTGATAATAAAATGTGAAAGCCAGGGTCTGGTAGAAAAACAAAAATTAGGAAAAAAGAATTGGTCCTCTTCTCTTTGTGACTCTCTTCTCTCTGTATTCTTGTTGCTAATTCTGCCTGATTTTCTGGAGAGAGGAAGGTATGAACAGAAAATCACAGTCTAATTACATGCTGAACTTTTAACACAGTACCCTCATCAGTGAGTTTCCTGTATAATAAATGCTTCCCTCATCAGCTGTCTCTATGTATTAGGCCCTCCTAACTACCCGATAGTATATTAAGGAAAAGGAAAAAGCTAAGCTTTTCACAGCTCTTTTGTTCTTCGCGGTAATCATCATTCATGCTTCATCCACCTACCCCAATCACTGCCAGTGCTTTCATTAGAGAAATAATATCTGCTAGCATTTGTTAAGCCCTTACTATATGCGAGGCCCTGCTTGAAGTTTACAGGTGATGGTTTCTTATTCTCCGTACTTAACCCTACAAGGGTCATATCCTTTTGTCTTCCCTGCTTTGCAGATATCGAACCTAAGGCATAAACTGGTGATGAAGTAGCTATTTGAACCAAGGCACTCTTACTACAGAGGCCAGGCACTTAACCCCACATTGTCCTACTCAATTTCAGTAAGAAACTGAAAGATGTCTCAATTCCATTATTGGTGATGTGGGTACAGTATTTCCTAACTTTCAGAATTGTCAGGATTAAATTAGAGAACTTAATAAGATGATTATCATAGTGCTTGACACAAAACATTTACTATATATTTTATTTATTTATACTATTATATTTTATATAATTCTATATTAAGCTTCATTATGTATTAAATATAAGTGAAGTAAGAATGATCTGTTGATTATATCTTCATTATCATTGTGACATGCCTGTTTCCTTCTATTACAGGTACAGGATAGAATTTGTTGTTTATTTTTGTGCTCAAGGTACATAGTCTACTATCTAAAATGTAGCAGCTAGCTAACATATATTTGAACCACTTAGAAATACACAGATTGCTCAATTAGTATCATGTGTTTTTAAAGCTAATTTTGCAATTACTTTATACTTTCCATATTACAAACTCTTATGGAATGAAAGAATTTGATGCCCCTTATAATTTCTTAAGATGGGATATACCATATGTCCTTTAATGAGGGATGAAGGGTGGTAAATTGGGCTCATTAAATTAATTGAGAAATGCTAAACATTAGTGCGTATATAAAAATGTTCCTGGTGACATTTTCTATAATAGGTCTACCTCGCAGTGGCAGCCTTCAGAAGCTCTCAGCAGATACAAAGCCTAGATATTTATTATTGGTGGTTACAAAGACAGATCAATAATGTGCTTCCTGAGAGTATTTGTAATTCAAGGGAGAGTTACTGTCAGATGATTGAATATGTTTTTAAAACTGATACATTGGCAGTTTAACTTTTAGCATCTATAAATACAAATGTTAAATAATTATAGTATCACAACTATCTTATCATATATTACTAATAAATTTGAAAGAAATGACAGCCTTATCAGCCTGTAGCTCTAGAGTGAAGTCAGTGAAAAGGTCTGGAGCTTATGAAAAAGAGATCAGTGTGGTGGCACAGTATTGAAACTAGAAAGTAAATTCAGAAGCACCTGACTCCCCCCCCCCCCCCCATTTTTTTCTTTTGTTTTTCGTCATTCACAGTCTCATTCAAGTGTGGAATTTCTCTTTAATTCATTATCCTCTTTCAACTCATCACTCATACATTTTCATAATTCTCTTGCTTTCCCCAGTGTTCTAGAGTGGAAATGGCATTCATTCATTTGTACAGTCACTTAAATATTTATTAAATGCCCATTAAGTGGGTGGATTTTGGAACAACATATTCATGAGTTCAAATCCTGACTCAACCACAGAGCAGCTGAGTACTGTTTCTTTTCTAATTACCTAATTATAAATTTCTTCATCTCTGTAATAGATATAGTGATACCAAACCCCCAAAGTTGTTGTGCAAAATAAAATATTGCCACAAGTGAAGAAAGTCATTTGATACCAGTCTTGCAAATAGGCAGAAAAGACACAAATAAACAAAGTAGAAGAATGCATCCTATAAACTGTACAACACAGGGCAAAGGTTTGCTGGAAAAGAAGTAGAGGTATCTGCTCGTTTTCCAGGGATCTGTGACATTTCCTGCTCCAAACCACTGTTGACCGTGTAGGTCAGAGATTTCATAAATAAAGAAGTGAGAATTCTAAGAAATAAAATGAAGGGGCAAATTTGCTAGGGGAAATTAAGATATTTAGAATAATCAGAGTATGCAAATCAGGATTTAGAGAAAGAAACATTATGGAATAGGATGAGAACAAGTCTCTTCTACAAGGTGAATTAGAGTAAACACTGCATTATGGGCAGTATGGAGTGTGTTTCTAAGTTTCCATTTTAAAATCTCATGATTCCTCTTGATTTAATCCAATTAATCCATTTCATACTTGTGTGAAAAGTGAATTTCCTGGGGATTACAGTGGGTTCACAAGGAGAAGGGGGCTTTATTGGTAAAGTACATCTTAGAGAACTTCTAGGAATGGAAGAACTCATCAGATTCAAAAGATGATTGTTGAAGTTGATTGTTATTTGCCTTATATTGTTAAATATTATTGTGTCCATTTTATAACGGACTTCACAGACACTTACGAAAAATAATCACAAACATGCCTGACTCTCTTCCGTCCTTCAAGTCTCTGCCCCCCCCCCGCTGCTTTCTCAAACATTTTGTCGTGAACACTAGCATGTATAACAAGCAATAAGTCTACAGAGGATATTTGAACAGTTTTAATACTTTGAACAAAACAGTATGATTTATACTCATCTTTTATAAATGTGAACTTTAAAGAAACTACTAGAACCCAGGAAACATATACATAGAGATTCAATTTCACAGCTATTAAACACATTTATATAATATATAATTTATAAAAGATATCATCATATATTTTAATGTGAATCTCTTTGTCTGAATGCTCCAGAATCTGTCAGTAAGGGCATATTAATAAATCTCTGATGTCCTGAAGAAATCTGATATTTTTATTTTTCTGAACTGTGTTCAGACCGATCAGGAATATAGGATTCATGCATCTGAAGCATGACGTTTTTACCAACAGAGACAGCATCTTCAGATATGTAGGAAAAATATACTGATTTAGAACACATTAAGGAGTGAATTCCACAAAATACAGAGTCAAGAGAACAGGGAAGGAGGTGATAAATCTGCAACGTGACTTTGGTTTTTACAGCTTTTAGTATAAGGACTGTTTTCTTCCCAATGAGGCTTTTCAAAGAATGAAAGTATAAGAATTCTAGAAACCATTAGAGAAACCACAGATGATTTAGCCTGAACATGAAAGAAACAGAACAGGTATTCTTACCTAGAAGGATCTGGAAGTATCAAAAATAGAAGTGGAGGAGGAACGAGGAAAAAATTGTCGTGATACTAGCAGGTCTGCATAAAGTGTGGGAGAAGAGATATTGGGGTCACAGAATCAGTGGAAGGATGTGGCCCAAGTCCTGGCAGTGAAGTTAGCCTTCCTGTCTTCTCCTGAATTAGAAAATCTTCTCCATTCTACCGTACGCCACCTACTGTTCAGTGCTTGCCTACACATCCTTGTGGGCAGGGTAAGCACAAGTAAAACGGTCCACGGTATACACTTGAGGGACAGTTAGAAAAGTTCCTCTGACTTAAAAACAAAAAACAAAAACAAAAAAAACCTTTGCTGAAATTCAGAATTCTAAGAGTGGCTCACAGTGACCCTCACCTTCCATTTGAGTATGGGTGGAACTTGTGTATGTGATGAGATGTCACTCCTACAATTATATTATGTGGGAAAGGGGAATTATTCTTGTTGGGCTAAACTGAAGCATGGGAGCCCTTAAAAGAAAAGGATTGCAGAAAGAAAATTTAGAGATTTGAAACATGAGAGGGTTTGCCTTGCCATTGCTGGCTTTAAAGATGGAGGCAGAATGTGCCATGAAGTGTGGGTAGCCTTTCAAAAATGAGAGCGACCTGCATCAGTAGCTAGTTGATGAAAACTTCGTCTTAGAACCACAGGAAACTGAATTTTGTGGATGCAGGAGAGTTCCAGTTGTTCCACATCCCTGACAACACTCTGTACTGTCAGTGATTTAAATTTTAGATGTTTTTGTGTGTGTACGTGGTAGGATCATCATGAAATTGTTGCTATAGATCATTATTCTGAGCATCTTTTCATGGGCTTCTTGTACATTTGTATGTTTTATGTGAGTTTAATTTGACGTTCTTCTGTTATTGAGTCATGAGTTCTCTACATAGCCTGACTACAAGGCATTTGTCAGGTGTATATTTTGAACATAATTTTTCAATCTGTAGCTTGCTTTTTCATCTTTCTAAGCATGTCTCTCAAAAAGCAGAATTTGAAATTGTATTAAAGGTTAATTTTTTACTTTTAAAATATAAAGTTGATTAGTGTTTCAGGATGTCCTGCCTTATAAATCTTTACCTATCCTCATATTAGGAAGATTTTTATCCCTGTTTTCTTCAGGAGGTTTATAATTTTAGATTTTACATCTAAAATCTGATACATTTTGTATAAAGTTTTATATTTGCATCTGGTATGGTAGGCAGGATTCTAAGATGTCCTGAAGTTTTTCATCTCTCTGGTGTGTACCCTACATAATCCTTGGATCTGTGAATTTGATGTATTTTACTCCTGTTATTAAGGTATGTAGCTTGGATGACTTGAAAATAGAGAAATTATCCAGTGGGCCTAACCTAATCCCATGAGCTCCTTAAAAGCAGAGAGGTTTCTCTGGTGGAAGGGGAGGAAGGCGGGGATATTCATAGTGCGAGAGGAATTGGACGTGAGGGAGAGTTTCCTTTGCTGAGCTGGAGGGGACCATACGCCAAGAACTGGAGGCTGGCCTTTAGGAGCTGAGGCTGTTAGCTTCTTTCTACTTTTCTAACAAGGAAACCAAAACTAAAAAATCTCCACTGTCATAGAGCTTATTAAAAATGCCAATTCAGAATTTAAAATCCTTTCTGACTGACTCTAAATAGAATGCCTTTCCATTTTGCCACATTGTCTACCATGTTTTCAATCTCTCAGCTCTGGTGTATAAAATGCAGCAGTCAAGGTCTATCCAGTCCCAGAATGAAGATCAGACTGTCACACAGTGCAATGCTACACCAAATGAGTAATTGTAGGCTTAAGAAAGAGTGAATAATAAGAGTCTAGAAACTCTGTTTCGCAAATTTCAAATCCCCACATTGCCATCACCATCTGATGCCACACACTTCCCCACTGGGTCTGGTTTGGATAACCAAAACATTCAAGGCTGGTTACAAAGTCATTGACACTCTTTGTTTTTAATGTGTATATGGATAACCTGGGCGTTTTGTTAGACTGTAGATTTGGGTTTAGTAGTTTGGGGATGGGCCCAAGAGTCTGCATTTCTAACAAGTTCTTTGGTAATGGGGTTACTGCTGTTTCACAGAACACATGGCATGTCAAGGAGTTAGAGTGTTTTTTAAAAACCACAGTATGGAACTTGAACTTGACGTAGAGTATGGGAGCATCCCAGCTGAAGTAGAGCCATTCTGTGCTTCCAGTGATACTAATATATTCAAATGTGAAGAGCTCCCAAATATTCCAATAATTTATTCAAATAGATTTTTGAAACTCACCCTATTTATTATGTATAAAAATGAGTTTCACTAGAATGAAGTGGCTGCTGGCAAAAGAATTTATAATTCACTGAGATGGTTAGGACTTAAGATTTTAGGAAACATTATAAAATTAACCTTCAGAAAAAGGGCTATCTTGTGTTGTATGAGTTTCATCTTATTTCTTTTTTCCCATTAAAAAAAAACCCCAAATACTTGTTTATCTGATTTATGGCTGATTTTTAATGACAGAGAAAATGTATTGGTAATTTGTGAGATAATTAATACTTTCTATTTTTTGTGTGATTAGTCAAAAATTAGCTTAGAGGGAGTTTGATAGGCTTTGGTAAAAAATTCAATTCTGAGTCATGCTTTTTGTTTTGAAATGTAGGTGACACATTTTGATTTCTCATTCAGTCAATTACCAAAAAAACAAAAAACAAAACAGCCACACTTGAAGACAACTGAGTAACTTTTTGTTTGATTTTTAGACAAAAGTGTATTGAACTGATGCACAAATTCTTAAAATGCATAGATTTGTGTAATGGACTATATTTATTTCTCCTCTGATGATTTTTTTGGAATATATAGGTTTTATGGAAATTGTCCTGATACAAGAATATTTTTAAAATATCATCTTCAATAACAGCTTCTTAAAAGTTTCAGTGGAAATGAACCATAATGTTAGTTACATCTGTAAACACAAATTTATAAATTTTTCTCATGAAAGTCAAATTTTGAGTGTCGCAGACTGATGCAGTTTGATTAGTCTCTTTGGGACCAAAGGAGTATATATTATCAGGCTTAGGTCAAGCTGGGACAGGAAGTCTCTCTGGGGAGAAAATTAGTTTGACTTACTTAGGAAATTTCATGAAGAACTTGCTATTCAAATGAAGATTTTGTTTATAAGCAGTACTTCATAAAAACAAAAAGAGAGTTGTTTACCAAGAAATGAAATTTTTGGAGCTAGTTTCTGCTGCTTATGAAGTAAACAAAGTTACATAGTTTCTCTCATTCTTTCACTTGACTTCTTTGTCTTGTTATCTGAGTTTCTGTTTATAAAAGAATCCAATCCAAAAATACAATTAGATGGCCAGAGCCAAAAACACGTTTTTAAAGTAAATTTGAACTTTTGGTCCGTTTTATTCTCTTGGGATTCAAATAATCAGCATTCCTGTCTTACCACAATTCTCTTATGCCGTGACAGCTGACATGTCTAAAACACGCCAGTAGTTTTCTCCAAGTCCTTTGGGAATTTTCAAGCCTGTGTAAAAGATTCTTTCTCCCATTGTTACTCAGAGGAAAGAAAGGCCCTAATGGCAATTTTTCATTAGCCTTATCATTAGCTTGTCAGTGCAGTGCAGTTCAAACAATAACAGCTTGAAAGTCAGAGTTTTTATAAGTGTCCCCTTTACTAGCTGCGTGGACTTAGACAATTCTCAAGGACTCAGTTTTCTCAATCAGCAGTAATAATGATGATGCCTTTCTCTTATAATATGATGAGGGTAATGAAAAGGAACACATATAAAGTACCCAGCATGATTTCTGACCCATGATAATATTCCATAAGCATATTTATATTCTTTCCTTTTTTCTCTCTTTTTTTCCCTCAACCTTATGAAGTCTTTACTAAAATAAATTGCATTAATTGTCAGTATTCTGCGCTTGGCAGAGCACTTTAGATATCTTCTCCAGCTCCTTGAAAAGTGCTTTCCATTCTGTATAGGAAGAGAAAAGGAACTTGATCCAATTGTGAATCGTGCTGAAAGAACATTATTTCATGTGAGAGAGGATAAATTCGTAAACTTCCTCGAAATGCAGTTACTTTATTTCTGAACATAACTTTAAAATATTTCATAGCTTTCCACTTTCAATCAGTTTTACTGAGTAAATACTTCCTAGTTGTTTTGATGGCAACTCACTTCCAAGTTTTTCCTGCCACTAGCTTTGAGATAATAGTCCACTTGCTGAATAATGTGTTGATTTGAAATCCTTACATGATAATGCTATTTTAATGATATTGTGACATTTTTATATAGACCATTGGTAATTAGGCATAAGGGCGTTCAGGAGAGCATCTGTATAATAATAGCAAAGTATTTTAGTAGAGGAAAAGCAAGCTAATGATACGGATTTTCCTCTGATGAAGGCTAATTAGTAGAAGAGAGGGGAATCTCTTTCATCTACATTTAAGATTTGCTTGATCTAAGTTCTTGGGCTCACCAAAAGGCCAAGGACTCTGGAAAGCGAAATGAGGAAACCACGCCAGCATGCGTCTGTTTAAAATGCCGTCAGGACCTATCTGTCCTTAGATCCTCTAGAAGCATAAAGACAAATTAATATATTCTGTTCATTCATTCACTCAGAAATATTAATTGAGCCCCAACCATGAGCCTGACCCTTTGGGGATACATCAGTGTCCCAAACAAACTACAGTGTCTGGCCCCATGGAGCTCATGCATTTCAGAGAAGGATGTGGTTAGACAAGCAAAAGTATTAAACATACTAAAGTATATACTTTGCTGAAAGGTGAGAAATCATTTGAAAAAGAAAAGAGCAGCTCAGAGGGCCCTCAAATATTGTGAAAGGGGGTGGGTTACATTTGACCCACAGATGGTGACGTTAAGGTTATACTGAACGATGGACTGTCAAGTCAGAAAAATGAGAACAGAGCTAGAACACTGTGTTTACATACAATGAGAAAATGGTTGCTTAGTGTATCATTCAAAGTTCTCAGGTGGTAGAAATTTATTAAAGTTTGTTAGTGAGTCCAGAGTGTCTTCCAGAGAGCTGAAGACTAGCCAGGAAAACTCCCCAGCTCTGCCGCGTGAAGTGTTGCAGAAATCTCTGTCGTCCCCAACCTGCACAGACAGCGTAGTTCTGAGTCAGCATTGTTTGTACCACTGTTGCTAACAATGGCCAGACCAGAGACTTCCACTGCTGCTCCTCTCAAAAGGTCTTGCTCCTTCACCACGTTAGTCACTGAAAGATGGACTCGGCACCTGCCCACTTCTTGTTGTTTCTGCTTGTCTCATGAAGAGTCCTCTTGTTTCAGCTGGCTGCCTCCCACAGGTGTGTCTAATTGGCAATCTAAGTCACCTCCCAATGTCCTAGCGGTGAGGAAGGCAGACACAGTGAGCCCTGGGATAGACTTGAGAAGAATAAAACTCCCAGTGTGGGAAATTCCCCATTTACCCAAAAGACATTCAAGTGATTCGGGGCTAACCAAACCAAACAAGTATAAACCGCAGCTAGCAATCACTGATTAACTTCTGAGCCAGATAATCTTGTTTTTATGTTTTACCTTATTCTTAATGATTGATTTTTTTCCTCTCAAACAGATTCATGAGAGTGTAGCCCTGTGTCTTTCAATTACCTGGGTTTGGGGACATTTTAGTTTTTCGAGCACCATTGATTTTTCTTTCACATAGGATAAAGACAAAATCAATGGGTATTGATGATGATAGTGGTTTTCAAGGTGATTATATTCAGATATCTAGTAAAAGGTGAGAGACATATGCTTAAAGGTCACAAACCGGTTATAGTTTTAAAAACAAAACTCTGGACTTTGATATGCTATAGGGAGTAGAATCTCTAACAGTCTCTCTTTTAAAATATTTATTCCTTCTTAGAAATAGATTAAAAAATACATTCCTCTCTCCTTCACAGCTGGTAAGACTAAGGGATGATCAAGTGAAATACTGTCTTAAAAAGTATATGCAACTATTGTGAAAAGCACAGTTGTAGAATTCCACCTTATGAACATCAGTGTATGCATTTTAGCTATGATTTATGAACTGTGTATTTTCACTGATGGATAATATTTTTGTGCTCAGCTTTTTCTGTCCTTTCCTTAATTTAAATTTAATTTTAATAGTTCTCCCCTTTATTGACCAAGAGTTCTTGAATATATATATTACTCATTTAAATACTTTATATATATTTATAAAGAAGGGAAGTGCATGTAAATAATGGGTTGTTTCATAATTTTTTTTACCTTGTATAAGTAAAATGGAATGGAGCCAAAAACTGTAGTAAAATATTTTTCCTGAAGAAACATATTCAGAAGAGAGCTTTCATCATTTAGGTCATTGGTAATGAGTGGCAGGAAGTGAGACCAAAATCATGAGTCCGAATCAGAAGGGTGGTTTGTGTGAGGTTGTTGAAGAACTACAGGTAAATTGCATTGGAAGGAGGAGGATCATTAAAGAAGAAACTGGCATAAAGTGAATACACCGAAGGATGGAGTGCGTGTTTATTAGAGATTAATTCTTCCTTCGATATCATTTCCTGACCCAAGCCATTTAGGGGCTGCTCATGTGCCCTGTAGGGTCACCCCCTTCCACTTGAGGTGATTCAGTCCATACACCTGATGTGATGCAAGGAAGAATTCCACTCCTGCCTTTTGTGAGACTAAAGCAAATGCTGCTTACTTCCATGGCATATTACTGGGTGTTTCTATGCAAGACTGGCACCAAATTGGGCCACGCATGAGTTCCTTTTGAATTAGTTAGCCAGACTACAACTTAGCCACAGTTGGAAGGACTTTGTAGCAGTTGCCAAGGATGTTTGGACAAGCAAGATTTCCACAGCTTCTCAGAGGAGAATCCTGACACATTTGTCACTTCCTAAATCAATCAGTGGCCTTGTTGTTTTGCTGAGTTTACCAATGGCAGGCCTGCTCTCCCCGGAGATGCTGAGAGCTTGGCCAAAGGGGCTGGGCTGTCTGCAGAAATATGTACCACAGCCAGGATTGTCAAATTGCCTGAGTTCTCCCTTGAGCTGAGAAACTTCAAACGCCATCATGATATAATGCCTTAAACTATCAGCAAAGGAATTTTCAGAACAAAGCGTCTTTGTATGCTTGGCAGTGTAGTCCATGCGACAAGCAGAGGGAGAATCTGGTCATTATCCAAAGAATGGAACAGAAGGGAGAGCCTGGCCCAGAACACCTTTAACTGTGTTGAGCACAACAACAATCTGTTTGGAACACACTTTATCCTTTTGTTTTCTCACATGCATTAGCTCATTTAACTGTAACAACCTCGCGAGACTTGAGACAACGTGGGATGTGGCTGAGCACAGGATTGGGAATCCTAAAACGTGGAGCCAAGCCACCATTAAAACTGTCTGTCATTAGCATCCAAGTGGCATTGTGTGCAACATAATATGAGGATAAACAAGACGATGAATGAGCCTGTGCTTTGTAAAAGACTCTGCAGATACAAAGGAATGATGTTATCATGGAAGTGGACCATACCTTGGTAAGCAGGGTTGTACACTATTATTTCTGTAACCTAGGTCATCTGTGAAGGTTCCCAGAAATATGTGAAGAAGGAAACCCAGTAAAAACACCAGACTCCTATGGATAAGCAGGGTCAGGATTTGGACTATTCTGATTTGGGCCTTAAAGGAAAAGATGACCCTTGAAACCTAGGGAAATCTAGGACATCTGGGTTACATAAGCAACTCTTTGAAATACAGCAATTATTTTTGGTCAGATAACACTGGAGTTAAAGTTTTTATAATTCTGTTTTATGTGAAATAAACAAGACCTGTTCAGATACTGGAAATAGAATGATGTTGCTTCTTTACAGAAGCAGCAGCTATGAGGTAACAGTTTTGACGTGACTATGTAGCAGTGGACATAAGGAGGGAGGGAGAGAGAGAGACAGGGAGAGACAGAGACTGATTATTATCCCACAGACAATAATTTTATTTTCAGACTCTGGAGCAGTTTAGTCTCAATTTCCCATGAAATATTAAATGTGTGTGCCGGCACATACTCACACATCACAAATGTTAAAAAAAGATGCTTACTATAGGGCAAGGCTCAGGGATTTGGATGAAATCGTGAACAGCACTATTGAAGCTGCTCTAATTTTAAATTCTCTCTTGCAGCTGCAGCATCCTGCCCTATTCTCTATGAATACAACACATTGATTTAAATAAAAATAGTTATCTGCATCATGCTTCCCCTTACCAGCTGCAGAACTCTCATAAGCCCTTGATTTACTCTCCATTAGTGGTATAGAAATAAAGCTATTTAAGACTAAAATAGTAATGCCCCCCAGTCCAGTTCCTAGATCCTGTCAAGTTTAACCTAATGTCAACTAATGAGACTGGTTTTATATGTAACAGAGGAATAAATTTGGCTCTTTCTGTGAGTAGGGAGGAAAGCTTCTGAACAGGGGCCGTCTTCTCCATTTTTCACAGGTTTTGTCCTAGAGTTGACATCCTGTAGAGCAGTTCCTGGACAGCCCCTGGTTTTTCTCTCTTCCTGTCCTTGCAAAGCTCTCCCTCTTTTTCCTATTCATTGCTGAAAAATCTGTCTTGACAGTGCTTTTTATCTCTTGCCTGCCCCTCTGTCATAGAGAGTACACAGAGACAAAAATCACCTTGGGTGCCCCTCCTTTCTGTTTCCAAGCACCATGAGCCTCTCCCTAGAGTAACGCACAACTCCCTTGAGGCTCGATGTGAGCAGAGGCCAGATCGGCATTTCCCCCATCGTGTATCCCTGCCATGCATCGCACAGTAGATCCTTAATAAAATAACCATTGAACACGTGGAAGACGGGAGTGAATCTGTTGCCTGTTTTCTTGCCTGCTCTTCTGCCTAGCACGAAGTAGGTGCTTAACAAGAAAGATCTGTTGAAGAAGTAAATGGAGTGTGCTAGAGTGGTTTTCACTTGTCTGTGTTGACTCTAAGAGGAAGAGAACTGTGAGGGCAGGAGGGAAGATATTCCCCTAATTATTCCCTCTGGCGCTAGAATCAACTGAACAGTTCTGTGGTGGTTAAAGGCCATCCTGGTTCAGACCTTTCTCACCCATCCCACTTCATCTCTTGCCTCTCTTCAGACTTCTGCTCTCCACCCCGCACACTGCCCACTGCATAACTGCAGACCTCTTGTTTCCAGCTCTCCCTTTGCCATTGCATGTTTTTCCTTCTATGAGCAACATCCTTCCTATTTCTTCACCTTGCTTCCTTGACCTTCAGGTCTTGGGATCAACATCACTTTCTCTGATGACCCTTTCCTGACACCCCAGGTGGACATTAGGGGACTTTTTATGTGTTCCTTTGCATGCTGAGGTACCTTGCTTTAATAGCCATGCTTTGTTATAAATTATGAGTTTTCTGGTCCTTTAAACCTTTTCCTACTGGATGACTTTGAGGGTCACTTCATTTAAGATAAAGATCCGGATTCTTAAATATGGAACCCAGGGTCTTAGGGGATCAAACCACTCTTTGCCACTTCAGCCCTAAGGTCTTTGGCCATCATGTTCCTTTAAGTTTGAAAAATTCTTCTACCTTCCCTGAAAATTTCTTCTCATCTTTTAGTCCTCCCTTAGGACACAGAGCCTCTTCTGTTATCCAAGTAACTAGTTAATACCTAGTTCAAATATTTGTTGCAAAATTAAATGTATTATCACTATGCAGCTAACTGTAATAACCAACACAAATAAGATATAAGCATAACATGTTTACTTAAATTAGTAATAATACCTTTTTAAAATAATCAGTAAAACATGCTTAAAAAAAGAAAGTCTGATGCTCTGAAGATGCACCAGAGATTTATGTGGATGGTATTTGACTTCTTCCTTCTCATTAGGCTGTAACAGTTAAGACCTAGAGGATTGTCATATTGTTCTTGTCTTCTTATATCAATTCAGTTCTTCAACAGGGGTATCAAGATACTTAAAAGGGAAATGTTGTTTAGCCTTCTGCAGTTGAAAGTGCATGAGTTTAATGCTCACATCAATAAATAATCACTACAAGGTTATACTGTTCACCTGGACAAATTGTATAAACTAGATACTCATTGTTTTAATTAAGCTCCAGAGCTATTCCAATTAAGACAGCTGTAGAAAGATGTGAAGAGACAGAAAAATGGAAGTAGGGCATCTGAGTGTCTGAGCAAGAAAAAAAAATGATGGGGAAACCGAGCAATCAATTCTGTGTTATATAACGAAATCAATTTGAGAAGTCAGATTGCAGGAACTGGTTTTCTCAATTTTCTATACAGCATCTAGTATACTATATGCCTTAATGATCTGAGACCTCCTTGTACCCAGAAACCCATACAGGAAGGACTAAGAGCTCCTTAGGTTACCTGCTGTGCAGATACATGAAACGCTAGGAACCGAAATTAAAATGTTGCACAGAAGGCACTGGTGAGTCAGGGGAGGGATTTAAAAGAGATGAATGATGTGTGGTTATTTTGTTTGAGGCTTAAGCTGATTGAAGTCAGGCATAATTAATAATAACTCAAAAAAAAAAAAGATTTAGAAATATCATGGACTTTGCCTCTAAGGTCAGTTGTTCAACTAAAACTTTTCTGTATTTTATCTGTGAACTTCCCATAACTCTGAGATTCATGGTGGTATTATTATTGCCATTCCACTTGTTAGGAAATTAGTAAGTGCCCTCATGTTGTACACACATTAGATGTCAGAGCTAGAATTTGAACCTAAGACAATTGCATCCCCCAAACAAATTTCCTATCCACTTAGCATGTTACTTATTTATTCTTGACAGCAGTCCTTTTGGGAGAGTGTCATTATCCTCATTTTGAAGATGATAAAATTGAAACCCAGAAGAGCTCAGTAACTAACGTAAGACCTCATCTGCAGTCAGTGATGGAGCTGGGATTTGAACCCAGCACAGTCTTTTCAATACTGTGCACAGTCTTGTTTTCTACAAGGTTAGCTTTGCTGTGGTAATTCTGTGCCATACTCTGGTGACTCTGTGGGTGAGGAAGCAAAGAATCATTCCACTTTTGCATAATTAAGAGAGTTATTTTCCCATTGAAGACACTAACTACTATATATAAAATAGAGTAACAAGGTCCTATGGTACAGCACAGGGAACTATATTCAATACCTTGTAATGACCTATAATGGAAAAGAATATGAAAAGAAATATATGTGTGTGTGTGTGTAAATGAATCACTATCTGTATATCAGAAATTAGCACAACACTGTAAACTGACTACACGTCAATAAGAAAATAAAATAAATAAACTATAAGGATATATAACACAGGGAATATAACCAGTATTTTATAGTAACTATAAATTGAGTATATCCTTTAAAAATTGTGAATAAGTGTATTGTGCACCTGTAACTTAAATAATGTACAGCAACTATACCTCAATAAAAAATGAAAAGGTGAAAAAAAAAGTTATTTTCAAATGGTAAGTAAGCAGGTACCTGGGAATTGTGGCTACACATAATAGGGATTTCTTAAAATCAAGCTCACTCACAGGCTTACATTTCAATATGATTTGCTGTTTCCAAATTCCAGTAAGCTGGTGCCAAAGACTATTGGATCAAGTTACTGAAATTCTGAATTGATTTACTGATTGATTAATTTTTTTATAGCAAAATTTAGCCTACACTGACTGAAAAAAATCTACCTTCTTCCTAATTCTACCACTTTCTTGCTGGGTAACAGTGGGCACGTTCTTTCATTTTTTTCCATTGTGCAGCATCCTTGTCTGCAAAAAAAAAAAAAAAAAGTAATAATAATGCCAATCTTATAGGAGAAATGTGGAATTAAATGAGTTAATATATTCATGGTTCTTAGACCAGTGTTGGTACAAAGTAATAATTCTTCTTTAGCTTCAATCCTCCATTTTCTCAGATGGTTATAGATAAAAAAAGATGAAACACTTTGTATGGTCCAAGAAGTTAACCAGGCTCTTCAAAGCAGTCATTTCAAAGCCTCTGCTGAATTTCTGGACATGTAAAGGGAAGCGCTGACCTGAGCTGACAGCAGGGGCAATGCAGAGCCAAATTGCTCTGCATTAGGAAATGGAAGGTAGTATCATTATTGGGTTTATGTCTGTATGTTTTTGCTTTTGTCACGAAAGAGATGAGAGAGGAGGAATGGGTTACATGGAATCCCTAAATCTCAGAGTGGCCCAAGGGCAATAAATAACAATCAATTTAAAGATGTTTTTGTCCCTCTGGTGTAAAACCATATTCGTTTCCTCCAAACTTTCAGTCACATAGACACCTTGGTAAATATTGTTTTGTTTCATTGCTTTAGTATCTGCCGTTGATTTTAATTTTATGGTTGCAATTTTTTTTTGAAGTCAAAGATTGGAGTTGAGGATAATGCTATATAGCAGAGGTAAAGGAATGTAAATAGTAGTCAGAAATAGAAGCCAGGGGAAAATACTGTAGAACATCACCTAAAGCTAACCATAACAAATTCATAGTTGATTCCAGTGTTAGCCACTAACATCCCATGATACCATTATCAGAAACTATTAAAAAGTTTGTTTATTGAATGAGAGATCGAAAAAGGAAATCATACCAATGACATCATACACCTGGACTCTCCATTCCTCCATCTTTTGCCCAAGGGTAGAAGGCTCTCATGAGTCTGGTGTGCTTCCCCTAGGGATGGACCAAGCTTCTAGACCATGGCACAGTCTTGGGAGTTTCCATTTTTGACTCTGGAGATACCAGCCTGTCAGTGGGTCATAAGAAAGCAATGAATATATGGTCAACCCGAGTAACTCCTTTCTGTAATTGTCCAGAGTTTTCACTGACAGCCTTTCCCACCTTCAACTCAAACACACCTCTCTCCCCACAACAAAGGTTGATGAATTTCTCTTAGGCTGTTTCTTTAGAAACAACAGGTGAATGTCTCTCACTGGTTTATGTCCTCAGTTCTGACATAGGAGAGGGAGTCTGATATCTGTTAGTTTAACAGTTTTTGTTTTATACATAAGGGAATAAGTTTACTAAAGTAAAATATTTATCCATTTGGACTGTGTTCTATCATAAATATATATATTTTAAATTTATAGAATGTTTGCTCCAAATAGCAGAGCATATTAACATGCCATTTACTTATACTATAGGGAGAAAAGTTACCTGCTAAAGAAAATTTACATGCTCAGGGTAAAACTTGATTTGCCCTTTTAGGGGAGTATTAGATAAGAAAAAGCATAACTTCAATAAATGTCTTCTTTAGTGACATTAAATATTACCCTTGTATCCCTTTTCCTCCCGACTTACCCCCAAATGTAGTACATGTGTTGGTGAAGGTGTTGGATTGTTCATAGGGTATTGCATGGGAATTCTAACCAATTTTATCTGACTTTCAAGGGGCAATTGACAAGTATATAAAAAGTGCATTGTTTCATTTAATCCTTTACCAGGGCCCTGTCCACATGATAAAAGCGAGGCTTAAGGTGGGTTTGGCTATTTCTCTAAATTCACAAGCTAATGAGGACAAAACTAGGATCTCATTCCAAGTCTATATCCATGTTAATGCTATAATGATTCCTACAGTAATAGCTTCCCAAGAATTAATTGTTACTATACTAGATAATTATCTCATTTGATCCTCAGAACGACCTTTGGAGTACGAATCATTGCTCTCATTTTAGTGTACTCAGTACTTACCTTATTTGATCCTTATACCTAAGGAAACTTACGGTCATATATCTGCAGCCAGTAAATGGTAGGGCTGTGAACTGACTCTGTATCTCTCAGTTTTCAAAATTTTTCTTTAACTGCAGTCTACATGTTTATCTCCCATTCTTCTCCTTTAACTCCTAAAAATCCTCCTTGGAAGCTATTCTGTTCCTTCCTGTCTGTTCTCAGCACCATCTTCAAGGTCCTTGTTTCACTAATGCTGCTCAAGTATTAGAAAGAATAATTCCACTCAGAAACTTCATTTTACCAGACTATTACAAAGCTTCTGGCCTTTATTTGATTATCTCTGTTTTTAAGCCATTGCAAGTTGATATTTATAGTCTCTTGTGGAAGAAATTCGATCACTTCACCATAGGTAGAGTGGCAAGAATAAAGTCAAACAAATCGAAGGTGAGCATGGTACATTACTCCTGACCTACCGGTGTCTTCCAAGACCCATCCTCTGAGATCTGGAGGCATTACTTCACTTCTCAGGAATCTCTCCCCTCAAAAGTTGGAGTACTAATTATCTTAGATTTTTTTCATAAATCTTGATGCTGCTAAAACCCTAAATGTGCTAATACTGATGTCGTATTGCTTCATGACTGTACTTTGGCTGCTTGAAGTGATGCAATGTTCCACCTTAAATAAGAAGCAGAAGTCATTTTATACTCACACAAAATTCATATTTAATAAGGAAATACTAGGAATCCCCTATTTCAAGGATGAATCACGTGCCCCCTCTTAAAGGAGCTTTAACTGTTGCAGGTGAGATAGGTACACAGAATAATGATAAAGCTGACTTTGGTAAAATAATGGTGAAACTGATGAGTGTAACTTAGAAAATTAAAAAGAAAAGAATTATTAGAAGAGAAGAGATTTCTGAGTTCTAAAGGGGTGGAATGTGATGGAGAGAAGGAAGAGCTGGTTACGTGGTTTGGGTTAATGGTGGATATGCAGGTGGGGCATTACTAGCACAAGACATGAGCAGATCATAGAAGTATTAAATCAAAGGATAAGAAGCAATATTTTGCTGTAACTGGGAACTGTGGTGCATAAAAGGAAGTAATGGGGATAAAATTGGAAAAAAAAAATCATTTAGGAAATATGGAATACCAGGCAAAGACATTTGGAGACAATGGAGAGCTGTTGGAAATTATGAACAAAAGACTTACATGGTCAGAAATGAGCTTCAGTAATATTAATCTGACAATGAGACCCAGCAGGGATTGGAATGGGGAGATTCTGAATGAGTTAAGTTGGGAAACTAGGACAACATTTTGGGAGAATAGTAAAGAGATTCTGAATAAGTGCAGGATATGAGAAGGAAATGTAGAATCAGATTCAGTAGGACTTGGTCAATAATTAGGAATTGAAGGTAAAGAGAGGAAGGAGTCAAAAATGACTTGATCCTGGAATCAGTAATAGAATTAAGGAAGCCAGAAAAATAAACAGAATTTGGGAAAGGGAATTAAGTTTGGTATATTTTGAGGCTTAAGTAGAATATATAAGTGAAAAAAATCTAAGAGAAATTGGAAATATAGCCTAAATGACAAATTTCTTTGGGGAAGAAAAAGAATATTCTCTTTTTGGAGTTTTAAATTTATTTTTAGGTAAGCCTGCAGGTGCAGCTCAACATATTCTGGAAATAGGAGTGTTCAGGAAGGAGAAGGAATACAAGTGTTTTAAAATCATTATATTAGATAGCTGATAAATCTAACTGGAAAGTAATTTAGAGATGCTTACAATGTATTCTATTCCTAAGTCAGAGACATCTACTCTCTTAAATATCTCTAGGGAGGCAGTTTTAATTTATATTTAAAATTAGAATGGCCAAAAAAAGACCATTATAATTCTTATAATCTAAATCTCATCTGTTGTAATTTATGACTACTTACACTCATTTTTAGAGACTTTTCTATTGATAAATTGCATCTTTCACTCAAATCTTATTTACTACTTACTAGCATTCTAGATCTGCTTTTGCATTAATTATCTTCATATTTATATTTTATCCTTGAATTCAAATTTACTAAGATGTGTTGCTGGGAATTTCCTACTATTCCTTGATGCGTTTAAAAGATTTTAAATTCTGTTCCATTGTGTTTATAGTGTACTTTAGCATAGCATTACCTTGATGTCTGGTTGAAATAACTTGGTGGTTCAGAAATTTAATGAAGATATTAATGACAGACACAGAACATTTATTTTAATTTTTTATGGTCTCAGAGATTTGAAAGTAGAAAGTATAAGTATTACTTAGGAACAACTGAAGTAGCATTTTGGGAATGTTTTCTCTTTGCTTAGGTCTGGCCTTGGGCATAGATAATTCTTTTAAGTCTTCAGTGTACCAGGTTCCTCCTACTCTATACATAGTCTTATGGTGTAAATATTTTTCTGCATTAGGGGAAAAAAATGGCAGTTTTACCAGGAAATTAACTGTGAAATGTATCTATGTATAAGGGAAATCTAATCCCTTCAAAATATATTAATAATTTATTTCCCTTGGTCATAATATAGACACATACTTGTAGCATGCATGAAAAAGTAAAACTTACCATAGGTCATACTGTTCTCTTGACATCACTTGAAACAATGCTACCTATCCTTTCCTTCTTGTATAGACTTTCTTTTCACTTAACGTCAGAGACGTTGAATACTGATGGTTCCTATCATGCTGAGCTACCTGGTGAACGTCTGGTTGACCTCCTTTCACACTCTACATGCCATTCAAAGAAAGTTCATCAGTTCACCTGGCTTCATCCACTCATTGCTAGTGATTCCTTAATTTTCTACCTTGTGTAGAAGTTACCTACTCATCTTTGACTCTTTTATATGGGCATATCCTGTCTAGTCTATATCATAAATACTGTCTGTGCACTCCTCACTGACCCCATTCCTGCTACTACTATTGACCGTGCTGTTACCATCTTTCTGTGGATTGTTGAAATCAACTTCTAATTGACACTCTTCCTCTATTTCTCATTATCTACCTTTCTGTGCCAAAGAACCTAAGACACCTATCTGTAGCACACACCCAATTCTTCCAGAGTTTTATTAACATGCCAGTCAAGGCTCTGAACACCCTGCCACAAACATTTTTCAGAGCAAACTCCAATCCTCTCGCCCTCTACCAGTATGTACTCTTGCTTGACGAGAGTGTAACTTGGGCCTCTTATTCCTGTTCCTTTGCTTATGTTCCTCCATATTCCCAGGACATACTTCTAGTTCCTTCTCTGCTTTATAAGTTCTTACCCATTTTAAGGGTGTAGCACAAATACCACCTCCTATAGTTTTCCTTGGTTCTTCTGTCCGAATGACTTTATCTTCATCTGAGTTTCCAAAGATCTGTGTATAAACCTCCAGTATGGAACTCATCACCTTGTACTGGCGGGAATAGATTTTATACCTGGCTAAGTATAGAAGACTGAGAGCTTCCCACAGGTGGACGCATCTTATTTTCCTATGTCCTCAATGCCAAGTATAGTACTAGAAACCAGTAGGTCCCCAATAATTGTCCGAATCACTCTTTCATTCATATTGAGAGGTATAGAAAAAACAACTCTCCAAGGAAGAATGGAAAACCAGATCCAAGAGGATTAAAAGAAACATTACTATAATGTTTCTATAATTACTATAATCAAGATGGATGTCATTAACAGGGCACCAGGAGTGAAGTGGTTGCCCTCTAGAGTGCATGGCAAACTCGGGGAGGGGATCCTGTTGCTATGTGGTGGCGGAGACAGGTTTGGTGAATGGCCAGTTAGACTGGACGGATGAGGAGAGGAGTGAGAGCACCACCTGAGTGTGAGCAACAGAGGATGACCCTAAATTCAGAGTTGAATTCTAAAACTGACCTTTACTGAGATTCGGACACATAGTCTGCCCCTAGGTAACCAGCTGGACAAGATGAAGCCTCTTTGTGCTCACACATCTCCCTTCCCTGTAATGTCTATGCTCTTATTCTTTATTCTTCCTTTCTTGTTCCCATTTTTCCTCCATATTAAAAAAAAATTTTTTTTGTATGTGGTAGGGAGGGGGTGAGATTAGGGAAAACAACTAATAAAAAAGAATGTCTTGAGATTTATAAATACTGTTCTCAGATGCATGCTTATTCTATATTAGAGAGAGCAATGCTAGAGATACTGCCAAGTAAATTTCAAAATCTCAGTGGTCGTCGACTTCTTGCCCACATAAATCCCAATGGGCAGTTTGTGTGTTGACGGTGAGGGGAGGATGAGTGTATAGAATGTGGGGGGAGGGAAATGTGTGACGTCCGGGCAGTAGAGGGGGTTTCTGCTCCAGGAGTCATCCAGGAGTCTGAGCTGACAGCGTCTACTTTCTGCCATCGATTGCACATTTCTGAGGCTATCACAATCTGAAATGAATTCCAGCCGTATGTCCAGGAGGAAAGGGAATTGGGTTATTGAACAAGCAGTCAGTCTGTGCCCACTAGGTACAAGTGATGCTACCAAGAGTTAGCAGGAAGAAAGTTTTAGATGTTATATGCATATGCATATGTATGTATATGTGTATGTAAAGCAACAAAAGAAACTGATAGAATATTCTTTAAAAGCGTAACAATAACTAATCACATACTTTTCAGATGTCTCCATATGACATCAGTAGATTGTGCTTCAGTAAATTTATTTTATAGTTTGGAGGCAGTGACTATAATACTACATATATATTGTTTGTGTTCATTTTTCTAAAAAAAGAGCTGTGAGAACTTTAAATCACACTTGCCTAAGGATTCAAAAGTAAAGAGATTTGTGGGTGGAAGTGATTTATGTGTCATGTAAATGATGTTATTTCTGTTTTGAGGCAACTGGGAACAGCAGAAAAAAGCAGTATAGACATTCTATTGAGTGAATGTAGGAACGTTATTGTGGATACATGCATTGCTGGACAATTGCAGAGTAAATAACAGAGTTGCCTGACATTTACACAGTTTTGGCTGCAATTTCTAAAATAATGAGACTTATTTTACAGAAAAATTACGTTAAATTTCAAAATAAAAAGGATAGTTTTGGCTAAACATAGATAATAATGTGATGTCAGATTTTTGTCTACAAAGCATTTGCATATATACCATCTTCACACTATCCTCATAATTGCTAAACCTCAACGCTGGACAATTAACAAACTGTATTAGTAAGAGCCAGCATCCAAGTTTGCACTTGCTGAAACACAGGCCCCAGATTATTTTTCATAGGGTTACATAGTGGCAAATAAGTTCTTAGCTTAAAAAAAAAATTTTTTTTTAGTGTGGTCTCAGTACTAATTCTGTTGTAAACTGTATTACACATCATACATACTTAAGCATAGTATTATAGGTTTCATGTTTGTTTATTTCATCTTTGCAACAGATCAGCAGCATGGTTCAGAGCTCCCATCATTGGACCAGTGTCCTGTGTGCTCCAGAGCTGAAAGATGCTTTCCCTCGAAATGGACTTCTTCTTGACTTTACTGTTTGTGATTCTCTCTGTCTTCAATATGTCAGCTTCCAGTTAAATTGCACCCCAGGTAGCACAATAATTGCTTTTGATGCCTGGAGGGCTGAACATCAATTAGTTACCAGTGTTCAAAAGGCTTCTGACTGGCAGGTTACATTATTCTTGTATGAGGATTTCAAATTGCTCTGAAGGCATTTTCAGTAATGTCAACAGGTGGCAAAACTTTTAAATGATTTTGCCACTTATCTTTGCCACCATTCCATAGAACCCTAGATTGATCTACAGTGTCTAACAAAGCCTGATACTGGCCTCTGTGGATTCAAAATTATATTTCTTTTACCTCTGTTTCAGTTTTTTGCTGAAATTGGTAATATGACCATATGGAGGAAAGAGCTTTAATCACTTACAAAGAAGGGCTCAGAAAGTCACAGTGATTTACAGCAGCTTCTTAAATTTCCATGGACATACAAACCACCTGGGGATTTTGTGAAAATGCACATTGTGATTCAGTCGGTCTGGGGATCACCTTAGATTCTACATTTCTAATACAATCCCAAGTAATGCTGATGTTGCAAGTCTGTGGATCAAAATTTGAGTGACAAAGGATAATATTTCAATGGTCTGCAAGGCTAAAAGTTAGCTGCTAGGCTAGGACATATCCACAAGTTTAGGTTTCTCATTTTCTGATAAGTAGAATGAAGTCTAATATATTGTTTACAAATATGAATATTATTAGATATCTCTGAGTCCTCTAGTAACTACTTGTAATTGCTCAACCTTAATCCTTGGCAATTAACAAATTCCACTGGGAAGAGCCAGCAGTTGAGGGATCTGGCCTGGAGAATAAATGGAGCAAATAAGAAATTTGACATAATAATTTGCTTCATGGTTGTCTTATTGTAGAGCCTCAAAGAAACATGGATCCATGTGAACATACCTAGTATTTTGCAGAGTGTCTAACACTTATTTGTTTCTCAGCAGATGTTGACTGAGTAAAGGGTGAAGTGAAATAACCTCTGATTGTTAAGAGATGTTGATAACTGGTAGCCTACGTAGGTTTGAATAGGTTAATCTTTCAGCTAGACATACATAAGTGTATTACATAACAGATGTGCTCTCCCCCTATTTAATATCAATCAGCTTGTTGAAAGACTCTTACTATACAAACATATTAGAAATGATATGTATGCAGGAAATAATCCAAGAAAGAAATCAACAAATGTAAGATAGGATAACTCAATGGAGTGCTACTCAGCCATAAAAAAGAATGAAATGATGCCATTTGCATCAACATGGATGGATCTACAGATTATCAAACTAAGTGAATTAAGTCAGACAAAGACAAATACTCTCTGATATCACTTAGATGTGGAATCTAAAAAAAATGATACAAATGAATTTATTTACAAAACAAAAAGGGACTCACAGACATAGAAAACAAACTTACGGTTACCAAAGAGGAAAGGTGGGGGGAAGTATGAATTAAGAATTTCAGATTTGCAGATACAAACTATTATATATAAAATAGGTAAACAACAAGACCCTATTATATATTGTAGGGAAGTATATTCAATATCTTACAATAACCTATAATGAAAAAATATAATGAAAAAGTATATATATATAGATAAGAAATGCTATATACAAGAAACTAATGCAACATTGTAAATCAACTATACTTCAATTAAAAAATAAGTAAATAAGTTTTAAAAAGTAACCAAATGGAAGAAGGTAACATAGAGAATGAGGCAATAAGAAAAAATTCCAGCCAATTAAAAAAATAGGTAAAAAGCATTGAGTCTGGCATCACCTACAGTGGAACACATTAAACAGTGAATAAACAGTTATACTTTCCACCTAAAATTAAATGCATATTTTTACAGAAGAAATGCTTTTTTTCTACAATGAAGAAAGCAAAAAAAAAAAAAAAAAAAAAAAAAAGGAAGAAAGAAAGAAAATTCACCCTAGGAATAATATATGTATATGTAGCGTTGTGTCTGTTGTCTCAGTGCTGAAAATCCGATATTCCACAGGTATTGTAAAAGGGAAACTTACCACTTATGGTAGCATTTGTCTAGGGCTGTCCAAACCAAATGTTTGTTTCACTGTAACAGGCTCAAGTCACCGGAATCTGATAAAGGGTAATGAAGTTTGAGAGACTCTGGGGTACCAGACTTTTACTTGAATTAAATGAAGACTTTCCTGAACATTGAACAATGGAGCCCATTTTAATTAACTGTGTTCAAACATGTAAACTCATTTGAGTCATATCTGGAGTGCAAATTTTCAATTCTTAATTAGCATAACCGCCATAAACTCACTCTTTCTAACTCTTAAATCCTTCTGAAATTTTCTCTTTTCCAGGAAGTTAATAAACTATTGCAACAGACTGAATGTTTACTGCCCCCAAATTCCTATGCTGAAACCCTAACCTCTTAGGTGATTGGTGGTCAGGAGGTGGGGCCTTTGGGAGGTGATTAGGTCATGAGGGCAGAGTCGTGATGAATGGAATTAGTGCTCTTATAAAAGAAAGCCCTGTCGAGACCCCCTCACTGGTTCCACCATGTGAGGACACAGAGGGAAGTCAGCAGTCTGCATCCAGGAGAGAGCTGTCACCTGACTATGCTGGCACACTGCTCTTGGACTTCCTAGCCTCCAAAACTGTGAGGAATAAACATATGTTCTGTATAAATAACCCAGTTTATGTAATTCTGTCATGGCAGCCCAAACAGATGAAGACACAAGCTACTTTTAAAGCTCTGATGATCTTTGTTTTATTCTTTACCAGTCACTGAATTGGCCAGTTTCCGGGAGGTTGTATATTTATTAAGGAGGATAGCATGTTTAAGTATCAATAAAGTTGACAGAAGCCAGATAGTCCCTTTTCACCCCTGCCACAAGATGAATGATGCCATTAGGACAAATGTGGGCGATATTTTGAGGGTTCTGAAGATGTGAGCTCAACTTGAATGGCAGGCATGCACAGGTGATGTTTTCCCATTTTCTCCCAGTTGAACTATGAACTCTGGAATAAGAGAACACAGAAATAAACAGCAAAAGATGCGCATGGTGCCAAATAATGTAACTTCGTATTCTGGATATGATGGGCATTGTCTTGTCTATGCCATATGTGTGTGTGTGTGTGTATAGTTTCAAGTAAAACTGAAACATCATATATACTGTGGTAGATGTTAGATGAGATATATTCATTCATTCATGCATGCATTCATATATCCAAAAAACATTTTAAATATATTTTTATTGAAGTATAGTCAGTTTACAGTGTTGTATCAATTTCTGGTGTCCAGCACAATACTTCTGTTATATAGGAACATACACGTTTGTTTTCGTATTCTTTTTCACCATAAGTTACTATAAGATAATGAATATGGTTCCCTGTGCTATACACTATAAACTTGTTGTTTATCTATTTTATATATATTAGTTAGTGCCTGCAAATCTTGAACTCCCAGTTTATCCCTTCCCACCCTCTTCTCCCCGGTAACCATAAGTTTGTTTTTTATGTCTGTGAGTCTGCTTCTGTTTTGTAAATAAGTTTTCTATGTTCTTAGGAAATGGCAGTGAACAAAAGTGAAAATCCTTGCATTCTTCGTGCCTGTGTGTCTAAATAGAAATTTATAAAATAAATAAATTGTAGTGTATTATACAGTATGATATAGGAATATAGTCTATGGAGAAAATATAATCAGAAGAGGAGGGATGAGAAGGGCTGGGAATGTGGGTTGGGGAGAGTTGCAGTTATGAATTAAGTAGTCAGAAAAGGTCTGGTTGAAAAGGTATCATCTGAATAAAAACTGAAGAAGGTGAGGGAGAGAGCCATATGCAAATTCAAGATCAGAGGTCCAAGTAGATGAAACTCCAAGAGTTTATGAAGTATGAAAGGGCCTGAGGTGTCCAGGAAAGGGCAGTGTGGCTGTAGGAGTTGAGGTCAGAGAGGTAGGGTTGTGGGGAGGAGCAGACCCTGAAGAAAAATGAATTAGAGAAGAAGCACGGGGAATGCTGTGTGTATGTACAGAGGTGCAGCTATAAATCAGGTGGTGATTATATGTAATTTTAAAAATTTATTTTAAACTTGATTAAAGTGGGAAGCTGGGCTTTGAGCAGAGGAAGACATGACCTCATGTTAACATAAAATAAGTAGATTGTTGTTTGTGTTCTGAATAGACTGAAATGGAGTGAATGTAGAAACAGACCAGTTAGGGTACTATTTAAAAAATCCTGGTGACAGAAGACTGTGACTTAAACACATCATTTCTAATGTGTTTGTATAGTGAGAGTCTTTCAGCAAGCTGATTCATATTATCTAGGGGGAGAGCGCATCTTTTATGTAATACAGGTATATAAGGGGAAACATGTCTGGCAGGAAGATTAATCTATTCAAACCTATGTAGGCTACCAATTATCAACATCTCTTAACAATTAGAGGTTATTTTCACTCAATGGTCATGTTCCATTATATATATGTATATGTACATATACGTGTGTACATGTATACATATGTATGTATATGTGTGTCTCTGTGTTTTTATGTATATTTGTTATTTATCCATTCATCTGTTGATGGACATTTAAATTGCTTCCATACCTTGGCAATAGTAAATAATGCTGCTTTGGATATTAGGATGCACGTATCTTTTCAAATTTTTTTTATGTTTTGTTTTTTGTTTTCATATATATACCCAGAAATGGAATTGCTGGGTCATATGGTAGTTTTATTTTTGTTTTTATTTTTTTGAGAAATGCTTATACTGTTTTCCACAGTGGATGAAGCAATCTACATCCCCACCAATAGTTGAGGAGAGTTCGCTTTTCTCCACATCCTCACCAACATTTGTTATTTGTGTTCTTTTTGATGATAGCCATTCTGACAGGTGTGACATGATATCTTACTGTGGTTTTTATTGGATTTCCCTGATGATTAGTGATACTGTGCATCCTTTCTTGTGCCTGTGGTCCATCTGCATTTCCTCTTGGGAAAAATGTCTATTCAGTTCTTCTGCCCATTTTTTACTTGGGTTGTTTGGGGTTTTTTTTTTTTTTTTGGTGTTGAGTTGTATGAGCTGTTTATATATGTTTAATATTAACTCCTTATTGGTCATATGTATGAACCCTTAAATTATATAATTATTTTGCTGACTTTGAACATTATATAAACAATATTATACTCTTTTTACTGTTTTGGGATGAGAACTGCAACCAATTGCATCAAACACTGCTGCTAGGACTAAGAACTAAGTGTTACCAATATGATTTAGTTGTTTGTTCCAGGAAAGATAACACTGTGAACCAATGAGTAACACTTCTGCCTGCTTAAGAAAAGTTGGACAAAAAAATATGAGGCAACTGCTCAAGACAATTCAAGATCATCACTTTGCTATGTTTACTAATCTGGAAGTTTGATGCCACAGACTTTGCAAAATCCAATCAGTTTCCTGACTGGAAATTGTCATTTTTAACTACTTGTGCCAAGACCACAGATCCTATAAATATCCCTCTTCTGACCCCCACCTTCTGAATCACTGCTAAGACATTGCTAGGGTAATGTTTTCCCTTACTGCTTACAGTGACTGGTAAATTTAGCTTTTCTTCATTAACAAGTTTTCTGACAACGCTTTAGGGAGTTTGGCAAACTTGGGGAACTTTGGAGGAGTCCCACTGAGATGAATTCAAGACTTCCTCCTTGTCATGGTCCAAGAGGCTTGACTCAGAAATCATGTGCTTCACAGAGGGCCCTTACGCCTTTTACTCTGTGGATTTAGTCTCACAGTGCATCTCAGCACTGATTTCTTTGAGTTCCAGATGTTAAGTTTAGTTTGTATCAGAAAGTAATATCTTTTAGGGGAGGCTTTTGGTTTTCTGATCAGATTTGAAATCTCTTATCTTGGGTGGAAACTTATCTTGTGACTACAAATGCTACTATTTGTTTTGTCTGTTTTTTTCCAGTTTATACTGTCAATCTGTAAGAAACCTACCATGGGAAAAATATGGGCATAAGCTCCCTAAGTCTGTCCTCAGGACAAGTTCTTAAGGGTCACATTTTAAAAACCGTATAAAGACCTTCCTCAATTGCTTGTGTGACTGACCTGTTCATTTCTCTCTATTTGGATTTGAGAAATGTGTTGAGTTCTTGATTGGTGATAGACAATCTGATGACTAATTTCTTTAGATGCATTTTTGTATGGGTACCACTCTTAATTAATGACTGTTGCACTTCTCATGGGCTATTCATATTTGGGTCTTTAATCCACATAGAACTGGTTTTTATGTGAAGTGTGAAGTAAATGTTTAATTTCATCCTTCTTCCATATGTATGCATAATTTTCTGGGATATTTATAGAAAAGTCTGATCTGCTGTGACATTTCTGTCATGTAGTGTGTCTGTGTATGTGTGGGTCAGTTTCTTGGCGTCCTGTCATGTTCCTTTTGTCTTTGTCTAGCACAGGATTATTAAGACACAGTTCCGATTATTATATTTTTATAAGAAGTCTTGATATATGTTAGTGCAATTCATCCCAATTAGATATTTTCTTTTGTGAATACCTTGGCTGTATAAATGTCTTTCACTACTTTATATAGTAAAGAACAAGCCTGTCAAGTTTGAACCAAAAAAGTAAGGATTTTATTTAGGATGGCATTGAATCCATAAAATAATATGGGGAGAAGTGACATTTTTCCAATATTGAGTATTCCTGTCCTGAACATGGTTATAACTATTTATTTAGAGTTTTTTTTAATGTCTCTCAATTAAATTTAAAATTTTTATTTACCAAAGTGTTACATATATTTGTAGACATATTCACCAGTCGTTAGTATTTCTGATTACAAGTAGTATCTTTAAAAAGTTTATATTTTAATTACTTGTTGATGGCTTATAGAAAAGCAATAGGCATTTATATTTTTTATTTTCTTCCTGTCAACCTAATCTTTTATTAATTTGAATACTTTACTTGTAAATTCTTTTGATAATACAGATGACAACTGCAAAATACAAATACCATCACTAAAAATGAAAGTTTTGTTTTTCCTTTTCAATCTTTAGTCTATTTATTTATCCTTTTTTGCCCTAGTATGTAGTGAGGACCTCTCAGGTAAATGCTGAATGAAAATGTTGCTGGTAGAACTAATTTCTATTCCTCATGTAAAGGGAAAGCTCTAAATATTTCAGTGTTAAGAATGATGTTTGCTCTAATTATGGTGGATACTGTTTTTCAGGTTAAGGGTCCTTTTTATGCAAATTTGCTAAGAGCATTATTTTAAAAGTCATGAATATTATTAAGTAATTTTCTGTTCATAATTACACACACACACACACACACACACACACACACACACACACACACACACAACCTTGGTGTCATCCTCCCTGCTCTTTTTCTCGGATACCTGCAATCTATCTGTTCATCTCTATCTTCAAAATATCCAGCATTTGACTACTTCTCACCATCCCCAGTGCAACTACCCTCATTGAAACCATTATCCTGTATTACCTGGTTATCCAGAAAGTTTCCATCCTAATTGGATGCTTTGCCTCCACCCTTATGGAGTCATAAATTTTAATACATAACACATATAATTTTTAATTATATGTATTAATTATAAATTAAAATAATTATAATTATGTATTAATTATAATACATTTAATACATAATACATATAAATTTTAATACATAAATTAATCAGACTGCATGGCTTGGTGACTCAAAATGATCAGCACCATTGAGTATCATTTTGCTCCATATTTAGAGTATTTCCTCAGGATAATTTCAAAACACTTATTTTGCCACTACATGCATGTATTTATTGTTTTTGTACATAGTGCCAAATACAAATTCAAAAGAATTACACCAATGTACAGTAAAGGCTCTGCCTAGCTTAAGTTTTATAATGTTTAATTATTGCTAATAGACAACTTTTTTGTTATTTTGATTACTTGTAGTAATGAACATTTTCCCAAGTATTTGCTAATTATTTGTATTTCTGCTTTTAGAAAGTTTTTTCCTATTGATTTTATGAGCTTTTTTAGATAATAGATTAACCTTTGGTCTATCATATTTACTGTCACTATTTTTCCTACTTTGTTCAGCTTTAAATTCTAGTGGTTTTTTTTTTTTAATGCTATAATTTACACCTTTTATGTATTTGAATCTGTATACGCTTTCCTTTGGGATTCTTTTCTCTTGCTTGTAGATTAAGAAATTTCTTACCCTGAAGATATTTAACAGTTTTTTTCTTGTTTGGCTGAAGGTTAGTGTTTACATTTAACTACTTGGTTAAGAGTCAGTTTATTTGGTATATGATGCTATGTAAAGAACCAAACTAAATCTTTTTTAGATTACTAATTATATATTCCAAACAACTCATAAAATAACTGCCACTCCATTGAACTGAGATGTGTCTTTTAAATGTATTAATTTACTAACCATGTTAAAATTTTAAATGTGGTTTTTACTTTTTTCTTCAGTGCAAACCAATGTGTTTATGGTCCCTGGACTATGTTTATAATAGGTGTATTATATTTGACATAGGGAAGGAGTCTCTATTAAATTACAAATTCACAATAAACAGATACTGAGGTCATCATTTATGTACCTTTGTGCTTGAAGAATAGGTATCTTCACTCACTAATAGTGGAAAAGGAATCAAATCACTTTATTTGTCTGTAAAATTATGGTAAGCTGGATTGGATCATAAAGAAAAACTTTCACAATTAGAGTTTTTTGAAAGGAATTGATCATCTGAGGAAGCAATGAGTTCCCCTTCACCAACTGTAGTTAAAGAAAGTAGTTAAATAAGAGCTCATTACCAATTGGAGGACTCTCATAAAGACTCCTTGTTGTTTTATATTGGAGGACTCGAAGCTCTGTTTCAACGTTAAGATTGAATGTTTCTTTAATCTACCTGTGCATAAATGTTTTTCACACTGTAAAACTTAGAGGGTAGGAGTATTTTGATTAACTTTTGAGTAGCTCCTAAACCATGGAGCAAATTAGCTGTTTCATTTAATTCTGTTTGACCAAATTTGCATAGATTCTCATCAAGTTTAATGTCTATACTTACTCTACTTTTTCTCAATAGTAGACAACAAAGTCCTAGGAAGAGTCCAGACCTAAGAGAAACACAAGGCTAATTTAGAAGTTCCCCAGGTAGTTTTAGAAGTTGGATAAAACAATTAACTGGTATGCCCAATAGGGGCTTCATGTCATTACTAAAACAGGAGATAGATGGTACCAGACTTTAAGGAGGATAATGGTGATGAATCCATGAAACCAGACACAAGTTTTACTAAAAGCAAAGTTATGTCTCATCTATCTAGATAATTAAGGAAATAACTCTAATATTGAATTATAGGATATTTTAAATAAAAATTTATAAGGCAATAAATAAAAAATTTTATAAAATATGACCTTGATAGAAAAAAAGTACATTTATTCTGTAAAATAAATTGCTTCAACAAATAAATGAGTATAAATTATAATTAATATAGTTACTACATTTAATATAGGTGTTGCACTTAGGATTTAAAAATTTGATTTCCCTCATAGTTTGAAAGATATTGATAGAAATGTAATGTATTAATATGCCCTTTAATCTTTTTTCTGTAGTAACCTAAACATTCATCTGAACCCTAAATAATCAAAAAAATTAAGTAGGTGGTTCTCACTGATGAAACTGTAGTACACTGATGCATTTCTTGCACAGCAAAGAGAATGCCATAGAAGTACACATCACAGAAGAAGTGAGAACCTGTGGCTTTAAGATGACTCTCAGGAGAGACTTAGCCCTGAAATTCCTGCATCCCTGACTCCAAAAAACTTTGTAAGCGGGTCACAGCAAATTGCACATTTTGGTACCTTCTGTTCTGCTGTATGTCTGCAGACACAACCCGAACTGCTTACATGGTACAGATAGCTCACATTTCCTAGAACAAACACAGAGGAAATTTTAGTGTATGATCATCATTTCAAAAATTTTGCTTTTATTTCCTCCTTAGGAGGAATCATTTAGTATAATGCATCTACTGAAGATTTTCATTGTAAAATGTAACACACATTCACAAATACAAAGTGATTTTACACATTTGGAAAAGAGCATCCTTATTTTCAGATAAATTTGCATAGGAATGTAGATTAAAAAAACAACATAAATAAATATTGTTTAAAGATGATTATTTTATAAGGAACAAGATAAATATTTTCCTGTGTCAGTTTACTCAACTATTCAATGAGAATGATGGTAATACCCAACACACCTCACTGGGTATTGAAAAGGTGAATCAGGAGAAAGCACGAGTGCCGTGTTAAATGGCCATGCATATATTTTTTATTGTTTGTTGGAGTTTAATTAAACGAGACACATCTTTGTTTAGTTTGATGTATGTTTGTAAACTTAAGTACAGTAGAAAGGACAGAGTGGATGAGATTGTATACATGGAAGAGACAGACATGAGGTTAACCAGTTGTAATATAAGATGGACTGTGATGCTAGAATAAATTGACAGGGGAGGCATGTTTCAGGCTGCAGGTGGGGGGATGATGGAGGAAGATGACGATGGGGACAGGTTTAGGTCATTGTCCATGTTGCATATTTCCCTAAACCAAAAATAATCCTTACGTACATAATCCAAAACTTCCCCATTGTACTCTCTTAAGGAGTCCAGTACTCTACCACTAGAGACATCCTTAGTTAGGTTCAGAATATTTAAAACATATTGATTTTCCAACTATCTTATAAATATGTTGTGCCCTTTCATGTCTCTAGGCCTTTGGAAGTGTGATTCTTTTTGCCCAGAATGCACATTTCTCTCCCTTCCTACATACTACAGACTTTATCTGACAAATTTGCACTCCCCCTCCAAAACCCAGCTTAAAATCACTTCCTCTGCATAAAACTCCTAAAAGAGAACCTACTACACTCATAGGGGGAAATTGTAGCAATATTTTTTGGATCTGTCTCCTAAGGCAAAAGAAACAAAAGCAAAAATAAACAAATGAGACTTAAACTTAAAAGCGTTTGCACAGCATAGGAAACCATTAACAAAAGGAAAAGACAGCTTACAGAATGGGAGAAAATATTTGCACATAAATGATATGATTGATAAGGAGTTAATATCCAAAATATATGAACAGCTCATACAACTCACTATCAAAAACAACCCCATTAAAAAAATGGGTAGAAGACCTGAAAAGACATTTTCCTAAAGAAGACACAAAGATGGTCAACAGGCATATCAAAGATGCCCAGTATTGTTAATCATGAGAGAAATGCAACTCAAAACCACAGTGAGGTATTACCTCATACCTATCAAAATAGCTGTCTTCAAAAGTCCACGAATAGCAGGTGTTCGAGAGGATATGGAGAAAAGACAATCCTCCTACAGTGTTGGTGGGAATGCAAATTGGTGCAGGCACTTTGGTTGACAGTATGGAGATTCCTCAAAAAACTAAACATAGAACTACCATGTGATCCAGAACTTTCCTGGATATATATATAGCCCAAGACAATGAAATAACTAATTCGAAAAGAAACACACCCTAGTATTCACAGCATTATTTATAGTAGCCAAGATATGTAAGCTACCTAAGTGTCCGTCAACAGATGAATGAATAAAAAAGAGATAGTGTGTGTGTATATATGTGTATATATATGTATATATACAATGGAATATTACTCAGCCATAAAAAGAGTGAAATTCTGCCATTTGCCTCAACATCAGTGGAATTAGAGGGTATTACTGCTTAGTGAAATAAGTCCAACAGACAAAGACAAGTACAGTATGTTATCATTTATATGTGGAGTCTAAAAAATAAAATGAATAAATATAACAAAACAGAAACAGACTCACAGATGTAGAGAACAAACTGGTGGTTACCAGTGGGGAGAGGGAAGCGGGGTGGGACAAAATAGGAAGTAGGGAATTTAGATTCAAACTACTCCATATAAAATAAACAATCAACAAGGATATATTGTATAGCACAAGGATATATTGCCATTATTTTGTAATGACTTTAAATGGAGTATAATCTAAAAATATTGAATTACTATGTTGTACACCTTAAGCTAATATAATATTGTAAATCAGCAATAATATTGTAAATCAACTATACTGCAATTAAAAAAAAACACTTCCTCTATGGAGCCTTCCTCAAATTCTCCAGCATGGTGAGCTGCCCTTTCCTTGGTGTTCTCACAATGTTTTGCTTTGTGTCCTGTAATGTATTTATCAGACCATATATTGTAAATAGTCTGCACTACCTAAAACAGTGTTGAGCTAGTCCCCAAAACAAGGATGTATTTTACCCATATTGGATTTCCTAAAATCTAGCATATTCTGTGTTTCTAACAAATGTTTTTGCTTGAGTTGATAGATATAATAGATTTTGTATCACAACTTGCTAAAAGTAGCATAGAGACAGAAGCATAGCTGAGTGAGTAAGAGGGGGACAGTCAGAGATAATGAGAAATCTTTAGAAACGCCAGTTCTAGGAAGATACCTGGAAGCAAGACTCCAGTAACCTCTAGATGAGAAAAAGGGTTTGCAGGTAGTGAAAATGGCCACAGACTTGTAGACAAAATTATGAAACAAAATGTGTACTCCATTCTGCCTAGGGCGAGCTCTGAGAAGTTCTTCAAATTCAGCTTGCTTTTACTTTGCATTGTACCCCGTCCAAAAAGCCACCAGAATCACACTGTAGTAGACCTTCATGAACTTTATTATTTCTGTCTCTTTTATTCTTTTTACTTTCTAAGAGTTTTAATGTGCTGAATTTAATTTTTTACGTGTTCATGCTTCTTACAGTGAATTTTCCCTTTCTGGTGAAATTTTACACCAAAAAAAAATCTATCCAAATTTTAAAGTAAACAGCGTACTTTTCTCACTGTTAGTTCAAAAATATGTATTTTTATCAAACTCAAACTTTGTACCAGGTCAGTACTAAGCTAGGTTTGACAACGCAGGGGGAAGAATCATATAAAGATGTCAAACCATGCAGTATGTTTCCTAGGATTTCTCAGGGTCATGGGCTAGTAATATTTTTATCGCATTTTATAGATTAAAAATACTTTGATTTGTTGAGTTTCATTTCATTTTTATTTACAAATTATTTCTTATCATTATCATTTACTTTTTAACAGGTGAGCAAACTAAAGGTAAGAGATTAAATGATGATTGAGGTCATACAGCTATTAAGTGGAAGAGTGTGGACTTACAAATGGATTTTCTGACTCCAGGTCCCATATCCTTTCAACAGCATCCTACTCTGTTCCTTTGCGAGACTCAGAATCACATTGATTAAGCCAGATGCCAGACCTCAAGAAAGTCCTTTGGAGACAGGCACATTGCCAGTGTTAAAGAACTCATGGCATATATAGTGAAATGAGACCTCAAAGAGGTGAGCTATAGTATTTGGAATGGAGATGAGAAGGAAGCTTCCTGAAGGAGCTGATTCTTAACCTGAATTTCGAGGAACAAGTTTAGTGCTTGTTTGAGAAAGCTGGGGCAGAGTGCCTCCGTGCAGAGGGGCCTGAGTGTGTGTGTACAGAGGTAGGAGGGGCAGAATGAACTTGGACTAGAAGCACTGCAGAGAGACTGAAACAGAGAAAGAGAGCGCAGAAGGGGCTGAGCTAGGGAGGCAGGCAGATGTCAGCTTTTAAAGAGGTTGATGGACTCTGAAAATAAGCCTGGTCTTTTTTATGGAGTGGGGACCCCGCAGAAGCGTGACATGACCAAATTTGCGTTTGGGGACGTTCACAGTAGATGATTGGAGGGAGGACAAGGATTGTTTTAGGCCCAGACACAAGGACGCCATCACAGTCCCTGTGGGGAGAAGGAGAGAGAGTTTAAGACACAAGAATGGCAATCCTGATGTGGAGAAGGGGACATGGAAGATGAGGCAGGTTCGTACCCATAGAACTTGATATGTGATTTTATGGTTGAGTTGCGAAAGAAAGGAGGACCAATGGTTTTTCTCAGGTTTAGGGCTTGGAAAGCCAAAATGGACTATTTTGCTGTTTTCTGAAAGAGAAGTTGGGGGCAGGTTTGAAGAAAAGGTACAGCGAGTTTAGACTGGCATGTACTGGATGTGATGTATCTTTGAGGCACTCAAGGAGAGATGTCTAGGTCTCATTTGTTGTGGGGACAGCAATAGAACCCAGGATTTAGGATGGCAGTCTGTGGCACTGAGGTGACATATGTTTCAAGCCCTGCTCACCACACACCAGCTGCATGACCTTAGGCAAATTATTTGCTTAGTATCTTAAAACGTTATGTTCATCACTAGTAAAATGGGTTGAAAATAGCTTAAATTTTATTTTGAAGGTTAAATGTAATCACACATGTAATTATCTATGGTCTGTCTTTCCAATTGAATCATCTGCTCTTTGAGAGTAGAGACTGTGGGTTTGACGTTTAATTCTGTACCTCGGTACTTGGAACTGTGCTTGGAACATAGTAGGTACTCAGCAAATGCTGGGTGAGTTAAATGACCAAATGCATAGAGATTCTTGTGTCGTGGGCACTCAGTAAACAGTCAGTATAAGCTTAGCACAGGGGGTTGGGAAAGAGAATGTATGTGTGTACTTGAGTCTGGGTGTGGGTTCTGAATAGGCTCATCTGTGGAATTTGTACACAAAAGCTGTCCTTGAGGAATGGAAATTTTAAGGAGCAACTGAAGGAAAAGGAATCTGTGTTACCATGAATCTTGACTTTGCCCTGCTCTTCTTTTTCTAAGTTTATCAAATTTAATACTCTTCACATCAGAGCTGGTTCCTGGAGACACTCCTTCATTTGTCAACACCAGATTCAGCAGGGTGACTTCTCTCATGATGTGCACTGGTCAGTCAAGGGCAGGTCCCCCTTGTAATTGGAGGTCCTCCTTCCAGCAGCCTACTACCCATCTGTCTTCTGAGTTGGCAGGTTCCAGCAGCGACATTTAAGGGTGTCCTCGGCGCAGACAGGAGCAGCTGCCTGTGTGTAGCCAGCTGTAGGTGTTCCCTCTCTCTGGATGCGTCTCATAACTAACTTCTCTGCTGCTCTTCTGAAAACACGGGGCAACTGGGACATCTTAAGATGGGAAAATCTAATCTGTTTCATGCTATTCAGGATTTAAGTTTCTAATTAAACTCAGAGAGGTGACAACATTGTGGGTGTGTGAAGCAGTCTTCCAGCCAGCTAAGTGTTTCTCCTTTCCGCTTGTGCGACAGAGAAGGTTGTGCTGTGCTTCATTAACACGCGCCGAGAAGGCTTTCTCTCAACAGCTGGCCATTTGGTGTATACTCACGTGTTCTCCAGTCAGATGACAGAAGTGCCTTAGGGTGGTTTTTCAGTCACAACCACAATAGTTTTTCTGCATATTTACATGATAGCAACAATAACAATCATTCCCCAAGCTTCTGTTACATTGTAGAACAGGGAGAAGACGAGGAAGGGAAGGATGCAGACCTGTTAAAGGAGTTGCTTGTTGTGATCTAAGTACAAAGTGGTGGTAGCCTGAACTAAAATGGGGACAGTGAGATTAGAGGGAAATGAAAGGATTGAGATGGGTGAGGAGCTATGAATTACATGACTCGGTGCTAAATATGAGGTAATAAGCAAGAGGGAGCATCAGTGATGACCCGCTCCCAGCCCAGGTCATTTTAACCACCCCGTTGACATGCTGTGTGCACTTCTCCTTTTGTCCCAGTTTTAACACCTGTTACTCCGTTTCAAGTCTTATTCTTCACTGGTTGAACCTGAAGGAAGGCAGGGGCCACATCTGTCTCGTGTACCACAGCAGCTCTTGAGCAGCCGGTGGAGTGAATATATGTAATTCACCAACACGTGGACCATAGAGGAAGGGGCAGGTTGGAGTTGCGTGACGAAAATGAAAATTATGGGCACATGTGAAACATTCAGATGGAGCTGTGACATAACAAAACTGAGATAGCAGTCTGGACCCAGGAGAAGGTTCTCTGCTGGACATTTAGATTAACCATCACTAGTTAGATATCGATTGAAAGTATTAGAGGATTTGTAATCTACAGAGAATCTTTAGGGTGAGAGAAGACAGAACTTTGGGAACATGAGGACTTAAAGAGAAAAGCCAACTTCTTTTGAAAGAATTTAAGTAAACTGAACAATTAAAAGCAACCTTTGGGTTTAGTACCGATGATCTCATTGATTATCTTGCTGAGGGCAGATTCTGTAAGGTTTTGGCAGTGAAAATGCATTTGTAACAGGTAATCTGGCTTCTGCTACTATTTTGAAATGGCTGTTTGCTTTGTTGCCAATTTAGGGTACTTTCTGTCTGTACGACTGCACAAAGTCTATGCTTTCTGTATAGAGATTTTACCAGTTTCATTCCTAAGGAAGTATACTTTACTCCAGGAGAGATCTTTTAAAACACTGCCTCTGTCTTTTTCCTGTGACTGTTCTTTTTTCTCCAGTTCTGTTCATTCCCTCTTTCAGTTCTTTTGGACTTGTATGAGACACTGTGATGGTTTTCCGTGAGTTTGTTCGAGTTTCTACTAAGTTTGGTAGACAGAAGTGTCCAAGCTGACCCACAGAAGCCTTGTATAGCTGTTCAGAAATGTTGGTGTGAAATAGCATAGATTGCCTTGACTTTAGAAGCTCAGTGTTGTTCTGAGTTTTCATGTCACATGAGTGAAGACCATACAAATTCATCTCAAATTGTCTGAGGTAGAGGTAGGGGAATGGGCAAAAGTAATAATCCACCACCATGCCAGTAGCATCGGAACTAAAAGAAAACATATCTTCAGTAATTCTGACCTTCAGAACATCCATTGTCTGCACCACCATATTCAAAATAAACTCATCACCAAATGTTCCGTGTAGGCAGCTGGAGAAGCTGATGCAGGGAGTAATGAGGTCTGTGTCAGAGAGCTAACAAATCATGGCAGAAGACTCCAGGCAAAGATTTGTTGGCAAAGATCGCTGAAGAGCAATAATCTCTGCCTTGATAAGCAGCAGGTGTGCACGTTGGACAAGAATTAAGTCATCTTCTGATGCCAGCGAAGGGCCTTGTCCCTACACTGCTATCGCTGAGCTCCCTGGAATATTACTAAATTGAATCCTGACTGCCACAGTGGCAGATAGAGCCTGAATTATTTGTTGGACTTCAATTACCATGGGCATACCACGGGGCTTGAGGAAGAAATTATTTGGCCCCCAATGTTGTGAATTTAATTTTCTTTCTGAATACCCACTAAAAGAACTAAATCATTTGCCAGTGTGAAATATATCACACTGCAAGTTGATCGTGGCTGTATTTATTCTCAGTGGAGCCATATTTCCCAAGAAGGCTGCCTCAGTCTATAAAGCCAGAGATGAATTTCTTAAAGGTTTTACAACAGTTGAATCTTTCTAGGCTAAAGAGAATGGCTGAGATTTTGCAGGTTACACCTACTAGTCAGAGTATTGATTAAAATGTAGAAAGACTTTAGATTGTTCCTTCATGGTACATTTGTCTCACATTGTAAGTCTCTTCAGTTGTGAAAGTATCCTGTGTAATTATTGCACTTTTACTCAAAGACGCCCTGATGGGCATTCTCACCGACAGTCTCACTGACAATCTCTGCAAACAAGTCTAATAATTAATAGGTAGGAAGACCAAACTGTCCTCCTGCGGTAAAAAGTAGGACAGAATTAGGGCAGACATAGTTGTGGGAGGAAACTTAAGAAGCTTTATCTTGCTTTTTGAAGGAAAAATAAACTTTCTACTTTACAGCTCCTTGATACTTTCCTAAAATTAAAGAAAAAATTAGAGAAATAAATTGTTAATATATACATTAATTAATAGTTGCATTTATTCTACAAATCTCTTTGAGCTGTAGAAAAGGGGGAAGAAAACTAATTTCATACCTTTGGTATCCTCAAGAGTATAAATGAATTTGGGAGAAATGTTTTACATATATCTTGGAAGACCTCATGGTCTAAAAAAAATCCAAAAAAAATGAAGATAATGGATATAAATCTAAGATGGTCAGTATAGTCTAGCCTACTTATTTACTTTGGTATATATATATGTGTGTAACAATAAAATCATATGTTTTGGAAAGGAAAGGAAATAACATATTTTTAAATTGAAATGATCTTTAAAGTAATCATTTTGGGAATTATAGACATGTGGTGATTTCCTCTTTGGGAATGCCTTCAGAATCAGGCTCACACATGAAATTCAGGTTTTATATTATAGCAATATATTTAAGACGCTAAGCCGTACTACCAAGACGTCACATATGTTATTCATAGAATTTGTCAAAATGCTATTTATTGATTTAAACAAATCTATTATACTCCCAGAGTACCATATCTAGTATGGCCTAAATGTATAATGTAGAAAATCCCACATGCCCCCTACCCCTTACCATTTATTACAAAAAGATCCAAACTCCACATTACAAAGGCCAAGTAAATCAAATCTAACTCAAGGCAGATCTGGGTCATCATCAGTTTCGGGGGAGCCTAATGTAAGTCAGTGGAACCCAGGAAGAGGACTTCTGTACGGCAGAGAAGTTTCTCAAATTCCAGCAACAGAGCAGTAACAGCTCTGGAGGTCTACCTACTGTGATGCTGAGATGATTTAAAAAGTTCATGCAGAGCAAGAAACAGAAACATATTACAATGTCAGTGCCACTTGGAAGGGCCAAATGGCACTGACATTTGTAATGTGACCAGGTCTTTGGTTTCATGTGGAGAGAGGAGAAGGGGGAGTGGCTTGAGGGAAATACTTGGAGTAAAGAAAGAAACAGAAACAACAATTCTCTTTTAGAAATGTTTACAATGAAGTGCTTAAAGTTTTCTCTGTAGAATTTGCACCCTCATGCCTCAGTGGAATTCGAGTACTTCGTGGGTTTCATTCTTTTTTAAAAATTATTTTAACATTTTTTATTGAGTTATAGTCATTTTAAAATGTGTCAAATTCCAGTGTAGAGCACAATTTTTCAGTTACACATGAACATACATAAATTCATTGTCACATTTTTTTTTAGCTGCCACAAGATCTTATATATATTTCCCTGTGCTATACAGTATAATCTTGTTTATCTCTTCTGCATATGCCTGTCAGTATCTACAAATTTTGAACTCCCAGTCTGTCCCTTCCCACCCCCCGCCCCCTTGGAAACCACAAGTTTGTATTCTATGTCTATGAGTCTGTTTCTGTTTTGTATTTACATTCTTTTTTTTTTTTTTTTTTTTTTTAAGATTCCACTTATGAGCGATCTCATATGGTATTTTTCTTTTTCTTTCTGGCTTACTTCACTTAGAATGACTTTCTCCAGGGACATGCATGTTGCTGCAAATGGCATTATGTTGTCATTTTTGTGGCTGAATAGTATTCCATTGTATAAATATACCACTTCTTCTTTATTCAGTCATCTGTCAATGGACATTTAGGCTGTTTCCATGACTTGGCTATTGTAAATAGTGCTGCTATGAACACTGGGGTGCAGGTCTTTTTTTTAAGTAGGGTCCCTTCTGGATATATGCCCAGGAGCGGGATGACTGGGTCATATGGTAAGTCTATTCCTAGTCTTTTGAGGAATCTCCATACTGTTTTCCACAGTGGCTGCACCAAACTGCATTCCCACCAGCAGTGTAGGAGGGTTCCCTTTTCTCCACAGCCTCTCCAGCATTTGTCATTTGTGGACTTCTGAATGATGGCCATTCTGACTGGTGTGAGGTAATACCTCATTGTAGTTTTGATTTGCATTTCTCTGATAATTAGTGATATTGAGCATTTTTTCATATGCCTATTGATCATTTGTATTTCTTCCTTGGAGAATTGCTTGTTTAGGTCTTCTGCCCATTTTTGGATTGGGTTGTTTGTTTTTTTCTTATTAAGTCGTATGAGCTGCTTATATATTCTGCAAAAATTTTCTCCCATTCCATAGGTTGTCTTTTTGTTTTACTTATGGTTTCCTTTGCTGTGCAGAAGCTTGTAAATTTAATTAGGTCCCATTTGTTTATTCTTGCTTTTATTTCTATTCTTGGGTAGACTGCCCTAGGAGAACACTTTTGAGATGTATGTCGGATAATGTTTTGCCTATATTTTCTTCTAGGAAGTTTATTGTGTCTTGTCTTCTGTTAAAATCTTTGATCCATTTTCACTCTTTTTTTAAAATTGTTAAACTCATTTTTAATTTTTCTAAATTTTAATTTCAATCTCTCCTCTGTTTTCAAAACTTTTAAACTGTTACTTCTTTTTAAACAAAAGAGAAAACAGTTTGGCTTGTCTTAGTTTTCTTTGTTCTGTTAAAGGAAGATTGAAGATGAATTATGAAGTTGCTCATTCCTGAACAACCAAATATCACATTCTTTGCTGAAATGACAGCTTGGTTAATGAATTATGTTGTAGGCTGTTATACAACTTCTGTGGGCAGGGCTGTCACATAAATTGCTCATATGAGCAGCTTCAAGAATATTGTACTGTTGGCGGAAGTGTATTGCTCAAGTGGTAGAGCTCGTGCTTAGCATGCATGAGGTCCTGGGTTCAATCTCAAGTACCTCCTCTAAAAATAGGTAAATAAATAAACCTAATTACCCCCCCAATTCTCAAATAAATTAATTAAATAAATTAAAATAACATTAAAAAAAGATCATTCTACTCTTAGTTCTCATGTACTATAGGGACTTCATCTATTACAATTGTGCATTTTATTTTATTGTCATCTCCTCCCTCTTCCTTTTGCTTACTTCTCAGTAGTTTTGCTAATGTAAACCTAAATGAACAGTTGTTCTCACCAAATTTATTGAATGAATGGTTCTCTCTGAAAATTTCATTGTTTCCTAAGCTTTCGGTTTCCAGGGTGTCCCTGACTTCTTCCGCCTCTACCTTGGAAAGAATCTCTCGCTTTCAGTTTATGCCAGCAGCTCACCCTGCCTACTCAATCTCTCTTGTCTCTTCCGTTATAGGAACTGCCATGGTTGGAGTGGTAGATATAAGATTAGAGCTTTAATTTCCAATTCCATGTGCTCTTTGACCATGTCCTAAAGAAACTCTGAGATTTCAGTATCTCATTTTTTAAGCAAGCATTTGTTGTAAAGAAGTCTGGCAGATGGCCGCAACACCTGGGACAGTTAAGCCCCAGAGATGGATGAGTAGTTTTCTAAGGTGAGTAGAATTTTCCATCTGTTCAAATGGCACTTTGGGGGTTTAAGCAAGCCAGTGTTGGCTGCCCGGGGTGTGTGCCTTACACAAGCCTACTTTTTGGTCCCCCAGATATTTCCTGGCTGTCCCACTAAGAAATGGAGAAAGCAGGAAAATAAATATTGACTGTATTTTACAGCTGTTTGGCTGGTGTGAATGGATAACTCAGTTCCTTGGGGTTTATCTTTAAGAAACAAGAGCAAACAGTTTTTGTGAGATTCCAATCACATTTTAAATGCAGGACTTACTTTGGTTTATTCTCTTACAAAATATTTCAAAGCTAGAATTAAATGCAGAAGAATAAATTATCCCATCTGAAAGATATGGATGTACCATGTAACAGATTGTGGCTACCAACATTCTGAGTCAGGCCCTCCCCTCCAAATGCCCCATCCTACAGTCCCTCCACCCATACAGTCCACTAATTAATGCCTGGTGGAGTCCTACCAAGTCAGTATTAGGAATATGCTATTTGGAACCTAGGTTATTGTTTGAAGGTCTCTTTCTTAGGATAAAACCACAGACGATGGTTCGTGAATTAGGCAGGATTTTTTGTTTGTTTGTTGTCTGTTTGAGAACATACAATAAGTTGGCTAGTACAAGGAAGCTCTTACATCCCCGCAAACTTCAGTCACATTGCCATGTAAAGTCATTGCCAAGTTTTCAAAAATGAGTCTGGACTGCTATTCCAGTTCACCACTGTTCCGCCTCCGTGGCAGATGGTGTTCGCTTGTGCAGGGGACACAGCTGAAACTGCGGTGGAGGTGTCATTCCACTGCTAAGGTTTTGGATTTTGTTGCTCTGAAGAACTCATATGCCAAAGAGTAACAGAATCTCGGTCTTCTCTCTCCATTGACAGCTGGTGTCCACCTTTCTTTCCATTTCCTCCAGACCATCCACTCCCCAGCATCATTTGTTAACCATAACTCTTTCTTTTTCTTTGGAACTTTTTTTTTTTTTTGGTAAGCATATTGACTTACATGGTTTACTGATAATCCTGAATATGCATTTGCAGCCCTGAATCTCAGTGTCTTTCTGGCTTAAATATTGGACAACTTTATAGCACTACTTGGAGAACTCTCTGAATACTGAGACCTGACCTATTGAAGTAGCATGAAGCACAAAAAGAGCATTGCTCTCAGATTCAGACAGACCAGATTTGACCTTGGCTGTGCCACCTGCTATCACTGTAGCTTTAGGGCATTTACTTGACATATGCTACTTATAAAAATGGAAATAATCATTCTTTAGAAACTTCACAGGATTAGGGGGATTAGATGAAATTGAATCTTTATGTTGGATGTAGTCAATGATTGTCTTCTTCTTGCTGCCAATTTCCTAATAATTGTGAACTTCCAACATTAGAATTATTCTTAATTTTTCACTCTTTTGTCTTCTAAGTCAAATCCATCACTGTGTATTATTAATCAGGGGGGCCCTCTTTCTTTGTGTCCATGGCTACATTTTTTTATTGGTTCAGACCATTATTGCAAGTCAGGAGTACTGCTGTATTTTATATCCAAATTCCTTTACCTTTTTCTATCCCATTAGTATAATTACATTTTCTTTCAATTTAGCAGACATGATTTTGAACCTACTGTGTGCTATAAAGATTGCTAGGCCACATCATAAATGAGGTTGCTAGACCCCTTGAAAGATACTAATGCTTAGATTCAAATGCCAGCTCAACAATTTAGTAGCTGAGTAACTTTGGACAAGTTACCAGATACTTCTCTATCTCATCTTCCTCATCTCTGACAAAGATATGTGGTATAGAGGAAAGCATACTGGTTTTAGGACAGAACTGACTCAAATTCCCAAATTCTCAGCTATTACCTTAGTGAATCCCAGTAAGTATCTCTCTGATCTTCAATACCTTTATGTATAAAATATAGTAATACCTACTGTGATAATTAACTTTTGTTCAACTTGCCTGGGATATAGTGCCTAGTTATTTGGTCAAACACTAGCCCCAATATTGCTGTGAAGACATTTCTTAGATGCGATTAACATTTAAACAAGCAAACTTCGAGTAAAACAGATTACCTTCCATAATGTGGGTGGGCCTCATCCAATCAGTTGAAGGCCTTTAGAGTAATAACTGGTTTCCAAAAAAAGAAACAATTCTGCCTTTAGACTGCAACATAGAAATCATGCCTGGATTTCCATCCTAATGGCCTGCTGTAAAGATTTTAGACTTATCACCTGACAGAATGCTGTTTGCCAATTCCTTAAAATCTAATACTCTTTCTCTCTCTCTCTTATATCGTCTCTCTGTGTCTGTGGGCTTATATGCATACATACATATCATATTGGTTCTGTTTCTTGAAAGAACCATGACTAATAAACCTACCTTGCCTGATTGACATTAGGATTGAATGAGGTAGATTGTTGAAAACTCACAGTAAATAGTAGTGATTATTATTACATAGTCAGTAAATTCTTTGGGTGGGTTATTGTACCTCCCACATAGTAGGTGCTCAGTAGGGATATGATGAATGAATGAATCAGTAAGTGCCAGAAACTGGATGCCCTCTGAACAAATATTATTCCAGAAGACTGTAAAAGCTTGTATGATTTGGTCACCATTAATCATTTCTGAGTCGTCTTTTTGGCTGAATGTACAGTACACTGCATTCCCTGTAAAGGTCTAAGGAAACCTATTCAAATGCAACATTATTCATGGAAAATAAGTCAGTATTTATTTTATGATGGCAAAAGTACTGTTTGGGAATGAAAGGAAGTCGAACACCAAGTCACTCCGTGAATCTTCCAGCAGCTTTGAGATAAATCTCATTTGCTACATCTGAAAACACTTCCTAAGAGTGTTTTGAACACTAGTTAGCTAATTGGGGCAATGTTCTTTGAAAAAAATACATATGCATACACATACAAATCTTAAGTATTTTAGTTCAGGTGGAAATGGGAGGTGGTAAGGGATTTTCAAAATGTTTCAGCATCTGGAAATTAAGTACACATATTGTAAGGATGCATAAATTCAGGTGTTCTAGTGAGAACATACTCTGGTTCAAAGAACTGAGAAGATCGAAATGGTCAATGTTGAAATTTAACAGATTTCCTGTAAAGGTGTTTTGCAGTATATGGACTTGGAGGTTTGTCAGATGCCATCATATTTGGGGGTTCCCTGAAGGTATCAACTAGAAAACTAAGAGGTAGACCCATGTGGCAGGAATGTTAGAGTAAATGCCAAGACCCTGTAAGGGTCTTTAGTGCCAATCAAATACACTCCCAAAGCCTAGGCTCTGAAAGAGACGTCTAGGGAGAAGGTGAGAGGAGGAGGGGAAGATTGAAAGATCCAGAATGAGATGCTAGAAACCAGATTGTCTACCCTCAGGTTTGCCTACCTTCCCAGCCAGAGTCTTCCAAAAGAAAGTGGTATTTTTTAAAACTCTATTAACATTCTTACTCTGGTAGAACCATCCTGAAATTCAATAGAAATTCTAGTCATTGTCAAGCCTTAATGTAGGACAAGTTTCTAATGGCCTCTGTTTTAACAGTGCCCCCTGATTTGAGAGTTAGGGATAAATGTCTTAATGAGAATGTTTTTGTTCATTAGGATAGGAAAATATCCTAAAAATAGGAAAATATCTCTACCACTTTTAAATATGCTTGCATTATAAACCTTCTCACTGGAATAACTAGCTTCTCAAACATCATTAACTACTTATTTAAAAATTTATTTTTAACACTTTTATGTTAGATCAAGCTTTGTTTATTTCAACAGTTTTTGAAGTAAGCCTGCCAGTTCCATGGGGATTTTAATGACGAGAGAGGAAATGACTAGATATCAGTTTTTTCTCGGTACTTAAATTCAGGCCAACTATAAGGTATCAGTCTTTAGATGTGCTCAAGCTGTCAAAATTTTTTTTATGAAAGTTGCATAGATTGGAACATCAATGAGTTGGAGATATTTGAAGGAAAGAAAGAACCCAATAAAGGAATCAAAGCTAATTCATGGATGTCCCCCTAGAATTCTAAGTTCCCTAAATGACATAAAATGTCTTGTGGCTTTGTGTGGCTAGGTGGTGACATTTGGACCATAAATTGAATTCCCCATTTTAAAGAAGAGAGATTTGTCATAGAGCAATAAAACTTGCAAAAATGAAGTGTGGTAAGCTGAACTGTATTTAAAATTCACACTGAACATTTGTGCCCCAGGCCATAAACATTCAGGAGTTGTCCCCCACATCGTCTCCTGTTGTGGTTGTTCATTTGACTTGTTGTGGGCACATGGCTGGGGAGCGTCAGAGACACACCAAGAGCAGACACCTGGGAAGCAAGTGGAGGTGGCGGTAGCAAGGGAGTAACAGGAGTGGCCTTGAAGGGGAGGGGCATTAAAGGGGGCTGAGACTGATTTTTCATAGCCTGTCACCGAGATTTGCTTAGGTATCAGAAGGAGGTTAGGGACAAGTAGAGTGACATAAGAGGAACCACTGAGGGGTTTGTTCCAGATTTGGGAGGGGAGAGGTAATTAGGTTTACTTGCTTTTTAAAATCTTATTTTTATTTTTAGAGGAGGTGCTGGGGATTGAACCCAGGACCTTGTGTATGCTAAGCATGTGCTCTACCACTGAGCTAAATCCTCCCCCTTTCCAGGATCTGTTCTAACCCAAGTGATCTGTAATTTGAGGGATCCAATCTCTGAATGCTCACCCAACTACATCATCATTTTTCAGTAAGCAACATGGAATTTGCTACAAATGACTGTTGCATTGATATGCACAGGTCTGAAGTGCCTTCAGCCTGATAACACGGCTTAGTAAACTCTGAGACACCACTCAGAGTATGTATTTTTTAATAGAAATTAAAATAGTTGCCACCAAAGCCTTCAGCAGAGGGGAAGAAACTTGCCCACACCCTTCTCTCTTTAGTTTATATCTCCATGTTCCATTGTTCTGTGCATAGCTGTCTCTTGGACCTTTTCAGAAAGCCTTGTCACTAAAATTAAAAATATTAGCTGAATTGAATTTTAAGAAGAAGAGTATATTCCTGTACTGATTTTTTCCTTGTTTTGTTTTCAGTTTTGCTAAATTGCAGATACATCATTCTCTGCACAGCTGGACACTATATTCTTTCAAATATTTTTCCCTCTCAGAAATTTAAAAAAAATACATAAATATTTGCCAAACTATCTTTCACCAAGCATGCTCAAAAAAATCATTTTATTCTTTTTATGTTTCGTGATGACGGATCTAACTTCAGAAACCAGTCACCAAACGGCTAGATAACCTAGTATTACTTCAGTCAGGCAGCCAGCATGTTGGCCACAGGCTTTATTGTCCAAATCTGCTCAGTGAAACCCCACACCAACAGAGATCATCACTCAGTAAGACTACAGATATTGCCAGAGAATCTAAAGACCATAAAATCTGCATTCCATATGCATAAATTTGCATATGGAGTTAAAGAGATCTTAACTCCAAGTGGGAAACTACTTGACGTTGTGAACTTAATGCTTTTGTGTTTGATCTCAGTGGTCATGTCAGGACATCTAAAATTTATAGCTGGTTGTGCCATGATTCTTGGGAAGAGTCGGCTGGGGGGTGAACGTATTCCCACAACTTCTTGGCAGGAAACCAAGGCTCAGAGTATACAGATAGGCACACATGGACCGAAAAGGTCTCTGCTGTTCTGTTTGCCTCCTTTTTCTACAGGGAAATGAGGTTAATAATTTAATTTTCTATTTTAATTAATCTGGTAGCCACAGTTCAACACTAGCTAGTGGTAGAGAGAAAGTTGCCTAAGTCTTTCTGACTCTTACTATTTTGATATTTCTCTTCTGTCATATTGTCTTAATATGATACCATAACTACAATAAGGTAAAGAATTTGTAAACAACCCACGTTAATTTAAAGTGCTTAGGAGATCTCTCCCCCTCTAATCCCACAAGAGCTGCCTGAAGATGTTTATGAGTGTGGAAAAATAGCCAGTAATTTGCTATTCATACAACTCTACCTCTGAGAAAAATACACTATAAAAAGATTTGCTCTGACTTTTCCAGCATGCAAACTTGATCTTATCAATTCAACATGCAAAAACAATTTAATAAACACTTAAAGATTCACTTTCCCTGGGCCCAAGGTCATATCTATGTAGAACTGTAAGAACTAAAGGTTTTTCAACACTATTACTGATATTCAGTCATTTTTAACTTAGCCAAACCAAGTAATATTGACATGTACAAAATACAAATCTTAACCATCAGGATGATTAAAAATAACATACCAGTAACTTTTCTGAACAGTGCTTTACATCCCTTTTAATTGTACAGTCGTAAAATTTTCGTTTATTAATTTCACATATATTTACTGAAAATAAACTGTGCTCCAGGCATTGTGAAAAGTTTTAAGAATGTAAAGCTAAGTAGCAGAAGCCCTTCCCCAAGTTGTTAAGAAAATCTTGGTGCTTAAAAGGAATTGCAGAGAGCTTTTAATCCAGCCTGTCACAATATTCTTCACAGCTGTTGTTGTGTGTTTCATGGAAAGGCTGTGGCAAAAGCCCCAAGGAGGGGAATGAGAGTCCTGCATCCAAATCCTGCCTTTGTCCTCTGCGTGCTGAGTCACTTTGGCTAAGTCAGTGAAGAGTGACGCTCTCAAGTTTGTTCCCTAATTTATAAAATAGAGACTAGGGATGTAATAATACCTATCACTAAGGGTTCCTGTAAGAACGAAATGAACTGATATCGTGACAAGTGACTAACAGAGCGGCTTACGTGAAGTCAGCCTTATAAATAGTAGTTATTTTCAAGGAATTAACAGCCCAATAAGGCAGCTCATTCTGTTTTTCAACAGTTGTAATTGTCACAAAGTTCTGAAATCTGCCTTCCTGCAAATCCCAACCACTGGAACTCATGATGCTTGCTGGAGCAGGTAAGTTTAATTCTTTCTTCCACACGAGCACCCTTAAGATAGCGGAACAGTTTCCACCCTTTTTCATTTTCTCCCTGTTGAGCATCTGCAGTGAACTTTTATTGTTACTTAACTACTTTTTCTTAAGTGTAATGAATATATTAAAGCTTTCAAAAGCCATTTACGCTAGAGTGGGAATCAGTATAGGATGGAACATTTCGTACCGATTTTAAATCCCTGTAGTAATTGAAATTAGAAAACAACCTCTCCTCCCAAGTTCCACTTATCAGATAAACCTCCATAAACTTCCACCAAGGCAGCTGTCTCCTTGTTCATTTCCAGACTGTTTACTGAGTCATATTCTGAATCCAAATCTGTTTTTCTACTCATCGCCATAAATTTAAACTTCTTGTTTACTCAATATAGTGGTTTGTTTCATCACCTTTTAGGAGTGATCTCCTAACCTCTTAAAATTTATCGATGATCTCCAAAAGCTTTTGTTTATGTGAGTCAAATCTATGTGTATTTACTGTATTAGAAACTAACGCCGAGACAGCCATTTATTAATTTCTTTAAAATAACAGCAGTTCCTTTATATGTTAACACAAATAGCATATTTTTATGAAAAATAATATATTTTCCAAAACAAAAAGAAACAGTGAGTAGAGTGGCATTGCTTAATATTTTTGTACATCAATGTTGAATGTTTAACCTAATCGAAGCCAACTGTTGGCTTCTGCATTCAACCTGTTGTGATGTGTTGTTTTGGTTAAAGTTTGTGACAAAAATCATACCTCACAGAGATATGTGGTTGGAAAATGAAGGAATGCTTTTAATCATCTTTTTCAGATAATTATGAGTATTCTTAAATATTACACCAAATCTCAACAAATGGTAATTTCTTACAGAGTAGTTGAAATACGTGATTTCAAATGGTATCAATGGCCTTTTTCACTCTGTTCAATTAAAATCTATTGGTTTAACTTGAACTTTAAAAGGAACTTTTACCCATGTGTGATTTTGTAGTATTGTGTTTTGGTTATACAAAAAAAAAAAAAAAGAGGTTCACTGAGTTATACGGATATTCCAAAGATTGATGCATTTCACTGTACAATATATATAAAAAAAATCACATTCACTAATATCATCCCAAATCTCATTTAAAAAATGTTCTATGCTGGTAAGCTGTTAAGCTCATGGTGACAGATACAAGTTTTCGAAAATCCTTATTTTCTCTAAAGCTTGAATTTTGTCATTGGCAGCAAATGCTGTTGGTTGTTTACCTTACAATGACAAGTTCACTTTGTACATTTTCAAGAAAATGTCTGCCAAGTATGCTTTAGTCTTATAAAACTCATTTTGACGTTCAGGAACACACTGAACGAGTCTTGGGGACCCCAGGGACCCATGAACCGCACTTTGAGAACCGCTGTCTCAGCGTTTAATTGGATCCCCTACCAGCTGCAGCCTGCATTCCTCCCCTCCCATATCTCTAATCTGCTCTGGCCTGCCGGTGCCTGCTCTCTGCAGATCCCAGACTCTGTTTCCTAGATATCCCGGGCTCTTCTCACCCTTCTCCTCTACCTGGAATATCCTGCTAAAGACTCATTTTGGGTCCAAGATTCATGAAATCTTTCCTGATTTTTTTTTCATGAATTATTAAGATGTTACAAAGATAAACACTCCCTCCATGAATCTTTACAATATATACCTTCTACTTACTTTTACCATTGACTTACATGATTTCACTTGTTAACTACTGTCTCTTCCTTCTAGACTGTTGCTCATATCCTGGAACTCTGTCTTATTTGTATCTATATCAGAAAGAAATAGTAACTCTACCAGTTATTAGCTTGAGCAGGTTTCTTAAGCACTCTGTCTGATTTCTCATCTGTAAAATGGAGTACTGTTACTTACTCCCGAGAGATGCCATGAGGATTGAAAGAGAAAATACAAGTATCAACTCAAAATACTATTAAGTGTAACCATTATTACTAAATGCTTTTTAGGGGTTATCCCATTGATAAGGTAATTCCTGCTTTAATATCAAAAATAGTAAGTTGTAAATGAGTCTATAACACTGAATTTACAAGGGTTTCTTGTCTTGTATTTTTCTATCTGGGACCTCACTCTAGAAGATAATTTATTTGAGTGATTTTAGATCTGTTACAAATTCTTTTTAGTAAACAAACATTTTCAGGTAAGATACTTGTGTCACAGTATTTATTCTGTGAGGCTCCATATTTTAAGCACAAGTATGTGGTTCCGACTCTCATTGATGCCATCAGTCTAGCCCCTGTCTTCTACCTACCCAAGAAGCCCATTAACCACGTCCTGCTGTCTCTCATGTTACTCCTCCACTCTCGTCCCTACTGCTACCATTTCAGAGTAGATTTTATCTCTTTTCTCCTGGAGTTTTCCAAGTAGTTTCCAGCCTCTCTCACCTACAATTTAACCTCCATTCTGATTCCAGAGAATGCAAATTCTTCATGACATGCTAGTATGACTGAAAACCTTTATTAGCAACCTGTCACCCAACAATGAAGTCCAAACTCTTTTCGTGGGTATTATAGCTCTTTATGTTCTCACCTCTTTATTTCTTGCTAAATTAACTTCTCATTCATTCCCTCTGCTCCACCCCACCTTTCATGCCCCTGCTGTGTTGAGTAACTTGCCGTTCCTAGAATATGAGATATCTATATACAATGGCTCCAATATTTTTTTTCCATTTCTGGGGTATCCTTCTGAAAGTCACCACTGAGCTTTCCAGAGTCAGCTCTTTTCTGCTGTGATGTCATCCTGTATGACTTTCTCCTCTCCTAAGTTTATTTAAGCTCTGTGTCCTCTGTCATGGCCCACAGCACTTTATTACCTTTATTTGTGTATATATCTGTCTTCCTTCATACACTAAGACATATTTACAGAACCTGCCAGTCATAAACTCTTCCAAGAGAAACTGTTCTGCCTCAATCCCTGCTGTAGAAAGATCTATGACTTGGACCACATAATTCTGTTCTCCTGGCAAGGTCTTCAGACCAGGAATGTTCAACTGACAGGAAGGATGCTAATCCAAAGGATGCATCGTTACCTATGACTTAGGACCAATGGCATACCAAGTGTGAATGTTTGAACTAGGGCTGATCAGGTTCTCTCGGCAAACTGAGTTGGAAAGAATTGAGTCATAACCTGAAAGTGAAAGAATTTCTAGCAGTACTTCTGTGAGTCCCTACCTTCATGTCATCTGCCTCCATTTGTGTGCATATACTCTGCCTCCCTACTTTTAACACAGAGGTACCAACTGGCCATGCTTGCTTAAAGCCGACCCCTCCAATGGTACACTCAATCCTTGCCTCTCTCATTCATTCAAGAACAGCAGTCTAGTAGTTGTTTTTTTTTTTCCTACCTTATCTTTTTCTCCTTCTAATAAATCATTCTCATCAATATACAAATATGCTGTAATTTCTTCAATCTAAATATATATATATATATATATTTTTCTTCCTCCTGATTCTACCTCTCCCTTTAGCTACTGTCCTATTTCTCTTCTCCCTTCTATGGAAAATTTTTCTGGAATAAAATAATTCCTAATAAATGTAATAATAGAGTTTTCTACTTTCCTGAACCTTCTCTAGTCAAGCGTTTACTCAACCACTGCAGAAGTGAAATTTTCATCATCTTCTTTCTCAACAGTTAAGAGGTATTAGACTGGCAGCCAAGTCTTCTAGCTTCAAACACCTTCTCCACCTGACCTTTAGGAGATCACACTCATCGCGTTGCCCTCTACCTCACTCACCCTACTTCAGGGTTTCTGCTTTCTCCTTGTTTTCAAGGTATTCTTTTTGTAAGGCAGTTTTTTTTTTTTCCTGTTTATACTGGTTCTGTTAGTATACTCATCCAGTCAGGTGGTTTTATAATACACCTATATACTGATGATTCACAAATTTAAGTCTCCCACTCAGACTACTTCCCTCAACTCCAGACTCTGAATGCCTCCTAGACAAACCCAGCCTCTGCATTTACCCCTCCCAGCAATACTTTTATTAATGCAGTAGCCAGAGTAATCCTCTTATAAAGTTATTCACAGGATATCGCCCTTCCTTTGTAGTCCTCTCATACAAAATCCAAGTCCAAGTCCCTGCTGTGACCTCAAGGTCCCTACATGATCTGTTCTGCCTCCTCCCTGCTATCTCCCTGACTTCATCTTCTACTCCCTTGTTCCTTAGTCCTTGGTCTCAGGACTCCCATCAAGCATGCTCCTGATTATGCCTGTTCTTACCTCTACCTGGAATTCTCTTCCCTTAAATATTTCCTTGGGTTATTCATGTTCCCTTCAGAACTTTGCTCAAAGTGGAAGTTGCTTTATTAGTGGAAACCTCTACTTAATTGAACTACCCCTTTGCCCACTGTGGTCCATGCCTTCCTCCCTGCTTTGATTTTCTCTGTAGCACTTTAAATCAGATATACATTTTTATTTATTTACTCAAACTTTGTCTTTTTATTATTACGGGTGCCTAGGGTATCAGCTTCATGAGGACAGGGTTTTGTCTAGTTTTTGCCTGCTATACCTTTGATTGACCTTAATGTTCCACTTGGCTCACCCAAACTTTAGACAGGCTTGTTCCTGACGACAGACTGCTGACCTCCCTTTTCTAAGGGCTTTTCTTTAGAAACCTTGCCATTGTAAATTCTTTCTCTGCCCCTTTGAGATGCAAATTTTCTCTCAGGTTATTGTCAGTTTTACAACCAAGGGATGACTTTCTCAAGGACCTGGGAGCCATCTCTCTGGAATGCAGTCATCAAGAAACAAGAGAGCTTATCCCCCAGTCTTTGTGGGAGGTAGGAGCCTGACTTCTTTCAACCAGCACCAGTGCGCAAACACAGATGGCCTGATCACACTGACCAACTTCCTCCTTAATGTTATCTGGTACTTGTCCACTAGTTCACCCCAGGGCTTAAACACTCTTCTGCCTTTTCTTATTGGAGTGGAGTTCAGTTCTGTACCGAAGTCCTCTCCTCTACTGAGGTAACTCAAATAATACTTGGCTTGTCGTTTTTAATGTATTCAGTGCAATTTCTATTTTACATCCTGTAATTTCCTCTTAACATTTTATGTGCTGTGCCTGCATGTGTTATATATTTAAGAACTGTTTGTTGTTTGAGTAAATGGATGCAAAGCCTCATAAAAGCTAAAAGTTTGAAAGGGTAGGAAAGAAGCATAGAAGATAAAGACTCTAGTAGGTGGGGGAATGAAAGACAGAAGGAAGGAAGTTGGAGGGAGAGCAAAGCAGAGAACCCTCTGGGGGCTGCCTTCAGTTCCTGACATATACGTATACTTATAAGAAAATGTATACTATAAGAAAGTATCCTTGGGTATATGTATAGCAAATATATAGAATATTTAATAAGGATGTTTATTATATAAATGAGCATGTAACAATAAATACATCCTTATCGTAAACCTGCTTCTTCTTAAGTTATATTGAGTGAATTTTCTGAATCCCTGATCCTAGCTACTAGATGAGGCCAATTAGAACTCTCCATTACTGTGATCTCATAGATAAGACCATACCTTTGAATCTGGAGTGCCTGGCATTGTACCTACTGCATATCAGGCATTCATTGGACAGACAATTTTTACATAAAAATAAAAATATACCAATGTCTTTCTCTTCCTCATAAGTAGATCTTCCATATATGAGGCGATTATGGACAAAATATGTTCTGTGTGGTTAAGAGAGTTATATAATTGCCTTCCCTTGTGGTAGAAATAATAACTTTAAGTACCAGCAGAAACAAATCAAGCTCTCTTGGAGTTGGCAGTTGTTAACCGAGGCCCCCACCAATTTCTGGTTGTTAGAAATCAGACTTGAAGCAACTTAGTAAGCCTCTAGACCTACTAATAAGAGAAAAATACATTTAGATTTCAATTTCCAATTTTACTATTACTTCTTTCTATTTTATCAACATAGGGTACCTGGTTTTGCTGGAAAATCCACTCAGAGCTCTCAGAGGAAACAGACAATAAATATACAGTATAGGGGGTGCATTTTCCCTTTGTTTGAATGACCCCTCTACTCTCTGGCTTTTTAAGATTCTAATCTTCTTACTGCTGGCTGAATTCTCTTATTGAACCAACTTATCCTTGAACTTGTTGAACTTAACATTGTCCTCATGTGGCTGCAGAGCTTTTCCCTTCTCATGTATATTTTCCATCTGGGAGGCAGAAGGTTGTTCTGCAGAGCTTCACGTGCGATCTTTCGCCAGTTAACTTTGATGACCTCTGTGTCAGTTCACTACAAAATAGGACTCTCCCACTCCCTCAGAATATGAAAATCTTTCATATACTTCTCTCTTGACCTCTAAAGCAAAACAACAAGTATCTAAAGAATTCTTAAGTCCCCCATGCTAATTATTGTAGTAATTTGGTTGAACACGAAGATGGATGTTATGCTGCTATTTTATTGATCTGTTTCAACTGAACAACTTCTTGTGTGAAATAATTCTTTTTTTAAGCAGTCAAGAAAGATGTGAGGAAAGCATCTGTCTTTGACTTTAACTCAAGGCTTCTTTAGGACCAGGTCCAAAGGGATAAGTATCGAATGATTCATGATAGGACTAAAGATAAGAAATTTACTTCTTTTTACTGAGGTCCAAATGTCAAAGCCGAATCAAGATTCTTAAGGCAGTCTTCAACCATAGAGCTGTGGAAAACAGTGCTCTCTGTCCGATTCTCAGCAGGTTAGGCCTGCCCTAGCTAAATGCTAAATGCAAGCCAAGCACAGACTACATGAAGAGAAGCCTGAGGGGATGTGTTCTGCAAAGGGGTCAAATACAGCAGTTCAAATCAGTCTATTGGTGTCCTTGTTTCTTAGAAAAGTGTAGTATATTGAGTATTATGGATGGTCCAGTGGGACTGCAATGTGTTTTACTCTGCCTCTATTACGTAAAAGGATTCCAGGAAGGTTTGGAAACAAAATACAAATAAACCACTCACTTGGGTGCATGCACACACACACATTTAATCATCTAATGATCTGCTTTTATTTGACAAAAGCAAAACTGTTCAGTGCTAAAGATTGAATGACCTCTCAGGAGACAAAGTTTGGAGCATCATTTATTAATGTTACAGTGAGATGCTTAAGTATTTCATGTTTTTCATACTCCATGGGAAATGTGATCAGATGGTAGCAATAAAAAATGGGATTTTCCTGATCCTCACTGTAAGCTCTTATTTTTCTTACTTGTCTTACTTTAGCTTTTTAATTATATTTTATGCTTATTATTACATAGTCACAATTAGGTAGGGTCTGCAACCTGCTGAGACATGTTCCATCTGTCCTTTCCTAGGAGAATTTCTTCTGACATTTCGAGTAAACTATTTAGATGTCTTTTCCACTTTTCAGTCTGGGAAAGAACTTTAGGAAAGCTAATTCACTGCAGTTTGATTCAAGGTTTGGATAAACACAAAATCTCCCAGAAAACTTGGCTTACTTCAAAGTTTAAAATGTCTTATTCATTGTGATTACTGTTAGGAGGAATTGAATTGAACAGTGATAACAGCTATTTACTAATTCTTATAGTAAGTTGCAGTACTCGGGAAAATACGGTAAACAGGGTTTGAATCCGATTCAGGCCCTGATTAGCATTCTGGAATGTGTAGCCTAGGGAAATATATACAGGATCTTGTGGTGGCTCACAGAGAAAGAGAATGTGGCAATGAATGAATATATATTTTCATGTATAAGTGAAAAATTGTGCTCTACCCTGGAATTTGACACAACATTGTAAAATGACTAAAAAAATGGTAAAAAAAAAAAACAATTACTAAGAGCTTTGAGCAAGGAATGAGGCTGTAGAGACTGGTATTCAGTGAAGTCTTAGGACCTTATAGCTGGGAAATAAAAATATGATCAATAATTTAAATATTTGTATACTAGACGTCATACATAAATATATGGATGTCTCTGTTGTACGCACTGAAGGAGTGTAACATCAGTGCAGAAAAAGAAAAGTCTGCTAAATTCCTTACCGAAGTCGAGTATTTCTTGATGGTAGACCAATGAATGGTAGAGATAACACAGTATTTTTCTGGTGGTTCATTCAGTCTCTCTTAGATATTTAAGACAGTGTAAAGATGCTCAAGCTTGCTCAGAAGAAGTAGGGAGTCGTTGTGGGAGTTACACAGCAATGTTATTAGTATCAAAGTAAGTAAACAATGTGGTCAGAGTTATTAGAGCTCTCAGAAATACTCGAGGCTTCCCACTGCATTTGGAATAGTTGAAACTCCTTTACATGGCCTTCATCTCCCAGATCACTTTCTGTACTTTTCTTCTTGGTCATTTTGCTCCGACTGCATGGGTGTTTCAGGTTCTTGATTATTTCAAGACTTTTCTTATCTTGCAGCTTTGGTCTAGACGCCTCTCTCCACCTGGGCTGCTCCTGCCCAGCTCTTTGCATGGCTCTCTCCTCCTGTCCTTCAGACCTGGTACTAGTGTCATAGCCACGTGGTGGTTTTCCCGGACTGCTTTATCTAAGGAGGATTCCAGTGTCAGTTTCTATTCTTTTCCTGTGTGTATTAGCTTCATTAACATGATTCATAATCATATGCTTGTTTATTTATTTGTGTGTGTGTGTGTGTGTGTATTACACAATTCTAAATTGTAAGCTTGATGAGAACCACTATATTAAAAAATCTAAAAAATCTAGTATGTAGTAGGGGCTCAATAAATCCTGAGTTCTCATCACCAGGGAAAATATATTTTTTCTGTTTCTTTAATTTGTTTAACCTATGAGACAGTAACTTTTTACTTAACTTACTGTAATAATAATTTCATGATATGTATAAGTCACATCATTATGCTGTAGCCCTTAAACTTGAACAGAGTGACATGTCAATTATATCTCAATAAAGCTGAAAGAAAATGTAGAAACAAAGTGATCACAAAAACTTTCACAGATATGGTGACATTTTTCTCAGTTATCAACCACAATTCCATGATCTGACAGTTTCTGTTTTTTTTTTTTTTTTTTTCCCGCTGTGAAGAAAATTCTTCAAGCTAAAGGGAAAGGAAAATCCAGGCTAGCACTAAAACACTAGCAAACTCTCAGAAAGATCGATCGATCTATCTATCTCCCTACCTACCTTCCTCCTTTCCTGCCGATATCTCCATTAAGGGTACACTTGTAAGGATATTAAGCCGTAGTCATCTCTTTCTAATCATTACTGACCAGCACATGTTTGTGAAAGGATTCCCTGCCACCGGGCAGGAGAGAAAGGACCCCAAAAGGAGAGAAAGAAAGATGGTTAGAGTTTATCCCTTCAGTCACTTTGAAATAAGTGAGAAGAAGAGACCACTTTTTCCTGATCATTATTTACCTTGTAATTCTGTCTCTTTTGAAACGTCTACGCATAACAACTGCAACCCATCCCAGGGTAGGAAATATGGTCCACCAAATTTGTATTTCTCTCTTTGAGAGTGAAACAAGGGAAGGAGGAAGTGGTGAGAAGCCATACTCATCTAGAGGCTGTCTAGCAACCCTTTTGCACTTGAAGAAATGCAAGTGGAAAGCGAGTTGTGCTAAATCATGTGTCTGTCTGTGCCTTCTGTCTTCAAATCCAATGCTTGCCCATCACAATACAACCATGTCTGGTATTGCTTTAGAAAATCTGGGTTTGACATCAACATACACAAAAATTTCCAACATAAAAATGACTTAAAATAATTCAAGTGAAATTTTTATTAGGAAGAACATAAGGTAGTCATGGCAAGGATTTTTCGTTATACACTGGAATAAAGGTATGAAAACGCATTTATTACTCTGAAGTCCTTGGTGATTCATGTTGGAGGATTTGACAGGCAAGGAAGGTCATCCCTCAGACTAGTAGATCTTCAGACTAGACAAAAATAAATTTGGCACTAAGTGTGCCAGATCACGGTGATTTCTGCTGTGGACCCCTGACCTCATAGGACAGGAAATTTCCACACACAGATGTTCCATACCTGACAATAATTGGAAGCTTCAGGTTATGTGGCATTGTACAGAAAACATCTAGAATACTGATTTCAAAAAAAAAATCTAGGTATTCAGGCATTATTTAGTCTAAATCTCCATTTAAACTTTGGAGAAATTGTGTTTTTCAGATGTAATAGATACTTATAAATTCACGATATCTTTCTACCTTTTAAAAGTTATCCCAAATTTCAGAAAACATTAAAAATTATAAAGTGTGCATATCCTGGTCATATAGAATATGCTTTTGGCCTTGTTTTATGTGTAAATTTAGTCTGTTACTTCTTTGTCCTTTATATTTTATTATATAAACCTAAATGACAATTTCCTTGTGCTCCTATATTTTTCTCTTTTATGGTAAATGGCTTCATAGTTCTTTGTAAAAATCCAATCATCTCTCTTGTCCATATAAACCATTTTCTCAGAAGAGGCTATTTGCCTTGAGAACTCACATCATTCTTGAAAAATTCTGCTTGTCTCTCCCTTGTGGTTAAAGATAAACTGTTGTACTTCTTGGAAGAGAGAACTCCTGAAATGCTGGCTTATAGGTCAAATAGAAGGACACCATGACTCTGCATTGTGAATGGTCATTTCGTCATAGCTTAGATTAGACAGGATGTGTGGCATCTGGAGAATTGAAATAAAACCCTGAATAACAAACCAGTTGAACTGCGGTAAAATTTTGTAGAGAACTGTACATGTTTTCCTAGTTGCAACAAACTTGAGTCCTACCTTTAAGTGGTATGGTCTTACATCCACACAGCAGAAGAATGGAGTTACCTAGTGAACTAAAAACCAAAAAAGAGTCACAGTGCTAGTTTTTTAAAGGCAGCATGTTATTGAAACATAAAAACCTGTTGTATAATTTCCAGAAGCCACAAAATATTTGTTTCTAGAAATCGGAAGGACCCCTGGGCCACTGATCTGGCTTACCTGGGAGTAGAAAGTGGACGCATTTAGGAATCTCCTTTCTTATGTTTGTTTAAAAACTTGATGCCATCTTACAAACAAATTTACACTTGCTCAAAAGATGTTAAAAAACAAAAAGAAATAGAGTCTGTTTGAGAAGCATGAGTTGGATTATATTGAGATGTTCAGGCCTGAAATGGGGAGGGGGAAAAGTGCACAATGTAGATTATCTACTGATAATGAGAAACATGGTATCGAGGATTTTGCTCTAAGTGTTTGGTTGCCATAGTAGCAAAAAGTCAAGGTAGATACTAATGAGGAACAAAATACCATGTAGTGCTATCAGATAGGATCAGAGTGGCATGAGAGAGTTTTATTTTCCTTCTAATTTGGAAGGAAAAAAGAAAAAAATAAAGAAACAAAAGTGAAGAGTGAGGTCAGCTGGGACAGATTGTAATGCAACTGGGACAGACCCAAAACAGTGAGTGTATTACTTCCGGCTTATTTGGAGAGCTGGGTCTGGCTAAGAGAATCCTGCTCTGAAGTACTAGTGACGGGCTACCTCAGAGCCACCCTCAAAACGGGGGAGAAAAACAAGGGCTGAACCATTGGATCCCGGGTTTGCTGTGCCTCCAATGGACGATGGTCTTAATACAGATAGTCTAAGACAAGAGTTTTGTGTCTAATGGAAACAATAATCAAAGACGTATGTTTGGGTCTTTTTAAATGTTTTTCAAAAGTAGTTATATTTTTAAGTTTTTGGACACCAGTGAATGAAAGATGCATCAAAGTAATAACCTTTTGAGGAAAAATAATTCCTTTGACTTTTAAAACATCATGCACACATCTTGTTTAAGAAACAACAAAATGTGAAAATCTAGGATTTGTTTTAGTCGTGACGGAAGCTCTGTACGTGTATGTGACACCATCGCATGCAGAATATAAATTGTAATCTAGATTAGCATCGATACGTTCCACATACTGTGCTTTTTATTTGTGCTTCACATTTCATGGATTGTCATCAAAACGAAATTCTTACCATTGTGGTCCCTCTCAGAATCCTGTCCCCCTCTGCTCCTCCAACATGTCCCTCACTAGCCCTGCTCCTCTCAGTACAAGAACAAGCAAGAGGGACTTGTGCTTCTTTGAGGATCCCTGGCCTCCTCCCACATTCTGAAGTTAGAGGATGTAGCTCTTGTTTTCTTTTTTTCATATGCAGTATATATAGTCAGTCACAATGTGTCAGTTTCTGGTGTACAGCATGATGTTCTTTCTGAAGCAGTTTTGACTTTCCAGACACCTTTCCCCCAGAGAAACTTGTCCTCCTCCTACCAAAATTCCTGTGCTCAAATGATAATAGAATAGTAATCCTTTTGGTTTTAGCATGGGTATACAACCAAAGAGAGGCAGTGTTTTTGCTTTGGTTTTGCTTAGTACAGGGTTTTGCTTTGACCCCTTTTTGTCTCATTGTGCCACAAGGGACACCATCTATGCATCTGGGTGTTTATGAACTTCTTGTACAAACACACTTGGCCGTACAAGTGAGCATATATATACATAGTCAGTTCCGGCATGCAGTTTGCTTGCCAAGGCATGAGCACTCTCTTAGGGGATGTGTCACCCAAGAGGGTGTACCTTTTTGAAATTTGTGCCAAAGCGCCAATTAGGCTAGCTGGCAGTGGCTTGGTGAGCCTCTGGCCCAAGCAGAGTACTTCTCTGTAGATGTAGTTTGAAACAGCAATAGACAGACCTGGGTATGGATGTGATCGTATCTAGAAAGCCCATTGGAACCTGGTGATTTTTCAGAAGTAAAAGCAATAAAATGATAATCATAAATAAATCTCATTCATTCAGCGTTTACTATATACATTCCTCAGTGCTTTATCTGAATGATCTCAAGATCCCTTTTCATTCTCAAAATAAACTTATGAGACCTGTGGTTTGAATCCTCAAGTTTCAGATGAGGCTTAGGAAAATTAAGCACCTCCTGCAAGGACAAACTTCTATTAAGCGGAAGAAACAGGATTCCCTCTCCAGGCTGACTGATGCTAACGCCAGTACTCTTAATGCTTTGATGTCCCGATGCTTCCAAATGATACAAAACCAAACGTCTAAGAACTTGCCATTCAAAAGTGCCAGTGGCCAAAGTTCCATGAGAAGGTCAGCACCCCAGAAATAATACATCATTGGATATTTGCCTGAGAGATGAGACATGCAAAGAATGGAATTCGATCGGAAGTCACCTCACACATAAGGATTTATAAGTTAATGGTAAAGGCAAATCATTTAGTCATCTAGATAAATGATACCTCCTAAAATGATTATCTAAATTCAATACTCATTCTCTGTAGCTTCTATCCTCAGTTCTGTACAAACACAGAAGAGAAAAGCTAAAACAAAATATATATATATTTTTGAGTCAGAAATAAAATAAAGCAATATATGTATAGGTCAGTTTCTGAACTCTTCTCCTCTGACCTGTGTTCCTTTCTTTATCTCAATAACACATCATCTTGATCACTGTGCCTTTTCTTGTCTTGAAATCGTTCAGTGTAAGTCCTCCAATTTTGTTCTGCCTCTTAAAATTGTTTTTATACGTCCAGGTCCTTTACATTTCCAGATAAAATTTATAATTGTTTTGTCAACTTCTGTAAAAGTAATTGAATCTCTATTAGGATTGCATTATTTATATATATATATATATGGACATATATTTGAGGAGAAACAGTTTCCTAACAATAATGCGTCCCCCAATCCACAACCATGATGGATACCTCCATTTTTTAAATTTCTCTGACCAATCTTTTGTAAATTTCAAAATATAACTTTTTCACGTATTTTGTTATTTCATGCTGGTGTTTGATATTTAGTAGAATTTGTTGCTTATTGTTTATTAGAATTTATAGATGACATTTTATATAAGTTTTTGCTAGCAAATGGAAATTCAGTTGATTTTTGTATATCAGCCTTGCATCCTGTGTTCTTACTGTTTACAGTAACTTTTTATGGATGTCCTAGGAGTTTCTTCAAATGTGATAATATTTGCAAATTAAGACAGTTTTATTTCTTCCATATAAATCTATATGCCTTTCATTTCTTTCTCTTGCTTTATTGCACTTGATAGGATCCCCAGAACAATGTTGAATAGAAATGGTAAGAATAAGATACCATTCCTTATTCTTGATTTTAGGGGAAAAAATTCAGTATTTCACATTTAAGAATGATGTTATCTCCAGTTTTCATAGATATCCTTTCTTAGATTGAAGAAGTTTCTTATATTCCTGGTTTACTGAGAAGTTTATCTTAGGTATTGAATTTTATCAAAAGGCTTTTTAGTATATGATCCTCTTTAGAAATGCATAAGGCTTTTTTATAATGCTCGTATGGTAAATTTATTTTGATTGGATTTTGAATGTTAAACAACCTTGCATTCCTGTAATAAACTTATTTAGACATAATATATTACCCTTTTCATATTTTGCTGAATTCAGTTTGCTAGTAATTTGTTAAGGGTTTTGCATCTGTGTTCAGGAAGGATATATTGTTCTCCTGTTTTCTTTTCCTGTAATGTCTTTGAGAGATTTTAGTTGGAAGATCACTCCTCCTCCTGTGTTTTGTGGAGAAGTGTGTGTAGATTTGTTATCCTCTCCTCCTTAAACGTTTGGTAGAAATCACCGGTGAAGGCATCTCGGCCTGGGGTTCAGCGTGGGAAGGCTTTTAACTATGAAACTGATTTATTTAAGGGATACAGGCTCATATAGGTTATCTATTTCTTCTTGAATGAACATTGGTAGTTTGTATCTTTCAGAGATTTTGTGTTTTTTTTTCACTTAAATTGACAAAATTGTTGGCATAAGGTTGATGAAACTATTCTCCTGTTATACTTTTTTAACATCTGTAAGATTTGTAGGGAGAGCTTCCCTTTTCATTTCTGATATTATAATTCATATTTTCTCTCTCTCTCTCTTTTTTTTGGTTTTGTTTGGCTAGAGATAGAGTAATTTTTTGCTCTTTCAAAGAAACAACTTTAGGTTTCGTTTATTTTTTTGTTTTGTTTTCTGTTTTATTGCTTCTCTTGCTTTTCTTTCTCTATGTTATAGTTAAGGGGAGTGAGATTATAAATCTTAGACCTTTCATATTTTCTTATATAAGTGCTTATAAATAGGAGTTTTCTCTAGATACTATTTTAGCTGAATTAAATACATTTTGATATTTATTTTCTAATTCACTCATTTCAAAATAATTTTTGAAGCCCAGGTTCTAAGCTAGGAATCCTCTGTGATCTCTACCTTGACTCTAATAGCCTATCAGCTTTTAATCCTCTCAGTTCCACTTCTGAGATACTGACCAGTCACAGCCTCTCCCAGTGTCACCACCCTAGCCAAGGTTCAGTTAGTTCACCACTGGTCTCTTGCAACCCCTTTAAATAATTTTTCCAGTCTCCCGTTTATCCCCATTCACTTTATCTTGTCCATATAAGATGTCTAATAATTGAAAATGAAAACTCTTAGTAGGCATCTGTTTTCGCAGGGCTATACTTAGATACTGAAGAATTAAGGCGAATCAGTCACAAACCCCACCTTTTCAGAAATCTGATCTTGTTCATTCCCTTTCCTCCCAAATATTAAAGACTTACTGATTTTTTCCAAAGTAGTGCCGATTCTCTCTTACAATACTTAAGGCCCCTTTGTGAAGCTGTGGAGGCTTTTTTTTACTTTAAATAATCTTTATTTTCAAATCTAACATGAAAATACGAGGTAGATAGAGCAAATTGACTCCACGACAAGAAAGATAAACAGGCTTCCAGAAACACCGTGGCCACGTCTCCTCCCCACTCCCACCGCACTCTCTCACTTCCACCGCCCCTGACAACTCCCAGCTGGGCCCAGCCGCGCCCAGCCGCACTCTCAGCCGGTCCAGCTCGGCCGCACTGCCACTCTAAACACCTCTTTCATGCTTCAGACCAAAAGACTGGTTTGGTTTTGTCCATGTGTCTGAGGAAGAGAACACTTAACTGGGAACATATTCACCACCTCTTATGGAAGAACTTTAAATGTCTTTTTTATAATTGGAAAGTTCTTGAGGAAAAATGATATATGTTAAATCTCTTTGAAAATCATGACTTACCTTCAGTGGATAGGAATGCTGTAGAAGAGATTTAGCTTTGATTGAAAAAGAGGAAAACAGATAACTGATAACACTGCCAGATTTTGAAGTGTGAAATTTCTTAAGTAGTATGTTCTAACCACTGGTGTGCTAGAGTTCCAGACAGCTGACTATTAGTGTCTACTCCTGATCAGCTCTGTGTCCAGTGGCATCATGTTGGCCTCTTGAAATCCGCCATGGTGGAAGTAAAAATCAGCAAATCCTTTCCAATCAGGACATTCCCTCTGATCAGAGGGCCATTGGTTCAACATTGATACCAATGCTCTTGACAAAATTCAACCTCGTGAAATAATTCCATTAGTATATCTGCGTAACATTTAAGAATTAGAATAAAATGTATTTTTTCCTATAACATTAAACTCTTTCCCTAAGTCCACATTCAGTCACTTAGATACCCTAAACCCTGAAAAGACTGCACACTGCCCAACAATACCAAATCATGACAATATGTGTAAGGAAATCCAGCTAATGTCTTTCTCAGCTCTGTGGGCAAGAAATAAGTTTGATACTTTGTTTTTGAAATTATCACGTTGTAAAATGTTATGCCTTTGCCTTTTTAATGACTAAAATACCTGGTTGATATTAAAAATTAAATTAAAAATCTATTTAGAAAGGAAGACTGACCCATGTATTTTCCAGTATATGGCTCGGATGGATAGATGAATGGATGGTTAGATAGATATTGTGTCTTTTAATTTCATTCTTAAATTAACATTGTAAGGAAGATGTTAGTCTTCCCATTTTTATATTTGAAGAAAGACTCAAAGAGCTTAAGTAAATTATCCTTATACATGTTTAGAGCTTTGATTTTATTCCATCTGACTGAATGCGGCTCTTCTATATACTACTTAAACACACACTTCTTTGGGTGTGGCTCCTTAAAGTCACTTACAAGTAGAGAGATATGGTGATTAGTCCACAGAATAAGTTAAAGCTGAATTAGCAGATTGACATGGCAACATGTTTGATTTTCTATAACATTATATATACACACGTGACACAAACGGCCCCCTTGAAGAGAGGCACTTTTCTTTATTGTTGTTTGACCCGCTTGCTCTCTTTCCTAGTTTGGCTCCATTTATGGTATCTAGAGATACTCAGAATATGTTTATTAAGTGAATCAATGAAAGATTAATAGTATTCTTAAGTTCTTTCTGCAATTACTTCATGATAGCACTGTTCTTTATTTACTGTTTGTAGACATATGAAGCGGGTCCACTTATATTACTTCATTTTAATCTCACAGCTGAGTGAAGAATTGATTCAGCTTATGGATGGAGGACAAATACTTTACTTAAATGTATTCAGTTATTTAATGTCAGGGACAGAATTATAGAGCCAGATGACTTCTTTGTCACGCTCTACATGCTTATTTATTCTGCAAACCATGAACACATTTCTTTGAAATTTTATTCAAACTTTAATACATAATTTTACATCAAAATGATTACTTTAGCAATTAATAAAACAACTAAAATCTTACTAACTCTTCCTTTTAATCAACTCAGATGTTCCTGTATGCTCAATTTCCTCCGTTAATGTGATGGCAGTTTAGAGTTAAGTGCAAATGAGCCAAGAATCTAACATGGAGGAAGAGGAATTTAGAAAGAACTCTCTGGCACCTTGTCATGCCAGAGACTTCAGACACCTGAATCACTGTTGGAACTTTCTGGAATGGATTCTAAGCTGATACTCTTTTTTTTTTTTTTCATTTTACATCAGTTTTATTTTGAACTGAGCCGTACCATTTTTTGAAATGAAATTTGATCGTAGTGAACTCTAGCTTATCTGCAAAGGTTTTACTTATTTTTAAAACTGTATACTGTCCTCTTCCTGTCACTTCCAGGCTGGGTCCAGGCCTGGTAACAGGAGATTCTTGTTGAGAGATCAGGACAAGATGGAGAAGTATTTGAACAGCAGCACCTGGGCAAATGCTTTACTAAACCACTATCTCACAATCTTTTAAAATTAAAATTACTTCATAAAATTAGAACCATGCAAGTTGGATTGAAGGAGTAAGGGTACATTGACAACACAGTGTTACTTAGCCATTTAAAAGAATGAAGCTGACTCAGATAACCTGGAGTGATTTGCAATTTTCATAAGCTACTGATGAGTAAAAACAGCACACAGAGATGCATGATAATTATTTTGAGTATACTCCTCTAAGTAATGGAAAATATCCCATGCAAGCTTATCTATGGGTATGTGGCTCTAAGAGAACGGAACATAGAGATTTTCACCCTCGGATGATTTAGACACATTACCTAGGGCTCCTGGTTGGGATTGTGGGGAAGGGAGCGTATGGAGGGTGGAATGGAGGGAACTAATAAGGAAGAGGAGGCAACTACAGAAAAGGAAATAACACAAAATTGTATAAATGATCACATCTGTGTAAAATGTTATGTGTGTAGAAGTATATATGTGCATTAGAAATAACCGAGGAACAAAAGAAAGAGAGCATACGTACCAACTAATAAAAAAGGACAGCTGAGAATCTGAGCACCTAAGAATATTGAACAATGACTGTTTCACAGTTCTATGGGGCTGCAAATAATGGGTATATAGGTGAGATAATATTTAGCTTTTCCTTCATATCATTTCATGTGTATTGTTTAAATCAAGAAATTCAAATATTTTCTTATATTCATATATACATTCATATATACGTCCATATATACATCATACAGTCAAAAGAGAATATAGCTGAAAATGATTATTTTTCTAAGCATTTTTTTCATGCATAGAGTACAAAAACAGGACTGTCTACATTTTGGTGGAATATAATTTTTGAAACCAAAGTAAGTCTTATTTATGTCATAATGGTACCCATTATTACATGAACATTTGCTGTATCACCTATAATTATTTTCAGCTGTTTGAGAGTTTCTTTTTCAGTTGAATGTACTTTTCAAAGCAACTAATTGGTAACACTTCCTTTACCAAGCTTTGAAATGATCATCAAATGGAAGAACATGCATATGTCATAAAATATTAGTTTTATATTATCGCGTGCTCTCTAATTATCTCTGTGTTCGCTTCTTTGCTGGAAGCATGTTTTTCTCCTTACACAGTCATTAATTTTCCTAAGTACGAATTTAAAGCATCTCAAAATTATTTTCTTTTGGTATTTCACACTCCCCACCAGCAGGGTTGCCCAATTCAATGACGTTGGAGGTAAAAAACTGAATTAATTAGTTCCTGGATAAATACAATAACAACGTATTTAGTTTTTAGAGAAACAAATAAAAACTCAGCTGTATGTAGTGAGAATGAAAATACATTCTACCTGTAGTACAATTCCTCTCTCTTTATTTAAGACCTGTAGATATCATCACACCAAAATATTTGCTGGCTGATACCAAACAAGGAAAGTAAAGAATTATTTCTCTTATAAGTCAGAGTATATAATGTTGTTAGATATTTATAGCATACAAGTCTTTGTATCTTCATAACTAAAAATTCACTATTCTCTTTTGTAAAAGAATGTGAACTGGAGTCTTCCAGTGTATACTAAATAGTGTGTAATGTATCCATATTAATTCCTAAAAAGACTATAATTCATTAAAATATAAGATTGAGATAAAAGGACATTAAACATAAAAATGTTCAGGACTTTAGATATGTTGTCTTATCTTATAATGAATGACATTTGCAAAACTAGTTTCCATTTGGATTTGCCTTTTCTGTTTTGATCAGTAGCAAGAAATTGTTTCTATAAATTAATATAATTTTTTAAAAATTCCAAGGTCATAAATAGTAATTATCGTGTTTTGTTTTAATTGATGTTTTGAGTTAGGAGACAATCTTAAATAAGGGTGCAGAAGTCAGTCCTAGAAAATAAACACAAGTATCAATAAAAATGTCAACGGAGAACTTATGATTAGGTCAGTAGTGTCCCTTATACACTGGCGGTTCCTGGCGTCTCATCACAGGGAGACGAATTCCTCCCCCTCTTCTCTTCTAGTGCTTGTTCTTAGGGAAACGGCTCCCCCGTATAGCGAAATGAGTGCATGCTTGGGAATCAAAGGACCCTTCAGTAATTAAATCCCTGTTAACACTAACTCAATGGCAGGACTCGGACAAGTCCCAAAATCTGATCAGTGTCATTTTTGGTGTTCTTCGTTTTGTGTTTTTTGTTTTGTTTTGTTTTTGCTTTCCTGTAAAATAGGAGAAAATCATATCTACCTCACATGGTTGTTAGCATTAAAACAATATAATGCATCTGCACATAAACATGGTATTTTTCCCATCTTAACTAAGCTCTTTCTTTACTTTATCTTTACGTCATTTCCACTCATACAACTTCCCATTTCTCCACTCCTTTGTGAAGCAACATTCCTTGAAAGAGATTTCTTTGGTTGGAATCTTCAATTATTCTCCATTTCCTCTTTAATTCACTCCAACAAAGCTTGCACCCTCTCCACAGAAACCTCTCTTGTCACATCTGCATTGATGACTATATCCCTAAATTCAGAAGTCAGTGTCCAATTTTCATCATGCCACTGTGGATCTCTCCTCCTGCAAGTACTTTTTATTTATGTAGCTATGATGACATCGAATTCTCCTGATTTCCTTCCTGCATTAAAGACTGCTGCTTCTCAGTATCTTTTGCTGTTCCTTCTCACCTCCCCAATTTCTTCATTTTGGGGTGCCTCCAAGCTCAGTTCTTGGACATCTTCTTTATCCACCTTGGTGACCACACCCAGTGACATGTTTTAAATACAGTTTCTATGCTGGCGGTTCCCCAATTTTTTTCTTTCTGGTGTATATCCCCTCCTGAACTCTCCAGACTTATACATCCAGCTGCCTTCTAAACATCTGGGGGTATTTAATAGATGTCTTAAACTTAAGTAGGACAATACTGACCCCCTAATTTCCCCTCCCACAGTTTTCTTTATCCAGACTTTTTCCCCATTTCAGTTAGTGGCTGTAGTCTCCACCCCATGTTCAGACCCCAAATTTTGAAGTCATCATTGATACATCCAATCAATTGGAAATACTTTCAGCTCCAACTTTAAAAATAGCCAAAATAAAATATCACTTCCTCTGCTATCACTCTAGTGCAGGCCACCATCTTTCTCTCTTGGATTGTTGCTGTATTGTCCCTAAGGTGTCTCTCTGTTCCTCTTCTTGTCCTCCAATGTTTCTTTTCAGTCCAGAATAATAATTTTTTTGAAACTTGAAGTCAGATCATGATTTTGATCTGCTCTGATCCCACTAATGTCTCCTGTTTCACTCAAAGCAAAAAGTAAAGTCCTTAAAATGGTCTTCAAACCCTACAAAATCTGGTCTGGCATTAATTTTTGGACTTTTTTTGCAACCACTTTTTCTCTTTCATTTATCTCCAGCTACATTGTCTTCCTGGCCATTTAGAGAATACCTCTACACGTTGCTACCTAAGATCTCTGTGGTCTCGTTTCCATTCCCAAGAATGCCTTACCTCCAGATATCAGCGTGGTGTGCTCCTTTGTTTCCTTTACACCTTTGTTCCCTGACCTCGCAAGTGCTCAGCACTTTTTACCTCCTTCCCCAACTTGATTTATTTCGGTGGCACCCATCGCCTTGTTACACACTGGATCATTTACCTTCCCAACAAGATCAAGAGTGCAAACGCCATCTGGGTGAGGATCCCGGTCTACTTTGCTCTCTGCTCTGTTCCCAGAATAGTGTCCATTGTATAATAAATGATCAATACACATGTATTGATGAAATGAATGACTGAGTAATAAACTACTTTGTGAAATATAAAGCACTAGGAAAACAGAGGTTAATATGTTTTTCCTGGGATTACAGGAAACTATTTACAGTAACTAAGCATCGATTTAACTAATCAGCTCTGGAACTCTGGTACATTGCTTTGGGAAGTACATAGGTAGTAGGGACACAACGATGTCTGTCTGCTATATTTACACTCACTTACTATATATGATATACACAGTATTTATCTTGTCTACTATAATTACATTCAGTTATTATATACAATATACATAATATATATCTTGTCTACTATATTTGCTCTCAATTATTAACAGTTTGCCCTGCTGTTAGAATTCAAACATTTTGAGAGCAAAGACAATAAAAAAAATAGGCCAGATCAACGTTAGGTGACAATATGTTAGGTATTGGTTTTCACCATTGTGCCCGATTGAGTGGGAATATATTCACAAGAAATGCTGTGAACTTCAGCAACGGTTTGAAGAATCAAACTAAAACTTCTAGCAGGTTTAGAGAAAGATAATGTGGGAGTTTTCTTTAAAGTGTTTCTTATATTGCTCTGAAAACTAAACCTTTTTTACAAGGGATCTGCACTGGTTGTGACAGAGAATTTGTATAGTTATACTGCTGTGAGTGACAATGGCAGTGCCCAGCAGCTACATTCAATTTTTATTGACTGTTTCTTATTCCCTGTTACATGGCTCAAAGCTCTTTATCAGACATTATGTGCAGAATCTTAAATACCATGGATGAGGGCAAGGGGTACAGTTTGAGTGACAGGATTCCTGTTATTTCTTATATTTACTTTGAAAGCCTGAACAGAAGACTTTCCTGGCAGAAGATGAACTATAACACAATATTTCTAAAATAAGAGTTTGATAAAATTATTGTTCTAAGAATGGGGCTGGAAGAAAAGATGACGATATTTTTTCCCTCTCACTGTAACCACAGCAACCTCAATTGTGACTTTGTATTGGAAGGCTTTCATAAAGCACTTAAGCTTTGCATGGGGAAGAGGAAAAGGGGAAAAGTAAACATGGGAACATCCCCTCTCTCCATCTCAGCCCTTAGTGTCTTAGTTCTGCAGTCATATTTCCAGGGCTGTTACCACTGTCTTCTTGCTGTTTTTCCCAATTCCAGGTTCAATTCTTCCTATTTTCCATGAAGCTGTCAGAGTGATTTTCCTAGAACAAATATGGGTTTGTCTTCCTCTGTTTTAAGTCTTTAAATGCCTCTATATATATACAGTCAGTGTAGAACACAAGGGTTCCAGGAGCTTACCTCCCCAATCTGAAGGTGATGATGGTGATGAAGATAATGATAACAGCTATCATATGTTGAGCATCTTATTCCCCTAGACTGTGAAAATATTTCAGATGCCTATTTCATTTAATCTTCACTAGAAGATTACACAGTAATTAATATTCTCTTCTCTAACAAATGAGACTTGGATAAGTTATTTAATATGTTCCAAGTCACCCAGATACTTGGTGGTAGGTCAGTGCTGTGACCTTGTCTGTTTTCAAAGTTTATGTTCTTTCCTCAACAATCATACCTTACAGCTTAGTCGATAAACCTACATGGAGGTCCCCAGATGCTTCTCCAGGTGCCTTTGTGCACTTGGCTTTCACTGTCCGAAATTCTCTCTCCCCTTGGTCACTCGGAAAGTCATTATTCATCCGTCAAACAACGCCTTTTTCTCTGAAGCTCTCCCTACTAGCCTTCCTGCTTAGAGGCGTTTAGGTAATCAACTCCCTCCACTGCCTTCAATGAATTCTCTCTACAACTCTGTTATACCATCCAAATTATCACATTAATGATTAAGCTTTGCATATCTGACTCAGTTTTTGGACTATGATTTCCCTCAGGGCAAGTATCATGAATTATTCTTTATACGCCTTATGCATTCTATGAAAGTGATTTTCAGAAATTCCAAAACATTATAATGAAAGTATAAGAAAAAATACTTTGGAAACAGTTGCATTTTGCATGTTTTGAGCATTGCACCACCTACTGTTGAGAGATTTTTATCTCCATTTAGTCATGGAAACCCCTACTTACGTTTTTAATCCACGCTTTTGGCTTTTCTGAATTGAATTCTCTGAGGCTCCATTTCCCTGAGGTTCTTTGCTAATCAGGGTATTTCCCTTATGTTGTCATGTGTACCTACTTGTGCTTGTGGGGCTGCTGATAGGCCTGAGAACTGTTGGTCTTCTTCTGATGCTCACTTGTAATTCAGGGTTCACTGGGGAAAATAAAAGGATGGTACCATCTCAGTTAACAGAAATTTCCACAAAAAAACTATGAGAATGAGTAGCCTTTACTAGAGGTAGCACGTTGCTCTTGTGAATGCTGCCTCTTAGATGGTCAAGGCAGAAAGGACATGTTCACTCCCTCTGCTCAGTTATATCCAGTTGTCTGCTGCTTGCCTTAGGATGGTGATTTTAGAAGGCACGTCATGGTTCTGTTTTCTCTGACTTCCTTGGCTTCCCTTGGTCTACGTTACCCTAAATTGTGTACTTCAGCTCTTTTTTTTTTTTTTTTTTTTTTTTTTTTTTTTTTGTCAAAAGGAACCTTCAAGTCTCTAATATGTAGGCATGAGAAGTGAATAGATTCTCCTGGCCCTGTAATTTGGAGTAGGAAGGAATAGGTGCTGTTACTAGGAAGACCACCCTCACTGATTAGCCAGGTTAGACTACAATCTCTCCTTTGGTGCCCCAAGTTTAAAAGTTCATGCTACAGAGACTGAGTAAAGAATAAAATGTTTAATGCAAAAAACGAGAATCGCATTCTAGCTATTCCTGTAAAAAGGAAAAGAAGAGAGAAAGCTAGAGGCTTAAGCTTTGCATCTTTTGAAACTATTTGAGGATTACAAAGGCAAATATTTGTAGTTTTGGATGCACATACATTCAATAAATAATTTATAATGGTTTATGAGTACTTAATATAAGCCTGACATTATGGTAGGTGCTTTAATTACTAAAATAAATAAGATTAATTTCGTCTGTCAACAATCTTTGGATTGTAGTTGAGGAAACAGACATATAAAAAAGATGATTATAACACAATGTGGAGACAATTAAATACACCATCTTATTGCAATGCAGATCAATCCTTCCAGAATAATCTTAAAAAAAAAACAAAGCAAAAACATGTTTTTCTCTAGTTTTAAACCCTTCAATATGTTTCTGTTGTCTAATGGGTAAAAGTCAAACTCATCCTGAGGTCATATGTGATCTAGACCCTGAATACTTTTCTAAACTTCTTCTTTTTTGTTTTTAATTGAAGTATAATCTGTTATAATCTGTCAATTTCTGGTGTACAGCATAATATCCCAGTCCTACGTATATATACACATACCCATTTTCATATTCTTTTTCATTAAAGGTCTAAACGTATTTTTTTAAAATTTAATTAATCAACTTTTTTTGTTTGGTTTTTTGGGGGTATTTAGTTTTATTTATTTATTATTTTTATTTTAATTTTTAGTAGAGATACTGGGGATTGAACCCAGGATCTCGTGCATGCTAAGCATGCACTGTGCCACTAAGCTATACCTTCCCCCTCTAAACTTATTCTTAATGAACTTCTCTAAGACTCCATGTTTCAACCACATCAAGATACTCTGCTTGCAATAATTTCATCTTCCTCTGAAATAATATACAAAATTATTTGCTATGATCAGGATATACATATATATTATATGTGCAGGATATGTATATTATATGTGCCTATGGGTGTGTGTGCATATGTATACGACTGACTCCCTAACTCGATTTTAAATGCTAAAAAAAAAAAACTCAAGACTTAGATTAATTCTAAATTTATTCTTTTCCCTGACCCAACAGATAACAGTTGTAAACACATATGAAGTCATACTGTACAATATTTAGAGTGAAGAACAAAAAAGCAACAAAGAGGAAAGAAAAATTAGTAGAGAACAAAGGTGAGGGAGAAAAAGAATGATGTTTTCAGCTCCAAAGACTGAGACTTTCTGTAACTGCATGCACTGTCCTAAACAGTTGCTGCTAGTCACGTGGCTATTTAAATATACATTTAGCTCAATCATTAAATAAAATTCAGTTTCTCAGCCAAACTAGCCATACTCTATGTCCTTGCTATCTTTATGAGACCAGCAGCTGCCAGACTGGAAAATGTAGAACATTTTCATCCCAGGAAAAAATTCTGTTGGACAGCACTGATACACAGTCTCGAATCTGTGCACAGAAGAGAAGCTGGTTGTGTGTTGAATTAACCCTGTATTTGTGATAACTTTACTAATCCTCTTTCGGCTACAGAAAAACCATATTTTAACGATGCAGGCCTGCTATCTGGTCACATAATATACCTCTTCACGCACATACCCTCTTCGATTGACAGAAGAAGACCCAATAGCCAAAGGAAGATTGTTAGTCAATATTAATCATTCATAATTATTTATCTTCTAAGAGGTGCTTGGCTGTATAAAACTTAATATATCTTAAACATAAAATTAATATTGGGGTGACAGATTTCTGACATGTATACTAAATTTTATATTCATTCTATTAAAATGGGTATTTAACCCATGAGAATCATCTGTTTATGAAAAAATGAAAGGTGAAAAATTAACAGCTTGTTAAGGCACCAAGATGATTGTGGTAAGAATATTGAAAAATACTTATAAATATTTAGGCAGGTGTTCACTAAAACAGTATTTTTGTTTCACCATTTACTCAGCATTAATACTCTGCCTAAGAGTGGGCATGCTTAGGGGAGGTAACTGTTTTGATAAGAATGGCTCAAAATGTGAATCTTAGGAAACGGCTAAACATTCTGAAGGATTTCTCATCTGAGAAAATAAGATTTGAAAATCTGTGATTGATTGATTGATTGATTGATTTAGTATATATATTTTTATTGAAGTACAGTCACTTTACAATGTTGTATCAATTTTTTATGTACAGCACAATGCTTCAGTCATATAGGAACATCCATATATTCATTCTCATATTCTTTTTAACCATAAGTTACTACAAGATTTTGAATATAGTTCCCTGTGCTGTACAGTATAAAGTTGTTGTTTATCTATTTTATATATAGTGGTTAGTATCTGCAAGTCTCCCAATTTAATAAAGTCCATAATCAGGCCATTAGGTGTTACAAGCACTTCTTTGTAGGGAGTTGTTGTGGATCAAGTTAAAGCAATATTTGCCCTATGTTATTTAGATGGATATCATGTCTAGGATCACTAGTAGAGAAGTGATGGCAGAGTTCAGTGTCCTTTTGTTGTGAAAGAAATTAATATAGTGTACTTTGAAGCTATGAAACTGAATTTTAAGAATATAGTGCTGCTTGCTCTGATAGTTTTGAAATCTGAAGTAGCTGTTAATAATGTCACCCTAAATCAGGTACAGTTTTGAATGTTGAATGCAGCTCTTGTAATTTGTGTATAGTATATTACACCTTAGGAAAGCAAAAAGGGTAAACCTGTATATATTTTAAGCATCCAGGTTGACTATCTAGAATTTTTTAAGTGACTTTTATTTTGTATTAAAGTTCTGTGAACTTTATTTTTATTCAAGGAGAATGTATTCCATAATAACATAAGAAAATCATGTTAGGTATTCTTTGGGCTATTGTACAGTTTTTTTCTTGTTGTTATTTTTCAGTGATAGATTTATTTAAGGAATGTCCATTTTTTTCAGTATTTGGAATCTTTCACTTTAGATGCCTTTTTTATTTTTTTTTAATTGAAGTACAGTCAGTTACAATGTGTCAATTTCTGGTGTATGGCACAATGTTCCAGTCATGCATATACATACATATATTCGTTTTCTTACTCTTTTTCATTAAAGGTTATTATTACAAAATATTCAATATAGTTCCCCATGCTATGCAGAAGAAACTTGTTTTTTTTAATCTATTTTTATATATAGTAGCTAACATTTGCAAATCTCACCATTTTTTCTTCTATTTTTAAAGTGTTCACAATAATCTCACCTGCTCTAGTTATTCCCTGTCTCTGAATTAGGAACAATGGTGGGCCTATTTTTTTTCCTTCCTTCCTCTCTTTATTTTCTTCCTCTCTCTTTATGAAGATTTAGTGAACACCTGCTCTGTGCCACAAACTATAGTAAGTGTTGGGTTATCAGCAGTAAACCAGAGAAGTTCTTTGCCTTCTTGGAACTTACCACATGGTACAGACAAATTAAAAATTTATAATGAGGTGTAGACATAATTCTCACATCATATTATATCATAAAGGCAAATTAATACCACAATTAATAAAGCTACAGCTGCCAGAGGAATCCTCTAATGCTCTCTAAATTGGATTCTTCACTGTATCATTTAGTTTGCTATAATTTGCAACCAGGAGAAAATTCAAGTCACTTTGCTTTAAAAAAAAAAAAAAAAAAGACTTAAATTACTTCCATAATAAAAAGTCAACAGGGAGGGTGTGGTTCCATCAAGGGTCTCAACTTTGCTTTGTCCCTTGCTGGCATCTCTCATGCTAGAGCTGTTCTGGTGTCAGAACAGCACCTCCTGCAACCAGAGAAGAGAGAAACTTTTTCAGAAACTCTGATCCGTCTTGCTAATTCTCAGCAATATAAATTAGGTCAGATACTCACCAATTATTGTGTCAGTCTTAATAAAATGCAGGGCACAACAGCAAAAAAGAAAGGGAAGTTCCTAGTAATTAACTCGGGTACTCCTGGCAGAAAAATGAGGCAATGAAAGTTGGGGAGGCAATCAAGATTCATTCTTTCCAGCACAACTCACAGGATACTGAACATCAAATACCACAAGCTGCCCTAACTCTGAAGGTGGGGAAATAAAGGGCAGTACTTTTAGAAAGGGCTGGGTTTTATGGTCCTTCTTTTATAAGAAAATGAGAGTATAAAATATTATATTACATGCTGTCCAGAAAATTGTTTATCATTTTTAAAACATTTATTTTTCCATTCTAGTTCCTAGGTGGACTTGCATGTGGAAAAAAAAAAAAAAACCTTTGACATTGAACTATTAGAAGATTTACCAAATTCAACACCAGCTGATCCAATCCAAGTACCTTTAATGACCGCATATGTGGCACTACGTGGTCCAAAATCTCTTTGCCACATCTTGATACAGACCAGGAGTGAGCATATACAGCCAGAGCTTCAGAGGTGGTAAGTGAACACTGTACATGGATTGCTATTGACACTACTGTTACTGTTCTTGTTTGGCCAATCAGTCACTGCTAGACTTTGACTAATTTACATAATAACTATGGGGTTCAGTGTCATGATCTCATTGGACTATGGAGACCCAGTTATGTAACTAAAACCATTTCAGTGGGCACAAATCAAGATAATGTACATAAAGTCACGTGGACATATAGTACACAAATATGAAGTAGTCATATTATCTATTGGTTAATAATATGAGCTATAAATCTGGGCTCTCAAACATTAAGAAATATGTTTTGCATGTGTCATAGATTATATATTGTAGTAGAAGCATTGGTCAAAATTGTTAAGAAGTAATTGCCTCAAGTATCACTCTGGGAACTGGCTGTTCTCCTCAATCTGAGTCTAGAAGTATTCTTTCTAGATTATTAAGGTTGAGTGAAATTAAGTGTTTTTGATGCAAAATATCCCACTTAAGGAGCACAGATGCCTTCCTTACCTGCACACCAGTGAGAGCAGTGGGAGGTCCGTGCTCAGTGATGGAAGGGGGCAGAGGGATGTGTTCCTGTTGAGAGCTTCCTAAGTCAGGTGCCATATGGGCCTACTGACATTTGAAAATGTAGCTTTGTTTTTGTTTTTTTTTTTTCACACAGCTTTTTCTTTTCTGGCATTGAAGTGTTATATTCATTTCCCTAAAGAAGCAACAGGGAAATGAACTGTAACAAATACTGTTTATTTCTGGAATGAGCACCCTCAAGTCCTAGAGAATGGCCTGGGATTAGAGAAATCACTGATATTCTTAAAATAATTCATGTCTCCACTGAACAAAAGAGCAGAAAGCACGATGGCTGTTGTAAACAACAATTATGATTTTAATAATTGCGTTATTGAAGTGGTTTAAGTTCTTTGCAATGATAACACAGAAAATTTAAATAAATCCATAGAAATAAAGGTAGTTTTAAAAAGAATTAGATGAACCTGAAAAAAGGTTAATTTCATATTCTTTAGATGACAGCTTGGGTCAAGTGGTTAATGTTTTTAATTGATCTTTGAAGAGAACCCTGAAGCATAAATCCAGTTAAGATTTACATGGGTGCATGCATAAAAACATATAAATTTACTTGATATTTTATTAAAATGAGAAGATGTTCTGGAATTTAGCAATTTGAATGTACAGAAACGAGTATCTTTAGATAACCCAATTACGGATTGCTTAAAATAATTTTATAATAATACCATTGCTTGTCACGTATACAGAATGCTAGTACATCTGGTTGTGAATAGTTCAGTTATAATTAAAAGTATTCTACTAAAAATTCATCATGAAGATATGTCCAAATTAGTCAACCCTTTTTCCTGTGTTTTTTCCTTACCAGTCAAATTCTTTTCTTTTCTGTCTCTCAAGTGTGAATATAGTACCATTCATTTATTTTTAAGGGAGTTATTCCTTTAATAGAGAGAGATGAAGGAACTTAAGGCTTAAAGTTGAAGAAACTGGCCTAACTCAGTCAGCTAGTTAATATCAAAACCAGGACCAGGTATTCAAGCCCCCAGTTTTCTGTTCTCTTCCCTGCCATATGTTACTATGCATAAAATGAGCCTAGAAATAATTTAAGCCAACTTTCTACTCAACATATGAATTCAGATTGCGGTCGTGTGAAAAAGGGGCCATTCTTTCTTGGATTGGAGATCGACATACTTCCACTTATTTCATTTTTAGATAGTTCTGAATTATTAAGTCCCTTCTAATACTAAGCTGACAGTTGCCTTTGGACAACGATCATTCATTGCTTCTGCATTTACAACCTAGTACAAAAAAGAACACGTACTTTCAGGAAATAAAAGTCAGCTCTTAATTAACACCTCCACCCCCCCTCAACTCAGTATCTCCTTTTTCACCAGAACACATCCATCAGTCATTCTTTATACACGATGCAGTGGGCCCTCAAGGATAACCTGTTGAAAGTAATTGAAATGAATTATTTATGATGTTTTCACCATTTCTTAAATATAATTCTTCAATTGCTCACCTGGAATTTTGACCCTGGAACAACAGCAATCAAAAAAAAAAGAACTCAAAAAACCAAACAAAAAACCAAACATAATTCTAATACGATTTGCCCAGTAAAAAGAGCAGTGAGATTTTTAATTAAGTTGTCTTGGTTTTGTAGTAAGGCATGTAAATGCTGTTCTTGCTGATCCTTTTGTGACCTGTAATGTGCATTTGTCAGATGAGTCGTGTTCACAGAGGTGGTCCTTTGGCAAAGAACAGAGAGGCTCCAGCCACGAAGTGACCGCAGGATTATGACTTCCTAAAACACATCAGCTATACTTCATCTAATACCTTGAATGTTTACTATACTAGGCTCCACGATTGAAGACTGCTGTTTTAAGAGGCATGTCCCAAAGGAATTTGCTTGTCTCTCTGTAAACCCTGTTTATTACCTGTCTCTCACGTGAACTAATATTAGAACCAAGCCAGCTTGCCTGCCTTGAGTTTCTTCCTTAACTCATCCTCCACATTGACAATAGGTTATTTTTAGAATATACATCTTTTTATGTTTTTGCTACAGGTAGAACCTGAGTTTAACATACTTAAAAAATTGATAAAATTCAGGGAATTGGTCAGATTATGTAGGGCATTGATTGTCAGATCCAAGGCTGGGATAAATCATGTAGGTAATGGAAAATTATTAAAACTGTCAAAACGGGAAACAAAAATAATAAAAATTTTGACCTAAGAGGATTATTCTGGCAGTATTTACAGAAAAAAATTTACAAAAGCTAAGTTGGAAGCAAATCAAATAGAAAATTTTGTTCTCTCCTCTGTTATAGACAGGCTGGGGCAAATAATATAAAGAATTTAATCCTCTACTTTCTCACCCATAAAACAAGGGTGATTCCACTATTTTACAAAAAAAAATCTATTTATGTGATATTCCAAAATAAATGCATTATCCCTTCAGCGAAAAGATAAAAATTATAGTGAAAGTATAATGTACTCAACTTGTTAATATAATTATATAAATATACACATTTCAACATTATAGCTTCTCAAAAACTCTTAGAATTAAAAATAATGAAAATGTAAAAATGATGTCCATATTAGTACATTGATTAAGATATGTGAGATTTAACAGGCATAACCTATTGCTTTGTTGATGGTAATAGGCAGACGGGAAGTTAGAGTGTGTATGTGAGTGTAATAGTTAGAAAATAACGAAGATAATGAAACATCAGCCATACAGCTTTTATAATTGCCATTCAATTATTAATCCCATCAGTTTAATTTAAAGCAATATACAACACTGTAACAAAACCAATTCGTAGTTACCATGGTGAATTCAAACACATAGAGAAAGCCAGCTGTGAGTCACGATTTCAAACATTCAATTATTAACTCAATCAGTTTCAGTTAAAGGACCAACTACTGTATTACACAAGCAGTTAATAACTACCACAGAAGAGCCAAGTGTTTTGCACACTTTCTCATTATTATGTGTCAGGGAGTACTTTGACAGTGTCATCCACATTACATCACCCACTACAGAGTCACCGGAACTGCAAGTAATTTCTTAATCTAGGGTAGTGAAATATTTGAATCTATAATATAAATAAAAGTTATAAATATTAACCTATTATGTTTTAAATGTATTTTATATAGAGGATTATAGCAATCGATACAAAGTGACTGTTCTCTTACCTCTCTGAGTCACAATGAGTACTGTTATGCATGAGGAAACCAATTACTCAAGTTGAACAACAGCAGTAATTCAAATTTCATGACTAGACTAGTAAAAACTACCCATAAACTTTTATTAGTCAGTGTAAATTTTCTTTGCTTGAAGGTGCCAATGTTAATGTGATCCAAAGCTCTCTTCACACTGCCCCCAGTGTGTGTGCACACATGCATGCGTGTGTGTTTATTTTTATTTTTAAAAATTAAAAAAAGTTTATTGAAGTATAGTTGATTTACAATGTTCCATTAATTTCTGGTGTACAGCATAGGGATTCAGTTACACGTATATATATATATATTCCTTTTCATATTCTTTTTCATTATAGGTTATTACAAAATATTGAATATAGTTCCCTGTGCTATACCATAGAACCTTGCTATTTATCTATTTTATATATAGTAGATGTAGCTGCTAATCCCAAACTCCTGATTTATCCCGCCCACTCTTTCCCCCTTTGGTAAACATAAGTTTGTTTTCTATGTCTTGTGGGTCTGTTTCTGCTTCGTAAATAATTTCATTTGTGTCACTTTTTTAGATCCCACGTATAAGTGATATTGTGATATTTATCTTTCTCTGTATGACTTCAACTTAGTGTGAAAACCTCTAGGTCCATCCATGTTGCCACAAATGGCATTATTTTACTATTTTTTATGGCTGAGTAGTATTCCATTGTGTACATAACTGTGTGTGTTTTTAAAATGGACTCAGGGAGCAGAAGAGATGAGGCAGATTTTAAGCATCATTAGAAGATAAACATCCAGAACCATGAGTTTCTGCCCTTCATGATCACCATTTTATCCCCAGGGAGACACAGAGTAGATTAATACAGGGTATCTGTCCAATGAATGAAAAACAAATGGTATCTGATCAAATCAGTGTATTTCTGGAGTGAGTAATAATGCTGGCTCTTTTGGTGCTTCAGATCTCATCTGTGAAAATAATTTTTAAAGGGAAATTCCATAGATGTTTTAAGCAAAGTAACCTAGTTGCATACTTTGACAGATCAGTATCATTTGGATATTTAGGCTCTCAGAAGTGTGTTCTATAAAAATCAATTCTCATTTACTTTCACACATTTAGTTAGTCTTTAGAGTTCATAGTTTAAAAGGGATTTTTAAAAATCCCTTATGGAAGGAAAAAGAAATGATCTGGCAACAAACAATAAACTACATACTCTAGTCTAGGTGTTCGCATCTACTCCTTTTGGTTTCTTTGATTCCTTTGTGCATAAAATATCAAGGAGAAAAACTAATATATATTCTTAAGATCAGATATCTGAGTTGTCAAGATTTTGGTGTTCATGAAAGGCAAATTTCCTTTTAGAATGCCTTTCAAGCAAGAAATTTAGACTAGTTTATTTTCTTGCATTAATATATAAACACTACTCAAAATTTTTTCTCAGTTTTGGTTAACTATGGGTTTTATGATCAGTTCCAAAAATTTTGGAAATTGTTTATTCGTGATTGATTTATTGAACAAGTATAGATCACCTCTTCTGTGTCATCACTCAGCTAGATGAGTACTCAGATCTTGTGACCTGATCAGAATAGGTAGGAAGTGAAATAGTATGGGGAGCATTTTAGGATCCTAATCAGAGAGAATGGCCTAAGAAAGAAGGGTGTGAAAGGTGTAAGGGAAGGGCCTGTAAGAGGGGAAATTGTAAAGTTCGCCAGGCATAGATCATTTTCAAAACCTATTTTATTTAGGGATTTTCAACAGGCAGTGGGATACAGAAAATGGCAGGACGTCTGGTTTGATGAATGAAAAGTTGCTCTGGCAACACTGTGGGTGATAAGGCAAGAGAAAAAAAGATTAGAGGCAAGATGACAAATTAGAAGCATAATTTGATAGATAAACTGCAAAACGATGAAAGCCTGACTTAAGTAGAAGCAGTGGAAATGCAGCGAAGAAGATAACCACGAGAGATGATGGGCTGATATGACTGACAGTACTTGGTCATCATTGGAAGCTGGTGGCAAGGAAGAGTCTGGAAGGAATATGGAATAACTTGGCAGACTGGATGAATAACAGTAGCACTCATTAACAGGGGGATAACAAAAGAGAGATTAAATTTTGGAGGAAAAAAAAAGTGATATCCACTTTTGGGCACTAGATTTATGTTGTCATATTGAAAGTGAAAACTTCCAGGAGGCAGTTAAATGTATAGTGTTGGAATTCAAAAGAAGCCTAGGCTAGAGATAACATTTGAGAATGATCAGCATGAATAATAACTAAAGCTGTGGGGGAGATGAGGTTATTCTGGAAGCATGATGAAATGCTCTTCACTTCTTTGTTTTTGTGGAAAAAGTCAGGAAAAGTAATGTAGATGAGTTTAGAAAGTTTTGTGCCTCCCATATTAGGACTGCACAAGCAAATGCCTTCTAAGAAACCTGAATAAACAGTAAATGGTTATGGGATGGCAGAGAAATTGTTAGGGATATTTGTTCAAAAAGTGGCATGCAATTAACTTGTCCCTTCCTTCAGATTCCCCCTTACAGTGTAATTTTCAAGAGAAACTAAGGGTAACTTTCCCTTACTTTCTGACTTCAAATTGGAAATGGTTTTAAGAGGACACATTGTTTAAAATGATCAGTGAATTTATGTTTTTGTATTTGCTTAAAAATAAAGTTCTCCATTCTCTACACAGAGTATATGAGTAAGAACCCTGCTGCAATGAATGAATAGAAAACCAAAATCAAAGTGGTTTAAACAATAAAGAAATGTGTTGACTCATATCACAAAAAGATTGGTGGTAGGGAAAGGCTTGTTGATCCAGTGATGTCATAATATCATCAAGGACAATGTGTTTTCTGTCTTTCTGCTTTGACCTTGGCTTCATCCTGAGCCTGTTTCCCAAATGACTCATCATGGTGGTAGAATGGCTGCCAGGAGCACACAAGGTTCCATGCTTCCATGCTTACATCATATCAGAGGTGTAAAAAGAGGGGCTTTCTACACCTCTCTTAAGAGCAAGAAAGATCAGTCTCAGGAGCCTCCAGCTAATTTCTGAGGAGAGATTAGTATCGTTGGCCAGCATTCGACTAGTTGATTAGAATTACTCTTACACAAATGAGACCCACTCGTAGAGCTGAGGGGTGAAGTCAGGTTCTCTTAGCCATATGGATGTTGTGGGAGAGGATAGACATGTATAAAAATTCAGAATCTGTTAGGAAAGCATGAAGTCGAGTGTTTAGGTAGGTGGTCAGTGTCTGCTGCCAGAAGCTTCTGTTCTATCTTATAATTATTTACAATGCTAATAGCTTTAGAGAAATGTGTCAAGAAAAATGCCAGGCATTTTGTATGAATTATCACATTTAATTGTCATAACACTCTATTTAGGTGACATGATTATATCCATTCTGCAAATGAAGAAATGGAAATTTCTGGAGATTTTGTAATTTACTTGTGGTCCAACAAATGCAGGTCTCGATCCCAGCTTTGTTTACCTCCCAAGCTATTTGCTATGACATTTCATTCAAGTGCCAGGAAAACTTCATCTTTCTGCCTCATTTCCCTTTTGTTGATAAAGGTATTGTTTCTTTCCAAACAATTGACCAAGACCTCCTTGGTGACCTCAAATCTTCAGGTGTCTGAGAAGCGTTGCTTATATAAGAAATCTCCTCTTTCTTATTGTGACCTTCCCTCCTAGAGGTCCAGGAGAATAGAGTCACCTGCTCCAAAAACAACGTGGATTTCTGGAGTCTCTTGTACACAACGGGACATGTCCAGCAGTTATACTGAAATGCAGGCACAAAAACAATTCTCTCACAGCTCCTGCTTTATTAGAGGTGCTCAGAAAGAGGGACAAGGCTGAAGCTTTCTGCTGGAAATATATTTGTCTTGCAAGTTAGAACCAGCAAGGTGGATCAGAATTTAAAATCAGGCTTCAAGAAAGCAAGACTTCTAGTTTGGCAAAGCCTTTTAATGGTATGATGTAGCAACAAAATGTTCCTTTTCTTCATTGGCTATACATTAGGCAAAGTGAAGGCAAATCTCTTTTATATCTGACCTGAAATATGAGGGTGGAGAGTTTCTTTGGTGAAATTTCTTTATTACGAATTTTCATACTAGATGAGAGAGATCTAAGAAGTGAACAAAAAGCATTCATTTGAAGATGCTTGTTATATTCTAATGTAGTCAGTGTTTAATTTCATTCTTTATATTACTTGATCAAAAGTCCATACATCAAAAATTTGGATTAGGAAAGTCTTGATTTTGATCATTGTAATGGGGTTGGTTGGATAATTTAGGAAGTGATGGGAAATTTTCAGTCACTAAGCACAATTCCTACTTGGGAGGGAAGTAAAACTCAAGATAAACCAATGTTAAAGAGGAAGATGATTATTTTGTCTTTCAATAAGCAATTTAAGTATAATTTATTTTCCAATGGAAACTATGTTCATTTACTTTCTAAACATATTAAGTACATGCAAGGAGTTACTATCCGTAGAAGGAGATGTGAATCCTGCCATGAAGTGGCTGATACTGGAAAAGGAGAATAAGATTTGTATTTAAAAAACTAAAATAGAATGTGAAATTGGAAGTTCCATATAAAAGTGCCAGCAAAAATGATAGTATTGCCAAGGGGAAAAAGTACTATATTCGGTTGAATAATCAGGGGAGATTTGGTGGCCAGGTAGACCTTGAGCTGAGTTTGAGGACTTGAACTTGCAGGTAAGAAAATGAAACTTCTCTGCAGGGACTAGGAACAGCAGGATGCAAAATAGGAAAGCAGGGAGTATGAAAGGCTATAAGCTGGTAGATCAGTGTGACTGGAGGAGGATTCTGCAGGTCAGTGTCTGGGGTGTTGTTTCTTCTTGAGGGAAGAGCCTGACCTTAACCTAAGATTGAAATTTTTCTTATCTGGGCTTCAAGAGATGGTGAGTGTTCCTAAGTGTTCTCTCCCGCAGATGCATGGATAAAAACCAAAGCAGACATTAGGTCTGAAGCATCAAAGAGGTGTTTAGCGTGGCAGTGGGGCTGAGCTGGGATCAGCTGAGAGTGAGGCTGGGCCCAGCTGTGTTTTGTCAGGGGACGTGGAAGTGAGAGAGTTTGGAGGGAGTGGGGAGATCTGTCCATGGTGTTCCTGGAAGCCTGTTTATCTTTCTTGTAGTAGATTTGATTTGCCCTTTCTACCTCATATTTTCACATTAGATTTAAAAATAAAGATCATTTAAAGGGCAAAAAAACCTCCATGGCTGCATGAAGGGGCCTTGGAAAAAGAATTGAAACTACTTCGGGAGAAATCAGTTAAGTCTTTAATATTTTGGAGAAACGGAATGAACAAAATCAGATTTCTGAAAGGGTAGGGCTTATGACTGATTTGCCTTAATTATTCAATATCTAAGCGTAGCCCTGCAAAAACAGTTGCTTACTAAGAGTTTTCATTTTTAATTATTGGACATCATATATGGACAAGATGAAGTGAATGGGGAAAAACTGGTCATTGGAAAAATGATTTTAAGGGGTTGCAAGGGACCAGTGGTGAACATAACTGAGCCTTGACTAAGGTGGTGACATTGGCAACAGGGAGAGGCTGTGACCGCTATGTATCTCAGAAGTGGAACTGAGAGGATTTGAGAACTGATAGGCTATTAGAGTCAAGGAAGAGACCAAGGATGGTTCCTAGTTTTGAACTAGGGGTCTGGGAATTTGATGATGTAAAGCACATACCTATATAAGGAAGACTGAAGGAATATTTTGAAGATGAAAATTTTAGTTTTGAACATGTGTTTGAGGTGACAGATACATTTTAGATGTTTAATAATAAATAGTTGGACAGGCAAGCCTGACTTTCACATGAAATAAGGGTTAGAGATAAATGTATGGGGGCATTTGAATCATGGTGACTGAGAAAGGAGAGACTAAATAGGATTAGAAGCCAATGGTGTATTTTGAGGAAATCTTTATTTGGAACGGTTTAAAGAAAATCTGGGAAGTACTCATAGAAATTTCAACACACTGTTTTGTTTAATGATAGTATTAGAAATTAATGAGATAATAGGAAGCAGAAGTTATCAAATCTACATTTCAGTTCTTTGCAGGGAAGAGAAATCTGAATTCAAGAATAAGCATTGGGATTCAAATCCATGAAACAGCCATGTTTGACTTGTTTATCACTCTCTATTCAGTTTCTTAGACTTAGTAGTTCCTCAGTGCATATATAAAGGTATTAGAATTAAATGGATTAAATAGGTTAAAAGTCAATAATTCATTGTGAAATAATTACATTCTCTGTTCTTCTGTTTTAGAGACTTTATTATTTAAATTACAGGTTAACATAATACTTACTGTGAAAAATTCAAACAAAAAGTATAAAGTATGTAGTAAAAAGTGAGTAGGAAATTACTATGATATCTCATGTATATTTTTAGATATTTTTATACACTATATATATTCATTTATTATTGTTAATAATCCAGTATTATTAATATACTAGAATTTATTCTAACATTCACAATGTATTTTGGGAGATTCATGATATTAGTACATGTACCTCAGTGTTTTTGATAGCTGTGTACAGTGTTCTGTAATGCGATGTTCAATGATTATTTCTACCATACTACTACTAAAGGACGCTTAAGTAATATTCAGTTTTTTTTTTTTTTTTGTATTTAGTCATGAAGATACATTGCCCAATCTTATACAAACATCTTTGTTCACAGGTGTGAATAATTTTGTGAAATAACTTCCTTTTAGTCATGGGATATACGCACCTCAAATTTTGTTAGTTATTGACAAATTACCCTTCAAATAGGCAATATCAATATAAACTCTACAAATATGCAAGCAAATACATACATAAAGCAACTCAACCACAAACTCTTTGCTTATTGCTATTTTGACAATAAGGATTTAAATATCCATGCATAACTATTATTTTAAGTATTTAAAAAAAAAGTTCCCCTTTGCAATCTGAAGCAATGGACAAGTATTGCCTGTAGTGAAAATACTCCAGACTGTTTTCCTCCTTCAGTCCTCATCTCCTAATTCCACTAAAATATTCATGTTCGTTGAAAGCATTGGGCTGACTGCAATTGAGTTGTGTAGTGCAGGGGTGGTAACTCTATCAGGAACAACAAACCCACATATGTCCAGGGGCCAATCAGGTAATGAGGATATGTGAAGTTGGCTGCATTTAATAACTGGGATTCTGAACAGGAAGGATCATATGCCTAACATAGCAAAGGCATTCAAATTTAATTTAGCACAGTTTAATTTAATACTGTAATAATTTTCATATAAACATTCCAAATTCAATGTTATTAAGTATATATATAAAATTATACACATCAAAGCAAGCGTATCAGTGGGGCAGATTCTACCACATGATGCTAGTTCTGACTCAGTTCCTGATGGTGATGCTTGGGGCCCAAATTGGGTCTGACTGGATGAGTCCCAGCCTGTTCCAGTATCTCTGATCTGGAAGACCCTTGGCTACTAGAGAGAAGGAGTTTCTAGAGGGCTTCTTCCACGTCTGCAAAAGGGCAATGGAATCTCTTCTGAAATCCTAGTACTTGTCCTGCATATCTTATATTCATAAAACAGTTTTATTAAAAAATGTGTAAATCTGTTACTCTACTTGAGTTTCAGAACCTCTCTGTAATTTATCAGCAAAAATTTAAAGATTGGAAAGATGATTGGCAGATGACTGGATAAAGATGTGGTATATTTATACAATGGAATACTACTCAGCCATAAAAAGAGTAAAATAATGCCATTTGCAGCAACATGGATTGATCTAGAGACTGTAATTGTCAGTGACGTAAGCCAGAAAGAGAAAGAAAAATACCATATGATATTACTCATGTGTGGAATCTAAAAAAAAAAGGAGGTGGGGGGAGACTAACGAACTTATCTACAAAAGGGAAACAAACAGACTCATGGACATAGTAAACAAACCTCTGGTTCTGGGTGGGGAAGGGAATGGGTAGAGGTAAACTGAGAGTTCAAGAATTGCTAATATTAACTACTATATATAAAATAGATTAAAAAAACAGGTTCTTCTTTATAGCACAGGGAAATATATTCACTATCTTGTAGTAACCTTTAAGAAGAATATGAAAACGAATATATGTATGTATATGTATGACTGAAACACTATGCTGTGTACCAGAAATTGACACATTATAATTGACTATACTTCAATTTAAAAAAAGAAAAGAAAACTGAGGAGGCCTGTATAAGAAACTTGTTCCAAGTTTACATGCAAGTAAATGGCAGAGTAAGCCTCCAACTTAAATTTAACGGAAGATCTATTGTCCTTTGTAAGATACCAGGGTTATTCTTATGAGTACCTGACCGATTTCTGGATTGGAATTCTCTGGAGAAATCCTGAACCATATTTCAACCTCTTTTGTGTTGCCTATTTAGGTATTCAGGAAATTAAAAGACCTAAGTTGGTCAGGTTGTGTCACTACGGGAGCACATGCGCCTGACAGATAACCTTCAGGGTAACACATTACCTCCATATGGGCACTGGAGACTTACGCAGTGATACCAACTAGGAAAAACAAGCTACAAATATCAAGGACTCAACATTTAAACTGTATTCTTGTGAAGAGTGAGAAAGAACAACCAAGTTACGAGGAATGCAAAAGTGACAGTGTGTATCTGAGAATGTCACAGTCGTTTTGAAAGGGCAGTTACCAGAATTTTGTAGAAGTTACTAGAGATTAGTATTTTTCATGGGTAATAAAAAACAAATGAATTCTTCGCAGCTCAATAAAACGATCAAAACTTAAATTACAGAAAATCAACACTTGAATAACTTTAAACATATGTCTGATCTCTTACTTAGATCATCTCAAAAACTGTGCCCCTTCTGTTTATTCCTGATTTGCAAGTAATTTTGAACTATTGATTCCCCGACATCTGTAAAATCAGCATTGTTTCTTATTGCATGTATTTGTATCACCCTTATCCTCCTACCTACCCACGTGCACTTCTTACCTTCCCATAGCACTGAAATAGGAGGAAGCAGAAAATAACCGAAATGGTGAAAAAGAGAATCAAAATTCATTTCATTTGTTTTACACTGGCTGTGTAATTCTCTTTAGGACTAACCTCATCCATTTAAAAATATATTTATATGCTGATTTTATATTTGATACACACAACAGAGGTCTCTTTAGTCACCGTATGCTAACTGCTATAGCACACTATTCCAAAATCTCAATGACTTTATACAATCAGGTGGTATTTTCTTTCTTGTGGATTAGTTGGGAGAGGAAAGGCTATGCTCCGTAAGTCATTTAGGGACCTGGGCTCTTTGAGTCTATGGCCACATAATCCTCTGAGGCTTTTGCGTCCTCCAGTAGGTACATTATATCCAGGTAGCAAACTAGGAAAGAGCGTGGAGGATCACATCAGAAGAGGTATATGGAACACACCTGAAGATGGCTTACAGCGCTTGTGGCAGCCCTTTGCCCACAAAACCTAATCATGTGGCCTCACCTGAAAGTTGAGGAACATTTAGGAATATAGTTCTAAGTATGCCAGGAAGGAAGCTAGAACACAGATCTGAGATTGCACTAGCAGTGTCTGTCCCACGTAACTGACTGACAGATGTTTCTCAGACATCTGTTTCATGATGCTTTACTTTTAGCCAGCACCAACAAAGATTTTTAAAAACTATTGAGGAAAAAGAAAGGACTCCACCCAAAAATATATAGGTATTTTTCCTATATCCATAGTAAAACAACCACTAGATTCTCTAAATATGAAAAGCAACCTCCTTTGTATATTTTTCCATTATATTTATAAAAAATATAAAATATTAAATAGAATACTTTTTAAATAGCTAGGAGTTATATAAATATAGTTATATAAATTATAATTTATGCATATGGTCATATATTATGCAAGATGTTTGGAAAAATTTTAATAAAATAGGGAAATTAACATGATATACTCAATAAAGCTATTAAAAATATAACAGATCAATACACCACATATATCTAAAGTGCATAGGCTGATACATTTTGATATTTATGTATATCCATAAAGCTATCACTATAGCCAAGACAAAGACAAATCCATTACCCTCAATTTATTTTTCTCTTAAACATTTATAGTCCTTGCCCACTGCTACCCATCTCAAAGTAACCCATCTCCTTTCTGGTACTGTAGTTCTCATTTTATCTGGTTTATATAAATGGAATTATAGAGATGTGTGCCCTTCGTCTGCTTTCTTTCTCTCAGCATACCTATTCTGAGATTAATCCAAGCCCTATTATGGATCATACACAGTTGATTCTTTTTTATTGCTGAGTAATTTTCAATTATATGACCATACTACAACTTATTTATCTGTTATTCATCTACTGGTAGACATCTGGGTTGTTTTCATTTTGGACTTTTGCAAATAAAACTATTATGAATATTCATGTAAATACCTAGAAATGGAAGGGCTGAATCATATGGTGTTATGTACAACTTTTAAAATGAAATTTGCCAAATGGCTTTTCATAGTGATTCCAGCAATTTTTATTCCCATAAACACTTTATGAATTCCCATTTCATTCACATCCTCACCATCTTTTTGGTGTGATCAATATTTTCAGTTTCACCTATGCTACGAAGCTTGTCTTAGTAAATCTCATGAATCTCATTGTGGTTTTGATTTTCAATTCCCTAACAACAAATAATGTTGACAGTCTTCCTATGTCTATACATGCCATCCATATATCTTCTTAGGTGGTATCTCTATTCAAATGCTGTGTCTGTTTTTCAGTTGAACTTTGAGAGTTGGTCCTTTCCTCTGATTCCTCGGTGACAGCTCTATCCTCTCTAATAGGGAGAGTAGTCTGGCACCCTGGACCTGTGCTCTCTGCGTCCATATTGACAGGAGCAGCCCTTCAGACCTCTGCGCCACATTTATTCTTTCCTTTTCTTGAAGGATAACAGATATTCACAGCTGAATGGCTCTATTGGCCCATATCCTGCCTATGGAGTTGCAGAATTTCAAAAGCCTTTTTTATCTCATCCCATCTCTGCCCCGTTCAGTCCAAGCTCGCAGTATTTCTGCTTAAGTAGTTGCTTGGATCCATGAATCTCATGTCTAATCTTTCCAGCAGAAATGTGTACAGTCATACTTTGGCCCTGTCTCGCATCAAACTGTCTGGATAGGGCTGAGGATTTTCCAAGTCATCAAGTTCTGATTCCTCTTTGCTTAACAGTTCCGTTTTAAATATACCTGTTTCCTTTCACATTTACTGTAGGCAGCAAGGAGAGCCAGGCTGCATCTTCAGCAGACTGCCAGGAAGTCTTAGCTTATTACCCAAGTTCATCACTACTTAGTAAGGATGGGTTAGGAAACCTCTGGGGCAACGTCAAGGATGCTAACTTTTACAGTATAGGGGCCCAAGGAAGAGAAGAGAGAGAGAAAGAAGCAGAGAATTTATTTGAAAAAATAAGCTGAAAACTTACCTTACCTGGGAATGAAAACATAATTCCAGGTCCAGGAAGCACAGAGAGTCCTAAACAAGATGCACCCCAAGAGGTTCACACCCAAGACACATTATAATTAAAATGAAAACAATAAATATAAGGAGAGAATCTTAAAAAGCTGAAAGATAAAAAGAGAAAAGAAACTAGTTACACACAAGGGAAATCTCATAAGAACATGAGCAGACTTTTCAGCAGAAACTTTGCAGGCCAGAAGGGAGTGGCGCAGTATATTCAAAGTAATGAAAAGAAAGAAACTGCAAACAAGAATACTCTACCCAACAAGAATATCATTCAGATGAAGGAGAAAGAGTTTTTTTATAGACAAGCAAAAACTAAAAGAGTTCAGCAACACTAAGCTGGTTTTACGAGAAATGTTAAAGGGATTTTTCTAAGAGGAAAAGGAAAAAGCAACAAGTAGAAATGTGAAAATTATGAAAGGGAAAATCTGATTGGAAAGGCAAACATACAGTGAGAAGCTAGTCAGAAGGTTAAGAGACAAAAGTAGTGACATCATCTATAGCCACAGTAAGTAGTTAAGGGATACACATACAAAAAAAGATGTAAAATATGACGCCAGAAACTTTAAACGTGGGACAGGGTGCAGGATAAAATGCAGAGATGTTAGGTTGCATTCAAACGTAAGAGGTCATCAACTTGAAATATTCTCATATATAACTAGGTTGTTTTCTTTGAACTTCATAGTAACCACAAACAAAAACCTATAATAGATACACACACACACACACACACACACAGAGAGAGAGAGAGAGAGAGAGAGAGAGAGAGAGAGAGAGAGAGAGAGAGAGAGAGAGAGAGAGAGAGAGAGAAAGGAATCCAAACATGACACTAAAGATACTTATCAAATCACAAGGGAAGAGAACAAAAGAAGAAAAGAACCAAAAAGAACTACAAGAACCAGAAAACAATTAACAAAATGGCAATAAGGACATGCCTGTTAATAATTACTTTGAATGTGAATGGACTAGATGTTCTAATCAAGAGACATAGAGTGGCTGAATGTATAAAAAAAATCAAGATCCATATATATGCTGCATCAAGAAGAATTTTTTTTAAAAAATAGGAATAAACCTAATCAAGATTTGTACCCTGAAATCTACAAGACATTGATGAAATAAATTGCAGACAACACAAATAGAATGATATAATATGTTCATAGTTTGGAAGAATTAATATTATTGAAATGACCATACTACCTATGGCAAGCTACAGATACAGTGTAGTCCCTATCAAAATACCAATGGCATTTTTCTTAGAACTAGAGCAAATAATTCTAAAATTTGTAAGGAAACACAAAAGACCCCAAATAGCCAAAGCAATCTTGAGAAAGAAGAATAAACTTGGAAGTAACATGCTCCCTAATTTCAAGCCATGCTACAAAGCTACAGTATCTAGAACAGTATCGGCACCAAAAAACAGACACATAGATTAGTGGAACAGAATAGAGAGACCAGAGCTAAACCTACACTTATGTGGTCAGTCAATCCAAAAGGGGGCAATAATATATGATGGGGAAAAGATAGCCTCTTCAATAAATGATATTGGGATAGCTACATGCAAAGAATCAAACTGGACTTCTTCCTCACACTGTGTAGAAAAAAAATTCAAAATGGATTAAACACTTTAAGACCTGAAACCATAAAACTCCTAGAATAAAACAGACAGTATGCTCTTTGACATTAGTCTTAGCAATTGTTTTTTGAATCAGTCTCCTCAGGCAAGGGAAACAAAAGAAAAAATAAGCAAGACTATAAAACTTTTGCACAGCAGAAAAACCACAACAAAACACAATGGCTGCCTGCTGCATGAGAGAAGACATTGACAAGGGATATATCTGATGAGTGGTTAATATACAAAATATACAGGGAGCTCATACTTCTCACCATCAAACAAACAACTCAATTTTAAAATGGGCAGAGGACTTGAGTAAATATTTTCCCAGTGAAGACATACAGGTGGCCAACAGACACATGAAAAGATGCTCACCATCCCTCATCATCAGGGAAATGCAAATTAAGACCCCAATGAGATAACACCTCACACATGTCAGAATGGCAGTTATAAAAAAGATAGCAAATAACAGGTGTTGGTGGGGATGTTGAGAAAAAGGGATCCTTGAGTGCTGTTGGTGGGAATGTATTGGTGAAGCCACCATGGAAACGGTATGGAGAGTCCTCAACAAATTAAAAATAGAACGATTGTATGATCCAGAATTTTCACTTCTGGGTGTTTACCTGAAGAAAACAAAACCATTAATTTGAAATTATTTATGTACTCCAGTGTTCCTTGCAGCATTATTTACAATGGCCAAGATGTGGAAGCAACCTAAGTGCCCATTAATGAATGGATGAACAAAGGAGTGATAAATATATGTATGTGTGTATGTGTATGTATGTGTATACACACACACACACACACACACACAATGGCATATTACTCAGCCATTAGAAAATCTTGACATATGTGACAAAATGGATGGATCTAGAGGGTATTACACTAAATGAATTAAGTCAGACAGAGAAATACCACATGACCTTAGGGCCAGTCAATTAATTAATTTTTCTGTACCCTAGTTTCCTTACCTAAGAAATCTGATCCTGATAAAATATCTACCTCCTGGGTTGGTTATAATTTATAGCCCATGTGAAGCCTTTAGAACACTGTCTGGCAGATGGTAAGCAGTAAATAATTGTTACCTATTACTATTATTTCCAAGATTCCATGCCAGTTCTTATGCCTGTGAGCAGAGCTCCTGGACACGAACAATTCCTTCTGGCGCTGTTAAGAGTGAGGTACTCCGTGTATGTATATAGCCTCTCTGCTCTTGTTAGGGTCTCATTTACCTAGCACTTTACCCGTCACTCAGGTGATCATAAAATTTACCACTGACAATTTGGAGAAAAACTTCTAGATTATATGGCTATCACTTTTCACTGTCCTGTTTCCCTCTTCATTTGCTGACTGCCAGGCCCCCGTCCACATGGTGCCCTCTGAAACTGCCAGCCTCTGACAAGTTGCCCAGAAATATCTTGCTATGAAGTAGCAATGCCACTTCTCAGCGGCCCTGATATTCCACCCTGTAAGATGAAAATCCTGAAAGGTCTCCATCTTCATAGTAGCAAAAAAAGCTTAGTTCAAAATAAAATTATTTTTAATTCAGTAAATTTTTGTTTTTGTTTTGTTTTGCTTTGTATTTTTTTGGTAAAGGAGTAAAAGACTGAAGACTGACATGGGATCAAAGAATGTTAGGTTGGTACATTCCCAGAAGGTAGTAAACCATTGCTTTAGAGAGCAGGGTAGGATAAAATATGTTCTCACTTAAAAAGTATTAATAAAAATTGGATTCATCATTAAACTCATCAGTGCGATTCATCAATTTTCAACCAAATAACTTGTCAGTGAAACAGAACTCCATGGTTTGAATCCTAATCTGATAACTTAATCAACAATCAAGGTGTAAATTTCTTAAATCATCTCCAGTTCAGATTCTCTAGTAAGTGAAAGCAAGCATAGAAAAATCATTTGATATTGGTTATTTTTTAGTCTCCATTTATAAAATAGCAGTGGTGTTTAAGTCTGTGACATAAATTTGGAGAGTACTGAATTCGCAGAATCTTCATTGCGTTTGGTATGATTATACTACTGGTACCTGTTTTTAAGAAACAAGATGAGATTTTGCTCATTTTTGAAACTAGGTAGAAGGCAATTTAAGGTTAAAGATGCTGTGCACTCTGGCTTTTCGGACAGTTTTTTTTTTTTTGGAGAAGTTTGCTTTTGAGAAGGTGGCTGCATGAATATGTCTCCCTTCGCCCCACAGCAGTAGTTAAAAATCCATTCCGAGGTTTTAAGCAAAGTTCACTTGATTGTAGGTCAGTACCCAGTGGATAAATCACAAAATTGCTTCAAATAATGTACGTGATTTGCTTTCTCCCTGCTGAGGGGAAGCTCTGAACTGAGGAAGCATGAAGTAAGAATTGTTTCCTCACCCCTAAGGTTAATGCCCCTGTCACAGCTGAAGTCACCGCCAAGGAAACACAGAGATGTAGCTTAAAATGCAGCTGTTTTCATCAGTCTGCCACAGGCAGCAGAAAACAAATGATTGGGATCCTATCTTTGCCAGTGGCGGGGCATTTGTTAAAGGACAAAGATAAGAGAAAAGAAAGGGACAAGAAATCCCTTGGCAAAGACCATGAATGAAATATGCCACCGGAAGCGCAGGGCCTTTTTCACAAATAGTCTTTTGCAGTCACGGAGGCCTGTTAGGGTAGCAGAGTGTAATGTTTTGGTGAATGTGTTAGGTGTAAATGTTCCCCTTTCCAGTATTAGGCTATTAACCCCCTGTTGCAAGAATAATCTTTCTCAAGCACCATGTTCATCATGTCGTTCCTACTTAAGGACCCTTAGGGCAGAGCACCCTGGTGTCTGCCATATTAAATCCCACCTCTTCAGCCTGGCATCCTCAGTGGTCCTCTCCCACTGATCTTTGCCTCTGCTGCACCAGCAAACAAGCCCTCTTCAATCCATTCAAGTAGATTGGCTGGCTTTTCCCTACATAACTTTCTTGGTAGAAACTGGCTTTGAGATTCTGCTCCTCATTCTCCAGCCTTGAATGGTTTCCTTATTCCCAGAGGTACACGCTCACACACATACTTCCGTTCTATGCCTGAGAGTCTATGTAATCTCTATGGTTAGGTTTGCAATTGGCTTCCCTCAGGAAGTCTTCCCTGACTAACCACATTCCTATTCTGTTAAATATTGATTCTGGATCCCTCTGTTCAATTTGTATTATTTTTATATAAATATTCTGCCCTGTGAATTTCTCGTCTAGTTTGGTGCCCCAAGCTAGAGTCAAACGGGAACCAAGGTGGCATGCTTTATGTTTCTTTTCTCAAGGACTTGATCATCATTCATTCTTTTATTTATTCAATAAATGTTTATTACTTAATTACTGTATATCAGGAACATTGCTAAATTCTCAGTCCAAAAATAGACAACAGACTGTCTGGTTTGGGAGAATACTTAAATTCTAGTTGATTTAAGACCAAAGTGTTGTGTGAGTACAGAAGCTCAGGTAAAGCCTTCTGAAAGAAGCAACCTCCTCTTAACCTTTATGTATTTCATTTGAGATTAACTAGGAATTTCTGGCCAGGAAGAAATAAGATGGAAAATCTCATTAATATAAAGTAATAAAAAAGGTTTGTGGGAAGTCAGAATACAAATACAGTTCTTAAAAACCTCAATCTTCGTGTCATGTTAGCACAATCATTTTTCTCTCATGGGTAGGCTTACTGAATGTGAATTTATTTCAGAAATGTGGTAAATAAATAAATACCATGCTAGGTATCACATGTTATAGAATTATTTAGAATTTACCTGGTGGTCTCAGAAGTTAAATGAATGTTATGACCCTTCATGGGTCATAAAATTGAGACATATAATTACCAATTCAGTGGACTGACCTTTTCTCATTATCTTCAACCTTTCAGCAACATTCTTGACTATTAATCATTTCTTCTTCATTAAACTCTCTCTTGCTCCAAGGCACAATATTCCTGGTCCATCTCCTACCTCCCTGACAACTTACTGTATTTTTTTCTCCTTATTCCTTGTGAATATGGGGAATTTCCATATTTTTGTATTTGTTTGTTGCTTTCCTCTTTGTATTCTCACCCATGTACATTCTGTGGAAAAGAATACTTTTTGTTTTCCTAGCTCACCCTCAAGAGAGGAGAAACTTTTTAATGAACTGATGAGAATTTAAGACATTGCTTGGGTCACATTTACTATGGGGTGAGCTCACTCCCTGGGCAGCTTTCCCTTTACTGCTCATGACAGCCTTTGTGGGATGCAGGGCACCGAGCAAATCCTAGACTTTAAGGGTAGATCTCATCCTTGCACATTTCTGCCCCTACCTCCTCTGAAAGTGGAAAGGAATAAATAAGATTATTCGAGCAAGATTATTCAACATCTGCTCGGCAGATCCAGCCATCTTGCTTCCCATTGTTTCTGTGACTATCATCTTCATTCCATGAATTCCTGCTGTATTTGGAAGGTCAAGGCCATTTTACCTTCAACTGAAGGAGACATACTCTCTCTCTCATTTGCTGTTCTTTGTAGCAGACTCTCTAGGCCACTTAGGACCATGTTCCTAGACCAGGTAATAACATATAATACTGAAGTGCAGCTGCTACTGTTATTACATCATTGCGAAATACATTATTTTAGGGCAAGAAAAAGGTTACATTAAAAAGTCAGAGTTTCAGTATATAGACTTTTTAATCTGCATAATTGAATAGGCTTATTTTTATTGCCTAGTTTGATTCTTTTATCTTTCCCCTTAATTTGTTTTGTCATTTGCAGTCCTTTCAAAAGTATTTAAGTCTTACGTAAGCTACAGAGCATAAATATATGAAATTTTTGTCTTAAATGTTAATTCTAGATATTTAAATTGATGTTCCATTTTGAAAGCTATATTGGTCACATATATATACATATACACATATCTGTATATGTGTCTGTATATGTGTATATCTGTATCTGCCTGCCTATGTATCTGTCTATCTAGAGAGAGAGAAATTTATTTTAAAGTTTTGGCTCATGTGATTATGAAGGCTGGCAAGTCAAAAATCTCCTGGGTGATCAAGGAGTTTGGAGACCCAAGAAACAGCCAATGTGCAGTTCAAGTCCAAAGGCAGTGTACTGGAAAAATTCTTTCTTTTTGTGAGGAAGTCAGTCTTTGTTCTATTATAATCTTCAACTGATTGGATGAGTCCCACCCACATTATGGAGAGTAATTTGATTACTCAAAGTGTACAAATTTAAATGTTAATTTCATCCAAAAAAATCACTTACAGAAACATCTAGAATAATGTTTAACCAAATATCTAGGCACCATGACGTAGCCAAGTTGACAAAATTAAACATCACAGAAGTGAAAGGTTTTCTTCTTTGCCTTATTTTAGATCTTATTAAAAGTTAAGGAGGAGACTGTGTCCAAAGTTCATATTTTTGAATTCATGTGAACTGACCATAGGCTCATGAATCACAATCGCCACCACTGCCACCTCATACTCTTCACATTGGCTGTGCATTATTCACTGAAATGTTTTTAATTCTTGCTAAGTAACCAATAGAGCAACCTAAGTGGCCATCCTAAGTGGATGGATGGATAAGGAAAATGTGGTACATATATAAAATGGAATATTATTCAGCCACTAAAAAGAAGGATATCCTGCCATTTTTGACAACATGGATGGAACGTGAGGCTATTTTATTAAGTGAAATAAGTCAGACAGAGAAAGACAAATATCATATGATTTCACTTATATGTGGAATCTAAAGAAACAACAAAACAATAAACTGAACTCAGAGATGCAGAGAACAGATTGGTGATTGCCAGAGGAAGGGGTGGGAGGTGGGTGAAATGGGTTGATGGTGATTAGAAGGTATAAATTTCCAATCTTAAAAATAAATAAGTCCTAGGGATGTAATGCACTTCATGGTGACTATAGTTAATAATACTGCATTGTGTATTTGAACGTTGCTAAGAGTAATTTTTAAACATTCTCATCACAAGAAAAAAAATACAACTGTGTGGTGATGGATGTTAACTGAACTTATTGTGATAATCATTTTGCAGTAAATACACGTATCAAATCATTATATTGTATACCTAAACTAATACAATGTCATATGACCGTATCTCAATAAAAAAAAAAACAACCACCACAAAAATATATTGAACATGTGTTAGGTTCCATTCCCTATTTCAGGTACTGTCCATAGCAGCCTCTTCTTGTGGAGCTCACGTTCTATTGAGGACCATACATAATAATAAAAAAATAAATGAATATAACATAAGCTAATGTAGTAATGAACTACTATGAAGAAAAATCAAGCTGGGCATTAGAGTAAGAATAGTAGGGGGATCTATTTTAAACAGTATGGTCAGGGAAGACTGTGAAAGTGATGCTCCTCTTTTAACATGAACCTGAAGAAATGTTGGAAGAAACTAGGCAGGTATCTCGGAGAAATATGTCCTATTCAGACGCACTGGCAATTGAGAAGTCGTGAGATGGTTCTGACTTGCCATTTTGAGTTTATTTTTGTGTGTAGTGTGAGGCAGTGTTCTAAGTTCATTGATTGACGTGAGGCTGTCCAGCTTCCCCAGTGCCACTCGCTTAAGAGGCTGGCTTTTCTCCATTGTGTATGTTTGCCTCCTTTGTCATAGATTAATTGACCATAGGTGTATGGGTTTATTTCTGGGCTCTCTATTCTGTTCCACTGATCTACATGTCTGTTTTTGTGACAGTACCACACTATTTTGATTACTGGAGCTTTGTCCTATTGTCCAAAGTCTGGGAGAATTATGTCTCCAGCTCTGTTCTTTGTCCTCAAAATTGCTTTGAAAAGGAATGAAATGTTGCCATTTGTAGCAACATGGAAGCATCTAGAGAATAGCACACTAAGTGAAGGAAGTCAGACAGAGAAAGACAAGTATTATGTGATATCACTTTTATGTGGCATCTGAAAAATAACAGAAATAATTCCATATACAAAAGAGAAATAGACTCACAGACACAGACAACAAATTTATGGTTTACCAAAGAGGAAGGGATAAATTAAGAGTATGATATTAACACATACAAACCACTACACGTAAAATAGATAAGCAGTAAGAATTTACTGCATAACATGAGGAATAATATTCAATATCTTTTAGTAACTTAGAAAATAATATGAAAAATATGACTGAATCACTTTCCTGTACAGCTGAAACGAATATAATATTGTAAATCAACTAGATTTTAATTAAAAAAAATAGGAAAAAATGATACTTTAAAAAAAAACCAGAGATGGCTGATTTGGTGGCAGAAGCAATTATTACAAGGTTATGGAAAATAACGCATAGAGCAGTTGTAGCTATGTAAGTGAGGACAGCATTTACACAGAGGAAGAAATCTCCCTAACATTGCTGGATATCTACGACTGTAGAGACACTAAGGAATGAGCCCACAGTGTATCAGCTGTATCAGGGAAAATGCAGAGAAGATGGCCCCAGCAAAGGAGGATTTCTGAAGAACATACAGAAATATTTCATATGAGAAAGTCAGTTTAAACATTTAAACATTCATAGAATCTGCAAGCAGCTTATGACATTAGCAGTCAAGTAAGAACTCACTGCTTGCTTATAATTCCACCCTTTCTATTCCTCAGCCTGAGGACACTCTAGTCACACTCTGCAAAAATATAACAGACACGCTTTCACATGCACAGCTGAGTTCATGTGAAAGTGAAAGAAATACCCAGGGTCTAACATCAAACAAGAGTTAGGAAGCTTACATCTGCCCCAAGGGCCTTCACATGTCGTAGAAACCTAGAACATAAGACTACAGAAGCTACTTAGAGTAACAGACAAACAAAATAACAGGAGCAACCAAAAACTCTTGAGCTTATGCAAGGAGGGTAAAGAACTGAGGGCTCCACACGAACCTGAAACCCTTTCAAGACACCTACAATGTAAAGGAAGACTGAAGAAAAATCTATTTATTGTTCTAAGGACTGAAGAAAAAAATATTTTTTGCCCTAAGGAGGTGATAGGAAAACAAGTTTGTGTTGATTTGCAAGATGGAAAAGAGGAAGTGCCTGATAATTAAAATCCATAGACATGGCTCTTCTGTAAATTTGATGGTTGCATTTATATTACCTACAAAGTACAGAAAATGAAGGGAAAAAATGAATAAATTGCAGTGGTCACAAGTTGTTAGCCCCCAGAGATGTGGCAGGAGGAAAAGCAAGTCCTTTCTTAAGGCGCACAACTTCATGCCAAATCTCAAAGAATTTATACAGTTAAAAGTCTCATGAAACATGGATTCACAAACAAGAATTACAGAACACAGAAAAGTAACCTACTGTGAATGAAATCGTCAGAAGCAACAGACGATAGAGTTAAACTTACAAGAATGTCATGTAATTTGAAATATCATAAAAAAAGTATAAATCATATACTAAATATATACAGAAAAAAGAAATTACAGATGTAAGCAAGGTGAATCTGAAAAGAACAAAAGAGAATTTGTAGCAATGAAAACTGTAACTTTTAAAGTTAAAACTTAATGGATAACTTAAAATACATGAGACCCAGCTGAAAACGGATTTAGTGAACTGAAAAAATTAATCTGAAAAAATGATACAGAATATTACAAATTACAACAACAAAAAAGAAAAGTATCCAACAATTAAGAAAATACAGTCCTCGCCGCTTCAGGTAAAACTGACTTATCCTCTCAACATGTGCAGCAATTTAGATGCCAATAACAGAAGAAACTAAAAAGAGAAACTGGAAATTTTTAAAACTTACTACGAAGAAACAGTATTATAGAAATTAGAAAAATAAGTTGAATTCTACAACATACAATGTCACACCTATGAAAAATAGGTGAAGTGGTATGTGAAGGAATACACACATCTAACTACTTGGATTGTATAAAATTATCAGGCAAGCATCCAACCAAAGAACTCAGAAACAGAACAAGAAAATATAGCTAAATAAAATAGAGGAAATGGAAAAGTAAAGATAAAAGCAAATAGTAGAGAAGACCAATAAAGCCATAAATTTGTTAAAAAATTTAAAAAACATATGACAGATGGATTTTGGCAGGAAGAATTGTGGAGAAAAGAGAAAAGATATGAATAAATATTACTAAAAATGAAAAGTGATATAGAATTACAGATAGAAAGTAAAAATGTTAAAGCAAACATTAAGAAAAACTTTAGGCCATTAAAGTTTAAAACATATAAAATGGTAAATTTCCTAAAACAAAAAAAGTAACTTGTGTAATAGTGATTCAAAAGAAATAGAAAGTTTCGGTGTATTTTTGATCATTAAGGAAATTTAATCAGATTAATTCATAGCTGTATATATACCCATCAAATATAAATATTAAATTACTAGGCTGGCATTATTTTATAAATGAATTCTAACAAATGTCCAAAATAAAGAGAGGCCCAATAGTGTAGATTAGCTAAGGAGAAGTAATAGTCGCAAATTCATCTTAATAGCAACTGTTGTGATCTTGATAACTTAAGAAGCTAAGACCATGTGAAGAAAATTATAAGTAAATCTAACTTGTAAAAACATACAAAAATCTGAAATTAGTATTATTATATTTTGATTTTGTTTTAACAAATATTTTTTTCTTTGAAGTATAGTTGATTTACAATATTGTGTTATATATGTATGTATGTATTTTTTCAGGTTATATTATAGGTTATTACAAGATATTGAATATAGTTCCCTGTGCTATACAGTAAATCTTTCTTGCTTATATAGGATATATAACAATTAATAATAACATTCCATTATATATGTATGCATGTATATACATACTATGTCTTCTTTATCCATTCATCTGTTGATGGGCACTTGGGTTGCTTCCATGTCTTGCCTGTTGTTAATAGTGCTGCTATGAATATTGGGGTGTACGTATCTTTTCCAATTAGAGTTTTGAAATGAGTATTATTAAATTCTTTCTGACAACATGTAAAAGAGATCAGTGTATCAGACATAGATGGGTTTATCCCAAAAATGCAGAAATGGTTTAACATTAGAAAATATGTCAGTTTAATTTGCCACATTGACATTGAAGCAAATAACAATATGGCCATCTCAATAGACTGATGAAAAATATTTGGTAAAATTTTATACTCATTAATACTTAATCATTAATGATAAAAATTATAATAAAATTCTGTTAAACTGGGAAGAGATTATAAATCCCTTACTCTCATAAAGAGAATTAATATTAAAAAATGTCACTGGAAAATTTTATAAGCATTTCATTTAAAATCAAGATTAGGACAATGAGATGTATTGTCTCCACTTTAATTCTATCTATTTGCACACAAAAATAAAGGTGGGATAGAGAACGAAGGTAAAGATTACAAATGAAGAAAAACTGTAATCATCCTCAGATTATTTGTAATCACATGAAAGTCTCAAAAGAACCTAGAAGGAACATTAGAAGAATAGGAATATAGCAAATGACTATGTATAAGGTTGGTAAAGAAGAATCAACACCCTTTCTACATAACTTTTAGAAAATATAATTTGTAAATTTCACTTACACTAATAACAAAAATATAAAATACCTAGATAGATGCAAATGATGTTTGAGATATATGGAAAATAACACTTTATTTAAAGTTATTAAAAAATACCTTTTAAAAAAGTGGAGAGACCACTTCAGTGGGTAGCAGAACTCATTATCTTAAAGATGACAATTATTTCTTCAGTGCAATACAAGTCAAAAGTCTGAGGTGGGTTTTTGCATGGGCTTGAGAAGCTAAATTGAATATGTACATATATTTAGAGGAGCAGATGGCCAAGAAGAGATAACTCAATCTTGAAAAAGAATAAAAGCTAATGAGAATTTTTAGTTATCAAGATGTATTATTACATGTTTATTATAAAATATCAAGACTTATTATGAGTCAGCCTTACACATGCATCTATGAACACTTGATTTATGACACAGAGGCACTGCAGATGAAGAAGAAAGGATGGACTGTTTAGTAAAAAGTGGATGTTAGTCAAATGGTTAATCATAAGGAAAAGAAAATACAGTTAACATCCTACCTTACAGCATACACACAAATTGCAGTTTGATTAAAAATATAAGTGTGAAAACCAAAGTTTATGGAAAAATATCACAATGGCTTTTGTTAGAAAGGATTTCTTAAGATACAAAAAGCAGTAACCACGAAAGAAAAGATTAAACTTAATCTTTAATAACAGTAAAAATATTTGTACATTAAGATTAAAAACTTCTCTTCATGAAATGGGACAAATACAAGGCAGACACAGAGAAAAGGTGTTATAGTACATGTAGCTGACGAAAGATTAGTGAAAACGTGTCCGAATTAATCATAGTAAAAGAGGTTAGTAGAAAGGTGGGCAAAATACGCATTTTGATAGAAGAGATAACACCCAAACCCAAATTATAAGATTATTTATTGCATCAGTAATAAAGGGAATCCAAATTGAAACCGTAATTGTATATGATTTTACAGAAAATTGGCCAAAATAAATACTCTAGTGATTCAAAATGATAGATTAATGAAAACTGCACTGCTGACAGGAATCTTAACTGGTATAGCCTCCTTTGAGAAAAAGTTGACTGTATACCGTCTGGCAAATAAAAAATGAATTTAGCCTATGAAATTCGTTTAGAGAAACTCTTTACACAAGGAGACAGCCATGCATAGTAGCAATGTTAAAATAGTCATAAATAAATGTGGCATATTTACATAACGTAATACTTTGTAGCAGTGCACATAAATTACCTAGAGTCACATATATTAACGATGATGTATTTCACAAACTATATTGAATAAAAATAGTATTTTTTATGGTTGGTAAGAGAATAACAGATTAAAAATTTAAGTTGATGTTTCCCTCTGAAGATGATGAGTGTAGAATGAGGGAATTATACGCTATACTTAAACTGGTGGCTGTGTTCAAAATGTTGTTTACATATCTTCCATTGTCTGAAAATTTTCAGAGCAGAGTGGATAAAAGAAGGAGAAAAACTGCTTAACGTTTTTCATCTTTTTTCCTTTATCATCGTATAGCCTACCAGTCTATGCTACCATTTTGAAATGTTCATCCCCAGAAAAATCTTGGCTGAAGTCCTCCTTCTGGGTTAGTTATTTCATTACATGGATGTTTAGTTTGTATGTCTCTATCCTTACTTCCTAATTCTTGTATCGTTCCGGATTCACGGTACTTCTTGAGAAAATAATGTGAGAGAGAAAATGAAGTATTTGCTATACAATAAAAAGTAAAGCATGCTATAAAAATCTCTCAGTTCTATCTGTAAGTAAGTTTCATAGACCGGTATGAAGAATAGGTCTGACCTCACAGCTCTGGAAACAATTTGGCTCTTTAGAGGAGTACTCGAAAGTCCAAAAGCTATTCCGTGAAAACAGCATTAGTGAAGCCCTGTTCAATCATTTAATGTTTTAAGTGAATTAAAGACTGTATGAATGAGGTATCACCTCACACCAGTCAGAATGGCCGTCATTTAAAAATCCACAAATGACAAATGCTGGAGAGGCTATGGAGAAAGGGGAACCCTCCTACACTGCTGGTGGGAATGCAGTTTGGTGCAGCCACTGTGGAAAACAGTATGGAGATTCCTCAAAAGACTAGGAATAGACTTACCATATGACCCAGGAATCCCACTCCTGGGCTTGTATCCAGAAGGAAATCTACTTCAGGATGACACCTGCACCCCAGTGTTCATAGCAGCACTATTTACAATAGCCAAAACATGGAAACAGCCTAAATGTCCATTAACAGGTGACTGGATAAAGAAGATGTGGTATATTTATACAATGGAATACTACTCAGCCATAAAAACCGACAACATAATGCCATTTGCAGCAACATGGATGCTCCTGGAGAATGTCATTCTAAGTGAAGTAAGCCAGAAAGAGAAAGAAAAATACCATATGAGATCGCTCATATGTGGAATCTAAAAAACAAAAACAAACGAACAAACAAAAACAAAGCGTAAATAAAGGACAGAAATAGACTCACAGACAGAGAATACAGACTTGTGGTTACCAGGGGGGTGGAGGGTGGGAAGGGATAGACTGGGATTTCAAAATTGTAGAATAGACTACACTGTATAGCACAGGGAAATATACACAAAATGTTATGATAACTCACAGAGAAAAATATGTGACAATGAGTGTGTATATGTCCATGAATAACTGAAAAATTGTGCTGAACAATGGAATTTGACACAACATTGTAAAATGATTATAAATCAATAAAAAATGTTAAAAAAAAAAAAAAGACTGTAGGAACAGCACATCTTGCCCTGTTCAAGTGAGGGTAGTAAGCATATTCAGTGATGTAGGCAAGGAATGAAATTTGGTTTTTGCAGGGATGTGATATGATTTAAATATATGTATTTATATATATATATGTAAAACATAGAAGCAACCACAAACCATGGAAGTAAGAATAAGATAAACATGGGCTAACCAGAGGAACTTGGCATTCATATTATTACTAATAATCTAAAAAGGCACTAAATGTTGCTCCATGGGAACATTGATGGATTGTTACAAAAAGCCAGAAGAAACAAAATTTAAATAAGCACCTTTGACAGAGTTGGTGCACCAAACTAAAGATGTAATGAGGAAGAGATTATCCATAGTGTGTGACTCTTTAGAAGATGTTGATAAAACTTATCCTTTGAAATATGGTGCTGAAGGGAATTAGAAGATTTGTGTGCAAGAAAATGGCAATACAGGTCCCAGTGTGTATTCATGGTGATAGCATTGGGTTCCACTCAACTCTGGAGTGTGTGTGCAGGGGCTAGATTGTCGTAAAGTGACATATGAGGAAGTGATACATTTTTTCTGCTTGAGAAACAAGCAAAGACTGATAAAGCCTACTGTGCGTGGGGTTGGCACAGCTGTAGGGTAACTAATAGGAGCAAACCAACCAATTTCTTCTAGCAATACTAGATGAAGGAGATCACGCCATGGGCAAAGAGGCAAACATTCAAGTCGTGATGGGTCCCCTAAACCAGACGCAGCTGTGTCCCAAAGGGCACTCAGTGGCAAAACTTTGAAAAGAAATATTCCTTACACATTTCAACTTGTGGACTAGAAATCATTTTTAACTTCCAATATGTACATATAAATGTGTGTATATTAAAAAAAGAAACCCAGGTTAATAACCATAACAAAAGAAAATTAAACAATGAAATTGTAATTGAATTTAAGAAGTGGTTATATAAAGCATCAATTATTGCAGTAGATGCCTTGCAGATTATAAGAGAAATATTTTCCTTATAATTCCCAAAGATTGGTTCACCTGAGATATTTATAAATTTGCTGTGAAGGAAAAACATTTGTAGAGTCACTCTAAAACATTTTAACAGAAAACATTAAAACACGTATTTAACTCAAGGATGAAGACAAAATGTGTAATAGATAAGGAAAGATTTCATGGAGGGTAAGTTATCTGAGATCATCTGTGAATGCTTTGCAGGATTTTGATGAGTGGGTTTGAATGGAAAATGTCTTCTGAACATTAAGAACAGTCCACTTAAAAGCACGAAGGCAAGAATGACCCTAGAGTTTGCAGGCAACTTTCAAGAAAGGAGCCTGACTGAGAAAAGTATTTTGAAGTCTTAGGAAATGATGTTGAATAGCTAAAGTGGAGTGAGATTCTTGAGAGCTCTGAATGCCTGGATGGGGAATTTCAGTTTTATCTCACAGTGGAGGAGAAGACATTCAATTATGTGAACTGAGTTGATCGAAGTAGTGTTTTAGTAAGATACATCTCTCTTTAACGTGTAGGAGCTGTTTGAAATGGGAGGTTAGAAACTCAAGATAAATAGGAGATATTTGCATTAAACTACTTAAGACATGATTAGGACCGAAGCTACTGGTGTCAGTGGTGATGGGAAATGGTCAGTTCTACTCACATGCAGTTATTCTTCAATTTATTCACTCATGTTTTTTCCGTTCAGTTAATATATATTGAATGCTTTCTCAGGGTTAAGTTCTATTCTAGGCACCAGATATACAAGAGATATACAGCAAGTAAAGCAAAGTCCCCATTCTCAAAGAATATACATCCAAAGACCGTGGAAAAGCAGAACATCAGTAACTTTATGTAGTTTTTTAAATTTTTTTGTTTATTGACTCATACTTTACAATGTTGTGTCAATTTCTGGTGTGCAGCATAAGAGTTCAGTCATACATATACATACATATATTTGTTTTCATATTCTTTTTCAAATATTATCTGACATAAATCTTAACAATGTTCTCCTAGGGCAGTCTAACCAGGCAATAGAAATAAAAGCAAAAATAAATGGGACCTAATTAAACTTATAAGCTTTTGCACAGCAAAACAAAAAGACAACCTATGGAATGGTAGAAAATATTTGCAAAAGATGAGACTGACAAGGGCTTAATTTCCAGAATATATAAACAGCTCATACAACTTAATAAGAAAAAACCAAACAACCCAATCCAAAAATGAGCAGAAGGCCTAAACAAGCAATTCTCCAATAAAGACATACAAATGGCCAATACGCACATTAAAAAAAATGCTCAGTATCACTAATTATCAGAGTAATGCAAACCCAAACTACAGTGAGGTATCACCTCACACCAGGTCAGAATGGCCATCATTCAAAAGTCCACAAGTGATAAATGCTGGAGAGGATGTGGAGAAAAGGGAACCCTCCTACAGTGCTGATGGGAATGTAGTTTGGTACAGCCGTTACGGAAAACAGTATGGAGGTTCCGCAAAAAACTAAAAATAGATTTACCATATGATCCAGCAGTCTGACTCCCAGGCATATATCCAGAGGGAATTTAAATTTGAAAGGATACGGGCACCCCATTGTTCATAGCAGCACTGTTTACAATAGCCAAGACATGGAGACAACCAAAATGTCCATCGACAGATGACTAGATAAAGAAGTTGTTAGCATTTCTTTAATTTGATTGTAAATTGTCTTTGTAATTGTTGGGACTGTTTTTCCTGTTGGTCTGTTATGCTACACATATCACATCAAAGTCCCTTTCATTTAGCGAATTCTGTATTTTTTCACAAGGTGTTAAACATGTGCATGTGAGAAAATTGTCACTGCTTAGCACATTCTTTGGCTCATGATGGTACATCTGCATCAAGCAGGTGAGATACCATGTGTCATTGTGCTGGTTCCTTTAGACTAGCTCAGCATCACCTATTTTGGGGTCCACCAGCTTTGCCACCACACTGTTTCAGTCACTCTCAACTCGTTTTGGGACCACCTCCCCAGTCAGTCTCAACTGTCCTCTGCCACTTTCTGGGCCCATCATTTTACAACCCCTGCTAGAATGATCGCCTTGGAGAGCCGTTTCATCTAGTTGCTTCTCTGAACAATAACTGGTTCCACACTGGGTACAGAATAAAGTAAGACTTAATCAGATAGTCAAGGCTTTTTTTCTCAATTGCACTCCAATCTACTTTTTAAAAATCTTACCTTCCCACATTAGCCCAGCTTGAAATTTCCTGCCCGTTCTCTGTGTTTTAGTGTTGTCTACCACCTAAAATAATATCCCCTCCTTCTAATATAATCTAATCCAAGTTACTCTTATTTCAAAGCCTATGTCAAAGCTTAAAGGCCTTTCTTTTAAGGGCCTTTTATTTCCATCACACAACTCACAATTCTCTTTTTTTCCCCAATTTCAATGACATTTTTTGTTGCCTGGACTATTAATGTGAGCTATTCATATACACATGTATTATACATATGAGTTTGTTTATGTTATGATTTTTAATTATGAGAATCTGGGCATGTATGTCAACTTTAATGTGAGCTTTTGAAAGGCAAGAATGATTTACTTCTTTTATTTCTATTAATACCAGAAGAGTTGTCAGCACATCATACTCAGCACATATATTGATTGATTAAACACCTACATATAAATTATAAACAAACACAATTCATGAATTTGCTAATATAGTTGTTCTTATTACATCATTAGGCAAGGTGCAACTTGTCCCATAATCATTTTCCATTTTCTCCTCTTACTCCACACATCCTTTATAAGATGGGTTCTGTATATATACTTCTGTCTGTCTACATATACATATGCATTTGCAGACATATATGCATACCTGCATACCACATACACAGATTCCCTCTATACATAACATAGATCAGATAGGAGTTACATATGATAATTGTAATTGCAATTATCAACCGCAGTCGACTGCAGTGTCATGTATTGGTTTGACAGTGTGTTGTCATATTTACTAATGCCACATAGGTTATTACTAATTTTCCTTTCTGAGAATTAAATAGACCAAAGGTTGGCAAATCTGACCCATTACCTGTTTTTGTAAATAAAGTTTTATTGGAACATAGCCATGCCCATTTGTTTACATACTATCCACAGTTGCTTTCCCTAAAAGGAAACATTGAGTAGTTGCATTATGGGGCATGTGGCTCACAAAGCCTAAGGTATCTGCTATGGCCCATTACGGAAAAAGTGTGCTGACACCTGACACAAAATCAGAGGAAATACAATGCTTTTTGTTTGCATAGTTCTCAAGACCCAGGTGCCATGTATTGATTGATATGCTTCTGTGTGCCCTACCTGTTTATTCACTTGTAATAGGAGTCTGACACCAGACACATTCACAAAAGGGACATTATCATCCTCTTGTTGTTCAAGACATTCAATCTGAGATATACTGGTCATGAAAATGTGGAAAATGTTATAAGGAGATCTGAGAAGGTATGGAAGTTGAGCTTAATACAGGATTATTTTCTTCCAAAGTCCTTTTGATTATGGAAGGCCTAATTAGCAAGCTAAATCATAACACAAGGAATGTGTTTGCTTTGCAAAATCAAATCAATTGCACAATTTATGCTCCCTGCAGCTGCTACTTCCCATTTTTACGGTAGCAGATCCATTCCAGCTGTGGCCGTGAGCAGCTCTGCCTCCTGCTCGTTGATAGTGGAGATATTTCATACTCATCAATACGGATGCCAACGACCAAATTTTATAAGCAAATTTCTTTAAAAACAAAAACAAAAACAAATCAGAGGCCAGTATTTTGGAACTGAAAAAAAAGAATCTAAAATGTAATACACTGTAGGTTTTTGCAAGCCTGAGGAAATAACATAATATACACTATTACAAACTAACATATCAATTTCAAGGTTTGTTCTGTTAATTTGCAGTTTGAATTATTACTGTCATTTTTGTGCATCCCGAACTGACACATTAAATTACTAATTTATGACAAGTTCTAAAAATATAATATTTTTATTCCTTTATAACATAACCTTAAGCAACTAAAGAGGATGGATACACCTTAAAGAGACAACCAGTGTCTTGCTAATAAGTTAGCAAATGCACTCATTTGACATTTTCAATAAATTTCATTGACCTTACCACATTCAAGCATGTATCTGTGCAATATCTAAGGTATAGGTTTTGGCTCAGTCTTTTCAGTTTTGCTTAATAAAATATTAAATTTTTGCTAAAAAATATGTATTGCTAAATAAATGTCTGGCAATCAGTCATGTTCTTTTCTTCCACCTAGTTTTATAAGCCTTTTTTTTTAGCATTAGTATGCTGTTAATTCTGGACTACAGCACAGTGATATTAAACAATCCCAGAACTGTAAGAATACTGAATTCTTGCCAAGTAAAGGCCATACATAAGAACCGCATGTGGTAAAATGTAAGTGGATTCATAGGCGCTTGGATAGTAAGTGTAATGTCTCCTTGTTCACAGAGCAAGATTCTGAAATTGCTCTCATTAACTTTTCCTGTATGTTGAGAAGTTCGAGAGCTGAGATATTGCCAAAATTATTTTTCATGCATTAGCACAAGCACGTTCACATCTTTGTTGTTATGCATTTGCTAATTTGCCCATCATGTTTCTAAATTTCTACTTTAACTGTGGTTAGAGTAAATGCTTAAGGATTGCACAAATTGATTCTAAAATGCACAAAGAAATAAAAGGAAAACCTACCATCACTATAATAACATATAATATTATTTGAAAGTCTGATCAGTTTGGAAATTGTACATTAGTGTAACATTTTTATTTGTACATGTGGCAATTACTTTTGAGCTGACATATTTACTTAAAACTTAATTTAAGGAAGGGTGTTTGTGTGGCATGTCTTGGAATGCCATTAGCACCAGCTGAGGAAATGTTCCTGAGCTTCTTGCCATATCTGAATCATGCAGGAAGAGTTGTGTGTACATAAAAGAGAAACATTTGATGAGGATACCGAGGGGAAATTCAGTGGTACTGAGTCACATTTCATAAAGTGCATTCCTACAGTTATATCACAAAAGTTAAAAATATTACAGTTTTATAATTGAATAGTTTTTAGAAAATATGATATATTATTTCCTCTGAAAATTTAGTGTTTATTTGCATACTAGAGGCTTTGAAAAATGCTAATTCAGGAATCCTGCATTTTTTTGTTTTGTTTGGCTTTGCTTTGTTTTAATTTAGCCTTCATTCTTCAAATTCATTTAATCATGAAATGCTTTCTGTAAGTGACAACTATTAACATCCTCTGGAACAAATGTCCCCAAAACCATGTTGGGAAACACAGAAATGTGTCTTTGAAAAAACTGGTGAAAACGCTAAGGTGTGCTAAGATCATGGGTTTCTGGCCAGTATCTCACCAGATTCATTTGTAGCAGATGCCAATTCTAGGTTCACTCAGGTGTTCTCTGGTTAAGAGATGACTGTGCAAAAGAAGATGCTCAGAAGGGAGCTGGGAGCACATGGTGACTCTCTGGCTCCTTAGGCGGGTGCTTTACAAATGGCAGGCACTTTTCAAGAAATGCCCTCTGGTCCTCTGTGATACTCTGGGAATTTCCATCTGCTAAGAACCACATGCTTCCTAAAGGCCATATCCTTTGTAAAACTCAAAGCTGGGGATCCACAATCATACCATCGAACAGTCAAAAGATTATAAAACACACTTCTTCCCAAACCAGGGGTCTTTGGCACTTTGGTAATTAAATTGAACAAGCATTTATGGAGACCAACACATGTGTGGAAGCCTGTGTTAAGACTGGAGATTTAAAAAAAAAGATAAAGTAAAATCCTCAAAGCAGTAACAGATCAGTGTAAAATAGAATCACATGAACAAACAACCACAGTAAAGTCTGATAAATGTGCACTAGTGGAATAATTCAAGTGTCATAGGGACACAGGCGTGAGGGAGGGAATACATTCCTCGTGTGGAAGACAGAGGGAGAAGGGGGCTAAAATTTCACAAAGTAGGGGACATTGCATCTGAATAATAAATAAAATAATTTAATGGAAATGATTTAATAATAAATACAATAATTTAATAAAAATAATTCACTCCATCAAAAAAAAAAAAATGAACTAAGAAAGCTGCTGCCTAGAATGGAGTCAAGTCTTTAATCTGGGTCACAAACCCCCAGGGACAACTCTCAGCTCACTGTGGCATCTACGTCTAGCTGTGGCCTTGAGCACTAGTGACTCCTGGTATCTTCTTCAACAAATGTTTTTGAGGATTTACATTGTGTGAGGTGCACTTACTAAGTACTGGGCATCCCCTTGTAGATAAGATACAAACCTCAGGCTTAAGATTCTAGAAGTATAATGCAAAAAAAAAAAATGCAAATAAGCAATTAAAGTAAGCAATTAAAATACATGTATGCAAAATGCCTTCTGATTTTGTAAGTCAGATTGTTGTGTTTGTGAAGAGTTTACTATGCTGAGAGAGAGTGGTGAACAAAACATTAAAACCTTATGGTCACTGCCCTTTGGAATTTATAGTTACAGACTTTGGTAAGGCTGTATTTCTAGTTGATTGTGTACATATTATATACATAACATTTCAGCTGTAAAATAATCCAGCGGTGAGTCTCAATTGCTTATAGCCAGTGGTGCAGCTTTACGACTTCAAAATGGATCGTTGTAAATATTCAATGCATATTATGCACATGTGTCCTGACCCATGCATCACAAGTAAAGCTCTCTGGTTAATACCTCTAGTTTCCTCATTATTGGAGAGTTTTTCTCAAAAATAAATCTCATTTATGTTTTGCATATTTCCTGGTATTACTAGATGCCTTTCTAAGAGATAGGCTGGGATAGGTAGGTGGAATTTCTGTATTTTGTCCCTTTTTTCTTTTAAATTTCTTTAAAATTTTGCGATGTCATTTTTAATAATATATTCCATTCTATACTTCTTTCCTGTCATAAAGTAAATGCAGCCTGTGCATATTTATGTAAGGTAACATTTTAAATTGAATATCTATATATGAAACTGGGAAAAATTAATTACATACACACGAATACACAACGTTTTTTTCACACAACTCTTTCCTCAAGAAATGCAAACAGTTCAAAATAAAGTTTGAATTCATCTTTGTACAGATTAGACTTATAAATAATGACTCACTTCTTCTTTAATTCTTAACATGATAAAACTGCCCTGAGAGTTTTATTTTTGCTACATAACTGAGACATGATATCTATGTTGTAGAGATCTTAAACGTTACAGAAACACTGTGCAGTTTGACACACTGTGCAGTTTGGCCCAGTGCATGCTCTAAGGTAGCAGAAGCATCCCATGAGATGTTAACAAGCGTGGAAGATCATACGTCATCCCGTGCCAAGTGTTTAGCAGTAAATACATCTGCCTTCAAAGATGGCTAGTCTGCCCTCCTACACACATACCCATACTTCTTTTCATCCAGAAATCAGAGGTGATTTCTGAACTTTTCTTACCTTTTATATTTCTTTGAAGGAAAACCTTACCAATTTCTTATATAATCATCTAATGATTAATAAAGGAGCCATGGTCCAGTGACATTCAAAAACTACTTTTCTGCTAAGAGGAGCATATCTGATACATCTTGATTTATTTGTTTATACCTTAAATTTGCAGAAGACAGTGGAAACCATGGAGTCAAGTCCTACACTGAATTCAAGTGGGAAAACAGATGAAATGATCATTTTATCACCAGATAGAATCACTGAAAGTATAAAACAGAAAGTTGTTAAAAATTTGCATTGCACCGCATACTGACGAACATTTATGGGTTTCAATACTCAATGTATTCCGCATTCTGCACATTTGTTCAAATGTTACTGTTGATTACTGAAATGTAAAGGTGGTCATGTCTGAGTAGTTGAAGATGCCTTTGCCAGCACTGAAGGCTTCATCTTTTTAAAAAGTGCACTCTCTTATCTTTGTGCTTTTTTACATTAATTTGCTTGTGTTACTTGGTTTACAGAGTGGTGACCGTTCTCTCCAGCACCTTTAATCACGTTCTTTCAGACAGTAGTCTTCTAAAATGCTGTGAATGATTGCGAACACCTGAGACATAGTTCCAGAACAGCTGTTGCCTGCTAAAACTCTCTTGTTCTTTGATTAAGTTTCAAAGTTAAAATTAGGCTGTTGCATCTGTAAGCTATATTCTAGCAGCTTACACATAACGCAGGATCATAGACATCTCTTTCCATCAAGCTTCTATCTGATCTATTTTCATGCTCACTGTGGTCTAAACCAGGGTCACTAAATAGTGGCCCATACTTGCTCACCTGTATGGTATTGGGTCCCTGATGGGGAAAGGGTTACATCATTGTGTCTCAGGGAACAGGGAGCCCCAAGGAGAAGGAGATGGGATCAGTGCTGCAATCAGAACACATGCAACATTTATTGATTAAGTTCATCATCTTATAGGGGTGCCATTCACCCCAGTTAGGATAAGCACATCAAAGATTGCTGATCACAGATCACCATAATATAAAAATGAACATTTTAAAATCTTGCAAGAATTACCAAAATGTGACTCACAGGCAAGTGAGCAAATGTTGTTGGAAAAATGGCATCAATAGACTTGCTTGACACAGGGTTACCACAGACCCTCAATTTGTACAAATCACCATATCTGAGCAGCACAATAAAACTGAGATATGCCTATACAAACAAGTTATTATATGTAGAATAATAGTTAAGACCTGCAGTGGTTAGGCCTTTGTAGTTTGAATTTAAAGTTTTTCTCTCGCACCGGCTCTGTGACATTGAGCAAGTTATATAAGTGGTTTAAGTAACTGTTTCCTCATCTGTAAATGGGAATAATAAAATGACCTATCTCAGAAGTTTTTTGATGGTTAAATTATATAATATAAACAAAGTGATTATTTCAATGCCTGGTTAATAATAGGTATTTAATATATTCAGTGCTTTTGGTCAAGAAGAGGAAGAGTCACCCAAAGAAGACAAATATAAAAGTTAACATCAGTTAAATCAGAAAAATTGAAAAAGCAAAGATGGTGGAACTGAGAAAAAAATTCTCAAGAAAAGACAAAGCCCACAACCTCACATGTTACAGGTTTAAGTCTCACTTTCCTGACAAGGCTTCCCTCTCCACTGGATTTACGTTTCTGAGCTCCCATCCCCAACATCACATCCCCTGTTCCACTTCCCTTCTTAATTTGCTTCCATCAAGCAGCTGGACCATTACCTGCCCATAGGAGGTACTAATAACTATTTTTTTTATTTTATGTATTTGTATTGAAGTATAGTCAGTTTACAATGTTTGTGTCAATTTCTGGGGTACAGCATGATACTTCATTTATATAGGAATATACTTATATTCATAACTATTGAATGAATGAATAGATGAGTCAGTAATTGAGTTACAGATCAAGTAGAACAAAGATGGGATAACCTTGTTGCTTAGAGAAGGTGATACAAAGTTAACTGATGACAGAAAGAAAGCACAACTGTTCATCTTTACATTTATCTTCTTGCATCATGAGAATGGAGGCATGGGAGTTGCCCTCCATCTCCTCCTCTGTTTCACCTTCTCAATTTTATCAGGCACTCGGTCATGTCTTCTGATTATGTTTACCATCTTCTGCGCTCCATGTATTATTTTCTTTTTCAGTATCACAAAAATCCCTTTAGTAGACTTCTTCCTTCCCATGCCAGTTCTCTCCAGTTTAACCTCCACACTGTTGAGAATATTTTTTAAAGCGTGTAATCTGATTCGGTTAGTCCTTTATTTAAAGACCTTCACTTGCTCTCTTTTTTTTTGTAGAATAAATTCTAAATTCCTTAGAAAGGGGTGCAAATTATGGCACAGGGCAGTATTATGAAACACATTTCTTGTGGATTGAGGTGAAAAAAAATTACTTTAAAAGCCACCAGCATGGTGGTTAAGACCATGGACTCTAGAGCGAGATGTGCAGAGTTCCAAATTCAGTTCTGTTCTGCAGTTTACTAATTGTATAACTTTGGGTAAATTACTTAATCTTTCTGTACTCCAGTTTCCTTGTTTGTCTTGAAGCAAAGTTTAGTAATTATCTCTGTGATTATTTTGAAGATAAATGAGTTTATATATATAAATAGTATAAAAAGTACCTGACTGAAAGCATATATTCAATACTTATCAACTGTATTATTTGGAGGGTGGTTGGGTTTTGTTTTTAGTGTATATGTATTTTTAAGCTGGCTCCTAGTTTAGCTCCATATTCTTACCTTACTGACCCTTCCCCACCTCCCATGCTTCACTAAAGCCTATTTGAATTATTTAACATCCTTGCAGTGTGCCACCAAGCTTAGCACCTCATAACTGAAGAAGCTGGGGCAGAGAGAAGTAATTTACTTTGTCCAGGTTCATGGAGCCAGTTGCTCTGGCATGCTGGAGACCAGAGCTCAGATTCTTGAGCACCAGGCCATGCTGACTCTGTTGCTTTTGCTATAACCATCATCGTCCTTGTTGGGCATCACTTACTGAAATTCCCAAGTACTTACATATATCTATCTTTCATATTAGATTGTCTTTCCTGTACTCGCAATGCTCTTCTTGCAAAAGTGTCCCTGGAAAAGTGCAACACATTATTCTAGACTCTGCTCATAAGCACCCCTCTCTACATGTAACTCCTGACAGGCATGATTAGTTACTGATTCCTTGTACTCCAAAAGTACTTCCCTCTAACAGTATTTCTCAACTTGTCTTATAGGGGACAGACAAAACAGATCACGTATGAGATGTCAAAAAAAAAAAAAAAAAAAAAACAGGTCACTAGTCAGACTTGGGGAATGCTACACACTGTGCCTTCTTTCATTGAGGAAGGCCCCCAAATTTGTATATGTGTGTGAGTGTGTTTAAAAGGCTCAGAGAAGACCTGAAGAAAAGGTGGCAAATTTTCTTTTGTTTTCCACATTTTAAAAATAAACATTGAGTCATTATTTTGGTGTAATAATTATTAGGAAGATCTTTTGAAAGTGCTACACTATTAGCCTTTATTTCCCTAAATTGAGATTCTTTTCTGTGCCTCCATCTTTCACTGGAGTAACTGCAGTGTGTATTTGCTGTTTTAGCTCTCCGGGGTTGGGATGCCCTTCCTGTTTTGGCATAACCCTTAAATATTTAGGAAGTGACTTCACCTCCTACTGGGAAAGCAGAAGGCGCAAAATTACCTTTTGACACCTAATTACTTGTTTTCATCTGGGAATTTAACACTTCAGGGGGAAATCAGGAAAGCCCAAGGATATTCATTGCTATTTGTTAACAACATCTGTGGCTATCAGTGACCAGAAGTGGTGAGGCCATTGTTTTCCTGTGTCTCTCAGCTTCTACTGCGCAGCAAATCTCAGTGGCATACAGCAAATGCATTTGTTTCTCATTCAGGCATGGCGTGTTAACTGGTGCTCAGCTGATCTAGACTGCGCATGGCTGGACTTGGCTCCAGGCCACTCCTAGTGTTTAGGATTTCTCCATATGGCTCACATTTTCTGAGACAGCAGTATACTTGGTGCACACACATTCCAGGCATGTTTCAGGCCTTTGCTGTCTCATCATGTCCCCTCACATCCCATTGGGCACAGCAGGTCATACCACCAAGCTCAAAGTCAGGAGGCTAGGAAGTACACCTCCTCTGCCAGGAGGCCACGGCGAGGGTGTGCATGTGTAATGCTGTTACAGGGAATGGGGAGTTGTGAGCGTGATGTAATCTGCACATGTCCTGAGGATACACTTCCGTGGCTGAATCTTTGATGAACCTTAACTCCTTCTGTTCCTCCTGAAGAATTTTTCCATTCTTCCTGTTGATTCAGTGAGCTATGTGATGCCCTTCAGCAAACAGTGACATTTCAAATAAGGTGGCATCATACGGGCACGTGAGAGAGTCTTTGCGCACGCAGGTGAGGTGCTCAAATGACTTCAGGAGACCACCGTCTACCCTGTATCTTAGTAAATCCTAGTTCTGATTCATCAGTCTTCTCCATGATACTTACACTGTCCAATCAAATATTTTGTTGTAGGAAACATTGATCATTATATAGGATATGATTTTTAGAGATACAATTTAAAATAATACATGTCTTTATTAGGATGTAATTCATTCTTTTTTCACTTAAAATTTCTGATTTGTGTTATCTTTAAAATTGAAATATTTTACCAAAGCACTCACTTTCATAAGTATGAATTGGAAGTAGTGGTATGTATGATTTTAGTTGCTTATTTTCCCTATTAGAAACCAAATTTGACAGGGGTGTGGGGTTTCTAAATATTTACATTCTTAAGTATGAAATAATTAAGTTGAGTTTCAAAGAGTCAGCAGTAACAATTATTTTTTTCCACAAACATTATTCTTCCAGATAACAAAATATGTAACTGTGACTTTGTTAATTAGTATCAGTACTAATTAACGTTAAAAGGTTTAATAGTCAAAGACTAATTCTTCACTTGAGGGCCAGTAAGATGTATATGAGACATCACAAGAATGCTAGTTCACAATGAAATACCAAAAAACAAACCAAGACTTGGAGTGAAGAAAATCTCCAATATATGTGGGAAGGACACATAAGCCTAATGACCAGTTTGTGTGTGTTATTCTCAGTGTTCTTCCTTATGGTTAGAAATCTGAGCATGCAGAATAATGCACCTGCCCATCTGTGACTGCTGCAGGGAACTGCGTGAAAACGCTACTATCTATCCAGAAAGAAAATAGCATTTTAAAATACCTTGTAATGCAGGATAATGAGCTGATATGATTACAAGCTAACAGACTCCATTACAGTGCACAGTGCCACTCCGGGGTCAGTCTGATTGATACTCGTCTTCTCCCACTCCAGTTGCCACTCTCCTACTATTTTGTCTCTCTCTTTTTACTGTCAGTGTGTAGATTTACTGCTACTTTGTATGTTTAATTGTATCCTTAAAAAAAAAAAAAGGAAAAAAACCCCTCTGGTCTAAGGTGGTATTGGGTGTCTGAAAAGTAAATGTAAATCAGTGCTTCCTAAGCTCCGGGAAGGTATGTTGACTAGTGAGGAGATGCGCCACCGAGAGTCAGAGTCAGTGGCCTACGCTCATGTCACCATCTGCCGTGAAACAGGACTGTCTCTTCAAACTGCAGTTCTTTTTCCTTAAATGAGTAATTCTTTGTGGCAGGTTAGATGTGCCATGGAAGCTGTATCAGTTGAGGTTTAAGCTGAGCTGAATGTAACAGGAAACCTAAATATAGTCGATTAAACAAGGTTGGGGTTTATTAATATTTCAAGAAAGAGAAGTCAGGGAGTAGACCGCCCTGACTCCCGCCTACATCTCATTGTCCAGAATTTCGTCACCTGGCCAGTGCTACGTGCAAGGCACTATCTTTTAATTGGAAATACTGTCACACTCAGCAAAATAGTAAGGAAGAAGAGAGAAATGGATATATGGTAGGAAATTCGCACATTTAGTCACATGTCAAATCTAACAGCAGCCCTGGAAACTAATGGTAAGAGAATACTTCATGTTAAGAAAGCAGACACAGCCAACAATTGTAATGTAATCTCATTTAATAAGACTAGTAGAGGACTCCAGATGACTGTGGAGCAGAGGATTTTGAACTGTCAAAGAGCAATTATACCACACAGAGTCAAACAGGCAAGGAAGACCTTATTCAAGAGAATCGCAATAGAGGAGAGAGTTTGAACTAAACTTCCTTGAAACAAAAGATGGGAGACTATTTTAGCCCTGGGGTGAGCTAATGGAAAAGTACCAGAAGGCATTTGTTTGAGGGGAGCTTGGTTGATGTGATTAGGCCATCTGTGTTTGCTAATTGGTGCTTATCGAAGTTGGGCTTCTACCCTCCCACAGAGACTAAGAGATAGATGCTCCAGCTTTCTTGATGATTACATTTTGAAAGGATGACTCCTAGGTCTTGAGAAAGACATTTCTGAGTTGTAAAAATGGCAATAGTCTGGAAGAAGATTTTCATCTCAAAGGGGAGATGTTCTAAGAAAAGTGAGTTCAGGAGTGTGTTATGGTCAGGAAGAAACCTACCTGAGGTTTAATCCAGCTGAGGGGAACATTAAAGACCTCTTGGTCAATCTCATCAATGTTTGGAAATGCTAGACCATGGTAATGATAAAAAGCAGAATAAATTTAATTCATTTTTTAAATTCTCTAGAGGCAATATATTCCCTTGTTGCCTGCAGCTCAGGGCAGACACTCCCACTGTTCCTCCCCTCCTCTCCCCTCCCCTTTTGCAGGTGAGAATGATTTTGTAGATGATTCAATACAAACTTTAAGTATATGTGTTTAGTATTCTGAAAGACACATGTGAAATCATGGTATTTGGAACCATGGTTAAAATGAACAAAAAATTCTGAAACAAAAATAGGCAGAAAAGAAGTAAGAATAAGTTGTATATGAAGCAGCAGTTAGACATATTGGAAATGAAAAGTATATTCACTGAAATAAATATTCTATCCCGCTCAATCCTAGGGAGTTAATAAATTGCAGAATGTTGTACTAGATACTCAGCACAGAGAGACAGACGACTTAAGTGACTTGAAAGGTAGCTCGAAAAGTATCAACAAATAATCTAACAGGAATTCCTAAACAAAAGAATGGGAGAGTAACCATAGGAAGAAAACTTCCAGTTGAACTAGCCTGAAACCTATTTGCTAATTGTGGGGGAAAATAAAGCCTTTAAATTATACAATGTAAAAAACAAAGAAAAATAATAGAAGAAATAGTGAAGAAGCAATAATTTAGGCAGCTGAATATTGCAAATTTTCCAAATTAAGGATATAGCTTCTCAGACTAAAAAACTTGCTGTAAGGACCAGAAAGGATCAGTAAAGATAAAATCACACTTAAATGTATCGTATTGGAACCGGAGAACAAATACTGACAAAAAGAAACAAGTTACGGAGTGGTAAGTCAAATGTAATATTTATACAGATATTGAGAATATACCAGACAAACTTACATCTTGCTTATGGACCCATTCATGTATAAAATAGTATAAAATACAGGAAAAGACTTCTAAAAATCATTTTGAGAGGGAAAACGCTGTTCAAGAAGGATTTTACAAATGGCTTCAAGGATATCTGTTATTGTTACAGGTTGCACTTTGTTCTTCTCAAATTCATATACTGAAGGCACACCCCCAGTAACTCAGAGCGTGACCTTCTACGGAAATAGTGGAAATAGGGATGTTGCCAATGTAATTATTTAAGATGAAGTTGTACTGAATATGGTGGTCTCAAAACAAATATAACCTGTGCTCTTATAAAAATGGAAAATTTGGGGGGAGTGTATACCTTAAGTGGTAGAGCGCATGCTTAGGATGCATAAGGTCTTGGGTTCAATCCCTATTTCCATTAAGAAAAATAAATAAGTAAACCTAAGTACCCGCCCAAAAACCCTCAAATATTAAAAAAAATTAAAAAATGAAAATTTGGACCTAGAGACATACACACACACAATGGGAGAACGTCATGTGAAGATTGAAATGATGCTGCCATTGGCCAAGGGACTCCTAGAAGCTAGGAGAGAGTTCTGAAACAGATCCTCCCCTGGTGGCTTCAGAGGGAGTATGGCTCAGCTGACACCTTAATTTCAGACCTCTGGCCTCCAGAACTGTGGGATAACAAACTTCTGTTCTTTAATCAGTCAGTTTGTGGTCAGCTGTAGCAAACTAATGCAGTCATTTTTTAAAATTATTTCTTCAAAAATTATTGATAGCAGGTATTGCAAAACTTGAAAAAACGATAAAAGTGAATGATAATTATGTGTAGACTTGCCATGTTATTCTCTATTCTCTTTTCTGAACTTAGAAATGTCATGATTTTCAAAAATAAAAGTAAACTGCAATCCTCAAATACAGAATTAATAAAATGGAAAAGGTTTCCAACCAAGGAAGCAAGAATGTGAATATTAAAAAATTCAGTTTCACGGACAGCAAGAGGAAAGTCCTAAACAATAGTTAACTCCTGAACTGGTACACTGAAAATCAGTACAATTTAGGTAATTATTCTTTAAATTTACAAAGCAAAATGCTGAAAAATTCAGTTAATAAAAAAGATTTATAAGCAGAAAATAGAAGACATGGATTATGTCGATACACAGAAATATTTTTAAAATTATAATGATACAGTTGCCGAAGTTGTACATGAATATATTTAAATAACTTGAGAAAGAATAATTTTCTGAGAACCATGACTCATCTAATACACACACAGGAGAAAAATCCTAACGTCCCATTTCTATACATTTGTAATGTGGAAAGTATATATCATGGAACTTATAAAAGTGGGAATACACAATTTTAAAAATGATTAAAATCATACATCACGTAAATGCAAATTAAAATAATGAAATACATTGTTACATATCATTCTTTTTTTGTTGATTGTGTGTGTGTGTGTGTGTGTATATATATATATATATATATAATATGCATTTTTTATTGAAGTACAGCCAGTTACAATGTGTCAGTTTCTGGTGTTCAGCACAGTGTCCCAGTTGTGCGTATACATACCTATGTTCATTTTCATATTCTTTTTCATTAAAGGTTATTACAAGATATTGAACATAGTTCCCTGTGCTATACAGAAGAAACTTCTTTAAAATCTATTTTTATATATAGTGGCTAATATTTCATTCTTTGCTTTAAAGAAATCCAAACATATTCAGGTGTGGAAAGTTTAGGTTCCACAGCCAGATGGACCACTGCAAGGAAATGGGAGACAGTAGAGAATTTTGACATTTGAAAAGTAGAAACATCACTCTGACAGTGTCCTCAGTACCTTCTTTTGTGTATGCCCCTTAATCTGTATCTCACAGCAGTCAGAGCATCTTGAAAGCAAGGGTTTGGGGGTTTTTGCTTTTATATTCCACAGCACTTAAGAAAAAAATATGAAAATACATAAGGCTGGCAAGATTGTAGGTAAAAATTAAGTCAGTTACCTAGTTAGGAAGAATGGACATTGGAAATACGCCAAGGAAAATAATTTTGCAATATTTATGAAAACCCTTCAAAATACTCTTTTTCTTTTCTGTAATAAATTCATTTCTTAAAACCCAGTTTAGAGAAATAATCAGAAATTCAAATATGATCATCTCCTATAATGGTAAAAAGTGGAAACTACCTAGAGGTCTAAGAGCTGGAAAATTAAGATGTAAATCATAGCACAGTGTGTTATGCAGTCTTTTAAATAAACTTCATCAAGCGCTTTAATGATGTGGAAAAATCGCTTACAATATAGCATTATTCATTTTCCTCAGCTAAATAGTCAACCATGTGACCAATAATCAGAGAAGGGGAAATCTACCCAAATATGAAGAATGCATATCTTAAAGTGGTTGACTAATGATCCATTTTTATCCTCTTTTTGATATTGGTATGCATTTTCCAAGGTTTTTGGAAAATCATGCACTATGTTACAGTCACAATACACATTTTTAGCAATGATAACTTTTATTTTAATTTTTATTACTGTTAATTTTTGCCTTGCTATAAAATGCTTTGATTCAACAAGTATTATTAGGTTATCTAAACAGCACTAGGCAAAAATTGTTAGGGAAACCAGTAAGACAAGAACTCATTGGACAACATATTTGCAATCTAGCTAACACAAAGGCAAAAAGGCATAAAAAGTAATTTTAAGGGCTTACCATCTTTTGTCTGGACTGTTAGAACAGACTCTTACTCACCCCTTACCTATTAGTCTACCACCCTTCAGTTTATTTTCTGTAGCCAGAAGGCTTTGTCTAAAGAGCAAATTTCATGCCCTTTGCTTCCTAAACTTACTTGGTTCTCCTTTGCCTGCAACACTGATACTCATCCGTGACTCCTCATCATAACCGCCTGGACAGACTTTTTTTTTTAAGTCCAGTGCCCAGTCTTTTCTCCCTACTGAGCCCCTCACCCTAGGGTTCTGGATTTAATTACTCTTAGGTGGGGACAAGCCATCAATATTTCTTAAAGCTACCCAGAGTTAAGTAACTTAACATGACATAAATACTGTGATTACTTTTCCAGTCCTATTTCTCTTAACAGTTTCTCCAGGTAGACTCCGGATTTTAGGCTGTTCCTTGAATATGCGGTATTATCTCATAACTCTGTTTACCTATGATTCATCTTCTCCCTGGAATGCGCTTCCATTCTTTGTTACCTGGAATTCTCCTAGTCACCCTAGTCCTCCTTTTAAATTCTGTTGAAATAGTCCTTCACTAAGCAAACCTTCTCTGATACCCCACTGCAGAGTTAGGTGGCCCTACCCAGTCTCCTCCCGGAAAGCCCAAACACGGCCCTGCCTGGAGGGATTCTGTTCTGCAGCAGGATGAACCACTAAAGTGGTAGGAGGTGACAGAAGATTTTGACATTTCAAAGGTAGAACTGTCAATCTGATAGAGTCCTCGGTTTGGAAGATGTTTCTTTAGCTGCTTTCTTCTCACACTAGCCTGGGAGCTTCTTGAAGGCAAGGATTTTATCATGTTGATCTTTGTATTTCTTAACACTTAGTCCAATGTCAGGCAGTTTGCAGGTGCTCAGGCAGTGTTTTTTCTGAGTAAATATAAGAAACAATCATTAACCCAGTGCATGTGCTAAATATATGGCACAGGACAAAATATGGTAGGGAATCCAAAGAGCAAGATTGCTGGGCAGAGTTTTCATCGCCTCACAGCACAATGGGGAGCTTTGGGTTCACACAGACCATTGGGTGCTAATTGCTAGTTGTGTAAACAAGTTGCCTAATCTTCCTGAGCCTTCACTTCTCCAAGTGTGAGGATAACCAGCTTGATTTCACAGGGTTGCCTGGAACCCATGTGCTTGGCAGGTGGTCTGTGCATGTTGGTTGCTGTCCATCTTCTTCGTTGTTTGCACTATTGTAATTGATTCCTTGTTCACGAGCTATATGCTTCTTGGAGGCAGAGATGCTACCTTACTCATTAGTACTCTTTCATAGCATAAAACGGTTCATAGCACAAGCTATGTGCTCAATAAATAGTTTTGATTAAAGAAGAAATTACATAAGGTTGAGGGTTGGGTTACATTGGATACATATGAAGATGTAGCGTGACGGTAAGAGGAAGTAATACTGAGAATGAAAAAGTTAAAGGATAAATAAAATGTGGAGAGGAAAACAATCAAAACAGCTCCTAGAAGAAGAGTCAGTTCGGTGAAGTAGATGATTCAAGTAAGAGACTTAGTGGAAGAGTGAGCAGAAAGGTTAAGTCTTAATTACGAAAACATGAGAATTTGAGATTCTATCCTTTGTATAATAGGGAGCCATAGAAACATTTTGAGCAAAAGTGTGACACACTCTTCAGCTCAAGATTCAAGATGTTCCCCAAATTTGGGCAGGGTGAAATAGAGGTTGTTTGAAAATAGAGGTTGATTTTAATCATTGAGTGCACTAAAGAGAACTATTATTATTAATCATTGATGTGGTATAGTCTTGAAGTAGAGTGACATCAGAAGAAATAAACATGAAGTGTTGGATGGAATGAATATTACATGATAGTTTCATGTGAATGTGATAGGGAAGGACATGGAGAGCAAGGAAAAGAACAATGAAGAATAAGCTTGAGGACAGAAAATTCAGAAAATGTATTCAGCATGAGACAGCTAGTGGTGGTGGTGGTGGTGGTGGTGGTGGTGGTGGTATATCCAAATACAAAAGCCCAGTTGGCGTTCTTTGGGGAGTGGGGAGTGGGACTGGATGGACACAATAATTACACAATTATCACTGACATGTTACGTTACAAGATTAGCATAGATGAAAATATTTTGACTCAAAATTCAAAAAGACAGTAAGAGAAGGCCAAAGTTTGGCCATCAGGGGAACAAAGTAGTAGATATTAGGAACCAAAGGGAAAACACACAATCTGGTATGTTTTGCAGAATTCTGATTTTTTTTTTTTTCACTAGAAGCAGTGCTTCAGGAAAAAATAAGTCCTCTTTGGATCAATTTAAGGCAATCATTTTATTTTATTTTTTCTTCTTTTAAAAAAATACTTTTATTGAGATGTAATTCTCATAGTTCACTTTTTTTTAATGTGTACAGTTCAGTGGGTTTTAGTATATTCTCAAAATTGTGTACTGATCACTGCTGTCTAATTTCAGAACATTTTTATCATCCCCCAAAGCAACTTCATACCCATTCAGAGTCACATCCTATGCCTCCTATTCCCCCGTCTCTGACAACCACTAATCTACCTTCAGTCTCTACAGATTTGCCTGTTCTGGACATTTCATATCAGTGGGCTCATACAATATGCCTTCTTTTACTTAGCACAATGTTATCAAGTTTCATCCATGTTATAGCATGTATCAGAACATCATGTATTTTTATGGTTGGATAATATTCCATTGCATGGATATACACATTCTGTTCAGCCATTCATCAGCTGGTGGACATTGAAGTTGTTTCCACTTTTTGGTTATAAATAATGCTGCTATGAACATTCAGGTACAAGTCTCTCTCTGAACATACGTATTCATTTTTCTTGGCTGTGTACCTACGAGTGGAATAACTCGATTATATGCCAACTTCATGCTTAACATTTTGAATAAATGCCGAACTGTTTTTCAAAGCAGCTGCACCATTTTACATTCCTGCCAGCGATGTTTCAGGGTTCAGTTTCTCCTCATTCTCACCAAAACTTGCTGGTTTTTTTTTTAAATTGTAACCATCCTAGTGGGCGTCTCATTGTGGTTTTGATTAGCATTTCCCGAAAGGCTGATGATGTTAAACATCTTTCATGTGCTTATTAGCCATTAGCACATCTTATTGGGGAATTTTTATTCAAATCCTTTGCCAATTTTGAAATTGAGTTGTCTTTTCATTGTTGAATCGTCAGTTTCTTATATATTCTTCATAGTAGACCCTTATCACATACATGATTTGCCAATATTTATTCTATGAGTTGTCTTTTTACTTTCTTGCTAATGTCCTTTAAAGCCCGAAGTTTTTAATTTTGAGTAAGTCCAATTTTTCTGTTTTTCTCTATTGCTTGTGCATTTGGTGTCATACCTAAGAAAACATTGTCTAATCCAGAGTTATGAAGATTTACACCTTCATTTTCACCTAAGAGTTTTGTGATTTCGTTCTGACATGTAGATAGTTGATTTGGACTCATCATTCTGGATGTAAATATTCATTTAGTTATCTTGTAGGTTTAGTACTCCTGCCTTTAACTGTGCCTGACTTTTCCTGGTTTGAAGAATGTCTCTTTTACTGTCTTCAGAGAACAAATCTTCTCTCTTAGGCCAGGATTCAAGAGGAAAAGGTATCCAGGTGCACGGCGTAGGGGATGGGATGGAGGCACTAACGCCGCTACTTGGGAGGCACCAGGTGCGGCTAATAATTAAGATTACCGGTGGTATAAATTGGCTTGTTTCTCCGCTTTCCCTGCAATGGCTGCGGGACGCTGCGCTCTGGCGTCTGGTAAGTAAGTTGTTTCTTTTCTCTTTACATTTTGTTTTAAAAAATTGCACTGCTGTCTTACTCTTTTCTTTTCTTCCCTTTTGATCTTAAGTCTCAAGTAAAGTCCATCCTGTCATTTCAGTACGAATTCAGAAGGGAGCAAAATCATTGTTTTCTTTCTGCCATTTCTTTCTAGAGATCAGAAGTATCTTTTATTAAACTATTTCTTTCTCATGTCAAAAGTCCAGAAACAGCAAAATTTAAACCTCCAAATCAATAAATAGTATTTAGTAAGAGTTTCTGGTGCCTATAAGATTGGTTAGTGAACTGGGAGTCTCTAAAAATAAAAAGTGATTTGAATCAAGGCATGAGGTTACAGGATGGATTATAAAATTAAAACAAGGAAATTGTTTAATCTTTATAATGATGGATTTTTACAATGAGGGTACTCCAGAAGGCAGGGGGTTGGTTCAAAGTGATTATCTCATACCATTTTTAGGAAGATGTCTGAAGTTTTTTATATAACTGTCGAAGGTATTTACAAGAAATAACCTAAATTAAGTTTTGCTTATGTTCATAGAATAAGCTAGCTTTCAGTTTTGCTTATGTGGCTTAAATGGTTTTGCCTGCTTGGGGCATTTGCAAATCTTGTCTCCACTTTGTATGTAAAATAACACTTAAAGTAAAGTTGAGCTGTGCTACGTGAGTGTTCCCTACTCGAGTTCTCTTTGCTTAATAATTAACGTCAATTCCTCTCATGTTCTGTTACTATATTTTCTGACAGTCTTCATTTCCAAAGTTGTGAATCTTTGTTTTTTTTTTTAAAACCAACTTAATGGATATCTTAGTGGTAGGTTGAGAGAAGATGTATTGGCAGTATGAGAATCTTCCTGTCAGAGAGCTTTTTAAACTAGAAACTACTGATTTTGTTTAGTTGGGAAATTATGTGACATGAAGGGATGAAAAATTAGAGTTGGGAATGCTGGCCTTGGATATTATGTTCCTTAAGAGAAAAAGCTGTTTATCACATTTCAAAAAATGGCTTCCCTCGTCACCTGAGGCCTATATCAGTATATACACGTCATCACACAGCACAGGTGTTTAATGAATGTGTCTAGGCAGCTGTTTTTCTGAGAGTTTTTCTTACAGCAAAAATCCTTGAAAGAGATGTCTGTCCATACTTTATCATGCTACTCCCTGAATAGTAACATTGATTTCCGTGACTCTAAAATGCTATCTATCCATAAGAAAATGGGTTCAGAACTTAAAATCTGTCTCTTACCTCTTTTTTAAGTTTAAACTCAGTTAACTACCACTTTGATTCCTATTAGGCATCTCAGCAAAATGGGTGTTGCTTTCCAGGTTGTTTCTATCTCGATAAGTAACTGCTGTTTACTCGGTGCTGCTCAGGCCCAAATCATAAGAGTATTCTTTGTTAAAATATAATTGGCATATAATATTATATTATTTTCAGTTATGCAACATATTGATTCAATATTTGTGTATTTTGGGAAGTGATCACCACAGTAAGGCTAATTAACATCCATCACTACATAATGAGTAAGCCTGTTTTTTGTAAGCCCTTTTCACACACCTGCTTCTGCCCTGCGCTCTGGGGCCAGTGGGTCCCTATCTAAGCCCTTTAAAAGTTACTTCTCATTTCTCCGCAGCCCCACGCATCTCATGAGCATGGGCCCCGCTGGTTTTCAGGCTAGATGTTTCAGGGGCTCGTTTCTCAGTGCACGTCTTAAAAGTTGGGGTGCTTGATGTGGGGCACGAATGCTAAACTCAGGGAGAGGCTCCAGGTTTGAGTTTACTCTGGATGGTGCTGGGGGGTGGGGTTTAAGGCGAGGTTATGGCTCACAGCCTTTCCTACCTACGTTGATTGAGGTTTTTTTTCTCAGTTGCTCGATATGAAGGAGTTGCTGTGCTGGTTTCTTAGGTTTTCTTGTCTCTTTTTCTCTCCCCTCTCCAAGTCTATTGTTCTGTTTATAGCTGTAGATTGAATGTGACCACGGGAGGGGGTGAGTTCAGGATTTCTTTCTATCACCATCTTGAACCAGAGCCTAAAGCAGTCATTTTAGGAAGATAATTTGACGAATGATTTCCTGTCGTGTATGCTTGCTGCTGGAGCACGGGACTTTGCTGTCATTATTCATGATCTACTTCCTTAAACCATACGCTGATTCTCTGCATACATGTGAAAGTTGATGATGATGAAATTCATCATTCATCTCTTAAATTCATCTCTTGTAAAATGGTTAAATTACATACAAATTTTACCAAATAATTTATAGATAGTAGTTAGTAAAACTTATGAAGAAATGAAATTAAATGGCAAGAGTGTTGTTATTTTAATCTGCAATAATTCTGATTATTTTATTTTAAAGGTATTAGTTTCATCATTTTTAAAAAATCAGTACCTTTGATTTGGATGATCCAGTGAGCATCCTATCCTTTACAAATTAGTCTCCAATTAAAAGTTGCTCCTGGGAATGTGGATGATGATAATCAGGAACCATGAAATAGCTGATTTCATTTAGTATGAATGTGATAGGATTTCATAGTCTCCCAAACATAAGGGAGTTTTTTACAATACAATATAAAGTAACAACAAGATCCTACTGTATAGCACAGGGAACTATAGTCAGTGGCTTGCAAGTAACCTGTAATGAAAAAGAATATGAAAAAATATATATGTATAACTGAATCAGTATGCTGTAACCAGAAACGAATACAACATTGTAAATCAACTATACCTCAATTTTAAAAAACGAAAATAAAAAAATTCAAAGTAACCAAGAACAAATGGGTATTTTACTTTTAAGGTAATTCAGACAAATAATTTTTTCTGTGCACTTTTTTATGCCAGCCCTGAAAATTAAATGCTAGATCCTTCCTAGTGGAATAGATTCTAGTCTATTGTTTCTTTCTCGTTTTTCTTCCAGAACATTGTATCATTTTAAATGAAATACACTAAAAAACACTGTGTAATACTGGAGGGCTTAGAAAAAAAAAACAAAACAGCAAAAAGGCAATGGAAAATTTCAAGCCTATAAACACAGACTGCACAACTCAGGACTTGTCCCAAAATTTCTATAATAATGATAATAATAAAAGGGTAGGAAGAGAGTTTTCTTCTGAATTGTACAGTATGTGCATCCCAGGCTCATGGAAAATTGCCTTAGACCGAAAGCCACTTTTGACAAACACAAAGACTTCTGCTTACATGCCAAGAGAGCCTGCCAGTCCCCCCACAGTAGTGCAGTTAGCTGGCAGACAAGTGTTAAAAGAAGTTCTCATTCTATGACTTCCTGTTGATGTGCTTCACCAACACCTTTCTTCCTAAAACAAAAAGACTAAGAAAAACAGGGAAGAATTCTTTATAATTCACATCTGATGATGCTGCCAGTCCTACCCCCAGCTCCTTCAACTGTCAAACTACACAATACACAGCTTAATCAGAGAACTTGCTTCCACATGCAAGTCAGCAGTGAATTGGTGAACAAGGTAATTGCCTATATTTTGAGTGAAATAGAAACATGAACCAAGGACTTCCGTAGCGAAATCCCACTTCAAAAAGAAAGAAGTAAGGCAAAATGATTTTCATTAATGATTTTAATTAAGCCTCTAACCATTTTTTTGTTGCTATTAGGTGAACAGATAGATGCCTGGAAGCCAAAACTATTCTTTTTGTTTTTTCCTTTAAATCGAGATATAATTGTCACAGAACATGGTATTAGTTTCAGGTGTACCATACATAATATAATTCAGTATTTGTATAATTGCAAAATGATGACAAGTCTAGGTAACATCTGCCACTCTACAAAGTTACAAAATTTATTTTTTTTGTGAAGTTATTAAGATTTACTCTTAGCAACTTTCAAATATGCAGTATAATATTAGTTGTAATCACCATCCAGTATATCACATTCCAGTTACTTATTTTACAACTGGAAGTTTGTACATTTTGAACCTTTTACCCATTTTGTCTAGCCCCACCCACTGCTGGCAACCACCAATCTGTTCTCTGTATCTATGAGCTCTTTTTTGCTTAAGATTCCATATATAGGTGAGATTATACAGTATTTCTCTTTGTCTAATTTATTTCACTTAGTATAACGCCTTCAGGCTTCATCCATGTTATCACAAATGGCAAGATTCTATTCTTTTTCATGGCCAAATAATGCATACTGTATCTTTTTCCACTTACTTATCGATGGACACTTAAGTTGTTTCCATATCTTTGCTACTGTAAATATTGCAATGAACATGGGTTGCAGATATCTTTTCAACTTGGTGTTTTCATTTTCCTCAGATAAATCCCCAGAGGTAGAGTTGCTGGATCTTAGGGTAGCTCTATTTTTAATTTTTTGAGGCACCTCAATACTGTTTTCCCTAGTGGCTGCACCAATTTACATTCCCACCAACAGTGCACAGGGGTTCCCTTTTCTCTCCATTCTTACTAGCACTTGTTATTGTCTTTTTGATAATAGCCATTCTAACAGGTGTGAGGTTATCTCATTGTGGTTTTGATTTGCATTTCCCTGATGATCAGTGAAATCTTGACCATCTGTATTTCTTCTTTGAAAAAACGTCTGTTCAGATCTTCTGCCAAATTTTTAATTGAATTTTTGTCTTTTTTTCCTTTCTTTTCTTTTTTGTTTGTTTTGCTATTGAGTTGCATGCATTCTTTGTATATCAGAAACTCCACTTGTAAGTACTGTGGCTATAAGATTTCTGAAACAGTCCCATGAACCCTGCTTGGTGCTGTTACTTTCCACTTCCCATCACAGATGGTACTCTCAACAATGGCCAATTTACTCGGTGTTTTATGGGCCTGAATTGTCTCCCTCAGCCCTTACCTGGAGAAGGTAATGTTGTATAACAAATTCCACTACTAGCTAAGCGCAAAGGAAAAATGATTTTCTCATCCTTAACAAGGAAGCCATCTGGATGGAGGATGGAGGGAGTGAGGAGGAAGGCTGTACTCCCTTCCTCGTGGAATTTGGAGCCCATTACACTGAGGCCTATAAGAGGAGCCCCGATGTGTCATTTGCCTCCCACACATCCCCAAATGGTTTTCTTAAATTTGCAAGCAGACATCTTTCATTTTTCTCTTCCAAGAGTTGACGTTTTAAAGGTCAACTATATTGAAAGGAATATAAGGGTTCTTGAGTAGCTGCTGCTTGAAAGAAGACAAGCAGTCTTGTATTTTTGTCTTTGCAAATACGTTTCTTGTATTTTCTGAAGTCTTCTGGATCTCAAATGCTTGACTTCTGGGCAAACCTAAAGTTTAACAGGGGCTAAACTAGTTCAACATTCGAATGCATGGAATGACTTCTGCTTCCTTAATTTTATATTACTGTGAATGTCTAATAGAGAAAAAAGTAATAGGATAAAGATTATCTAGTAAATCTCTAATTTTATAAAATTCCCTGTTGGGTAAAAGAGTTGCTGGTATCATTCTTATTTGAAAAATTGGGGGAGAGGATCAGAATTGGAAAAATAAGTATTTCAGTAGAGTCAGAGGCAACTAGCCTGTGTTCCATAACTATGTGAAGCAAGATGAAAACCAAGACTGAAGTTGAAATAATTGAACCATTTCCTTGAGATACCACCACTGAACATTTATCACTTGTCTTTAACATGCCAAAAGACTACACTGACTTTTTTTTTTTTTTAACAGAATATTTCAGATTGTTTTATCACCCAGGAGACTAAAATGAAAAGCTGGCAGTAATGCAAAGTCTAGACTATTCTTTCTCCCTTTATGAACTACCCCAAATCTTATGTAAATGCCTACTCTCACGGCAGTCACTCACTGCTCAGCCTCAGGCTTGCCTTAGTACTTGGTGACCTGAACTCTTTCTCGGTCTGTAAAAGCAGGACACTGTTTTACACAGGTTACCAGTGCCTTCCTAAATTGCCCAGCCAGAGTCTCACCCTAGAAAACCCCAAACGTGAAGGGTAAGAGCAGGATTGAGGTCTCCCCAAAAGATAAAGGGGAAGTGGAGAATCTAAGTTAGTTAAGGCAAGTTGAGAGGAGCATCCCCACCAGCCCCGTCCCTTTCACACAACCCCGAGAAAGGCGACCACTGCCGTGAACCGAGGTCTTGAAATGTTAGCGGCCACTATGCTCATTGGTTGAACTTGGTAAAAAGTCCAGTGCACTTGAGGGCGATCTCTCTTCTATCTTCTCTGGTGCAATTGGTGAATGAATGGTGTGAGAAGTCTAGCAGTTTTGTTGTACATCTTTCTTCCCTCCCTTTCTTCTCCTCCCCCTCTCCCCTTACCCTTCTTGGACTCCCATACTGCTTCCAAAATAGAATGGTTCTTTTCTAATGGAGGATTTTACTAGACCTTTGTTAAAACAGCTGAATTAAAAATAAATAAAATAAACGCATAAACTGACATGGCACTGAGACGTTTTCTTACAGTACTGAGCATTTCAGTGTTAGGGAATGAAGAAAACAAATGGTTCATTCAGGGTCTCTCAGGTTTCTGGATGGAGAAATTCTTAGCAGCCATTAGACACATCATTGCAAGATGTGTTAAGAAACCCAACTAAGGGGCAAGTGAAGCTAGAAGGGGATTATAGGCCTGGGGAAAAGGAAAGTAAAGGACGGGAGGCCATAAGGAGCAGAGACACTGGCATTTTGCAAGCATTAGGAATGAGAGGGGGAACACTGAAGACAGCAGTAAGGGACAAGACATTTTCGGTTCAAGATACTGTCTTAGCTCTTTTTCTCTCTCCTTCAGTGATTTATTTTCTCTCTACCCCTGTGACTTCAATTGTCATCTAAATGAAATATACTGAGTACCCTGCTCTCAAGAAGATTTCAATGAAATTTAAGTATCATCTTCTCAGGATTATTATTTGTTTATATGCAAAGGCCTCCCACACAAGTTTTCTGCCTTTCTTAGATAGCTCCAGGTTTATCATTTTAATACTGACCTTAAGCATCTCGGACTTAACTTAATCAAAGTAGAATTTATCAGTCCTTTTCAAGGACAAGCTTTTGCTCCTTTCCTGTGCTACAGTAAAGTGCCGTAAAAACCCAGTCTTGTAAGTTAGAATAGAATCATCCAGTACTATGTTTTTTCCTGGGCATGGTCACATCCAGTCCCTCTATCTTACTGAGCTCCACGCAGAAGTATCTCTGAACGCTGGTCTCCACTCATCCGTACTGCCACCTCTGTAGGGGAGGCGCCCACCATGCCTCCTAATCTCTTAGAGCAAACTTCTGCTCCACTCCTCCACTGTTCATCCAGCTAGACAGTTCTCCACACTGTTGGCATTGCTATTTTTCTAAATCTACAATCATGTCACCAACATTAAAGGTACCCGAGGGCTCCTGATCGACCATGTGGTAAAACCATTCATTCATGTACTGTGTGCCGTTCATTGTGCCGGGTGCCTGGGGTGCAGCGATGACCCAGGCCGTTGTGATCCACCTTCCTCTCCTGGCTCCTGCTACTGCTTCATGTTCGTCTGCAGGCACGTCATTGCCTTGACGTCTCTTACTTTCAAGTTGGATTATTATCATCCAAGAGTATTCTGGGCTTTTTCACAATTTCTTCATGTAGGCAGTATTACCTGTCAACATTCAAACTAGGAACCTCTCAAATGCCTCTCCTTCTGTGAAACAGGAGGGTGTCACTGTCACTGCCCAAGATAGTTCCTCTTACCTGTCCCAGGACTCTGCTCGTGCTTTTATTAGAGTACTTCCCATGTTTATCTTTCTCTTTCCCCTTTATTGTGACCTCCTGTAAAAACCTGTGTACCTGCAGCATAACACAATGCCTGACACACGGTACACAGCGAGCGAGCGGGCGGCAGTACTGAGAGGCATTGAGGACTCTGGAAATGGGGTGATGTCAACAGAAGAGTAAAAGCACAGATCCTGGAGGGAAACAAACCTAATTTGAATTCTTACATCAATAATTTTTTGTTATAGAACTTGGGCAGTCACTTAATGTCCTTTTTTTTTTTTTAAAGGAAACTTGCTGTAATGGAAAACTGTACGCATACACAGCATCAAAATGAATAGTGTTGTAGACCTGCCGTATGTTTTCCTCACCCATTGTCATTTATTACCTACATGTCTAATCTTTTCCCCTTTACCCTATCTGCTTTCCTCCTCCCAGTCTGAACTATTTTGAAGCAAATCCCAAACTTCATCAACTTTAATCCATAGATACTTTATCATGTATCACTGGATGATAGTAAGGTCCCCTATCTTTTATAAGACCTTCATAACATTGCAAGAATTAATAATCTGTTAATGTCATCAAATAGTCAGTTCAGATGTTTCCATTATTTCTAAATAAGCATGTGCTCTCTGAGTAAGTTTGTGATTCAGTATCCTCATTCCCACATTTCATGTACTGATAGATCTTTCAAGTACTGGTTGGTAAGTTTCCTCTCTGTTTCCTCCCTACTCTTGAGCCGTTAAAGAAACCAGTTTCTTGTTGCTTCAGGGGCAGTGCTTCTCAGATAGAAACGTACCTATAACTCACCCGAAGATGGTGTTGAAGTGCGGATTCCAAGTCAGTAGGTCTGGGCTGAGGCCTGAGAGTCTGCATTTCTAACTAGTTCCCACCTAGTGCTGGAGCCACACGGACCATGGTTTAAAAACAAGACCTTAGAGAGTGGGATTTTGCTGATTTCCCCTCCGTGATGTCATCCACCACACTCCTCTGTACTTCGTGATACCCTACAGACTGATAGTTCCATCTAGAATCATGGTCCTCAACCTTGGCTGCACAGGAGCTTCACCAAGGAACTTGGCAGAATCTCCATGTCTGAGCCATACTCCAGATAGGAGATTCAGGGTAAAAGGCTTTGATTCTGTCCTTTTATTGACCTGTTTTTAGAACAATGAGTTAATTTCCTTATCTTCCAAAAGATTCTGTTTAAATGGGCTTTAAATATATTAACACATTTGTGTCTATGTAGCTATACGCACATATAAAATCAGAATTCTTAATAGAAGAAGAATTATATATTTTGGAACATCCATTATTGATGAAGCATTTAAATGTAAAACGGCTGGCTCATGGTGCTGGTGGTAGTGTTTTTTCTCCTTTCATCTTTGCTGCTGTTCTGTATCTTTGGGGGAGCTGTACAAGCCTTACAGTCCCAGTGAACGTGTGCTATCAGCAGCCACCCCCAGAAGCTTGGCACTGACATCTCTGCCAGGGTCTGATCTTCCCCACCCCTGGGCTTCTGCCTCTCCAGGAGCCAGTACGGTTGTCCCCTTCTGAATCCTGGGAGCCCCGGGGCAGTGCCAGAGCAGGAATGACTCTCTCTACTGCAGCTTGCAGGATGGGGAGATTCTTTTTCATGTGCCCAAAGCTCCCCTCACTCCCTTCCTTTTTAGGCTGAGTACAGGCTTTTATCAGGTAGGAAGAGTCTTTGTCTTCTAAAACAGTGCCGCTTTCAGCTTTGCAAAAGTCATCGAGGCGACGAAATACTGCGCCTCGCTCGCTGGCTAGGAATAGAGAGAGGAAAGAAAACTGGGGGGACAAAATTAACTTAAAAGGCTCTTTTTCCTTGTTATTTATTGTCATTGGCAGGAGTCTCGTATCTACTTTGCCACTTTCTTAATACGGCTTTAAAGAGAGCGTTTTCAATAAAACCCAGCATTAAACTTCATAGAAACACAACTAGAATTCTTACAGCTGTGGATGGTTACACATGCACGTGGGTCACTGAAAACTGACAGTTAATCAGAAAACTTAGAGAAAATATTTTCTTCTATTTATTTGTCCATAGTAGGATTAAAGATTTTAATCTACAACCTGTCTAGTAATCAGAGAGGTAATATTTAAGCAGTGTGCTTCAAATGAAGATAATCCTCTTGAAAATGATAATCAACTTCAAGTGGGTCTTCTGTTTCTGTCGTTTACAGAATGGGATTTTAAAAATAAAGCCGGTACAGGATCAGAGTACTTGGGGAACATTTGTGCAAACTAGCTCTGATTTGCAAACCCAGAGGCAGAAAATAATAAAAACTAAAAGTATTGCCAGACAGTGAACTATACTATATGGTTGGCTGGAGGCTAATTTTTTTCATCTGCTGCTGTTGATTTATACCCATTATTCTCTCACCATGATATCATGAAATATATTGAAGAGTAGGTGCTTTAAAAGTTTAAGTGGTGTTAGAATTACTATGATTTAGCATAACTCTTCATCAGTTACACAATATGGTGAATGTATGTATGCTTAGACACCAATTCAAAAACACATTCAAGCCGTATAGTACCCCAGTGAGACAGGTGCTACTGTTATGATACTTTGATTGAGATGGAAACTGAGGCTCAAATAAAGACTTCAGAGATGGAAATTGATCTGTTGGAAACTAGAGCTCAGGTTTTCTGATTGCAGATCCTGGGGTGTTGTTTAAGCATAAACTAGATCCAGATGAGATCTGATCTGAGAGACATAATCAGGTTTAGGACTAGTCATATCTCTGACTAAATACTCAGGAAAAGTGATTGGCTAATGATGTATAATATACCAAATGGACATCTAGACATCCCATTTAAAAACTTAAAGTATCTTTACTGGTTTAATCTTACTTTAGTCTTCCAAGAAATCTGAGTTAATAGTTTCAAGACCTGACGAACAGATGAATAGACAGAGGTCTGGTGAAGTTATGAAACTCATCCACAATTACTAACTTACATTGTGACAAAAGCAGAAAAAGATTCATTCCTTCCAATTTTTCAAAGTGACCCTTTTTGCTAGAACCTTTCATTTATAAATACTCACTAGCCTAAAATTTACAAAGTCAGATTTTATGACCTATACTCATTTTCGGACTCTACAAACTTCTGTGGGGGGAAATATGCATATGAGAAAGTGGAGTTTACTTTTTAAAAAGAAAAAAGAAAGGAAAAGGGAAAAAAAATCCAAAATCTGACCTGTATTTGCATTTTGTAATGATAAAATCTGCCACACTGTTTTATGTGTACAGCTGTTAACCTTTACCCTACTCAGTGATGTAATTCTTTAGACCAATATTTAGCCATAAAACAAATTATGAAATAAACATTTGGTGCCGTGAGAATGGATTTCATTTGTTTACAGAGTTAAGGCTATTGACCTGCATACAAATTACCCTCTGAGAAGCACCCTGCATCATTAAGATTTTGACTGTCATCAATATTACACTTTGAGAATTTTCTGTCTCAGAATTTTCTCTCTCTCAGACTGACTTCTCCCAGAGAAACGGAACACATTGTGCAGTTGAGTCCCCGGGGCCTTGTGAACCACACAGCTGTGAAAAGCTCTTCTCTTTAAGTGAGTTGGGCTGAAGTAGAAAGTTTTATTTAGGCCCTTCTATGGGAATGATTCAGGAGAGACGTAGTTTTCAGCCCAATTACCACTGGCTGAGTTGGGAAATCTGACTTGTTACCTCCATCTAAGGCAAGGATGTTTGGGTATCTGATGCTTAATGGGAATTGGAGAGGAGGGCTCTGGTGTTTAAACAGCACGGTATTCAGCTAAGTCTCACACTAAAATTATAGGCACTTTTGATAGAAGAAAGTAACTCCTTTGCCTATAGTGACACCAAAGATTCAACGTGCATCAAATGTGTTTTGATGATTGCAAAAGGGCTGGAAGCTTCAGACAGCCTGTCAGCAAGTCAGCCATGTGACTAACCAGGGGTGACTTCAGAACAGCCAGTTTCCCAAACAGGGAAGCCTTCCAAACAGCCATATGCCGCTAGAAACGCCTGTCACAGTTTAGCAGCTGAAGGTAATGCTGGCTTTTCAGTTTGAAGAAATGGTAAAACGCCTTGGCTTCCTACTAGACTTCTCTCTGGCATTGAATTAAACTATTTAGTGGCCAGAGGGTACAATGACTAGTCCTGGATATTAAAAAAACCAACAGACAAGTCACTAGGAAACAGGATCCTCAACTTCAGAAGCAAATAACCTTGTTGAAATACAGCTGTGTTAGGTGACTTAACCCTGCTCTAACCTTCCCAGTCCCTTCAAGGTCTTAATTCCTGAATAATAAAACCCAGGCATAAAAAAGCTACTGAAACATCATGCCTACACAGGTTTGACATAAGTAGGTCTGAGCTTCCAGGGCTGTTTGCATGTTAACAGAGACCAAGAAACCTTAAGTCAAAATAATGGCACTCTAGGGAATTACCTTGAGGCAGCAGCGAGCAGGAGGGACAAGTTATATTTCAGGACCCTGGTCCCTGCTGAGCATCTCAGAAATCATACGACAGGAACAGGTGACTTATTCCAGCTATATATGTAAGTTTGGTCCCCAAATTGGGACTCTCGTGCTCTGATTGCAGTAATAAAAATAATAATGATAGAATATTTTAATACGTTATTATATGTAATCTTAACAGCCTTGAGTTATGCAAAGCACTTAGTTTTAAACCCCCCCCCCACCTTTTTGTCAAGGAAAAAGGCAGACTGAGGTGGTCTAGATTACTTTCTGATAAATGACAAGTCTTAAGAATTGGAATGTACTTCTGAGCTGAAAAAGCTGAGTACTTACTGGTTATGGTAATGTATCCCAGAGGTATGCATGTCTGTCACAAAAGGAACATTTTTATTGAATGGAAAATGCAAATAGTAGCCATTGCTACATTGACAAGTGCTATGAGTATGAAATGAAGGGTAAAGCAAGTAGAGAGAAGAGGAAAAAAAAAAGAATTAAAAAAATTAATAAAACTAAATGAAATAATGAAAGGGAAAAATTTTAAAAAATCATTAAAAACATCCCTAGCTATTCTAATACTTGTTTCTATTATTACAAAAGGGAGGGAAGTTCCTTAAGATTTTCATATTTAAAGATGTTTCTTGACAACTCTCAATGAGATACAGACTTTAAATTGGGAATATTATGACTTAAAAAAACAAAACAAACATTATGGACCAAAATCCCTTGTAAGCTGCTGCCAAATGGTGATAGACAGAGACATCCACAGAAACAGACAGACGTCCACAGAGCAATTTCTTCGTGCATATGTAAAGTTTCTGCCCAACGATCAAGCCTGTTAGTTTGATTTACACTAATTCCACTTTATGATACACTATTAGCTCCTACTGAGGTAAATCCAAGTAAAAGTCAGGGGAAAGAGACATCTTCAGAATAGCTGGACAATGTACTTAAAGCAAGGATTAGGAACAGACTATGACATAGCATTGGATTACTGTGAGGTCCTTCTGTACTTTCTGATCTGTTACTTCCTAATTCTCTACCATATTCCTATGTATCTATGGTAAATGTATATCTGTAAATGTAAGATACTAACTAGATGAAGTTTTATTTTTAAGCCTTGGTAGCAATATAATATTGTGAAGGAGAGATCAAAACATGGAGGTTTCTATTTCATTTTCTCCATGAGCTTTTTTTTTAGGGATGCTCAAGTGTGCAGCCTCGTTAAGAACTAGGGTAATACGCTTCATGCAGATGGGACAAAATTTATCTAAACATGAGGGAAAAAGATATACTGGGACATTGTATCACATTAGCTAAGATGTGATCTTCCAATGTTACCACCACACGTAGCTAAGACTTGGGATAATGAAGCCTCCATTAAAGGATAACCTAATTGGTTAACAAAATTACTGAGTTGCTCATGTTTTGTTGCTCATGCCAGACTTTTAAGGGAATAATAAGATTAGGTGAAGACAGGGGAATAAAAGGAATTCTGAAGGTTAATGAAACCAAGGGTAGCAAAGAAGGAAGATGTCAGTTCACGCACACCAGCTGCATATTGCAAGTACAAGAGCGTCTGTCTCCTGTCTGTGGGCCTGTTACTATTAAACCTGTCAAAGCACCAGCACCTAATGGAGGTTTTTTTTTTCCTCCAGTAGAAGGGCATTTCTTTGAAAAAGTCAAAGGAGGATTCTTGAGTCCATGGAAAATTCAAACTTTAAAAATCTCGTTTCCTTTATACATCCTAACCTTAGATCTTTTGTGTCTTGACTTCATCAAGTCTAACGACAAAATCCTGAACAAACCTGAGCGTAAGACGATAGGGGAATCGCATAGAGAGTCCATCTGTACGGGGCTCCTCAAATAGGAAAGCAGTAGAAGCCCAGCATAAACAGGCTGTGCGATTCCTGCGGGTGGGGAAAGACAGCACCACCAGGGGGAGAATCTCCATCAAAGCCAGTGAGAAAACCAGGCATCGCGGCCACAGAGAAAGAATGGAGACTTGGGACTCAGGTACCGGAGCTGCTTTGACAACAGGGAAGCAAGTCCCCATCGACACTGGAGCATGGACCTGTCCCATTCAACACTGGTGATGATGCGCTAGGGCAGAGTTGTGTTTGCAGTTATCCCCCTCCATTACTGGCTTGATGATAACAATTCCAGTACACTCTGTGTATGGCTTCAGGTAAGCAGTGTCTTTGTAACAGATGAATACTGAAATAACAAAGCCTTAAGCTACTAGCTGTGGTGGACTTGGCTATCTGGCAAGCGAAAATGTTGACTCTCTTTCCTTTCAGTGGAAGTTTTGCTGGGAAGCAACTGTCTAAGCAAGAGTTTAATTTTACAGCCCTACAGGATGAAGGGAAGAGGTACCTGACTGAGTTGGGACCAGTGCTGGTAGAACTGACTTATCCCACTACTGGGCCTCTTCCCTGAAAAACAAAAGCAAACACAAACAAAACTCAGACAAGCAGTCTACCTCTATCTTCCCTTCTCAGCAACTTGTCAGAGTCCAGGGAAAGTAGAAACCATGTATAGAGGATGGCACATTCGTTTCTGCCGGATTTCTGACTAAGGGCAGTAGCCACCTGCAACGCGTGAAACTTAAGAAATTTGCAAACTGACCAAGTCTTGATCTATCTCTTTCATCCAGTGCTTGCTAAATTCAGTCTGGAGCAAGTTTCAGTCTATAGTTGTCCTTTCTTATGAGCTACAGGCAAGGGATTGGTTGTCCGCCTTCTAAATTATTGTGTGTGACAATTATAACTCAGTATTTGGTCACTCATAACCTGGATCAGCAGCTTCCTAGACACCAGTATCAGTTTCCTCATAGCCCACAGCCCAACTACTAAGCCAGTGCCAGTTATTTTCGGGGTTGTTTTTTTTTTTTTTTAATGACATCACATCCCTTCTGATACCAGTTGGTTTATCAGTATACATAGACACCAGAAGTGTGACAGATAAATCCTGGAGTCTTAGGATTAACACAGTAACACAGCATCTCACTCAAATAAAAGCCAAGTGACAGCAGAGAAGGAGAGAGTTCTAATTGACAGTCATTCAGGGACCCAGGCTGACAAAGGCATTGCTATCCTCATGGGGTTTCTAGTTTGATTTGAGAAACCAACTTTCAAACACAGACATCCAGAGTGGTAAGAGAGTGCGTGTGGAGGATACACAGAATGTTTCAAAGCGTCAGGCCTGAACGTATCACAGATGGAAGGGACATGTGTAGAAGGGAAGACAGAAACATAGTTCCTGGCTGGGCAGCTGCTGCCCAGAAACAACTACATTGTCATCAGGACCTGGTCGTCCTTGCCATATTTGATCTCAATAAAAATATTATTAACAGTAGTGCCTTTTAGTAAAGTATGCCAAGTTTTACTTCAGTTGAATTTTGCTGAATAAAATCTATCTGAACTAAAAACGGGAAAGTTGCTAGCCTTTCAGTAAATGCTTCTTTACTACAAATAATAATACCAGCAAAAAACAACCAGAATAATAATCACTTGTTGACCATCTACTACATGCTAGCCTCTTATATTTATATTAATCCTCACACTTACCTTTTACTATGGCTAATATTACCTTTATGTTGTCAAAAAAAACCAACAAACAAACAAAACCTGAAACTGAGGGTGTTCTGCAATTTGGCCAAGCTTCTACTATGGCATTATCACACTCACGTTTTAAACTCAGATTTCCTTAGGCCAAGACGTGTGCTCTTTTGCACTGCACTTGCCTGTACCTTATCAAACAATAATTTGGAATTTCTGGTCAGTAGGATGGTCAGAACTGAAAATAGAAATAGTAAGTAAATAGTAAGTATAACTCCTAGAAATTAAAAGGCAAGAGTTTTGTATTTTTCAGGTAATATGTATATGCTTAAAATATTCCATAGGAAAAAGTGGCATAAACACAATTTAATAGCTTTCCTGTATGTTATGAGAAAACTTGCCGTCTATTAGTTTACTGATTAGAATTTAAATGAAAACATTTTGGAAGGCATTTCTTTTGACTGGACTATTTTTAGGAAGTTCTCCTAAGCCAAAACAAGTAAGTGTAGCAAAGGCATTAAGTACATGATGTTTTTCTAGCTTTATTTATACAAGTGAGAGATAGGAGGCAACATAAATATTTAGTAATACCAAATGGATAAGCATCCTCTTGATGTAATTTCCCCCAACTCTAAAAATTGATGTTTATATTCATTCAGAATACTATAATATAATGCTTATGTTACAACAAATTTTAAAAAGTATACTAAATTCTTCATACAGTGTGAACATAACCCTTAACATAACATTAATCAAAAACAAAGCGTAATGTGTAGAAAACCAGGATACACACCAAGTATTAATTGTGGCTATTTTTATGTGAAGGAAAATTTATTGCTTTTGTCTTTATTTCTTTAATTGGGTTTTTTTTTCCCCTCACAAATCTCTTGCATGGATGATTTTTATAGTGGAAAATATCTGACCTTTTATTTCAATGAGTGTGGCAGGGAATTACATTTGTGAAAGTAAGAGTGATTAATGCAATTATCTGCAATCAGCACTCTGGGTATAACACCTTCCGTGACCTGCTCTATAAATGCACAATCCTAAATGTCTGTGATATGCAAAGCAGCTCCTTAAACACTAGCTGAGTATGTAGCCCTAAACATTTCACTTTAAACTAGCTCTGTTACTTTCTTACACAGAAAATTAAAGTTCTGAGCTCTTAAATTATGATAGGAATACCTCATCCTTATAATCATCATCATCTTGATCATTGTCATTATCACAATGTAGGTATTTAACGTAGATACTGGGAAGACCTGTGTTCTTCCAGACTAGCTCCCAGCAAATTCAAAGACTTTGATATGCTTTCATGTTTGAATGACTATAGATGATTTTTTGTTTAGCAGTCTGCTCCAAGTCTTCTTTGGCCACTGTATGCTAAATAGAGGGCAGAATTCCAGGTTTTATAGCAAAATAGTGCTGAATTGAAGGACTGCCACACCATTACTCATTTTAAGGATCTATATTCCACGAACCACTATGCATTTACATCTGATTTTGATACTTTATAACTATTAACTACCCACTCCGTACTGGAGAGAGCCTTGGTAAGAGTAGCTAATTTCAAAGTGCTATGGGACCCTGGCCATTTGGCTGCAATAGTTTCCATTTGCACTATCTCTTTAAATAAATTATTATAGATCAAGTTCCTAATTCACATTTTGTTTTAGCCAAGCTCATTTCTCAGTCCTGATAACATCAAAAGAATAAGCCAGATCCTCTTTAGCAAAGAAATTACATTATTTGGCATACCAAAAATTGAACTGTGATCCTCCCCACTGTCAGTATACAATGAGTTCAGTTCACTCCTCTACTAAAAATTCATTTATTTGACTGTGTTTTTCCACAAACCTACACAGCTCCTGTGCCACCTCTTTGTGGAAGGCTTCCCTGACCTCACAGTCTGGGCCAGCTGCCCCTCCTCAGGGTTCTAGTGACTTCCGTGCTTCTCCCAGTAGTGGGGAAGCTCTACCGAAGTGGCCACCCGACATGGCTTCTACCTAAACCATATTGACTCAGGTGTAAGTCATATGAGGGAAAAATGGCCATTACGTTAGATTCATGAAAATCCTAGACTTGATCTTAGATGCTATCTATATGATCCTCTGAAAAGGGTTACTGCAGCTAATACCACATAACCAATTTGTCACGCCTGTCCCCATTGAGAAAGCTATCAATCCCAAGGTTTTTAAGCTTTCAACGTCTGCTACCCAGTAACAGACTCCATTATCTCCTCATCAAGCTTGTCAAACATGACTAATCACCTCTACACACAAAGCTGTATAGTCCTAGCCCCAGGACATGTAAATTACACATGTAAAGTAGGCACACTGTAGACTCCTGGAACATGAGACAGTTGCAACATCTGGTAGACAAAGCAGTGAAGCCGAGAAGACGAGCTTGCTAGGTTCTTTTGCTTTCTGCTTTCACCATCTTTAGGTCTCTGGTCTACTCTGTTCCCCGTTTGGGGAAGGAGATGGAGAGAAATAGGGCAAAGGACCCTCAAATTAGGCTGAGTTCTGGTTTCAGACCTGTGAAAGAGAGGCCCTCTGATGCAGTGGCCGACGAGAAGAGGTTGGATGAGCACCTTCTAATCAGACTCCCGCGCTCTCTAGAAACATTAGCAATGTAATGATGACTATCAAGAGGTGTGTTCTCTGGGCTTGTTTACCAGAATTAGGATGTACCAGCCCTGAAAATACTCCATTTGGCACAAAAGGGACAAGATTCCTTTAACATGTCAGAGATACAGGACCCACTGAGTTATCCAGACACGCTGAGGAGCCTTTCTCTGTGCCCTGATGCTTCTCTCTGTTCCGGCAGCCAGCCAGCCAGCCAGCCAGAGCACTGCATTTTCTGTCAGAATCTCTAACCCACTTAGCACTCTGTTTCTGGGCCTGGCCTTTTGTTTGTTTGCCTTAAGCCTGGGCCTGATTTAGTTAGACAGGCAGCCCTAGCCAGATTCTTGTCATTCAGAATCACTTCCTGACTCTTTTTAATTTCATTAATATCATTAATCTGTTCCTGACACCCTGGAAAGAGTTTGTCAGTTCTCATCCTCCGCATACATAAACGCTTGAAATTCCAAGATAAATTTAAATAAGCCACTTCAGGTTGGACTTTATAATATTCAAATATATTTGAAGCTCACATGCTGCGGTTTAAAAGAAACGTATGGAGAGTCCTTTTCAAAGGCAGAGAATCCTGAAAGGGAACCTGGAGAAGCGTTTTGAACGAGCACTGTACTGGAAATTAGAGTCAAATCCAGGTCCCAGCCATCACCAAAGCTTACTGTGTGGTCTTGGGCAAGTATGTCTGTCATCTAACCTTTCAACCTGAATTTCTTGTCTTTCCAACTGGAGTGTTGGATCAAGTAACCTCCATGTTCTGAACAGCTTTCAAATTTTACTATTATGCTATACCACCACCTGAATTACCAACACCCAGCCTCTACATAATTTTTTTAACACAAGTGACCCATAATATACAGAAGAATCCAGTTCTACCTGTGAACTACACATCTCACCACACATGCCACCCACCCAAAACTTGTAGGCTCTTTCTCTGAATGAAGACAATTTGTAACTCCTGTCAGATGAGACATTAGTTAATTTTTCACTCATCTGCTTTACATGCATTGATTCCTTACCTTTAAAAGGTTAGATAATTTTTTTTAACAGAGTTGTTACAGAGATTTAGTAAGATAATACATATTCTGGTCCTAGTATATCTGGGGGAGAAGAGAATGAATTTGGTTTTTGACCTTTAGACAGAATTAACATTACCTATAGGTCAACTGGCTGTTCTGCTCAAAAACCATGTGAGACTTGAACTAGATGTGAAATTGTTACTTGTCAAACCAGTTGTTTTATCTTCATTTTTCCTCCTATTCTCCACCATCCTTAGCAAGGCTACAAATTGATCTGTAGCAGATCCCAAGCTCATGATTGAATTCACTGTAGTATCTAGTGTTGGGCACCATATTTAGCACAATGTAGGGCTTCATGTTGTATGGAAGTCATGCGAGTTTGATGATACCCAAGAAGAAATAGGTTAAAATGAAAAATCCTGGAGGCTTTTATGGTAATACAATAGAAATGTTTGACTTATAAAATATTATTAGCAGTGAAGATAGAATGAGGTGGATATACTTGAGAGACATTAACAGGTCGAATCATCACTGCTAGGTGATTAAGTAGGTGTAAGTGGAAGAGAGGGAAGAGTATGCCAGGTTTTTAGCTTGAATTGGGTAGAAGATGGTGTCATTTATAGAGTCAGTAGCAGTTCTGTACATATTAAATCTGAGATGACTGTGAGCTATCCAAATGTCAAACAGATGGTTGGATTTGAGAATCTTGAAATCAGAAGCAAAGTGAGAGCTCTAGAAATGCAGCAGTCAGATATAAGTGAACTCAAGGAAGAGGAAGTGCATGACATTTCATAGATAAAAAGGTACAGAATGAGAGGAGAGGTCAGGGGAGGATCCTGATGTTTTCAGACATTGAATAGTAGAGTTCAGAAGGAAGAACTGAAAACGAGACCAAGGAATAGACGAGAGATACTGGAACAAAACCTGGAGAGGTGATATTATGAAGAATTACTAATTACTAATCCATAGGCATACAGTTTCATTTAAGAAAGTTGAATAAGAAGAGATGAATAAGATAGAAAGCCATAGAAATATGCTGTATAGTATTGACAATAATATATTGTACACTTAAGAGTTTAAAAGATTAGATCTCATGTTAACTATTCTTAGCATGAAGAAATTCTAATAAATTTTGAATATATTTGTACCATTTTTGTATTAACAGTATTACAAATAATTTGCATACTGTAGAAAACAAAAAAAAATCACTCATAACCCCATCACTCTGAGATAATCCCAAATAACTTGATGCTTGTTAACTACTGATGCTTTTTGGCACACCCATCCTTGATATGTTAAATACCACAATCATAACAACATAGTTGTATTTTTTCTTAAAAATAACATGTTACTACAGCTATATTTGGCATAAAATGAGTCACTGTAAGTCTGTTAACATCTGCTTTAGGCACTTTGGATGCAAAGATTACTAACACACAAGTACCAGTAATGTCCAAATTGATAAGATATGAATAAAAATACTAAAATAGGTATGAATAAAATAATGGAAAAAACAAGGGATCCAGAAAAAGCATCACAGAAGGGAGAGTGCCCTTCTAAGATCTTCATAAGAATTAACAATCCTTTAAAAGAAGCCTCAATACTTCCTTAATTTCTATGTAAGAGAACTGAGAAACAAATGATGGATTGCTCGTTTGAAGTCAAACGGCTAGTAGGTGACGTGGCCAGGACTTCAACGTTGGAGGTCTAAGGGCAGGGCCTGTGCTCTTTTAGTTACCAGGTGTCACTTCTTTTCACCAGCAGGACTTTCCAGAGCAGAAGGTACGCACAAAGGCAGGATGATAAAAGTCCACGATCTACTCAAGGAAGAGCCAGAGGTTTTCTCTAGCAGTAGTGGAAGAGGGTCAGTGTAAGGTAATGGAAGAAATGAGACTGGAAAAGTAGATGGCAGATAGATCAGAAAAAGCATTTAATGCCATTCCAAGCATTTGGACTGTGTCCTGCAGGTAGTATAGGAGCTGATGCAGAATTTTAAGCAGAGGAAGATGTTTCTGTGTGCACTTCTAATTTGTATAATATTGGCATCACCAATCTTAAGAGTTAGAAATCACTTTTTTTGTTGTTCAAATTACTGTATTTTAACTTTGCCCCTCTAAAACCTCTAAAAAAGTTTACCTCTAAAAATAAATAAACTCTCTAAAAAAAAGTTAGTATCAAGAATCTTTAATAACAACTTAGGTTCAGATTTTCTTGCTCCGTCTAACTCGGTGGGGAAGTTGGGAAACTGTTAGGTACTGTGCACCTCTGTCTACATGTAAATGGCTTCAGAGGTTTTGCCATCAGTGGAAGGGCCATCCTCTTCCTGTTTCTTGTGTTGCCCAGGTATCCGGGGTCCTACTGGAGGTGCTGAAGAAGATGCAGGCCAATGAGCCATTAGCTTTAAAGGTTAAGTGGAGAGAGCTAATTAAGTGAAGAAGTGTACATTTACCATAGGAGAGTCTGGCTCTGATTAGGGAATATTTTTAATTACTTTGCTACAGTCATTTTCTACTGCTTTATGACTACAACAAATGTATTCTTTAACTCCATCTTCACTTCTTGAGTAGTGCACAATGATTTTACTAGAAAATATAATACAGTTTCAAGTCAAAGATACAATTTAAGATGTCATTTCCCAGACCTGAAAAAATATTGCTTACTCACTTGGAAATCTGTCTTTTGGTTTTCCATGGGATTCAATACCATATTGAAGAAGCATTTTATGATCCTACATATTTTAAATCAACATCTGCAGTTTCTACCTAACTCTCTTAGAAAAAAATTAAAAAAAAAAAAACAACCTTTTCCTGAAGTTATTAGTTGTTGAAAGGACTTGGTTGAAGTTTCAGATTTTGATTGTTTTTTTTTTTTTTCCTTTGCTCTTTCCAAGTAGGAGTGCCAGAGAAAACCAAAATAACTAAAAGATGTGAAGAAAGGCATAAAGGATAAAGCTGAATCATTTTCAGAACATGGATAATACGATTTGTTCATGCTGTGTTTTAGCAGATACACATTAAAGGTGTAGATCATGTTTTCTTATTTGGCAAATTAAGCCATTTGCTTCTTAGTTAACTATGAAAAAAAAAAAAAAAACCAGCCAAACTTTATGAGCTTCCTTTTATTTTGCATCTGAAACCTATAGAGCTGTGAGCACTGTTACTCTGCTTCCTAGAGACCGAAGGTAATTAGTCATGGTTTGCCAAAAATCCAGTCTCACAAGCAGAATATTAAATTAAGGTGAGTAAGTGTGCCCCCACAGTTAGGAAACTGAAGCAGCAGAACAAATAAAAAGGGAAAGAAGTTTTGCTCTATTAACATCTAAAATTGAAGCTTGAATTCTCGGGCTGAACTCTGCCACTCCCTTCTTATCTGTTCCTGAGAAACTCTAAGCAAGAAAGGCCCTAGGCAAACATCTTATCTTACTGAACTCTTCATTTTGTCCTTCTCCATCTGGCATCTCTGTTCTACACATCACTGGCTGGTTCCATCACCAGCTGCCTCTTTCTTAATCTAATTCCCATAAAGGTAAGAGTGAGTTGATACTGGCAGATGATGTCTGGAAGAAGCAAAGCTTATCCTAAAGGAACAAGCCTCTAATAGTGAACTTCAGGCAGTACCACATCTGGATGCTGTTCCGAGGCAGGGGAGTCTAGGTGGTCCCCTAGGTCTCACTGAATGCTAATTACGCAGCATGACTGCTCTTTTGAGTACAGTGACTTGATCTAGATGGTGTGGACTTGCATCCCAGGTTCACTGCCTACCTTAACTCAGAAGCAGCTATGGAAACGCAGTTGGGCCCAGCACTTCACCCCTCTGGTTTTAGTCTCTCCATCCGTACAGCTGAAATAGTAATAATGTCTTCCTTGTAGGATTTTCAGAGGATTAAAGGAGTTACTCAATGTAAAGTGCTTAGAACTATTTTGGCCATGGCAGGTGCCCAATAATTGTTAGCTGTTGGTTTACTTACTTACACATTTTCTCAGATTTTTCGAAAGGAAAAAGAAAGGTGCTTGGCATCAATTTTGGTAGCCATTCTCATGGCTCATTATTGTGGAGTAAGAATGTAAATGTTAACATTTTGTCTTACGATTGGTGGGTTCAAATATTTGCAATTCCTTCTGCCAAACTTACTGTTTTATACTGAGATCTTGCAAATAAGATGGTAGAGGTAGGAGAGATACTGTGTCCTGTTAAGAATGAAAACAGGCTTGGACTTAGAAGACTTATTTCGAATTCTTGCTCTGCCACTTAAAATCTAGTCAGTTCATAAAGTTTCTCTGAGTTTAACCAATTTCCTCTGTGAAATAGAGGTAGCAGTCGCCTATTTGGTTAGGTCATGGTGGCATGTGGAAGGTAAAACTTTCATCCCTAACCAAATGGAGTGTTAGAGGAGGAGGCTTGTGGAGGGATGTGGATCCCGTCGTGGTAAGAATTAGATAGATCTTCATTTCTACTTCCTGCTAAATATTACTTCCTTGCAAGTGATCCAGTAGGTGTTGATCTGACGTGAATGGGTACTGCTTTCATAATGTCGCTTGGAAAGGCAATCAGCCAACGTACAAGCCCTGAGTAACTGTCTCTGCGTGTTTCTTCCTCAGTTTTACAACCTCGTTTCTGATTTTCCTCCTACTTTATTGGCTGCTCTTTCTAGGATGGTTATTGTGGCCTTACTCCATTTTTTAATTCCATTAAAAAATCTGAGTTATTCTGTGTTCATTTCTTATCTCACTGCTGTTGATGCTCTCTGCCCGCCTTGGATGATCTCAAGAGCTTCAGCTATCATTTACCAACAGGTCATTCCCAGCACAGACCAGCCTCCAGGTCAGCCTTCTCTGCTATGCTGTGGACTAACTAGCTACTTGGTGTAAACCTCCATGGGCTATCCCACAATCATTTGAAACTCAGTAGTTCAGTACTAACTGAACACCTGCCCCAGGTTAAAAAAGATGTTTGTTTTGTTTTGTTTTTTGTTTTTTTTACATTCTATCTTAGAAAATGGCACTACTACCCACCCAGTCATTGAAGCCAGGAACCTAAGGAACATCTCGGAATATTGCTTTGTATGTAACCTCCATTATCACCTCTCCTATATTCTTATTCCTTAATATTTCTCACCTCCCTCCCCAGTCCACTCCCCTGTTTTAATTTAGTCCTTCATGGCTTCTTGATTGAGTGAATTTAATAGCCTTAAAGTGATCTCCTTACGTTATACATCTCATCCTCAAGTCTTGCCTCACATTGTGACCATAGTGATGTCTCTTAGGGACAAACGTGAGCTGCTCTGTCTCCTGCTTAAAAGTCGGAATGGCCTCCTCCTACCACCCCAACACAATTATAATGGCCTACGTAGCTTTTCAGACAAAACTGAAAATACTCGAAGGCGAGTACATGGCTGTTCCACAGTTTGCCCTTGCCTCTTTCCAGTCCCAGCACTGGAACGTGTGTGCAGTATCTTTACTTGTCACCCTGAAGTCATGGGACCATTTCTGACAGATGCCAAGAACGGCAGTCAGACTCAGGCTGCACAAAGACTTGCACCTGAGGTATTCCTTCTGTCACACCAGAGTACTTCCAGAGACAAAGGAGTGACGTGGACCTGGCTACCATCATTTGGAAGCCGTGAGCCCTGGAGATCTGTGACACTATTTAAGTAACATGAGGTAGAATCCACCAATTGGTGTGAGCTGGGCGAAGTAGGGGGCACCAGGGTTAGTTAATGGCGTATTTTCACAGCTTGAACCCTTACGGTGTAGGACTCATAGACTAATGGACTTTTTAGACCTAATGCTTAATAAAATGCCCAGCACACATTAAATGCTAATTAAATTATTTAGAGAAGGAAAGAGAAAGCAAGGGAAGAGGACACTATGAACATGTTTTTGACCCTGTACTCACGTCCTGCATTTCCTTCTTTTTGATAATGTTCAGTAAGGTAGAAGATGAGAAAAGGAAAAGGGACTATTGACCAGCATGTTTAAACATTTTGTTTTGAGGTCAGATTTATACATTGTAAGTGCACAGTGCTTAACTGTGCAGTACAATGTGTTCTGACAAATGTACACACCATCCCTATCAAGATACAGGAAATTTCCAACATCCTACTTTTCTTCATGCTCCTTTCAGGCAGTCACTGCCCAAACAGCCACTTTGCTGATTTTCAGCACCATAATTGGTTTGCCTGTTCTTGAGCCTCATATGTGGGGAATTGTACAGTAGACACATTTTTGTATTTGACTCATCTTACTCATCAGGCTTTAAAGGCTAATCCATGATGTTGGAAGTATCAGCAGTCAGTTGCTTTTCATTGCTGAGTAGCATTCCATTGGATGAATATAAACATACCAAGATTTGTTTGTATTTTGACCTGTGGATGGACATTTCCATCCCAACTTTGCCCCCACTCCCACATTTTTGGCTGGTATAAACCTACTGTGAACATGATAATACAGATCTCTCTGTAGACAAAATCTTTCATTTCCCTTGGATAGAAACTTAAAAGAGTGCAATTGCTTGCTCCCATGCTGTATTATATGTTTCAGAAATTGCCAAACTGTTTGCCAAAGTATTTGTAAGATTTTGCATGTCTACCAGCAGTGCATGAGAGTTCCATTTTGTCCACATTTTCATAACACTTGGAATTGTTGATGTTTATTAATTTTAGCCATCCTAGTGAGTTTTAATTTGTGATTTTAATTTGATTTTCCCTGATTACTAGTGATGAGCATAATTTTATGTGCTTATTGTCCATTGTATAACTAATTTTGGAAAGTCTTCAGATCTTTTGCCTACTTTTTGAGTTGTTTGTAACTTTATTGAATTATAAGTGAGATAATTATCTAAGTATATAATAATATTATATATGAATATAATTTTTGAGTCTATGGCTTATTTTTATTTTAATATTATCTTTTAAAGAGTAGAAGCTTATACTTTTGACATCCAGTGTAGTATTTTATACTATGTCTGCTGCCTTTTTAGTTCTAAGAAAATCTTCGCTACCCCAAGATCATGAATGCATTCTCCTATTAATTTTAAATAATATTTTGGGTCTGCATAAGATAGGAGTTAGGGATCATTGTTTTCCATGTGGATATCCAGTGGTTCCAGATAATTTATTGAAAAATTTCCTTTCCCCAGTGAATTGCTTTGCCATTTTGTGAAAACTCCATGGACTATATGAATGTGTCTATTTCTGGACTCTCTGTTCTGTTCTACTGATCTATTTATCGATATTCACACCATACCATACCATTCTGATGGCTGTAGTTTAATGGTAGTTTGTAAAATTGAGTAGCATAAGTCTGTTCCTCCAAGACTGTTTTGGTTATTTGATGTCCTTTGCATTTAATAATTTCATACATATTTCAGAATCTGTTTTATTTTGAACAGAGGAAGGGAGGCAGGAAGGAAGGGAATTGCTGAGGTTTTGATTGGAATTGATCAATTTTAGTGGAATTGGTGTTTTAAAAAAGGTTGAATCATCCAGTTAATAAACTGGAATATTTGTCAATTTAATTTTTCCTTAGTTTCTCTCAGCAGTATCTTGTAGTTTTTCAGTGTAGAGATGTTAAACATATTTTACTAAATATAATCCAGTTTTTATGATACTATGAATGATACTGGTTTGTAAATTTCATTATCCAACTGTTCCTAGTTTATAAAAATGCAACTGATTTTTGTATATTGTCCTTGTGAACTACTAATCTGTTTAGTGATAGCATTTCTTCTTTTCCACAGATTTTTAAAATTTACTATTAACTAAGTTAGGTTGTCTATTTAAAAATACATTTCAATTTTCCTCTTAATCTTTACCATTTTAATTTTTATTATTATTTTTTTACTGGTCTTAACTGCACTGGATGAGAACTCCATTTATATGGATGGAAGTAGTGAGAACAGACAAGTTTGCCTGGTTTCCTTGGAAAGGAAAGGATTTAATCCTTCAGTATGATGTTGATTGTAGATTTTTTTTTTCTCAAGTTAACCTTTCTCAGATTGACGAATTTCCCTTAGATTCACATTTTGTTGAGAAATTTTTATCATGAATGGGCATGGAATTTGATCACATGCTGCTTTTGCACCTGTTGAAATGACTATACAATTTCTTAGGTGTTGTATAGAATTCAACAGTGAAGTCATCTGGACCTAATATTTTACTTTTAGGACAGTTTTACATTACATTTACATTTACAAGTGACTAATAGGTGTAAGGCTAGTCAATATCTATTTGTTAGCAGATGAGTTTTGGTAACTTGTATGTTACAAGAAACTTGTTGATTGCATCTGAATTGTTAAATTTATTGGCATAAGTTTGCTGATAGTATTTCCTTACTAGTCTCCAAATACCTGTAGGATCCATAGTAATGCTTCCTCTTTATTTCCGATTTTGCAGTGGATGTTTCCTCTCTTCTGCTGTTGTTACTGTTGTTCGTGGTAACTAGAGTTTTAGCAACTTTGTTTCCTTTCCAAAAACTGGCTTTTAGTGTGATTGAGTTTTCTATTATTCTATTTTATAATTTCCTACTTTTATTTTTATTATTTTTCTCCCTTCTAGTTGCATTGGGTTTAATTTAGTCAATTTTTGTTAGCATTTGAAGGTGGAAACTTGGATCAAAGATTTTAGAAATTACTTTTTGGTCTATACATTTTTCCCAGGAACTGTGTAGAAGCTGTCATTATACTCTGCTCAACTCTGAAGGCTGATTTCTCCCTGGAATTCAGTTCATCAGGTTTCTTTGCAAATACTTTTTCCTAATCTTCCTAAAAACCACAGAAAAGTGTGGTTTTTAATTGTCTTGATTTTTCTTAGTTTTACCATCAGAGAAAAAGTCTTTCAAATCCTCTACCTCTTCCCTAGTGGTAGAAGTCTTTTTGTTGGTTCTTTAGAATAGATGTCCTGTACATAGTGAAGTTCTTGCTAACATCCAGTTTAAAAAACATTCATATATCCTTAGCATCTTTCCCCATTTTCCTAAATTACTGCTAAGTAAAATCCTGGCATACTAATTCTGAGCAGTGTCAGAAAAAAAAAACTACTTTAAAAAACAAGATGGAAATATGAGGTCTAGCCTTTCCAGGCTAGAAAACAACCAGTTAACCATTTTATTTCCTTCCTCTAAATGAGTTACTAATTTGTTAAATTCTGAGGGAAAGCTATACAGTTCTCTCCCATATCTTTTTATTTCTGCTTTAAAAGTTTTAAGTAATAAATTGTGCTGGGAAGTGGTAAGTGTAAAATATCTTAAAAGAAAAAGAGTTGAAGAATGAGGGAACATTTTATTCTATCACAAGATTCATTTATCAGATAGTACATCTTTTTTAAGCAACATTAAAAGAAAAATTCTTTTCATAAATGACAGCTATGATTTGCATTCCAGATCATGTATGCTTTACTACCCAGAGAAATTTCCATGGGCCACCCCGCGAAAGGGGGTCTAGCAGTGAGGATCAGTCATGTCAGAGGCAAAGCCACGCCCACTTGATGATTTCATTTCAATAGATTTCATTTTCTTCTTCTGACTGCCTCTTTCCTCTCTGGTTACGTCAGGAAAAGACGTGGTTAAATCCCATTGTGAAGAGAATCCAGGAAAAAGCTTGCTGCAAGGCAGGAGCTGATCCTCTGTTCTGTAGGGAGTGGTACTCATCCATCCTCCAGTAAAAGCTAATGGCTCACTAGGCCTCATGCACTCAGCTAATCTAGGAAGAAGTTGATGCTTAGGAACTGGGATTCAATCAAGGATTAAGTGTAAGTGCTATTACTGCATATAAAAATATACTTACACCTACATGATATAAAATATGACTAAGTTTGTTTTTTTTAAACCTAACCTACTAGCTTTAGCCTTGTCAGTATTACATAGACATTTGGAAATGCGATAGTGTTTGGATGAAGTGCTACTGATGATCAATTTGGGTGTTACAGCCAATGATGATATCTGCTAATTAGAAAATAAATATATAAATCTCTGACCTGGAAATCAGCCTTGTATTCCCAAGGTCCTCTAAAGTATTAGAAATATTTAAGTGATGCTATTTAGAAATGACTCAATGACTGCTGTTTACTATTGAGTATTCAGACATCCTACTAAAAGGGGATAAGCTTTCCTAGGTCAGGTATTTTTGCCATTCATAAAAGTCAGAGCAGTTTCCTTTTGATATGAGGGGGGTGTTGGCTAAAGGCACTGCCATACTATGCACATCAGGTCCTGCAAGCAGAGAGAAAATCAAGAATAGGGAAAGAAAGCCAGTGAGAGAAATAAGCAAGATAAAATTTGGAGACAGAGTTCTTACATAGGTAAAGAGCTGAAGAGTTCTGTGAGATTCAGTTGTGTCCATTGGGGAGGGTGTGCCCTCAGTGTGAGTCATGAGTGATCAGTACAAAAAAGTCCTCTCAGATAACTTCTTTTCACTTAATTACATACTATTTCTTTAGATGGCTCATTTTAGTTTGTTAAAACAGAGAAACCACAATGTTAAATTGCTTACGATTGCATTGAAGATAAAGAAATTTCAAACATTTTGATTTACCAAATACTCTTAGTATAAAAATCATATATACTGTTTTTATCATTTCAACCACAATATTCACCTTCAGTTTTATTTGGGATGATAACGTGCCTGTAAAGGCAAAAGTTAATTCGTAAAAGCAATGCACTGTTCTCATGATGTTAAATGCAGCCATGTTTATGCATAGACATATCATGTTTTATGTAAAACATACACATTCAGTAGAGATTCTCTTGACCTCCTGGTCACAAATGTTTGCGTACTCCCTAGCATTTGAGTATTTTTATCTATGTTGAATTTTTAACAGTCGGCTTATGCTGAAACAATTTTAGTTTTGTCCTAAGCAAACAGAAATGTAGTGCTGTGAGTAATTTCTTCTTAATATAATAGGATTTATATTAAAGCCTGAGAATTGTATTGAACACCCACTGTGAAGGCTCTCTACTAAAACTTCAATTTGCTCATCAGAAAAATGAGGAGTGTGATGTATAGGTCTCCCACTCTTCTGATAGTTTAATATTCTGATTGTGTGATTTTGCACGTTGCTCATTACAAAGGATTAAAAATAGGTGTAATTTCATTACCTAAGGAAGTGCTGTCCAAAAGTTCTCAGGTCTCATCTGGTTTCATCTCTCGGCAGTGTGACCTTTGAGAGATTTGGGAGCATCAGAAAGAATCAATGGCCTTTCATTTTCGAAGGTTAAAATGCGTTGCTCCTTTCTTGTAAAGAATGAATTCTTATGTACAGGTTTGTTCATCTGAAAAGGGAATATAAAACCAGGGTGCTTTGAAAACAGTAGCTGTTTGGCTTGAAGACACTTCCATTACTTACTTGTGAATCCTAGAATAAAGCCAAACAACTTCACAACAATTAGCAATACCTCATATTCACTGGACACTAAATACGTGCCAAAAATTCTAAATGCTCTAATACATGAACTTGTGTGATCCTCACAACATTACTGTTCCACCCATTACAGATGACTTACAAGTGATTGCCTTGCATAAGATATTAGTAAGTAGCCATGCTGAGGATCCAACCCATGCATTCCAGCTTCACAGCCTGCATGTGTATAATCAGTGCACTGTAGTGTTTCTATGGAATAAGTGTTACATTGAACACGGTCAGTACTAGTTCCATATCATTGGTTTTATTTTTTTTACCACCAAATTGGATAACATGGGTCATCTAAGTGGTCTGTGGCAGCTGCATTCTTCTTGGAGAGAAAGTCAGACCCAAGCTACCAGGGTATTTCCTTTCCAAGACTCTGATTTATTTATGTCCTTAATCAACTATTAACTGTCTTTCATGGGCAACTGGCTAAGTCAGCTTGGGCTGCTGTAATTTGTTATTTGTTGATACTCGTTTTCTCACAGTTGTGGAGGCTAGAGGTCCAGGATCAGGGTACCAGCATGTTGGGGTCTGGTGAGGGCTCTGTTTCTGATTTGCAGCTGGCTGCCTTCTTGCTGCGTCTTCACGTGGCAGGAAGAAGCAGCCTCTGGTGTCTCTTCCCTTTTTACCAGGGTACTAATCTCATCATTGTTGGGGTGGGGGGCACACTCTTGACCTCATCCAAACCTAGTTACTTCCCAAAGGTCCCACTTCCTAATAGCATCACTTTAAGGGTTAGGTCTCCAACATATTAACTTGGGAGGGGGGTGGAGAACATAAACATTCCATTCATAATAGCCAAACTCTGCTCTAGGTACTGGGAATATAACAGTGAACAAGTCAGACCAAAAGCCTTTCCCGTGTGGAACTTAAAGTTGTCTGGGGAAGATATTTGATAAACAAGACGAATAAAATAGACTGTAAGTGATATGGGAGATAAAAGGCAGGTAAGGTTAGAATATGTCAAAATTTTGGATAAGATGGTTGAGAAAGTCTTCTGAGAAGTTTCCTCTTAATGTGAATGGGCTAAGCTGAGGGAAGAGCCAATGCTAAGAGCTTGGGGGTGGGGAGTATAGCTGGCCTGTACTGTTAAAGGGTGTGTCGACTCATGTGAATTAGGGAGGAAGTGTGAGAGATGAGGTTAGAGACATCTGGGGGACCCAGACCGTGAAGGTCCTTGTAGTTCATAATAAAAACCTCAGATTTTATTCTGAGTGAAATAGAAACTATTGGAAGATTTTGAGTGGAGGAATGACATGATCTGACTTTAATTTTAACAGCATCATTCTGATTGCTCTGCTGAAAATAAACTGGAGAGGGCAATAGGAGCTGAAGCAGAGAGAACAGATAGGAGGCTATCACCTGTCACATTATTAAAAGAGATTAGGCAAATGGGTGCTAATCATGTCTCATCTGAATTGATCAAATGTTTTTGTTTGCTGCAGAGAGAAAATTTGAAAGTGATTTTAACGCTAGTTTGGGAAGACTTCCAAGAAAGTTGGCAAAGTGTACAATGCATTAATCTCTTTCAGACTCGTTCAAAGAAGAAAAACAACCTCAGATTAGATGTAAACTGCATATGTCTACTGAAATTAAACAGTGACAACAAAGCCATACTTCAAATTCTATAGATTATCTCCTGGACAATATGCAATTTATACTTAGGTGAAGTACTCCAAAAATACAAATACTGCTTATAATCCTAAATATGAAAAGAAATTGAGAAAGTCGGACAATCTGACTACTAAATTCTCTTGCTTGGAGGTTAATAGTAGAATGTTATTATTTGTGGTCTCACTCTCATGCCATAGAATGGGAGGAGGACTGAGCAAGAGATCTTCTGACCACACAAGATAACCATGATATCTCATTTGAAAGGAAAGAAGGAGATTGTAGTGGTAGCTGGGTCAAGGGAGAAACAAGGGAACAACGATGTGGGGACATCTTGGGTCAACAAAGACATTTTGTGTTGCAGATCAGTAAAAAAAAAAAAAAAAAAAAAATCCTACGAGCTGTATTGAATCACACTAGATGAAGCTTTTTCCAAGGTGGTGTTCACTCCTGAAAGCCTAGGAATGAAGATCTCATCCTAACCTTGCACTTATTTAACCACACAAGCCAATGGGAGATGGAAGTCAATGAATCTGTAGGAAAAGTTGACAAGAAGTTGCCTAGTGCCCTGTCTCCCTTAGTAACCACCCCGCCCAGTAGCCAAATAAACTTAATTAGATGAAGGGAAAAAAAATCAGTAACATCAAGGCTTCCAATTTAAAGTACTGAAACGATGTCATGATAAGACATAGAAAAGTAAAAGAGAATCTCTGTACCATATTTAGGAACAATTATTAGCCTAAGTGGCAAAATGAAAAGCGTTTTGCTATGAGAAGCAAAATCAAAAATAAATATAACATTAAATTAATGCAAAAGTTGGCCAAGAAAATTAAAGACACTTATGCTATATGTAAAGCATAGGTATATACATTTTGTAATTTTAGAAAAGAATTGCTTTACCCTTTCAAGTAAATTAAAGACATCAAAGGGTAAGAGGCAAAATATCAAATTACCAATTGGAAAAAGAACTACAGAAGTGAGTAAATTAAATAAAATAGGTAATTTCAAAAACATTGAAAAGGAGCAAAATTTTATTTGTGTGTATATTTATACACATATGTATACACATACACACACACCCTGAGGGAAAGGTAAAAAAAATGAATATTGTCAATGCATAAATTGTGTTAGACAAAGTTAAGTAGGTGAAGATGGTTTTATTCAAGGCTATTGGAATAGGGAAGAAAGATTAGAATGCAGTCTGAACTAAACTCTGCTGATGGTAGGGGCAGGAGAGTTTTTAAGGGCTGAGTGCAGGGGACCACAGCCCATCTTCTCATGCCTGTGTCACAAGAGATGGTCTTAACACTTGGAGCAAAGCAAGTTAAGCTCCTGCCCATCCCACAGAAATTTAGAGAGAGGGGTACTCTTTCCCTTGTTGATTGCATTTCAAAGGGATGACTCCCAGGTCCTTGAGAAAAACAGTGTTAGGTTGTAAAATCAGGAAGAAGCTTCCAAAAGTATTTAAATCACAGTGGAACAGAGAAAGAATTTATGACAAGCTTTCTAAAGTAAATGCTCTAAGTAAAGGGAGGAGAGAGCTGTGTATTTAGGCCATCTGGATTCTGTATGGCAGGTGAGGGGTGGGATCAGAGGCAGGAAGAAGCCCGTCTAAAGTTTAGTCAAGCTGAGGGAAAGGTTAAAGTTGTCTTGATCAGTATAGATAATAATAGAGTTGATACAGAGGGCCAGACAATGAAGGTGCAATCCCCAGATAAGTATAAAAAATACTTTAGAAAACATAATGAAAGAATTCTTGAAATCAAATAACATCTCGATCAGTACATACTTAGATGCTATTCTAGGAAAACTTAACACCAAGGATTAACTTGGTAAAATAACTAAACTTTGAGGATTAAAAAAAAAACAAAACAAAACAACGGTGTTCTAGGGGGAAAAACATAATAAAATTGTAGAGGAGGAGAAGTATTTAGCCAGGCCACTTTCAGACCTCAGGTCAGCAAGTGTGGGCCAATGTCATTTGCATATTTTCAGAGACTGGTTAGATTGCTGAAAGCAATAAATTCTAAGCTAAGAAATTTTGTCTTTATTCCCTTCTGTGCTTTTTTTTTTTAATATATAACTTTATTGAGGTGTAACTGAGAACCAAAAAACTGCCCATATTGAAATGTGATAAATTTACACATATGTATGTATATATATGTGCACACATACCTATGAAACCATTACCACAGGTACATTTCCATAAGCTCCTAAAGTCTTCCAGTGCTTTCTGTCACTAAACATTAATATGTATTTCCTAGAATTTTACAGAAATGGAATCACACATTGTGCAGTCATGTGATTATGATCATTATCATTTTAGTACCATCATGCAATCCCATTATGCAGTCATGATTTTATAATGTAAGCAGAGGAAGAGAATGTGACTTTTTCCATGTAGCATTTTTGTTTTGAGACTCTCATGTCACATGAATCAATCGTTTGTTTTTTTACTGAGTAGTTGTGTAATTGCACCATGAAACATAGTTTGATTGACATGTTGGTTGTCATTTGTGTTGCTTTACCTTTTAGTTAAGTTTCTAGCTTTTAAGACAGAATCCCAAACAAATACCCCATGAACATTTCTGTACAAGTAAGTCTGTGTGTGGAAATAGGCTGTAGTTTCTTGAGAGTGAGTACGTAGAAGTGGAAGTTGTATGCCATAAGGTAGCTGTATGTCTACCTGTTACCACCAGCGGTCTGTGAGAGTTCCAGTTGCTCTACATCCTCACAGACACTTGTCATGAACAGTCTTGTTAATTTCAGTGATTCAGATGGGTAGGTCATGGGATCACATTGTGTTTTTAAATTTTGTATTTCTCTGATAACTAAGGATGTTGAGCATTTTCTCTTATGTTTACTTGCTGTTAGTAAATCTTCTTGGAAGTGTCCAATAGTTTATCTGTTTATTTTTTTTATTGGGATAGGTATCTTCTTATTGAGTGGTAAGTGTTCTTTATATATTCTGGATTAAGTTCTTCAGTTAATTGTTTCTCAATATTGTTTCTTAGTCTGTATCTTGACTTTTTATTGTCATAACAATAGGTATTGGAGAGTAGAAGTTGGTCATTTTAATTAAGTCCCAGTTATCAATTGTTTTATAGCTCATATTTTAGTGTTTTTTCCTAAGAAATCTTTACCTAATACAAAAATGATATTTAGTCAGTTTTTTCTAGCAGGACTTCTATAGTGTTAGCTCTTAAATTTAGATCTGTGATTCATTTCAAGTAAAATACTATATATGGTATGAGGTAAAGATCCAGATTAATTATTTTGCATATTGGAAAACCAATTGCTCCAGCACTGTTTTGAAAAGATTTTTCCCCCACTGAAAATTGCTTTTGTACCTTTGTTAATCAATTGGCAATCCATGTATGGCTCTTTTTCTAAGGCTCTCCATTCTATTCCATTTCATATATTAGCACATTAAAGTCTTAAGTTCCACACAAATGTGTAGCTTTATAAACAATGTTTTCTAAATGTATTCAACTGCAAAATTTTTTGAGAAAGAACTTGTAATGTTGCCTAAACTATAGTAATATTTTCTAAAATTGCTGCCTTAGGTCATTTGATCAAAAGATTGACATCAAAAATTGGATGTTTGGGGGAGATTAACATAGTGGCTATGCATAGGATGGATTGGAAGCCAGGAGATCTTACCAACTCGAAAGCCATTGAGCTGGCTATTGCAATAAGCGAATCAGGAGGCGATGAGAGCCTAGAGAGTTATAAAGAAAGAATTGATGAAATGCCTTGTTCTTTGCTTTTCAACATGGATTTTAAAGAATTGTTTTTGTTTGCATAACCACAATAACAAGAATAGGCTGGTAGTATTTACTACTTGACAAGTTATAATCATGTTATCCCTGCTTGTTTCTGCAGTCTTCTTACCATCTTTATTTGAATTGACATGCAGCTTGTTACCAACAGATGAGTCAGTTAAAATGGATATAGTAATTTATTAATATTAAAAATCAATGTTGGTAAGCTCTGCCTTCATATACCAGTCCTAAAAGTTACTATTTGTTTTAAAAGCTGAATCAAATCCTACTTCTTCACCAAGAATTCCTAAACTATGCTCTCATATATTAACTCTCTCATCTCTGAATTACTCTGGCATCTATTTACTTTATTACTGTATTACATCCTGCCTTATTTTTTTTAAAGTATTTTACATATGAATTCTGTATTCCATGGAGAGAATCTTGCTTTAGATAAGAGCTTGCCCTCCTGCATCATCATCTATATACCTAATGCAGTGGGTACACGATAAGTAGTAGTGATTAGATTTAAATATTCTACTTTTCTTGATTTTTGTATTGTTTGATAAAAAAGCTGTGAATTTTAATAAAATATTTTCTGTGCATTGGAGAGAAATAGAACAGGATAATTTCATGGAAAGGTAACTTCTTAAACCTTTAAAAATGTAAACACACACACACATATATATCTAAATTAGTAGGACATTATACTTGTGATCATTCCATTAAGTTCACTGTGTCTCAGTGTCAGACAAGATAACTGAGAATACATAGCCAAAACTCTTCAGCAGCAGAGCTTGTGCGCAGGTGAAAGTTTCATATACTTCATTTTCTTCGAGGCAAGCAAAAGTGAATTCAAATCAAGCATCTAATTTGCCTACCTACCCTTTAAAAAATCAGTTTCTATAGGAAAAAATACAGTGGCTAATAGCAACTGATTGGACTATTGTTACGAAGAGTAGGAGGTTAAAATAAAAACATCACGTGGTATAGTGATGGGGTAGAAGCTCTGGGTCAGTAGTCATTGAAATTGGGTTTGAATCACAGCTTTTGTTTTTCTAGCTAAGTGACTTTGGGCAAATTGCTCTATAACCATCCATCTATCTTCTTATTTTGAAAATAATAGCACTTTCCCCACAGGATTGCTATGAGGCCCTTGAGATAAAAGATGTACATAGTTATAAAGAGTGAGGGGAAAAAAAGGTTCTATATTTACTTTTGTGTAATTCATTGTAAGATATTGGGGCATATTAAAGCAAAGTAATTTCTCAACGGAGAAATAAAACATGTAAATTAATTTTAGGGCCATTAGTTATAGAGATATTTAAGACAATACAAAGTCAACTTCACTGAACTTTTTGCTCCACGGTGACAGTAAATATCATGGGCCCCACAACAGTTTTAATTGAATTTTCAGAGAAAAGTATTTGCATGGTCCAAAGTCAGTTTTTCTCCTCTGTTTTTTCTTGTTTTACATTGAGGTCTTTGCTTTATTCTGAGTTAAATCGACTTTTATGTTTCGTAAGGTGTGGATTCTTTTGCAAATGGTTATCCAGTTGTTTTAACATGATTTAATGAAACAAGTGTCTTCTCCCCACTGGCTTGCTTTAGTACCTTTGTTGACAACAGTGGCCCATATATGTGCGGGACTATTTCTGACTTTCCATTTTGTTCCGTTGATGTATTAGTCTATATTTACATCAATATCACAGTGTCTTGTTTATTGTATCTTTTTTATTGAAGTATTGTTGGTTTACAATGTTGTGTTAATATCTGATGTACAGCATAGTGATTTAACTATACACACACACACACACATTCTCTTTCATTATACACTATTACAAGATACTGGATATAGTTCCCTGTGCTATACAGTAGGACCTTGTTGTTTATCTATTTTATATAGAGTAGTTCGTATCTGCAATTCCCAAATTTGCAACCAATCCCTCTTTCCTCCCTGGTAACCATAAGTTTGTGTCTATGAGTCTGTTTCTGTTTGGTAAATAAGTTCATTTGTGTAATTTTTTTAGATTCCACATATAAGTGATATAATACAGTATTTTTCTTTCTCTTTCTGGCTTACTTAGTATGACAATCTTCAGGTCCTCGATGTTGCTGCAAGTGGCATCATTTCATTCTTTTTATGGCTGAGTAGTATTCCATAGATACCACAACTTCTGTATCCAGTCATCTTTTGATGGACATTTAGGTTGCTTCCATGTCTTGGCTATTGTAAACAGTGCTGCTGTGAACATTGAAGTGCAAAAGCCCAGGAGTAAGATTGCTGCATCATATGGCAAGTCGATTTTTAGTTTTTCGTAAAGGAATCTCCTTACTGTTTTCCACAATGGCTGCACCAAACTGTATTCCTACAAACAGGGTAGGAGGGTTCCCTTTTCTCCACACCCTCTTCAGCATTTATCGTTTGTGGACTTTTCAATGATGGCCATTCTGACTGGTGTGAGGTGATAGCTCATTATAGTTTTGATTTCCATTTCTCTGATAATTAACGATACTGAGCATTTTTTCATGTGCCTATATTGTATCTTTATAAGAGGTTAGGTAATATTCTCTGATTATTTCAAACTTACTTGCTATTCTAGGCTTTTTGCATTTCTATATAATTTTTAGAATTTTCCAGTCTCTACAAAATTACCTTTTCAATTTTGATTAAAATGTGAAATTCATAGATCAATTTGATGAGAACTGGCATCTTAAATTACTGAATCATTCAACCCACATAGAATGTACATCTCTACTTAGGCCTTTTATTTCTTTCAGCAACTTTTAAAATTTTCGTATCTTTCATGTCTTGAGAGATTTATCCTTAGGCATTCATATTTTTGATACTATCATAAATGGTATCACTTTTTAAATTCCAACCATTTTGGAATCCAGTTTGGCAGTTTCTTAAAAATTAAACATACTTGTAACATACGATCCAGCCATTTATCTTATAGGTATTTACCGAAGAGAAATGAAAGCACATATCCATAAAAAGACTGTGTGCAAAAATTCACAGCAGCTTTATTTGTAATAACCAAAAGCTGGAAGCAACTCAAATACTCATCAAAAGGTGAGTGAATAAACTGTAGTATATACATATAATAAAATAATACTTAACAATAAAAAGGAATAAACTGTTGATCCAAAGTTAGGACATGAATGAATCTAAACATGATTATATTGAGTGAAGTAAGTAATTCAACAACAACAACAAAAAACAATCTGTATGATTTCACTTTATAAAATTCTGTAAAATGCAAACCAATCTGTAGTGACATTAAGCAAATCTGTGGTTGACTAGGAATGGGGTGAGGGGCTGGGAAGGGATTACAAAGTGGCAAGAGGAAAGTTGCAGGGGTATATTGGTTTGCTAGTTCTTCTGACAAAATACCAGAGGTTGGGTGGCTTAAACAGCAGAAAATTCTTGTCTCACGGTCCTGAAGCCTAGCAGTTCAAGGTCAAGGTTTCTCCTGCGGTCTCTCACGGTGGCTTGCAGCTGGTTGCCTCCTTGCTGCCCCTGTGCGGCCTCTCCTCTGTGCCTGCGAGCATCCCTTGTATCTCCCTCTCTTTTTATTAGGATGCCAGTCATGTTAGATTAGGGCCCCACTTTTATGACCACATTTAACCTTATCTACTTAAAGGTCCTATTTCCAAATGTAGTCACATTGAGAGTTAGGTCTTCAACCTATGAATTTTGCCGGGGGTTGGGGGAATACAATTCAGTCCATAACATTCTACCATCTCACCCTTCCCCAAATTTATGGCTCATAGCTGTGAGTCTATTTTAATTAAATCTGTGTGTTCCTTTAATATGTTAACCTAAAGCCTTGAGAAACTGTTTTGTGTCTTACGGCTAACGGAATTATTTCTAGTTAGTTTGCACAACTGATGATTTTACATAACTTTCTAAGAAGTGGTAGCAGGATCGATACAGGGAGAAGGTAGTGTCAACCCACAGATCAAAGTGGACTGCCAAGTAGAGTTGGTGAATATCTTTGAGAATAAAGTTGTTAAATTCTGTGCTATTTTAAAAATTCCCGACTGGCTGTTTCTCCCAAGTTGTTTTCCATAGGCGCTCTGCCGGCTGTTTATCACTTAATTTAGCAACGTACCTCCCAACTGTGTGTAAGCCTTTGATTTGATGTGAAGTGGCCGCTTACTCAAATGGCAGATCTGAATTACATAGTGTAATAATCTATAAATATGCACTAATGTAGTCACAAGGATACAGTTAGTAAATAAAATAAATTTAGAAAAAAAGATTATAATCAGGGGAGTTCTCTGCATGACTCCAAACAATAAACAGGATTTCTATACACGCTCTAATTTTCCTTTTCAGTAGCCTATGTATAAGGTGTTATGTATAAGCTTCTCGGTATTTAACAAGGGGAAGTAGGGAATTGTACCATTTTTATCATAAACAGAAGGTGTCATTCATGTAGATGAGCAAATAATGTGAATGAGATACAAGGTATTTTAATAATTGCAGCACAAAACATTTATCCTTTTCTTCTTTTGTAGACTCTACGTACTTTTCTTCTTAAATGTCATCCATATTTATCAGACTGCGTGGTTCCTGACATTTAAGACTTTTTTTTTTCGAATTGTAACTGAAGCTTTGACAACAGGAGCTAATTATCAAGGGACTGAAGAGTAACTTCATGGTTTTTTTTTTTTCTTCCAGGCAGCAGGCTACAGTAAAAGTGTGAATTATCAGTCATTTGTGATACTCTGTAGCTGAGAACTTTTATCATAATGTAGTTAAGTCTTTCTTAAAGCACTTTATAGTTCTTGGAAGTTTCCATGGAAAGTTTTAGAAATTAAGTTTAATTTATTAGACAACTTTTCCCATCTTTATATCTTTTCTAGTTATCTACGTGCATCATATTGAAAAGTTGTTTGGAAAATCTTCTACAAAACAAAAAGCCCTCCATGAAGTGTTTTATGGTGATAATTATTTCCCCATGAAAAGTGCATTGAAGCATTTCAATGTCTATCTTTGATCATCCACATTAATCTTTTAAAAGCCCCATTTTAAAGTATATTAATGACTAGTCAACTTCAATATTTTCACTAGATGTGTTTACAAATTATTTAGCAGCAGTGATAGGATTTCCTGCTCTTCAACCAGTCATGATACCATATGAAATATATGTTAATAAGCCTTAGGCAACACTGAGGAAAAATATTTGCTAGGAAACTTTTGTTGATTTGTCAAGAATTGTGAAAGATCTGAGATCTGACCCTCCTTCAAGATAACAAGTTAGCCCGCCACAGTTTTAGGAGTTCTGGTATAAGACACAAGATTGCTAGATCAAAGACCAGTGACACTTTATGTCTCACAGCAGTAGCAGCGGACAAAGTGTAAGTTCTGCTTTGGTTCCCTGAGCTTCAGTTCCCACAGGGCGAGATGAAGAGGACCCGTTGACATTCACAAACTCAGTGGGTTGCATCACAAAGGAAGAACCCAAGGCTTGGGGAACTCCAATTTGCCCACCACAAATATGTTGGTTGGACATTTCATAGCACACTATAAACTTTGTTTTCTCTCTCTAGGAATACAGTAATTAGCTTCTATTTGCAAAATTACCATAGCAAGTCTCTTTCCCTCTAAATCTATAATCCAGTTATGCTGCTGAAATCTGCAGGAACAAGGAGTGGGCTGGTGGTGGGGCTCTGCTCTTCTTTCAATATTTTTAAGATCCAGAGAGACTCTAATGGAGTCCCAACTTAAATTCTCAGCATGTACACAAAAGGGCAATTTCGTGGGCATCACTGTGTTTTACATTTCTTCTAGATTTAGCAATGTCTCTTCACCTTCAGAGCATGGTTTTATTGCTTAACTATTTTGAGATCTCTAGTGTGTAGGCTGTAGTTTTTAAAACTAGTATATTAAGGTAAAAAGTTCTGAAAAACTGTTCTGTAGATGTCGGGGAAGAGGAGAGAAAAAAGAAACAAATCTACCAACAATAGAAATTACTTTGCTATTTAAGATGAAATTGAAGGTGTGGTTATAACACTATCATTTCAGTTTATTTGATCCTTCTCAACCTAGGATCAACAAAGGCAAATTCTTTACATGTTTTTACCCTTGAGCTAATTTGGTAATTTTTAATATTTTCCTAATTATCTCTCTTAAAATTAGAAGGAAAGCAATATATCTTGTTGGAAAAAAATATGGGCTCAGGAATTAGACAAACTGAATTCAAAATCTGGTTCTCCCATCATTACGTATACAAACTTGAAAAAGGCATCGTGTCCTCCAAGCCTGAGTTTAACCATCAGTAAATTAGGACTAATAACGTCTAGTTTGCAGGGGCTTTTGAGATTTATGCTATTATGTGTGAAAAATACTATGATTGTTTGCTCTCAATAAACACTTAAAAATCAACTTTGATATAATTAAATTTTTGCTAACATAAGATAATAAGCCATTCTTCACTATTAAAATATTTAAGCTAACACAATGGTAGTTCCATTTGTCTTTTACTCTTTGACTTTGGAAACATTAAATGTCTTAACAATCCTACAGATATTAAAATTCACACAGTGATCTCTTTGCTCTTCTGTAAGACCTCTACACCTTCTATCAGTCAAGAGACAAAATCATGTTATTTTATTAAGGTATTATACCATGTCTCTTTATGTTTCAATTCAATATTGATCTTTAAACCCTTCACCATGAAGCCTGTTATTTAAGAAAAAAGGGAAACATGATACTCAGTCTGTAGTAGATATTGAAGTTTATAATACTAGTAATAAGTATTGCACAGCCGTGATTTTCTTGATTTAGATTGTATATGGTCATAAACAAAGAATCGATCCCGTACATGCCTACTTAGGGTTCCTGCCAGTCAGAAAGGCATAGTAAAATAGCTGCTATAGTTTAAAAAAAAAAAAAGATTTCAGATGTAGTATGTCTCTTACAACATATTGACATATTACAATTTTGTGATCTCCAAGGAGCCTTTAAAAAATAGATTTTCTTTACAGCCAGCTTACCTATGCAATTCTCTTTTGATTGCAGATTTTCCTTCTTTCTGTTTTTTAGATCTTTCAAAAGCAGCAACACCTGAGTTCACAAAACAGTGTCATTGATTACTCTTCATTGTGCAGTTTTATAAACAGTAAGCCTTTTATTCTCATAGTTCATGCCTAAATGACACGTTCAAAGCAAGACTGCTATTTAGCCCATATGCACAATTTTCAGTCATGCCAGATGGTCCAGATGTTAGAATAAATGAATATTTCTGAACTGGAAGAAAAAGAGCCAAAAACTTGAGCCCAGTTCAGTATCTCCCCCCAGCACATTTTGTCCATCCTGTCAAGACTCCAGCAAGATCTAGGATGAATGAAGGAACAGTGGGGATCTCCAAGATTCTGCTTTAGCTCCTGTTGATTGGTGTCATTATCCTTGTTAAATATTTCAAACATCAAGGGATGTTGGGTAGAAGTTAAATATATGTTACATACCATTTTTGCTAGATTTTTTTATATATAATTTGAAAGACATATATGAAAAAGTTGATGTGAATGAACCATTACATCTAAGCCCAGGAAGGTGGGCAATGTCCTTATTACCCTGACCTTTTTGGTTTGGTCTCGTTTGGAGATGTTTTCTGGGATAGTTGAGGGGGGACCAGCTGTCCACCTGGTGATTCCTTGGACACCAAGGCAGGATCTGGAGTTGAGACTACCTGGATTCAAACCTTGCTTTTGTTCCCTCTCTAGCTGTGAGAACTTAAGTCACTAATTAACTTCTTTCTGCCCTATCTGTAAAGCAGTCACCTAATAGTAACTACCTCTTAGGGCTGCTATGCAAATCATATGAGATCATTAATGTTAAGCACTTATGCAAGTGCATGGCACATGTTACATTCAGTAAATATTAGTTGTCACTGTGGTGTTGGTGGTCAGTGTTGTTATTACTGGGTCGTATTGATGTCTGTCAGACTAAATAGTTTCTCATGATTCATGAAGTTACACTTAGCAGCTTTCAGAAGGTATAAATGATGGCTTATATACAATCTATTCTGGCAGAAAGACCTCCAAAGTAAAAGTATAAGTCCACTAAAAAAGAAAAATCTTTGTGCAAACAGTACTAATTATCAAATCACCTTTAATAAAATGTACTAATTGTATGGCATTGTAATAATGTGATTATAGTCCAGTCTCCATAATTGCCCTTCTCTCCTGCTCCTTGAAAGAAAAATATATATTTGATGAACTTTTTGCCTTCCGCATAGGTAGGACATAACAACACTTCCGCATAGGTAGGACATAGCAACAATCAGAAGAACTACTGTGTACTTAATGTCATATATTTAAATATATAATCTTGATTCCCACAGCACCTCTAAAAAGTAATTATCACTAGTCTCATTTTACAGATGAGGAAACATTATCAGAAAGGTTAAATACATTTTCAAAATTATGGAACTAATAAATTGCATAATAGTATTACAAAGTGTATGCTCTGAAGAGTAAGTCATTTTTAAAAGTATTGCCACTATGAGATTTGCATAAAAAGATCTGTGGCACCACCACGTCAGTGTATCTTTAAATTAGGAGTATGGACACTAGGAGGATTCGTCAGCCTTGGCATCAGAATCATTTTTCATATTTTATTTCACATTCATAAGAAAAATCCTTATTTCTATAAAAGTTTTGACTTTGGAAACAGTTTTAAAGTAGATTTTGTAATCTCAGGATTTTTTTTTAAATTACGCTGACTAAAAGCTTGAAATAGGAACAAAAGGATATATTTTAGTTTCAAAGTGAAAAAAAATTCTAACATAAATAACATTCCTTTTTTTAGTAGGTTTAAAACAGAAACACTCACTAATTGCAAAAACAATTTAGAGTAACATCACCTAAGAGGATACATGTTTATTTGATATTGAATAACTTTATTTAGGAAATTGTGTGGATTCCCGTGATTCTTACCTGCATGTAACTTTCCTCTAACTTCTACAGTAACTTATCTACTTTGTTTTATTTCCCATATTCTCTCTTTCCTTACTCATTTCCACAGTTCTCCTTTACCTTCACATTTCCGAGCACCTAATGGTGCTTCATTCTAGCTAATGCTTTATTTCATCTTTGGAATAGTCTGACAACTCAGGGATTTCTCATGATACTGAAAATAATTTCAACTCTCTGTGATAAATATTAGATTTAATTAGAAGCCAGAGAATAAGTCCAGAGGGAAAAGATTGGAATATCAAGGTGAAAATGATATATTTTTTTTTTCTGATTCTAAGGCTGTTAGTTTTTTTTTTGTTAGGTTAAAAAAACTTCCAGTGTGTTATATAAATGATTGTTCCATTAAACTTGATTTTTCTTTTGCTTCTCAAATAAAAAGGATTTTAATTGAATAATTAAATCAAAGCCAAATGCAGAGTTTGAGCTGACCCACTAATGCATAGTCTCTATAATAACCATCATCTCGCATCTATCCTTTTATCATGGAGACAAAATTAGATGATTTCTTCTCTAGCTTAATGTGAATATTTAGTACATCACATATGAATGATCAGTATTCATGGAAAAAGTCCACCTTGTGAAACTGAGCAGCTTTCCAAATTGGTGCTGTTAATTCTTGCTTCAGAACAGCTCGTGTTTTTTTTTTTTTTTTTTTTTTTTTTAAAGTTAACAGGTCTGTAACTGTATAAATTTACCAATGAAATTAGCTGGTGCAACCACTTAAATTTCTGAAATCTTTTGCTTTTTGAAGATAAAACATTCTCTAAACGGCCAAAGTTCAGCTGTATGCCAAGACAGTAAAGTGCTAAAATTAAATGCCATTCTCATTTTAAACAATTGAAAAGAAGAGCCAGCTTTTATTGAATAAATTAAACAAAAGGCTTTGACATCAGAGGATCACTGTGAGAAATGCTCAAACAAAAGCAAGTGCAATGTTAGTCAGTAAATCCTTGAAAAGCCTTCACGAGAGACAACAATGTATTGCAGTGTTTTAATACACTGTGGGATTTTTTTCCCCCAACTTACATAGAATGGATTAAAGGGGGCTTGAAGCATAGGTGTCTATTCCAAAGCTTATCTATGAAAACAACCAGTGGAAGACTTAAACATCTTTGTAAAACTTACCTTTTTACAGACCTTCGGGACTATGTAAATCTGGGCTACTCAAGCAGTTGGTAACTCACAGAGCCCCTTGATTTGGCTTGACTCTGCAGTAAGGAGGAGATACTGCTGTGTTGTGGTTACGCATCAAACAGCTTTCTGTGGACCGACTAGTAACGATGTGTCCGTTGCAGTGCAATTAGCACAGCATCCTTTGAGATAAAAGAACAAAGAGGCAGGCTATTTACTTCAACATTCTCTGCACTATGCTCTCCCTCTCTCTGTAATGTCATACCTGAGACTCAGTGGATAGAACTAAATTATCAAATGGGTAGACTCATAAAATGTACAATTTTGCTAAAATCATTCATCACTCCTGATAAGAGCTTAATCTCAAACTCAGTGGAGCTCAACTTCAGACCAAACAAATGAAATTTGACAGCCACAGACTAAGAGACATGCTATCGTCTGTTCCCTAATTCTCAAAGTTTGTTCTCAAATAAAGTCATCAGGCGGTCATTGCTTTTGTTTTGATCTAGGTAGGGTATCAGAATTGTCTATTGTAGTAGTTTTTCATCTCTTGCATCCTTTATAGATGATCTTTTTCGTCTTTTGAGAATAGTGTCCATTAATTTGTTCACTGTCCTTAGAGCATTGAATAGCAGAAATTCCAGTGTAATGTATAAGAAAATTAGATTCTTATCCTGGCTTTGATACCGAGCTATAACCCTTTAAAAGGCACTCAGTGAGTTTGGGCTTCAGTTTTCTCATTTCAAGAAGCAGCAAATTGGACCAGGTAGTTTCTGCCACCTTCCCAAGATCCAAATCTTCATAAATTTCAAATTTATTTTCTCTCTCCTATAGGAAATAGTATGTGTTTCTCATTTACCTGTTGTCTCTCAGCTCTGAACCTCCCACTCTATACCTTTGCTCTGTGATGCTCAGAGTTGAGACTCTGTAACCCACATTTCTCTTTGGCCACTTGGTTTCCTGTTAGATTCACTCAATAGGAGGCACCATCAGGAGACAGCAAGACTGTTGACCTTTGAGCACTGCAGATCAGTCATACATTGAATAGCAGTCAGTTCCAGTCTCCAGCTTCTTTCCAAACTCCCACTTCTTTTTCAGTCCTTTAAGTTTAGTCATTGTCCTATATTAAATTCTTATGATAGTTTTTCGTTGTTTGGACCTAGACTTAGATCATGGTGCATCAAGAGGATAGGACTCAAGTCTATCTTCGTTACCTTTTTCACTGCAGTATTTGTGTTAGAAACCTAATAAGTTCTCAATACATATTGACTGAGTGAGTAGGGACTTTTACAGACAGGTGACCTTCACAACCTAGCCTTAACACTTCAAAGTTCTGTGATGCTGGGAGATTTTCTCAACATTTCTGATCCTCAATTATATAATCTTAAAGAAAAAAAAAAACCCCACAAAGGTAGATGTTGTTTTTTCTAATTCCTGGTTACTTAAAAAATTGACTTAACTAAGTTTTTCTTACATACCTCATAAGTGTCCCCAACATCCAGCACGTTGTCTGACTCATGGTTGGTATTCAGTGAATTTGTGTTGAATGAATGATGAGTGAAGGCTGCATGTGATTAAAAACATTTTTTATAATTAGCCAGAACATGGTAGGTATTGGAAAAGTTTTGACTATATCATCTTACAATTTTTGTAAGATTCAAAATTCTCCAAAGAATAGCAAGTCTATGTGTCAGGACTACATTTTTTATAGCTCTGTTCTCGATGCGTAATATAGCATGTAGATGTCTATAGGAATAGTTGAATGAAGAATATTGCTAATTGTGTTCAGCTACAGTAAATGCCTCATCTTACTCCTGGTTGCAGTACAATAGTCTCCTTTTTTTTTTAAATTACTTTAACTGCATTGTTTATGGACATGGTAAATTTTTACGTTTTGAATCCTAAGCTCTTAAATGTTTCTCCACATTCGTTATTAGCTGTTAACTTCTCTGTTTCACAGCTTTCTTATATGTAAATGGAGATTATAATAGTGCTGCTCTCAGAGTTGTTTTGAGGATTCAATCAGTTACTACATCAAAGCTTCTAGAGCAGTGCTAAATATATGATAATCATTCAGTAATACTAGTGATTGTTCCAGAGGCATTCATTCAGAGCTGCTAAAATCTTATTTCTGAACTCTATTATTGACATTCGTATATCCTTACATCCATATATCTTGAGCATCTACTATATGCCATTAATTTTTCTAGTAAACATAAAAATACTGTCATGATTCAATAGAATTCCAAACCAGAAACCCATCAGTCTTTCTCTCTCTCATCCTGCACATCTAACCAGTCACTGAGGGCTATACAAATGAACCAAAGATAGCCTCTGTGTATTGGCCTCCAGGTTGTTAATTTCTTCACTGCAAAGTGACACCTCTTAGCCCAAAAGCCTGCCCGCACCAGACTCAGATTTTCTCAACTCCAGTGATTACAAAAAGTAGCCCAACCAAGCAGTCAGCTTCCACGGCCTTTTTTTTTTTTTTCCTTTTTTTTTTTTTCCCCTTTGTTTAAACATCTCTAGAATCTACTCTTTAGTTTTCGTCCCGGCCACCACTGCTGTCATTCATGACTCGTCCTCTGTAGCCCTCAACTTTTAAAATAGGCTTGTAACTGGTCCCTCCAGCTCCAGTGTTACCCTCCATGCAACTGTCAGAATGATCTTCTCAAACGCAAACCTGATCATACTATGTCCTGCATAGTATCTTCCATTAGCTGAGTATAACACTGTGACTCTTTTGAATTGCAGCAGGTAATGTGAATGTCTAATTCTAAACTTCTAAAGTAAATCTGTATATAAATATTTTAAAAAACTGAAAAACTGAAAATTAAAAGAATATTATGTTGTAAATAATGTGAAAAAAGACAGGACTATTTTAAAGAGGAAGCAAATTACTAATTACTAGTCTGACATATAAAAAGATCAAAGAAATATTCAAAGATAATTTTAAAACAATATATTAGACTTAAAGTTATGTGAAGTATATTATAGTAATTCTCAAATAGATCTGTGTTATTTCCTTGTTCATAAAGCATGTTGTTACTTGTGTAAAAGAATTCAAAAGGCATAGGACTTTAAAAAGTAGTAGAAAAGAATAAAATAGCAACCTGTCTTCCAAATGTGCAAGTTTGCATGCTTATTGTAGCAAAACTTGTTTGAGTCAGGTTGGATTCATTTGTCATTTAAGAATTCATATCAATCCTAGAAAAAATTAGAAAAATTATCATTTGAAATTATGAATCCTTTACCACACACTCTTCTAATATCTAAAATTCCTTACATCTTGTCAAGGTTGAATTCCAAAGCTATCCTCTGATATTTGTTGACTTACTAGACATTTAACTGTTGAGCTCTGTGCCTGGTTCTGTTATAAAGACAAATAGAAAAGATCCCTGAGTTACAAGCAGTTTATATTTACAGGGGAAAAAAACCCCTACATATAACCAAATAGTCCTCTGACTGAATAAAAATAACTAGAGAGAGTTTTGTGTATACCAGATGTAGGTATGGTGTAAAGGCGCCATCATCAACCCCCTTCAGGTGTGTAGAGAGAACGGTTGCAGAGAAGAAATCTTTGCCTTGAATCTTCAAGCAAAGAGAAGTTTATTAAAAGAGAGGTGGAGAGGAAGGTCACTGCAAACCAGAGATGAGTCCACTCCAGGCCTCTAATTCCTAAACAGCATTTATACCATATATATCAGGTTATCTTTAAGCAGTAAACTCTGTGCAATATTTCTCAGACATGAGCTTCCAAGTATACCTAGGTCTGACCCTTAAAGTCTAGAGAAGTTTAAAAAAGAACTGTATCTAGTCATTTTACCTATACATTTGTCTTTGGGGAAATGTTCTTAAGTTACTTCAGGTAGATTTTTAATATTTTACTTGATCATAGAATGGTATGTAAAATTCTCATAATTTTTAGTTGAAAGGAAAAAAATAATAAGCAGTGTAGAGATTAACTATGATAGAAAAGAACTCACCAGTGCCTCAGTTTCCTTATCTGCCAAATAGGAATCACAAACCACATACCACATAGGGTAGTGGAAAGAACTATTATCTATGTAAAGTGCTTAGAAGAGTACCTGTCACACAGTGAACTCTAGGTAAATGTTGTTTATTATTCTTATTATCAACATCATTATTACAACATGCTGAACACTCATATTTTTCCAGACTCTTGAAATAAGATAAAACAGACTGACAGTATTTTTCGTTATGTTCCTTTGATTATGTTTCCTATCTTAATATAGAAGTAAGTTATTCACCATAGGATATTAGATAAGTAACATATTATCATTAAAATCAATTTATGGGCCAATTTAAGGTGTTCGGAGATGCTCTGTACCCAACCTGTTACCTCCTGCATGAAGGATCAAAGGTGGGATCAGGATATAAAGTGGCTCCCATGACCCCCAGACCCAGAAGCATGTGGCTTCCAGTCTTACAGTTCGTATATGAAAGAGAGTTGACAGTGTTTTTCCAAATTAGATGGTGATTCTAAAAGTTTCTGTGATACTGCCAATAATAAGTTGTAAATCTAAATCAATCATTTCTAAAATATCAGTAAAATTATTGTACTCTGGGAGAAGAACTAAAATTGATTTTTTAAAAATCTCTCTATAGAAAACGATGTACAAAATTGCCATCATAGGAAAACGCAGTCAATAAGTTTGTAGCCAAAATCTGCAGCAAAAAAAGTATTATAAATGTAACATTAGATAATGAATACAAATATCGCTGTTTCCTCATTTTTTGTGATATTTGTGGTCTCAGCTTTTAATACGTTGTACTTTGTTTTGATTTCTTTTATTCTCAGCAAATAACCACATTGCACCAATTGTTCCTCTCTATTTTGTAATATTGTTTTTTAAACAAATTGTCTTTGCTCCAAGCCCCTCTGTCTGAACACTGTTGTAGTATCTGATTTACAGTAGGGAAAACTGAGGCACAGAGCCAGAAGTCACATGGCTAGTAAGTGAGAGAGCAGGATTGGGTCAAGAGTGTGGTGTATGCAATGAGAAATGGAGGGATGACAACTAGGGATGAGGAACCCAGGGAAAACAAATCAAGTGTCCGTTGCGATGGAGAAAAATGACAGAAGAGATTAATAAATGATACGTGTTTGCAGCCTAGAGGGCATGTCTTTGTGTACCGAGCAGGTTGAGGGATGGAGAAGAGATGGGCAAAAGTGCGGAGTTGGAGCGAGGAGATGCTCTGAGAACAGTTTAGGAGGCAGTGTGGAAGCGAAGCCAGGCAAGGGTGAGGAGCAGAGGGAAGAAGATGAAAGATGGGGGTGAAGGGAGAGAAAGAGTGAAAGAAAATAAAGCTTTTGGTCTGACTGAACAATCTGTTAGGGTTCTGCCTACAAAGAATAGACGCCTACTTGAAAGTTTGTTTTTGAGTAATATTGTGTGAGGAACATATGTGAAGTATCTAGTGAAAATTTATTATTTGGCTCCCTTAATGTGAGCTTACAGTTGGAAAAAAAAAAGTAAGGAAAATAAAGAAACCTGAGTACAAGAAGGATGAAATAAAAACAGTATAGTTAATCCAGGACTAAGTAAAAATTGCATAGGGATTAGTCAACACTTTGTAATATGCAGTAAAAAGCGCATAATTATAGCCTAAAGGGAATTTTAAGCTAAAGCTCACCACTTCTGAGAAAACTGTGTTTACGTTATGGTAAGAAAGAGATTTAAATAATGAAAAGTATCCTAGTCACTTAATTATATTGCCATATGGCACCACCAAATCAAAGATAATCAGATGACTTAAAATATTTTATACAGATTGTTTAAATGTGTTCAGTTGTTTCTCCTATTTTCCCCTTAATTTAGTTGATAAAAGGTGGATACCTTAGTCAAAGGCTGAGACATGAACCAGAAAGCTGTTTATTATATTCACAATCATTTATTCCTTGCTTTATTGATGTGAAGAATATCCAGTACCAACTGTGCTCCAAGCACTGTGCTCTGGACAAACAATTACTGGACCAAAATGTCTGGCAAAACCAGGCACCAATGGCCTCTCTCAGGGAACTAACTTACTAATGGAGAGACAGACATTAATTAAATAACTACAGAAATGAATATATGAATACACTGCGAGATAAATCCTATAAAGGAAAGTAACCAAATGGGAAGACATTGCTGAGGATGAGAATGTGTCTGAAATGGAAGTGATGGAGAGAGAATATTCCAACAGAGGAAAATCAAGCATATTAAGGCTATTGGGCCCTAGTTTAAGAACAAAGAAAGTCATTTAAAGGTGGAGGTTGGGTTGAGGAGGGAAATACATGTAGGACAGAAGACAAACAGGGGCATTTTGGGTTAGATGGGAGCATTAGAAATGGAGAGAAATGGAAGCATTCAAGAAATACTTAAAATATAAAAGTGATGAATTGCATATGGGAGGGGTGATGAAAGAGGGTGCAGTGTCAGGAGTGACTCAGACTTTGTGCTTCTGGATAGATGTTTCCATTCAGTAAGATGGGAACCACCAGAGAGGTGGGCTGAGAGGGTGATGGACATAAGGCTTTCTTACCAGGATTACACTGGACTGTTGCAAAGATCCACTGCTGACACAGCGTTGCTGTAGGACTCGAGGCACTTCACTAAGCCAGTTACCTCTAATGATGAATGGGCAGATAGGCATAAATCACTTAGTAGTGTGCAGTATTTCATCATCTTCACAGATAATTCTATAATAGGACCGAGGGCAGTGTAACAGCACAGATTACATTCTGTTCTTAGATGGTTGCTTCTGGCTTATATAATTGTTAATTTGGTAACAGAATGGAAACAGAATATGTAAACATATGCAAGAGCAAAGCTGGCCTTTAAAAAATCTATGCTAAATGTGTTTTTCTTTACATTACTCCTAAGTAGCCTTCCTGGAAGATGTAGTCAGTTTACTGTAATTGTTTATTCATCTCATCTCCCCAAATAATTTAAACCAGAGTAAGACATTTCTCCTTAACAACAAAACAAAAATCTAGTTAGTCCTCATACATGGCTTCAAAGTTGTTTGTTTCTAAAGAGAACCATGCTAAGAAAAATTTTCTTACATATCCCAAACTGCATTTTTTACAACTCTTTTCCCCCCCAATGATTACCGGTATATAAACAGACGAGAATTATTTATCTCTATTCAACATTCAATGGGTTTTGGTATCTTTTGGAATGTAATGGATTCGTTTGTGGTTTTTTCTGAATATAATGCTCGCTATTATAGCCCCATGACTTTGCAAATTTATTTTAGTTCTTTAAATGTGGATTCTAAGAACAGATGTTGAATACACGTCAGATTTTGATTCAGTCATCTTATTCCCCATGGTGTTAAAAATGCAATAGCTCATGGAATTTTAAAAATTAGAGCTAATTTCAGATGAGGAAATCAAGACCCAGAGAAATGAAACCTTTCTTTTTGCAGGAACACCTAGGAGGCTCCTGACCAGATCAGAGATGGGGCTATAGCTGCGTGGGTTCTAGCTCGTGTCTCTTCTACTGCATACACACTGTTTTCCACAGCCACTGGCTTCTGAAGCCATTTTATTTAATACTTACTAGATGCTCTAGGAATTCTTTAACAATACCTCCGATGTTTGCTCATCTCTCATCAGCCCACTTTTACAGATGTGCTGCCTGAGGCATAAAGAGCTGAATGTTTCGCCCTAGTAAAGGGTGGAACTGTTACCCAGCCCGTAAAGTCTGACGTCTGCATCGGAGCAGTTAACCAACGCACTATGCTGCCTTAGAAAAGCTCAAAAAAAGCTGAACCTGAAAACGCTGCCCCTTGACTAATCATTTTTTTTAATTAATTTTATATAAAACATACTTTTTTCTATTAATATGAATAATTTATTTTAAACGCTTTCAAGTATATTTTTCATTGTTAAAATAGAAGGAATTTGCGTGAAACCTTAGTCAATAATATCTCCTAAATTTAATATATTTACCTCCTCTTAGACTCATATTCTTTCTATTCTTCAAAGGAATTCTCATTACTGTGACTATTGAGCCAAGTGTGAAGTCAGCCTAGAATTCCCTAAAAGCCTTTAGAAGTTGAATAATTTAATTCAATGAAAGTTCTAGTCTGGTTAGTTTCCTCCTTTTTCACAGGGAGGACGTAGTAAAGAAAGTGCAAAATGCACTCATTACAAGCCGATCGTAATATACCTATTTGAACCACATTCTACCCTGATTTTTTTTTGTAAGCCTTCCCATCTCAGCATCATTTTTTTTATTGCTGCAGATGTGTATAGAAGAAGCATTGCATGAACTGAATAAAAAACAGTTGATATCTTGTGAAATCTTCTACCCTGATATTCTCTCTAGGCATTGAAGCTCAGTTAGAACAATGGAGGAGGCTGACAAAGAGGAGAAAGATAATTGCCGAACTAGGTGCTAGGTTTTTTCACATAAAGTATCGCGTTTTTATCACAGCTCTAAAATAGGCATATATTGTCTTCATCTTACAAATAAGGAAACTAAGGCACAAAGAGAGAAAATATTGTGCACAGCACACAGCTAATTAGAGACAAATTCAGGACCCAGATAGAATGAAACTTTCCTTACTGTTTCATGCCAGATAGTCTATAAGCGTATAGATAGCTTCTAAAATTTTCCAAGAAAAAAAGAAGGGGAAATTTTGCTTAAGAAACAAGGAGCATTTTATGGAAGGGATGTGGAAGGGAGGGGTTACATGGAGAACAGTGTGCATGCGCATAAGGATAGAGTGAGAGACAGACACCGCTCACGGTGGGGGACAGGGAATGTGGAGAGGAGAAATTGGGGTACCAGAACGAGAGGGGAGAGCAGTATTTTCTAGGAGTTACTGTATGGCATAGGTGAGAGATAGAAAATATCTAATGATGCCATGTTAAAAATTCATCGACTTTTCAGTATCTTTACAGTGAGAGCAAGGACTTAATTTTTTCTCTGATGGAATGTTGTCACTTATTTTAATGTGGTTTTGCATAAACCCTAGACCATGTGAGCCCTCATTATCACTAGTGTTACACATTAATGATCTGTACTGATAATCAGTTCATTCATATATATCCCTCCATATCACCTCCTGCTTTTTTGTCTTTCTGCTTCCTTGAGGGAAGGGTAGAGAAGCAGATGAAAAACTACTGGACTTAGAAACATATATAGAGCACTTGTTTATGCTATAGGAATCAGTGCAAATACGACAAACTAGCATTTTGGCTAGATTGAGGAATGTGGAGTTTTCCAATATCTAGAGTTGTTTAATGTAGCATTAATAATGGAAACTGAGATTATTAGCTAGTGCCATGTATCTGGATGGATATGGAAAAATGCTTCTCTCACTCTCCAACCTTCTTTCAAGATTCTCCTCTAGAGTACTATTTCCTTTTTCTCAACCTTGAGATTCTTGTCATTTATTCATCAATGGTTGGTCCAAAGATTCCCTGATTTTAATCATCTTATCCATTTAACAAAAGGGCATAAGTACCTACTCTGTGCCAAATTCCCCCTGAAGGATTGCCTCTTGCTCCTGCCCGATTCCTTTGCTCCTTTATGAGTTGGTTATCTTGTACTAAGCAACAGAGTAAATACAATTACAGTGAATGCTGGCGTTCCCTCCTCCTGATGTGAGACTACCTAGTACGTCATCATAAAAACATGGTCAAATGGTTTCAGCCCAGGAAGATACATTTTATTTTTAAGTGGAAAATATAAAGTAGCTCTTAGGAACTTACTCCTTTTCAAATGAAACTGCCTCCCTTCAGTAAGGCTTAGAAATTTGAAGAGAGCTTTGCAGTTCAAAAGGAAAATATAGAAGGTAGAAACCTTTTCCAAACTGTGGATTATATGGCAAATTAGAAATACTGGGGTCATGAGTTGTCTCAGTGTCCTTGGTTTACTCTTGGCTACTTATTTGGTGCGCCAGGGAACAGAGTACACACCGCTCCCGTGCCATCCTTGGACGATACCTCAGGTTACCAACCAGAGTCAGTTCTTAAAGACAAAGTATGTGATTTTTTATTTTCCCCACATATAGCTGCATGCAGTTGTAGACACCATAGGAAAAAATCTGAAAGAAAAATGGAGCCTTTAAATAAGATAGGAATTTTGGTGTACCACTACAATTTAAAAAATATATCTGTAAAATATGTCACATTCTACTCTATGAGCAGAGTATAGGTAATCTTTTTCAAATGTTTATAAAACATTGCTTTAAATGTTGATAAAAAACAATTATAAAACAAGATCTCATAGTAAGCTAGAGAGAACAGTTTAGAAAATTTCCCAAAGTTATTATTTGACTAACCACATTCTCTCACCATAGTAACATAACACTGGAGGACAATTTTTAAATTTAACTAAGAGATAACTACAGAAACTGAAAAATACAATCTTGATTGCTGAAAAAGATACTCAAGTTTCAAATTACATAAAAGAATATTCACAATTTAGTTTTAGAACGTTGCATGTAAAAATTTATGAGATACCATTAAGAGTACCTATTTGGAACAGTGGACATTGAGTTTAATAGTGAGTTTGTGAACTTCTCACAGTGATGGAAATATTCTTTTAACTGTTGAGTGTGTAGCCACTAGCCACATGTTGCTGTTTATCAGTTGAAATAGAACTAATATAACTCACTAAATTACTGAATTTTATGAGGAAAATTTATAGTGAAAAATGTTCATGTTCTTAAACATGAAAGAATAGAAACAAAGTAAGCACTCAGCTCCAAAAGGTAAAAAAATATTAAAATTAAAAATTGCTTAGTTAAAATTAGAAGTGCATTAGAACTTATGAGTAAATCTAAATTCAGGCAGGATATTTAAGAAAAAGAAAGAAGCCACTAAAGCCACACCTCAGGAATGAGAAAGACATTACAGCCAGAATGTAAAGAAATTTTTTAAAGAATAAAAGAAAGAGAATCTCTTCTAACATAATGGGAAATTTTCAGTAAATGTGGCAGTTGGAAGCTATAAATTACAAAAATTTTTATAAATAATTCTGTATTAAAATTAAAAAATCCTAAAATATGTACCAGACCAAATTTTTAAATAGGTAATTATTTAGCTATTTGATATGTTCATAGCACTGACAAAGATTAAATCCTCCTAGAAATAATTTTGAAAGCTAAAAATGGTTTGATAAGCACTCTTAACATGTTATACAAAGAATAAACTAATATAAGGTATAAAAGGAAAATTCCTGTAAAAAGTCTTTCAGAATTTCATACAGAAGAATGAAATGCCACAAACAAGTCGTATGTGTCCTAGGGAAGCAAGAATAACTAAACATGAGGAAATACATCTTCATTAAATCCGTCATACAAAGAAGTATTAGGGAATTTATTTTTAAAGAGCTATAATCATCTTAATTTATTTGATGAAATTTAACATCTGTTCCCTGTTCTCAAAAGCACATATTAACTAGTGTTTCCTAAAACATACTTCTCATAATATGAGTAAAAAATCACCGATTTGGACCAACAATAGACATCAGTTTTAATGGTAGAATCCTATGGCAGTGCTGTCCAACAGAACTTACAGCGATGGTAGCAATGTTTTTCACACTGTCCGATGTACTAGTCACTGGTCATATTTGGCAAGGCCAGGCGTTTGACAAGGCATTAGTCAAACGTGGCTGTACATCAGTTGAAATGTTGCTAATGGTACTGCAGAACTAAATTTTTAATGTTACTTCATTTTAAATAATTTAAATATACATTTAAATGCCACTTGTAGCTAGTGACCACTACATTAGAAAGTGGAACCCCAGGCACACACCTCTTAAATTCATGAATATATTTATGGCCTTCCATCTGAGTGCCATGAACTATGCCTATGTCCTACTACAGAAACAAGAATGGTTGGATAGATCTTACTCCTTTCATCATGACACTAACATTCAAGTTATTTCAGTAGAAGCAATGCTGTTATTAAGAGTACTCACAGGTCTTATTTGAAATACGCAAAATTTTAAAGTACGAAATTTGCAAACTTTAAGACTGTAAACAGAAATGCACTGTTTTACATAAATAAAATTCCACTAGAATGAAAGCTCCTTGAAGTCTGGGACTTTGTTTTGTTCACTGCTCTATGTCCTTGCTTAGAACAGGGTTTGGAACACATAGGACATTCATTAAATTTTTAATGAGAGAGAGGGGAAAAAAAAAGAAAAAGGAAAGAAAGATAGGAAGGAAGAAAGGGAGATAGAGGGAGGAAGGAAGAATGAGTCTGTTTTTTTCTGTTCAATCTTAGTGTTGGATGATGGCTTTGGTATTAAATTATGTAATTACATTGGTAAGATAAATAATGAACACGTACAGTGAGATTTTTCTTAGCCCTTAGCTGTGTATAAGGCTATATCTGTTAGGCCCACACAAGATTGCTCCAACTGTTGAATAAGGTGTTAAAGGAGCTTTTAACATTTTTACGAAAGCAAATACATTTCTATTTCAGGACTCCCTATTGCTATTAGTTACCAATTTTACGTTATTCTAGCCCAAGTGATTCACAAATCAAAGGGAATTATAATGTATTTAATATTTTTGTTGTTAGAATTGAGTCTTAGGTTCAAGAAAATGACGAAATACTGAGTTGGGAAAAATAAGAGAATGAAAGGCGTAGTTAGCAAGTCACTTGAAGACGCTGGTGATCCTTGGAGACCGGAAGGTCTGGACACCATGAAGGCTAGAGTGCAGATCCATGATCCCTAAAGGCCTGGTGTAAAGAAAGAGGACGTGCTTTAAAATTAGATTGGTCTGGATTCCAGTCCTTTCTATGCCAAGTGCTGACTTTGTGACATTTAGATTCACCATGTGTAAATTTTCACGATGATAACACTTCACCGGAATGGTATAGTGTTAAATAGAATACTGATTTAAAGCACTGATATTGAACATGACACCTGGTTAGCACTTAGTAAATGTAAATTTCAACATGAATGCCATCTTTTCCTTCCTATTACTTCCCTACTTTTGTAGCAAAAGGGTTTATTCCGTGTTCAGATAGCAGTTTGCATGATTGCACTGGGACAGCTTTTGTCACATATATCCCAAGTTCCAGCAGTAGCCCATAGGAACAGCAGTGTTAAATTTCATAGGAATATCATATTTGCTAACATAACAGGCTTTTCAATGTGATAGAATCTCTGTGATAGAAAGCTCTTCCTTTTCTTGAAATTCTGGCCAATAAAAGTGGAATCTTTCCTGCCCTTCAATGGCCAGTTGTGGATAAATTACAAACAAGATCATACCTAGTTTGAGACAGCTTTTCCGTGTAACCCACATCCTCTGACCTTCCATGAAATAAGTGAACTCTATCAACTCATAAATATTACTTCTCAGCAAAGTTCTGTCTACACTGCATTCTTTTCAAGAATTTCCATCTTGACCTTGACTGACTCCTGCATTATTCCCGCACAGTCCTTGATTGATCACAGGGGAAAGTAGGTTGGGATGGAAAAAAAGATAGATAAAGTAGGACTAAGAGAACACTTCAACCCAATTTTTATTTACACTCATGTTCCAGAAATGGAGTGAAAAATATAAAATGCCGAGGGTTCATTTTTTAAAATAGATTTTAATGGAATAAGGAGAGTATTGTATGAAGACTTCTCATCAAGATGTAAAGAAAGTAAACTCGAATAGTCAAAGGGATACTGGGTGCTCCTTTATCGGCTCTCTTAGCTCCCTTTCTGAAGACGGCAGGAGGAAGACAAATAGGATAGCTTCTGTTTTGATTGTGAGATGCTCTGTTTCATTTCAGTCTAGACTCAGTTTTGTTTTAAGATTGACAATGTGGCTTAGTTTCATAGTGCATTTCTTCCAAAAGCAGCGCACTGGAGCAACATTGCAATATTGATTCATTTTACATGGTTGATACTGTGACTGTATAATTAGAAGAACTGTGAAGAAATCTTTCACACTTCTGCCCTGGTTGAAGAAATAAACAGCTCCACGGGATGAATCGTTAAAACATTAAAGGATTTGAAAAATAAGTGTTGTGTTGGTGGTTCATGCAGCCCATAATAATCTGGGTTACATTTATCATTTAGTTAGGCAGATTGATACTTAGGTAAATAGTCACTTCCTTGGACAAAGCTGGGCTTAGATATCTCTTGACTTACTATAGCTAATAACAGAAGTTAATGATAAATGTTCAAGACAGTAGTTCTCAAAATACAGTATGTATATAAATCGCCTGGGGTGCTAATAAAATCCATATTCTCAGGCCCCACCCGCTGATGTTCAGTTTTAATGGGCAACACTTGGGCCTGTGAATCTACGTTCTGAATAAGCCTCTGGACTACTTTGTTACAGGTGGTCTTAAGGCCATAGTTTAAGACGCTGGAGTCCAAGACACCCTTCCTATGAATCAATTCAAGGAAGAGGTATGCACCTGTAATTTGCTTATAATGGGCATAAATTTGTGTCTTTATGTCATCAGAGACAACTTTTCAATGCTCCTAGATATAGAAGACGCTTAAAGTGAGATAAAGTAAACAAGTCCAGAAATAATGGGGTTTTTTGCTTGCTTGCTTGCTTGTTTGTCCCCTAGTACTTAAAAGAGCAGTAACAATCAGGTAACATAGAGACCGCTGAGGACTTAAAATTATTCCACCAACGCAACCATGAGAATTAAGGCCTTAATCAGAAATCCAGAGAACATGAAATAAGGAGCTATTAAGGAAAATTAGAGGAGCTACTAATTTTTGCAGTGCCAAAATAGGAATCATAGAAATACCAAGAAGAATCAGAATACAGTGGTCTGGAGGGGACTGTTTCAGTTCCAGCTTGTAAAGAGCTTGGAGGGCCTCACTTGTATCCTTATAACAACAACAAAAAAAAACCTGGACACACAGGAGACCAGCAACTTTTCTTTTCTTGGACCCACTAGAGAAATAAGGTTGCAGGGCAAACTGACACTGTGAAATCTAGAGAGAGAGAGAGTTCTTTCTCTCTCTGTGTGTGTCTCTCTGTCTCTCTCTCCTACCCCTCCGCTCCTGCCCTTCCTCTCCCTTCCTGTCTCTCCCTCCCTCTCTCTCATACTGAGAGTCACATCTGAGATACACTTACTTGGAGCAGAAGACTTGAGTCATAAACTAACTGGTCAAACACTTTCATTGCCATTTTGACAAAATTCTAAAGATTGAATGTGGACTAATGTAAGAGTGAAAAACTTTTTGAATTAATGTTTCTCTTTTTCTCTGACACATGCCCAGGAGTGGAACTGCTGAGCCATATGGTGGTTCTATTTTTAGGTTTTTGAGAAACCTCCCTATTTTCCATAGTGGCTGCACCAATTTACATTCCCACCAACAGCGTACAAGGGTTCCCTTTTCTCCACAACCTTGACAACATCTCTTATTTGTGTTCTTTTTGATGATGGCCATGCTGACAGGTGTGAGATGATACCTCATTGTGATTTTGATTTGCATTTCCCTGATGTTGTGATGTTGAGAAACTTTTCGTGTTCCTGCTGGCCATCTGCATTTCCTCTTTCGGAAAAATTTCTGTTCGGTTCTTCTGCCCTTATTTCAAGTGGGTGGGTTGGTTGTTTTTTAATGGAAGTACAGTTGATTTTAAGTGTTGTATTAGTTTCTGGTGTGCAGCATAGGTGGACTTGGACGGCATTATGCTAAGTGAAATAAGTTGGACAGAGAAGGACAAATGCTGTAAGATACCACTTACATGTGGAGTCTAAAAAAAAAAATACAACAAACTAGTGAATATAACAGAAAAACAGGCTCACAGATGTAGAGAAGGAACTAGTGGTTACCAGCGGGAGAGGGCAGGGGAGGGGCAAGATGGAGGTGGAGGATTAAGAGGTAATAAACTATAAGGTATAAAATAAGCTACAAGCATGTATTGTACAACATGGGGAACACAGCCAATATTTTACAATAACTATCAATGGAATATAACCTTTAAAAATTGTGAAGTATTACATTGTATACCTGTAACATATAATATTGTACATCAGCTACACTTCAATTTAAAAAATGATAATTGTAAAAGAAATACACAAATTTTAAAAATGAAAAAAAAAAAGAGAAAGTCTTGGGGACCCTCTAGTCCATTGTGGGTTCTACTGCCAGGAATCCTGCTAGGTTCTCGTGTTGAAGATCTGAGAAAGGACCCCCCTTGTTCTGGCAAGGGAAGGAGAAGAACAGTCATTATGAAAAGTACTCAGTACCTTTTCCGTAGCAAAGGCCTGATCTCCAGGAAACAATCATTTATGAGGCTTAGCTTCAGCCTCCATACCCTCTCTGTCTCACCAAAGAGGCAAGGGGAGGACACACAGTCAAAGGGATAGAGTCAAAGAAATAGATTAGAAATGCTTCCATAAGGGATGGGAGTAGAGATGGGATGGTGTTGTCTGTGCTTCTGGAAAAACACTATCGAAGGTCACAGCCCACACAAGCCCACTAAAAGACTGATACTCAATCATAAGATTATAGGGATAGCCTTCTCCCAAACCATACTACTGTACCAACAGGATTCCTATGTAATAACAGTGAGTCATAGCAGAAAGAACTCAAGACAAACTCTGAAGAAGAGAAGGCCAAAGTCAAGAGAGGAAGCAAAAACCAGCATCCTGGAAGAATTTAAAGCCTTGGGCATTTACGGCTAGGGCAAACATTAAACACAGCCCAGCTCCCAACCAGATAACCACAAAGCTTTGCTTTATGGGCCTGTTTACCTCTGTTACTAGTAGCTAATACAACACCTCTCTCTTTTAGAAATTACAAGGTACCTCAGAAGGGAAGAAAAAGTACCATATGAAGAAACAAAACAAAGCAATTATCAGAATCACACTCACACACGACACAGATTTTAGAATTATTTGACAGGGAATTTAAAATACCTTTGTTCAGTATTGCTTTGGCAATTCTAGATCTTTTGTGATTCCATATAAATTTTAGGATTATTTGTTCTAGGTCTGTGAGAAGCGTCATGGGTAATTTGATAGGAATTGCATTAAATCTGTAGATTGCCTTGGGCATCATGGTCATTTTAACAATATTGATTCTTCCAGTCCAAGAACATGGGATAGCTCTCCATTTCTTTAAGTCATCTTTAATTTCCTTAATCAGTGTTTTGTAGTTCTCTATGTATAAGTCTTTCATCTTCTGGTCAAATTTATTCCTAAGTAGTTTACTGTTTTGGTTGTAATTTTAAAAGGGATTGTTTCTATACTTTCTTTTCCTGATATTTCATTGTTATTGTAAAGAAATGCAACTGATTTCTGTATGTTAATCTTGTATCTTGCTATCTTGCTGAACTCATTTATCAGTTCTAGTAGTTTTTGTGTGGAGTCATTAGGGTTTTCAATATATATTATCATGTCATCTGCATATAGTGACAATTTTACCTCTTTTTTTCCAATTTGGATCCCCTTTATTTCTTTTTCTTTCCTAATTGCTGTGGCTAGGACTTTCAAAACTATGCTGAATAGAAGTGGCAAGAGTGAGTGGTATCACCTTACACCTGTCAGAATGGCCATCATTCAAAAGTCCATAAATGATAAATGCTAGAGAGGGTGTGGAGAAAAGGGAACCCTCTTACACTGTTGGTGGGAATGTAGTTTGGTGCAGCCATTATGGAAAACAGTATTAAAAAAAAACCAAACAAAAACACTTAGAACTCAACAATAAAACAAACCACTCACTTTAAAGATGGGCAAAAGATTTGAATAAATACCTCACCGAAGAAAATATAAATACGTCAAATGAACATACAAAAAGATGTGCAATATCATGTGTTAGTGAAATGCAAATCAAAATAACAGTGAAAAAACACTATATTATCTATCTATTGGAATAGTTAAGAGTAAATTTTAAAAACTGGGACTACCAGTTGCTGGTAAGGATGTGGATTAACAAGAATTCTCAATCATTGCAGTGGGTGGGCAAAATAGTATACCCACCCACTTTGGAAGACAGTTTGGCAGTTTCTTGTAAAGCAGAACATAGTGTTTGAAATATGCTTCATCACTGCACTATTAGGCATTCACTCAACTGATTTAAAAACTTACATGTACACATAATCCTGCATGAGACTGTTTATAGCAAGCAGCTCCATTCATAATCACCCACAACTGTTACCAACCAAGATGTCCTGCAACAATGGGTAAACTACATGTAGTATATCCCTGTAATGGAGTATTATTTGGCAATAAAAGAGAATGAGCTCTCAAGCACACAGAAAGATATGGGTGAATCTTAAATGTATATTGCTAAGTGAAGGAGGCCAGTCTGAAAAGGCAACAAATTTTTTTATTTCATTTAAGTGAAGTTCTGCAAAGGCAAGACTATAGATGCAGTGACCAGACCAATTGTTAGAAGCTTGGAGGATGAGGAAGGAATAAATAAGTAATGCACAGGAGACTTTTAAGGGCAGTAAAATTACTCCACATGGTACTGTTGGCAAATAGATGACATTGTGTACTTGCCAGTGTCCGCGTAACTTTACTATGTAACGGTGAACTCTTACGTATGCAAATGTTTAAAAGGTTTATTGAAGTTAAGGGATCTCAAGATGAATATGGGATGAGACCAAAAAGAAAAAAAAAACCCTAACACTAGAAAATATGAAACAGTTGGGGAATAAGGTGCTGACCTAAGCAGGTAACTTTGCAAGTGGAGTGGCATCTGTAAGACTAAAGGCAAAAGGAACTTTGCATGAACACTCAACTCTAGTTGATAAAGTTGGTTCCCGCAGGAGTATGGGTTATCAATTCTGAAACCACTATGTATTGGAACTGAAGTTAAGCGAGTGGAAGGGGATGGTGGGAATCGGTTTTCTAACTTTTGGAGTGCAGGTTACGTGAAAATATGGGAGAAAGGCTAGAGTAACCCATGCGGTTGTGGATTAGAGCAGAGACATCAGTATCAACTCACATCGTGCTTAATGTCATACCGATATTGGCATTTAGAAGTATTTATAGATGTGCGTATCCAATCTGTGTATCTACGCATATGTATTTCTTGCCCTGTCAGGTGAGAGGTCCTTTGTTCAAATAGCAAAAGTGCTGATTGTGACTTTTGAACTTCCTTCCAAAATTCAAGACATTTTTAATGTTTGCCATCTTGATCTGGTCCTGATTATTGGCTGTTATCCCCACTTGAAATAACAAAATAAGAAATCCTGAACAGTGGAATCTATTCATCCGTTTGTTCATTTTCTTATTCAACAAGTAGTTACTATGTGTCTCTTTTGAACCAAGATACTTAAAATGCTTAACACGTGAAAGTTCCACCCCCAGGATATAAAATCAATAATGTCATGGCCCTCATAGACGAATGGGGAAAACATTCAGTCAACAAATAGTTACATATCTTCAACATATTAAAATACTTATAAAGTAAGTAAAGGAAAATATTACTACCCTGGGACAAAATTTCAGAGCAAGAAAAATATGCAGTTCTTTGACTTGGTATCAGACAGCTGCCTGCAGTAGGGAATTCTAGCCTGATGATTGCGGTACTTCATTAATCCAGTTATACACTGAATTCAGCAAATACTCATTGGCACCTCATATGCTATCTATATCCCATTTAGGGGTAGAAATGTCTATTCATTCCCTTATTGAACATTTATTGAGGGGCAGCTCTGAGACTATTTCTAGAAATGTTCAAGATGAATTAGACATATTTGCTTTTCTCTAATAGGTCAGTCTAATGGGAAATAAACACAATTTTTAAAAAATGCACTCTGACAAAATATGCACAAAGTATTCTGGAACTATAGGGAATGTCATCTATCCTAGCCTGATGGTCAAGGAGGATTCTTGCTACCTGCCTTTTCTGAGCTGTGAGACTGAACGTTTCAGAAGGTAGGTAGCCTCCAGAACCAGGCAAGAAGAATGTAAGAAGAGGGGATGTCTACTACGAAGAGAGGATGGACAATGAGAAAAGAAAACAACGTGCAGGGAGCTACCAGTAGTTTGGCCCTGAATTTTCAGGGAGGAGGCAGGAGTAGTAGGAGATGAGGCTGGAGAAAGAGAAAGAATCAAGATTGGACAGAGGCTTAAGCCATGTTGTGGAATTTTAATTTTATACTGTGAGGATAGCACTTGGGTTTCAAAGTTGGAAAATGATGTAGTTAGATTTAGAGGTGAAAGATGTATTTCACTCCTTGAGAATCATGTGGCCTCAAAAAGCAACTTTCTCTTAATAGGGGATACATTGCCCTTATCCTTGAAGAAATCCAAGAGTTTAGGAACAGAGAAATGGATTCTTGAGATCATAACAATGTCAAGGAGAGATACCAAGGACTCAAGGAAAAGTAAATACAGTGAGATTTATCCTATTAATTTTCTTTTCTTTTCTTTTTTTTTTACAAGAAAGTTGGGACTGTGAATTCTGAGTTCCAAGGCTGATCTTTAGAAATATCTATTTTTAAGGACTGGAACATTTAAAGAGCTGGTTTGTTCTGTAACAGGTTGACATGTGTAGGAGGAGTGTGTTTTGCATATTCTGTATGATCTGAGCAGGATCACTCAAGTGGTCACAAGCAAAGTATGATCATAATTGAAATTAACCTTTTGGTTTCTTATTAGGGATGTGCCTTTTGGCTGGCATTATAAAATGCTTAACCCATGAAAGCACCTTCTTTTGATGTTGCTACAGTGATCACAGAAAAATATAACTTTCCTCTCAGTGAACTAAATGAAGCAAATTATAGTGAGGGCTGCAAAGAAGAAAATTACATGTTGTCATCAATTTAGACAGTACAGTAATAATTTTAATAAAAACTTTCCCTATTAATTTTGTCAGTCATTTTCCTTCTGTGTGTTACTGTTGAGTGACTAACCATCCCCATGGACTAGACAGGCTCACATTAAAAGTTTCATTCTTCGGCAAAAGTTTTCCAAAAGCTATCATAGAATTTAAGGTTCTCGCTCACTTGCTAAAATGTATAATGAAAGTGACACGTAATAAACTGAAATGTGTTGAGAAGAGAGTTACTTCTAAAAAAAGTCTGACAGAGGCACTGGATCTCAGATTTCACGTGCCACAGAATCACCTGTGAAGGCTGTTTAACGTACATGCTCCAGGCTCCTCCTCTGTCAATCTCAAGAAGGAAAATAACACCTACATTTGTAGTGCCTTTCTGGTGCAACCCAAGTTTGAGAATCAGTGTTGTAAATGACAGAAGACCTGCCAGTATCAATTTGGAAAACTAATTTTAAAAATTTATAGTAAGAACAAGAATGCTTTTTTGCTTCATGCTTAAACTTGAAAATGTATAGAGTTAAAATGTTAAATTCTCTTTAAATTAAGCAAGTCATCTAGAAGATTGGAATTTACGAAGATGAACAGATACTAACTGATGTGTTTAAATGAATATAATGAAAGATAATAAAAAATAACTAGTGTCATATGAGAATGCCAAATGCCAGTCAAGGGATATGCTGGATGTATAAGAAATGAGATTTACTGGCTATGCGAACTTTGAAAATATTAAGTTTATGTGGAAAAAAATAAAGCATGATTTAATGCATTCAGCAAGTATGTAAAAAGAAAAAGTGCCAAAAATAATGTTAGGGGGAAAAACCCAAGAAGGCAGTTGCCTCTAAAACTGGATTTTGATCCTCTGGAACCATTGGTTATTTCTTTTTGTTTTTGCTGCACTTACATAACGTTAACAAAAACAAATATATCTCAAGCAAGCATACACTTCAAGTTTTTGGTTACTAGTACAAAGAAAACTCAGGGTCTATGTGCAGTGCAGACATTAAACATTTTCTAATGTCCTCCAGCATTTATGAAAATATGTATGTATACTTATACCAATATACTTATTACATCAATATATAATCTTTTCCCAATAATGCTGTGATTTCTGCCCATCACCTCAGAAATGGCTCATAAAATTTAATAAAATAATTTATTTTAAGGGAAGTATGCATGTACTTGTGGCATCTGGTTTGTTGAGGGACCCTGTGAATGCCGCTGGCCTATCCCTTTAAACTGCTGAGGTTTACATAATCCAGGCTGAACCGTCAGGACACTGAAAATAGAAGGGACAGGAGGGACTGGAAGGCAAGTATTCCACAGCTAGCTTCTGCTCAGCTCAAAAAGTCATTCTCCTGTCAGATTTGTTTTGGAGATACGTGCCTCCCCGGGGCTGTTGCCAACTTCTAGCCTCTGCTCTTTCGATCCAGTGGTGCAACTCTCAGACAAACAGAGGAGAACTTTCTAAGTGCATAGAAACAAAATAGGAAGTCTGAAACTTTGCTAAAATTTGAAAATGTCAGAATGGTTTCCCCCAGGCCTGCAAATTCTCTTTAAGTTGCAGTGAGCGCAGGCAGCCCTGCATTTGTATTGGCATGACCAGTAGGAACAAGCACCGGATGGTGTGTTTGGGACTTGCCAAGACTGTGATGGGCCAGGGCATCAGTTTAGTTAGAACTGGGTTCAGGTGTGAACTCTAATTCTCATCCTCTTTGTGACCTGAGCTATTGTCTCTAACCCTTTTTCCCGCATGAGAAAATGTGATGATATACATCTTGATAGATTCTTGCGATGACTAAATGTTGAAATTCATATGAAGTACGTGGGAAAAAAAAGTCTAAATAGTTATCTATGAGGAAGAAAGTAGACAATCATTCTTGCAGATGTTTACTGATTACCTCATTTGTATAATAGGGGTGACAGGTTATATCAAATTTTGTGAGCATCTTTTTAGGAGCACTTCGGAAGGTCTTTGAGAACTTAGTTTGTATTTAAGTATAATTAGCCTCGAGGAATGGGAAAGGGAGCCAAACTCTGTCATATGGAGAGATTTCCAAGAATTTTGGAGGGACTGTATATTTATAGTGGCAAAAGATGACACAATTAAGTCACTTTCTCTCAACTGTATAAGAATTCCAACAAAAATGAAGAAAATAGAATGTTAGAATTATTCAGGATTAGACTATTGTTGTTTGTTTTGTTTTTCCAGGGAGTTATAAAGGATCAAAAAGAAACAAGGTCATAGATGGTGTTACAAGAATATAGTTGGAGTCACCAAAAAAGTATTAAGAAAATGGAATAGGAAAGTTTACAATTTGAAGGCAATATTTTTGAGAAAAATTAGCAGTTTCCAATATTTCATCATGGTTATGGGTGACTTCAGTTAAAAAAAAAATGTTGCTGGCTATTGAGTTAAGGAGATCAAGAAATTCCAAGGCTAGAGGCTAGAGATGGAGAGACACACTCTGGATCAGCTCACCGCCACCTTCAGTGGCTATAGATTTGACCAGGATGGTTAATATCAGTATTAAGAAAAGACAGTAAGGTTATATTGATACATATCAATGGATATCACAAATCTTAAAAGAGAAAGGCTCTTAACATCAAGGTATAAGTTGACAACGGGGAACAGGAGCTAAGTGATGCTGACACCACTCTTGTCATTGCCACCAACACGATGCTGATTGGTGATGGGAGAAACTAAGGTGAATGGGGCCAACAATATGGGGGATAATTAACAGCCAAGAAAAGATAGTGGAATTAAGAAAACTGTGAAATAGATGAGTGTGAAGGAAAGTTTGTTGACCATGAAGGGGCCACTCCAGAGGCCAGAGGAAAGAGTTAGAAGGGAAGGGAACCGTGAGAAAAATGGAGTAGGGAGAAGATGCACACAATATATGGGGATGAGGTTACAAGAGAAGATAGGTGTCAAGAAAGGAGGCATGGAAGTGGTATCGAGGTATGTGACTGTTACTGCAGGATGACTTGATCTCCGAGATCCCCAAAGACTTTGGGGTTAGTTTTTTTCAGTGTTTCCATAGTCCAGGTGGTTCAGCTGGCTTGTTTGTTGGCAGGAGGTATGTTGTATTCATTAGATGCACAGATTGTAAAGTCAAATCGGCTACTTATAAAGTTCCTGCTGTGCCTGCCGGCTGTGCAACTCTAGAATCAGTTACTTAATCTCCATAAATCTTGGTTTCATCATCCATAAGATGATCAGTGTAGCAGGTTCATCATAGAGCTGTAAGGCTGAATGTCATTATGTGCATTATGTTAAGATTTAAACATGGCACAAAATAAGCACTCACTAAATGTACTTTGCTTTTACTAGTACTATTTTTGTATGTATAAGAAGGTGATGGTTTTTATTTAAAGTTCAAAACAGAACATTTAGTAAAAAAGTACAATTTCTTACTCAAACAGTAGACGTGGTTTTCGTTAGTTTATAGAATAATCACCTCAACATAGAAAAATCAGGAGATTGTGCAGAAGGAGAGGATTCGGGATCTTGAGAGTGGGAGGATTCTCCTTGTAAAGAGCCGTTCTTGTAGACTGGAGACCTTTGCAAAGAAAAGCTTAGTGAGGGAGAGGGGAAGGGGTGCAAAGGAGGTTTGTTAGTTTCCAAGATTGTTCCCTTTATCTATTGCTGCAAAACAAACCTCTCTGAATTTGGTGGCATTGAAAACAACATTAAAAAATACATATTCTCTCTCATAGTTCTGGGGTTGACTGATCTCAGTTAAGCATCTCTCCCGCTCTATTTTACCATAGGTCCTTTTTCCTGTGCCAGGATTTCATTCTGGATAATATACTGCATTACATACAAGGTCATGTCTCCCTAAACTCTTGGCTGCAACATTTCCTCAGACTTGCTTTGCTTTTGATGACCTTGTCAGTTTTAATGATTGCTGGTCAGGGATTTTATATAACGTGCCTCAGTTGGAGTTTGTTCAATGTCTTTCTCACGATTAGACTAGGATACTGTGTCTTGAGAGTGCGAACACAGAGATAAAGTACCATTCTCATTACAAAATGTCAAGTATAGGATCAATGTATATATATTATCTATGTGACTTCCTATTATTGATGTTACTTGTATTCATTTTCTATTACTGCTGTAACAAATTACCACAAACTAAGAAGCTTAAAAACAAACAGGACATAGCCCTTAGAAGTGAAGATACTTGGGAATACTGGAGAAAGAGGGATAATGGAATTAACAATGAAGGACAAAGGAAGCCTCCTTAGGAGTTTTAAATTCTGATATTTATGCATTCTAGGGTCCCTTCACCTCAAGAGAAAAACTAATGCATAGTAATTGCATGGTAATTCCTTTAATTGGAAGTGAATTCGTCTCTTAGCTGTGTGACTATTAGACGGGTTGTAATTTAGTTTATATATCTGATTTTAAAAGCTTGATCTATCAGACTGATAATGGATATCTAAAATAACTAAAACTTTTCACTTCAGCAGTATTTCTGTACATTATTCTTAAAATTTTTACCTTAAAATTTTTTTCCTGTAATCCATCTTTATCTTTTCCACACCACTCAGCATTGTTTAGTACAAGTAGATTTAATATTTTAATCGATAACTTACTTTCTACTCAAAACAGTATTCTTTAAAACAGAAACATGAAATTTGGAACATAGAAAATCAAAGTCTTGCATATATCTACTACTATAGAAAACTGTTAACTGGTGCTAAATCCTTCATCTTTTTAATGCATACAGTGATGTTTATAAAGACATTTTTACAGACAAAACTGATCATACTCGACATACTCATTTGTTTTCATTGTGGCAAAATTAGTGTATGTGCGAAGTAGAAGCCTTAAAAGTTGAGTACTATGCATTTTGACTAATGTATATAGAACTGTATGACAAACATCCCAGTCAAAGTATAGAATATTACCATCATCCCAGCAGGTTTGCTTGTGCTCCCTTACAAGTAAATTCCTCTCCTCATATTCTAATTTTTACCACCATAGATAATAATGCCTATTTTTGAAATTCATATGAAAGAAATCATACAATATGTATAGTTATGTACCTAGTTTCTCTCACTCAAATATTGTTTTTGAGATGCATATATGTTGTTGCATTATCAGTGGCTCAGATTTTTTTCTTGCTTTTGAATAGTGTTCTATTTTACGAATGAACTAATTTTTATCCATCATCTTGATAAAAGATATTTGAGTTGTTTCCAAGTTTTGGCTATCTCAAATATTACCAAAAAATTGATGCTGAAGTGTTTTCTAAATTGGTTATACTCTTTTACCCTTTCACCTGCAATATATGAGTGTTCTCTTGTTTCACCCATGGCAACTTTTGATATTGGCAGTCTTTTTATTTTAGCTCTGATAACATTCACATAACATAAAATTTACCATAAATTACATTTAGTACATTAACAATGTTGGCACAACCATCACCACTATAGTTCCAGAATATTTTCATCACTCCAAAAGAAAACTTTAATCCCATTACACAATTACTTCTCATTCTCCACCTCTCCCCAAAATACTTTTTTTTTTCTGTCTTAAGAAAAATGTACTCTATCTCCATTCTCTTTATTGGACTCTCAAACATCTTTCTCTTTATTGGACTCTGTAATGATAGACCACCTGTCATTGTTCTATAAGCACTGAGGCTATATTCCTGTTTTGTTTTTTTTAATATTTCTTTTCCCTGGTCTTGTGATTGAATTGTTTTTATTAATATGTCTTCAAACTTTATTATTTAGTCTCCAATCTGCTTCTTCAATTTTTTAGATATCAATTTTCAATACTAGAATTTTCATTTGATTCTTGTTTATATTTCTCATTCCTCTGCTGAGATTTGCTATCTGTTTTCTCATTATATCTATCTTTTATTCTAGTCCTTGGATATATATAATACTTACATTAAAATCTTTGCCTGCTGATTTCAACATCTAGGTCGTCTTGAAGATGTTTCTGTTACCTGCTCTGCTATTACTTTGTGCCATATTTTCTTGCTTCTTTAAAATTCTGGATATTGTGGTTCATGCCATAGTTAATCTGAATGTTGTCTTCCTTAAAGGGTATCATATTTTATTTAGTCAGGCAGATCAATTACTACATGATAATTAAATTTAACTTGTCAGTGTGTGTGTGTGTGTGTGTGTGTGTGTGTGTGTGTGTGTGTGTGTGTGTGTGTTTTATTTTCACTTTCTGTATGTAGGATTTACAGCGCTCAGCCAAGGACATTTGGGGAATCTCTGTACAGAGTTCTGTGCCCATCTCTCTGTGCAGCTTTCCCGTATTTGGTGTCTAATCAGTAAATTCCAGCTACTTGAGCAGCATCTCTGACGGCTGGCCCCTCAGCTTAGCAAGACTTCCGTGCTCTACTTGTACCCCTCTTCTTTATAGCATAGTCTAGAAAGAGACCACAGGCACAAAGAAAGAGCAAAAGTGCAATTGACCTGGTGTGTCTCCCTTGTCCTGAGAATCAGAGTTACGTACTGCCTGTGTCTGTGAGTGGTTTTCTCTTATATTCTGCTCAGTTTTATATTTGTTTACAGAAAGGAACAAGTCTAGTATTAGCTACTACACATAGCAGGTAAGAAATGTCTTGATGAGCCTTTTATCATTTAATAATCGTATTATAAAATAATAATCAATATTCGTAAAAATACTATTTTCTCCTTCCTTGCAATGTTTCGGTTCTAGGTTGATAAACATATATATCCTTTTTTGTTTTGTTGTATTTTTTCATATTTTTCTATGAAGTATACTGTTGGTTGAAAATCAATTTAAAAAGTTAATTTAGACACTCCTTGAAGACAGTGATTATATTCTGTAGCAATAAAATGGTAAACAGAGATATTAAATATCGGAGTGGTAAGTTAAAAAAAATAGGATAACAGGATTAGTGTCACGGAGGATAATACAAAGAAAATGTACTGAAAGAGATACTGCAGTGTGGAGGTTACTGCAAGGTCTAAATAACAAGGATATGGGGACAGGGAAAATGAGAGGGTGAAACAGAAAGACTCTGCTGCTTTTACTTGTTTGCCACACTTGATTTCATAAAGGTTGTAGAAATACGAACACTGGCATAGAATAGAAATCAATTATTAAGTGAAGGAAAAATTAAACTTAGTCAAAACATTAAACTCTACGACCATGTTAAAGGAGTCACAAATCTGGCATGAGATTCCTAGTAAATAAAGGAAAAGGAAAGAGTGAGCACGGTATCCCTGAAGCTGAAAGAAAATCTAATTATTTAGAAGAACATAGTGAGTGAGCGAGAGAGTAAGTTTTTTGGTTCCAACAGCGCAAAGAGGTTTCTCTGATGGGTTCTCACAGAAGTACCACGTTTAAGCATGTACTCTGATAGCACCTTTATATTAAAGACAAGTATACAGTTTGCTCAAGTAACATAATTACATCTTCTGATGCTCAGGGTTAGTGTTCTTTCCTTTACACTGCTCATGCATTCCAATAGAAATATATTGACAAATACTCTGTTTTATTATATAAAGATTGGGTGGTATGATATCCTTGATCTGTAATATATTGTCTTTAATATCTAATATTTTTTGCATATTCAGCAATATTCATCCATTCTTCTCTGTGCATATCATGTCGATATGTGACTGAATGAATAAATGGCTGGATGAATGAAGTAGGAGGAAGAAAAACACTCAAATCCTAAATAATAACTTTCTATGTAGGAAACAAAAATCTGTTCCTTGCAGTGATAAACATTCACTTATATGCCAGTTGGCCAAATGGGAGATTTGGGAGCAGTAATCTTTCAGAAAAATCACTGGATCAAGGCTTATAACTGACCTTTTTGGTATTTATTGTAATTCAGTCTTCGCACTTCCTAGCTTTCTTTAAACTCCGAAATGTTGGGACTATGCTAATCTCAACAGGAACTTTATAGCTTCAGCCTTCCCAGATATAAGAGCATATTTGCATAGCATGAACTTTATATTGACTCTTACGATTCCTCAGATAAATGTCTTTGATATATTTAAAAATGAATAAAATCCATGGCACAAAACTGAGATGGAAAAATAAAGACAAATTTTTATTTTCATTTCTTCTAAACTAAAAAGGCACCATCTTGGTAGAGCAAGAAGAGTTTTAAGACTTCTGACTCCCATATATTTTGGTCATGATCCCAAAATGGCTAATCTTACATTGGAAAGGTAATAATGAATATTGATTTTAATTATTTTATTTGTCCACGCATGTCCTTTATTTTACTGTTGATCACACGTGAGTATGAGTTAGTTTAATTTATGGGGAAAACTTTAAATGACAACCCAATTTAGATAAATCATAAAGAGACCTGGTAAAGAAGGAAATGGAGAATTTTGGAAACAAAGGAAGTTTTTCACCAACCTTTTTATACGTAGCTCTATTTTAAAAATGTGCTTCAAATGATCTCATGTTCATAATTCTAGAAACTCGATGAAATATTTATCAAAACAGACTACAAAGCAGTTTATGTCATGATAAAGCAACTACACAAGGCACACGGGAGAAAGTCAGGAGTTACAATTTGATATTAGAGTTGGTATTTTTCCTGGTTGGATTAAATAAATGTGATTGCTGCACCAACTCATTGATGGGATGATTTCTAAGAATATAGCTCATAAAACATAAACAATATTTGAACATATGATAAATAATCCTACTTTGTCAAGGATTTTATTTCTACTATGCTGCAGGGTATTTGGTATTGGATAACTCTAAAGAGAGAGAGATTTTGGCCTCTTTGATTTCTCTATCAGTGGTAAGCAAAATGTGTAAAATTAACAGGGAAACAACGGTTTCTATTTTCTGGAATACTGTGTGAACTTTTCATTTAAAATGATTTTAAAAGTTATTCATTTTATAAGCTGTGGACAGTGCCTGCTCTGACTATAATTCTTTAATACATTTTTATTTATCTTATTATTGGTAAATTTTGTTTCTTACTCAATTTTGGTCATTTATGTTTCCTAGAAAACTGCCAACTTAATAAAATGTTAAAATGTATATCAGCATAAAGTAGTATTCCTAAAAATGGATTTTTGGAGATAGTGGATTCAGGAATTGTTAACAGAGGTACCAAGAAATAAATATTCCTTAACAGAATAAATTTGCATATTTAACAGAGAAAATGGAAATCAGCAATATGCCTTAACCTTTCTGCTCTTGTGAAAAATCCTGAAGTCAGGATATTCCCTTGTTTTTGTTTAACCTGGGATTTCCCAAACATATGTGAATGTGAATGCTACCATTACCCAAAAACATACCTATAAATACACTATAAAACAATACTTTGTGAGACAGCGGTTTAGAAATACTAGTAAACAGCAGGTGTACAAATTGATCTCCTGCTCTCATTTACGTATTTTTATTATATATTGCTTTTGTAATTGCAAAATAATGAGTAGACATTGTAGAATACTAACAAACATAAGTGTGAATAACGCTAGTGAAAGTTTTTATTTCCCTACCTCCATCTGTGCTTCCTTTTGTAGAATTCTGGATGGAATGATTATTCACATTTTTTCTTAATTGTTAAGTCATTTATCAGTTTAAACATATTTAATTAGTTCTTAACTACAAATTTTACTGCATAATTTGTACTTCTTTATTTGCAGTTTTTTCAAATTCTTTGATTTTTCCTTGAAATGATAAGTGAGACTTTTTTCCCTTAATTTAATAGTGGATGAAGATTTCCTAAACTTTTTTTTTTGTTACTATCCAGTTTGTTACAGTGAAATTGGAGATTATACTCGTAAACCTGACTTTAAAGGAGCTCACTGAAGTATTCAGTAGGTGTAGCTTGGTATATAATAAAGTGTGTAAATACTGGCAAAAATGTACATTCTTTCCTTGGAAAGTAAAACATTTAATTTGAATCAGTTTGTTATATTTATAATTTATTGATTATGTAATATTCTTACAATGTTTACTCAAAAAAGCATATGAAAATGCTTCCTGGTTGTGGTTGTTCCAGGTAAATATATTCAAAAAGAGAAGGATGAAAGAATTAGAGGTATCAGCAAAGGAATATTATTGCTAATGCTAACATAATGCTAATGCTAACATAAATTGCTAACATAATGCTAATTGCATTATGTTAAACTTCCATCAGTGTGTCTAATTTGCTAGTTGTCCCACCTATGCTTGAATGGCATTTTGAACAACTCAACTCCAGTCACTTTTTCTTCAATTTTTATCAAATTTGTAATAAGTTTTTGCTCTAGATTGAGTCATTCATTCAACAAATACTTACTGAACATCCATCATATTCCAAGCATTCTTCTAGGTACTGTAGATATATTAGTTACTACAAAAAGACAAATCCAAAAGTCCCTGCTCTCACTTAACTTATTTTATATTCTCACGATACCATCTTTGATGCTCTGATATTTGACACTAAAAGATGGTGGAAGCCATGTATTTATTTTGGCTTGTCCTTTTATTAGTATACCTATTCAGTGTAAGTTGTCAACTCTTAGAATTTGTAAAACTTGACTGGTAAAATTTTACCTATACTTTTTTTTTTTTTTTTTTTTTACTTCTTTCTCTTTCTCTTTTTCTTTCTTCTTTCTCTTCTCTTTTTTGATGGTCTCTCATAGAAAATACACCATTCTTTTATATCCTAAATATTATTTGTTCTGTTGTAAGTGTTTATTCTGTTCAGTCAATATTTTTTTCATATGTAGCTTGGTGCAGGCAGCTTTCTAATCTCTGGTGGGTAGAGTGGTGTGAAATATATCCGAGGTTCTCACTTCCCTGTAGTTTAACTTCATGTGGGGAGAGGTAAATCCTATTTTAGATGCTAGTAAGGGTTATGAAGACAATAAAGCAAGTGAATGAGAGAAAGGGGATATGAGATATTCTACGTAAGGGAGCAGGGAAAGTTGCTAATTTCTGACTAAAGATCCAGTCATGCAAAGATGAGAGAGAATAGTGTTCTGGGGAGAGGAAAGAGCAGGTGCATACGATTTAGAAATTGAAAGAAAGTCATTGTAGCTGGATTGCATGGAGCAATGGGAATGAGGTTAGATAGTAGGCCCAAACCAGATCACGAAGGCCTTTGGATCTGCAGAGTAAGTTGAGTGTGTAAGAGAATATTAAAGACTGTTCTGTTAGGAAGTGTGGCCTCAAATCTGACAGCAGTCACTACAGAGTAACCTGTCATTCTAGGTATGGAACCTTCATGCAGGACATACATAAGAGTGTCCAAAACTGGTTCTGCTGCTGTCAATCCATCTCCCACCAATATTAGATGAGCAGAAGCTACATACTCCTTAGAGAGCATGATTTCTATGAAGAGAATAAGGAATTCTCTGGAGCACTGGTTTCTTCCTCCCTCTCCATTGGCACAGACCTGTCACTCCCTCCCAGCCAAAAAAGAAGGCTTTACAAAAGCATGTTCAGAGAGAGTGCCAAGCGGCCTGGAATTGGAAAGGCTGCACTGGTACCTGTATCAAGCCTGAAAAATACCTGAAGGCCAGAGTGTGGCTGAAGGGGCTGGTGTAACAGAAGTGAGAGAGATGTGCTGGAAATAAGAGTGAGGTTCAGAGTTGGGCTGTGGGTTTTCCTGTGGAATATTCTGAGGATGATGTAGCCAGGTGACACCTTGATGGGAAAGGACAGCCTCTGACTGCACGTACGTGGTGAGGTCCTCCTGAAGGCAGGACAGTGGGGAAGCCAGAACTGGTCATCAGAGGCAGCACTGCCCACATCAGGGTGCTGCAGGTGAGAAAGCCACACAGTGACAGTGTGGCCAGAACATGCCTCTGTGCCCCGTTTACTGAACTGAGACTCGAGGACAAGAGTTTTGGATTAAGTAGAAAAGGCAGCAGTATTTCTTTGCCAGGCAAAGGCCGTCACAGTGGACTAGTGCCTCTAAGACTGTTAGCCTGCTGGGGAGAGAAGGCAGTGGGTTTTATAGGAAAAGTTCAAGAATTCAAGGGGTGGAGCTAGTTTCCATAGAGATCATACACAGGGTAACAAACTGTTGTAGAGGTTGTTCTTGTTTTTGCAGATGCAGGGTTTCTCTTCCCTCTGCTGGGTATGAATTTCACTTCCGGCTTTGGGACTCTCTTAATATTCTTGTACCTAGAGCAAAGGGTTAGGAAGGGGCTCCATGGAAAAGAGCTCTAGAGAAAAATTTGAGCAACTTGAAGTCAGGTTGATAAATACTTTTAGCCTTTAAGCAGCCTGAGGCCTGGGGCTCAAACAATAGGAAACAAGGGAACCACAAGGGGTCAAAAACAACTGCAGGCATGCACAGTTGGGGCAAGTTATGAACAGCAAGATACACAAAACACCCAACTGCCATTTCTGAGGTGTTGGGCTCAAAAGCAGGGCGCTGGGGGCAAGAGCAGGCCACTGAGCATAATCCCCTCACACGCTCCATGAGGGGGTTGGGCAGACCTCCCAAGCCTGCCTCCTCTCCAGCCCAACCTTGGTCAGTAAGAGTCTGAGAAAAACCTTTTAAACCATAATACAGTTAGGCAGTTACAAACACCGTTAGAGACCTCAGATGGTCACCAGTGATAACAATACGGTCTTGCTCGGTTACAACAGGCATCTCCAAAGAGCCTGCAAAAGCTCTTCCCAAAACCACATTTTCCCTTATGGAGAATACAGGCTCAGAACCAATATTTGCAGGAAAAGCAAATAGCAGTATTAAATAATGGGCACCAACATGGTGCTAGATGGCTGGACTCCAGTAGCACCTGTCACTTAAGGTTGTGCACGCTTGAGAATTCTTAACTCCTGCTGAGGCTGGCCCAGCTTTGGAGGGGAAGAGGCAGAACTTGGGGCTCATCCCCTTTCCACTTGGTAGGTTGGGTCAGTGAGGGAGGAAGAGAAGGTTTGAAAGGAAAGAAGTCATCCTTTGCTTTAGATCAAAGTGGACTTCATAAATTAGAAAATGAGGCCTTTCGTCAATATCTGAGAGCAACTAAAAATCTGTGAAATCTTTATGGTATTCAGGAGCAGAGTATGAAAACGTCTACTTTAACAACTGCATTCCTACAATTTAATTTTGTTCAATAGACTGGCAAGGTTTTAATATACTTATATATTTTAAAAATCTACATCCATTTATTTCCATACATTATAGATTTGGTCTTTCTGCATATATTTAGTCTATTTTTGTTGATGTTGTCTGAGAAGTACATTACATTCATATTTTTAAAAATTATTTACTTTTCTACTAAGGACAGTGTTAATGTTATATTACTTTTAACTGTAGGAATTAATTTTTAAATGGAATTCTTTTCTTCTGTCTCTTAATTTAAATCCTTTTAAAATCCCAGTCTTTTTGTTCTTTCATTCTTCCTGCCATTCATCTCTCAGTCAATTCAGCTATCTCTGATTCAAGTTTTAGAGGAAGTATATTGACCTCTTATTATCTGAGAATGGCTTGGCATCATCTTTGAAGAGGAATGAGCATTTGGTTGGTCAAGTGTTTGCTGAATGCTCAGTATTTTTTACTTTAAAACTTATCCTTATACTCAGTGTTGCACAGATGTCTGCTAAAATTCTGATTTGGATTCCAAGGGTATTTGTAGAGTTTTGTTTGTCCTGCATCCTTCTTATTATCAGACTTGGTCTAGGATTAGGTCTCTTTTTCTTAGTTAAAATTGCTTTAGAAAGAAGTTCAAGAACTTGTTTCTGGTTAACAGTGTCTTCTTCGTACGTTTATTTGATCACTGCTTCTAATCCATCTACTTTGTTTCTCATTCTGAGAGCTGTATTATATGCGAGTTTAAATTCCTTAAACCTTGTATGAGCTGGTCTCGGGAAAAGAGTTCCCTGCTTCAAATCTGCAGTGCTAATCACGTTGTGAGTGTCTTCCCTGTTGCTTCTGCACCATTTGTGCTTTTACATATAAAAAGCTCAGTCTGCGGCATACTAACTAACTTAGATTCATCAAAGCTTTGAAAAACTAATTCATTTTCTAATACAGACTTTTCCTCCACTTTTTTCCTTCTTTGTGGGGATTTCTTTGGAAATCTGGGTGGGAGTTTTATCCATCTATATCTGGATAATAACAAGCTTATCCAGACTCAAAGCACTTGTTTTAAGTGATGTTTTATGTTGCACCCTTGTGGAAATATCTACAAATATCCACGTTGCTGAATGTAATGCCTGAGATACATTTATATAAGTAGAATTATTGGCTTAAAATTATGAACACTGAAACTTTTTGATGCGTGTTATCAAAATACTCTCCAGAAAATGTAATGTCCTCTATCAATAGATGGTATATGTCCTTTTTGTTGGGCTAAATATTGCATCTCAATTTTTGTGTAAATTTGAATTTTCTTCTAGTAGGATTGAACATGATTTCATAAAGTAACTTGATGTTGTATAAAATGTCTCTGCAGGTCTTTGATCTTTTTCAAAGTAGTTTCCAATAAGTCACTTATAAATTTGAAAAGAGTTCTTTATACATGAAGTATACTAACATCACATTATATTAGTTATAGTAGGTTTGCCACTGTAACAAATAGATCCTTAAAAGAATACTCTTCTCCTGTGCAGATTTTTACTTTGACATAGTTGAGATAATTTTACATACGAATTTTAACAGCGCTGAACACAGGAACATTTACAGATTTTCTTTGTCATGGATTCCCTTTTATGGCAAATAATATTTTTTGTTTAGTTTTTTTTTCAGCACAATAATTTTAAATGTTTCCAAAAAAAATGAGAAGAAATTTCATGTGAGTTGTGTGATTAAGAATGTGACTCAAACATCACATTTTCCCTTATGGAGAATACAGGCTCAGAACCAATATTTATCCAAACCATATGAGAAGAACTGGAAAAATCAAATGAACTTTCAAAGTCAAGAGCTAAACTGTATAAAACTTCAGAAGTTATTTCATACTAGAAGTAACAGTTTTTCACTTGTAACCAGATGCTTCAAAAAAGACATTATATGTTTACACTGTCTTTTCTTGAACTCCTCACACACATAGGAAGACATGTTCCAAATAGTGGAACACTACTTCCTTTAATTCCTGTTCTTTTAACCTGGATCCTAGCATGGGAAGACAAAGGAAGCAGACCTGAACACCTACAGGCTGGAGTGAAGCCATGCTAAGGCCAGAGGAGTTTGGCAAAGCCACAGTCAACCCATCAATCTGAGAAGGAGAAAGAAATGTTCATTGTGAAGGCCATTTCATTTTAGGGTTGCTTGGTGAAAAAGGTGACTAATATATTGAAAAACTAATACATTGAGAAGATATTAGAGGCATTTCTTCAAAGTTTGAATAAAGTATATCACTATTACAATTATTTAATACAGTACTGAGCTGTTAGTCATTGCATTTGGATATAAGGATGCAGTTAGAGGAATAAGAATTTTAAAAAATTAAAGTTTTACAGATTATATGATCATATATCTGAAAAACCCAAGAGAGTTAGTGTAAAAACAACAAATGATAAAAGACTATAGTAAAATAACAGGAAATAAACATATAGAAATCAATACAGTGAGTAACCAGTTAGAAGATATGCTAGAGAAAGTCCTATTTTCCATGGTAACAATAAGAAAACAACAAAAATACATAGGCACAAACTTAAAATTGTGCAAAAACTCTATGAAGAATAGTTTAAAATCCCCAAAGACACATAACAGATTTAAGCAAGTGAAAAATAAAAACATAGATTGTTCTTGGATTTGAAAACTCAACATCAAAAAAATCATGTCTTGCAAAGTTGTAAATTTGCATGATTTCTCCAAAAATATCAGTAGGCTTATTTTTCTACATTCATTGTAAAATCCATATAGAAAAATGAAAAAATAAGAATTACCAAAAAAACACCAAAAAAGAGTACTATTTATAGAGATAACCCTACCAGTTATTAAAACATATTATAAAACCTCTATAATTAAAGCAGTTTATAATTGGCGCTGACCTACAATGGAACAGGTTCCTAAATTCACAAATAGATAGAAATACATATAGAAATGTAGCAGATGAAGAATGAGACATCTCAAACATGTGAAGAAATAGTTACTCTTCGTGTTGGTATTTGTAGTGGCAAATTATTGGAAATGACCCACATATCCATCAGTTTTGGACTGATTGAGTAAATTATTGTCTGTCTACACAATCAAAGAATGCAATTGCAAAATGGAATGAGGAATATCTCTATAAATTGATATGTAGCAATCTCCAGAATATATTGTGGAGTGAAAAAAGCAAGATGACAAAACATTATACATAGTATGCTATCCTCTGTGTAAGAAATGCACTAATATTTGTACATTTTCTTTCACTGAGAAGAATAATCACTAGATGGGTAAATTTGGGGGGAAAAAAACACCCACACAAGAAAAAAATACTTGTAGAAGAATTGTGGAGATAGACTAAGTAGTTTGCTCACACAATACAGTTACTATTCCAACCTCATTTTTGTTACAAATCTTAAATTTATAGACTAAACACAAGATCACTGGGAAAAACCAGGGAATGGCTTCTCTACTTTATTTGAGAGGAAAATGTTCACATCCTTTTTAGGTCGCAGTACCAATTTGTTCTTAGTTTAAAATGTACTGGTCTTGTGGTTATTGGAAGTTCTTCACAGACCCTGTCAGTAGGTTGACAGTGAGTCTTGCTTTTTCAACGTGGTAATTTTCTTTTCCTATCTCTTCATAGCATCTTAAAGAAAAACATTGGAGAAGCGAGGCATTATACTACTCACAAAAAATCTACACTCAAATTATGAATTTTTAATTATTTTATCTGTGATAAATTTCTAAGATCTGACTACACACTCTCCTTTCATAAATGGGTTGGCTAATCTTATTTATTTTATTTAGTTTAATATTCCAAGCCATTTCTGCACATAAAGGAATATTTTCCCATTTGCGATTTTGTTTAAAATTTCCCAAACTTGTTACTAAAGAAGACTTGGGAGGTTTATATCATTTGTTTTTTACTATGGAGGCTTTAGTTATAAAATTTCATATAGTTTAATTCTTTTCATCATTTTTATAATTAGTTTCATCATATTCATAAAACATTTCTGAATATTTTATATTTGTACTGGTTGTTATACAGGGAAGCTATTTATTTTGGTATGTTTATTTTGTACCCAGGCACTTGGCTTTCTCATTAGTTCTAATACCTAAAAAAGCATGTTTTCTACAAGTACTTATGATTGTGATGTCAGGTTTCTAAAAGTTATAACCAGTAAATCCGATTTGTGGCTTAGTGACTTAATAAAACATGAGACTGGTAATTCTCCTTTTCTTAAACCAAATTACTGTGCGAATGCTTTCAGATTGCATTTAAATACGATACCAATTGTTCTTCATAGTAGGACAGAACCTAGCTACCCTGAAGTTTACCATTGTGGGCTGTGTATGATATCCAATTATTTATGCCCACTTTAAAAAGTGGGAACTCCCCAGAACTCTCAGGAACACATTCCAATAATTAATAGCCCTCATTATCAGGGAGTATCTGTATACTTCACTTAAGTCCCTAGTGCTTCAATTCAAATCAGCTACTACTTACACTATCCCTCAAGAACTGAGCGAGTTCATTATCAGCATTTTGTTAGATCCCGCAGTGTTCATTTCTATTCATAGGAAAATTACTGTTCCTTTTTCAATTATTCTCATATATGCTTCAAAAATACTCAATAACAAGTATGCTCATCTGAACAAATCCATCATGGGACAGATTTCGGTTACTGTTATTACCTCCCTTATAAAACTATTTTTATCATGCTTGAAAAGGTTTCAAGTGGCCCCCTTGGCCTGATGCTTTAAATTATTTAGTTATACTTTTAAACTTTATCATGGAGAAAGAGTGCTAATCAAGAGAGATTATTCTAATTTTATTCTAAACAATCCTTAAGTAAAAGTAATTTCTTAGGAAATAAAATATCTGATGAAAGCAATTATACTTAGAAAAACTCGGTTAGCTATATAAAATTACCTTTTAAAGCATTCTGCACTGAGGTTATATTTTCTAACAATCAGTTTTTATGGAGAGCTAAGATAATCACTTAACATTCTGTATTCAGTTAGCTTAGTCAAAGGTAAATATGAGTACTGGGAAGTCTCTGTTAATTAGTATGGACATCGTTAAATATATAATATCAGTAGTTATATGCATAGCAAGGGAATAAAAATACTGATAATGTGAAAAATTTTCCAACTCAGGGACTCTATGGTTTGAAGTTTTGACTTTAGATAATAAAAGAAAAAAGTTACTAATTTTATTTTAAAATAGCATTATTTTTTAGACACAAATTAGGTAGCTCAAGAGAAATTTAAAATGAAGACTATACTGATATCACACATACATACTTGGAACATTGCTTTCAGAATCAGTTCTCAAGGCTTGAGACAGATAATGGACCTTTGCATGTTTTAACTGATCACTCGTTTTACTATATTAGAATAGGTTCTAAATAAAAAGTGTTGGGTGGAAAATGAATTTATACGTCTATTAACATCAGTGAAGTTTATTTTTGTTATGAGACTATTCTGAAGCACAGTGTATCAATGAAAGACTTAGTTTCATATTAATCTTTTATTTCAAAATTGATTAATTTGTTTCTTGAAGAGCTAGAAATTATTGTCTAGATCATTTAATCTGACTATAATTTTCAGTTCAATTCAGTGGAAATAAAAATGGCTTTTTCTCTTGATAGTCCTCCAGATATGCCTATTTTGCTTCAAGGACTGTTCTTTATCAGTGGAAATATGAACTGAATATAAACTCGTATATTTCATACTAATGTAGCTCTCCCTGAGTCTAAATCTGTGAAGGAAAATTATTCTTTCTCTATCGATTGCCAGTTACTTAAGGGGGAAAGAAACAACCCTTCAGCAATCAAGTAGAAGAATCAGATTTTGAACTTATAAACATCGAGTCTACTGTAATCACTCATTGCGGATAAAATCAGAAATCTTTCAAGTGTCACTAATTTAAATAGATCTTTTTTTGTTTGTTTTATAAAATCCAATGGACCGTTTAGAATCAACTTTTTTTCCCCTTACCACTGTAGTAGTGTTCTAATTCAGTTACTATAAATCAATTTTTTTCATGTTCCTATAGCCTAAGCAAAACTGAGTTGAAATATGGGGTGGGGCGGGGAATGGATATTGTTGGTAGAAACTAAAAAGAGATACTTTATTCACTACTTTTGCTTTCTATCCTTCTTACTAACTTTGACTTCTCAATGAAGATAGTGTGATATGGGGAAATGAAATACAACTCATGGTTGACTCTGAGCTTCTTTACAAATTTTGCACCCAGTTCTTTTTTGGAACAGGCAAGTCAGAAAGTAGACATTTATGGGTAATTAAATCTGGTAGTCCAAGAAGGTAAATTTAACATGATTTTTCTACGTCCCCAAAAAAGGGAGACTTATTTTCCAAGCCTTATGTGCTTCTGACAGTAGAAGAGAAGAAAGAAGTAGATGGATTTTATCTGGGACATACATATTTTATGTGTGTATATTCATTTGTTCAGTACCAGTTTATTGAGTTCCTATTATGTGACAATTACTGATAATAGGCACTAGGAATACAGTGATGAAAAACATAAATTCCTTCATCCCATGGGGCTTATAATCTGGAAGGAGAAGACAGAAAATTAACATACATACACCAGAAAAAAATGCTATGTGAATGGACTTCTAATTTTGGCTAAAATGGGGTAGCTTGTAATAGACAAATGCTCCACTAGAGAACAGAAAGAGACTCCTGATTTGAAAAACACATATTTAAAACACTGTAGGCACTGAAGAACTACTAAGAACTTAGTGGGCATAATCTCTGAGGCACAAACAGTTGTACGGTTAAGCAAACCAACATTTTACAGCTCTTTCTTTCTCTCACAATTCTGAACACAGGTCAGAAGACTGATGAACACACCATGGACCCAGATAAAAGGTGTTTACTCATAGATAGAGAAGTTGCATAGTTTTGGGCAGCTCTTTGGGGATAGAAAGACGTAAGGGGCCAGAATCCCAATGACAGGTGGTACAGAGAAATGATGTCAATAACTGTTGTCAGTTTTTACTCAAATTATTTGCCAAATTTTAAAGCTACATGGGACAAAAGATTAAGAAAGCAAGCACAAACTCAGAAAAATCAGAGAAAGATTTTCAGTAGTCTGTACAGATTAAGAAAACTAGGATTAGGATTCAGAACTCAGCCTTGAACACTCCACGTGTAGCTACATGTCAAGGAGGTTACCACCTATGTTTTCTTCTGGGTGTTTCATGTTACATTCAAATCTTTAACCTATTTTGAGGTAATTTTATGTATGGTGTAAGATAGCAGTTGAGTTTCATTCTTTTGCATGTTGTTGTCGAGTTTCCCCAACGTTATTTAAGGAAGAGATTGTCCTTTCCCACTGTATGTCCTTGGCTGTTTTTTTCTAAATTTATTGACCATATAAGCATGGATTTATTTCTGGGTTCTCTATTCTGTTCCACTGATGTGTGCATCAGTTTTTATGCTAATACCATATTATTGTTTAACTAATTCAGTTTTATATGGTAGATTCAGTTTATACACACACACACACACACACACACACACACATATAAATTTGTCTTTTTTCAGGTTCTTTCCCATTATATGTTACTACAGTATACTGAATATGGTCCCCTGTGCTATACAATAGGACCTTATTTATTTGTCTTTATTTATTACTTACCTATTTTATATATAGTAGTATGTATCTGCTAGTCCCAAATTCCTAATTTACCCCTTCCCTCTTCCCTTTGGTAACCATAAAATTGATTTTATGTCAGTGAGTCTATTTCTGTTTTATAGGTAAGTTCATTTGTATCAATTTCTCAGATTCCGTGTGTAAGTGATATTTGTCTTGCTCTGTATGACTTACTTCACTTAGTAGGATAATCTCTGGATCCATTCATGTTGCTGTGGAAGGCATTATTTCATTCTTTTTTATGGCTGAGTAATATTTTACTGTACGTATGTATACCACATCTTCTTTATCCATTCATCTATTGTAGACATTTAGGTTGCTTCCATGTCTTGGCTGTTGTAAATAGAGCTGTTATGAACATTGGGGTGCATGTATCTTTTTGAATTAGTTTTCAGTTTTTCTGGATATATGCCCAGGAGTGGGATTGCTGGATCATATGGTAGTTTTTAGTTTTATTTATAGTAACCTCCATACTGTTCTCTATAGTGGCTGTACCAATTTACATTCTCATCAAATACATAGGAGGGTTTCTTTTATCCACATCTTCTCCAGCATTTATTATTTGTATACTTTTTGATGATGGCCAGGCCATTCTAATCAATTTGCATTTCTCTAATAATTAATAACATTGAGTATCTATTCATCTGCCTGATTGGTCATCTGTATCTCTTCTGTGCATAAATGTCTATTTAGGTATTCTGCCCATTTTTTGATTGGATTATTTGGTTTTCTTACTTTTTTCTCTTTTTTTTTTTTTTTTTCAAATATTGAGCTGTATAAGCTGTTTGTATATTTTGGAAATTAATCCCATGTTGGTTGTATCATTTATAAATACTTTCTCTGATTCTGTAGGTTGTCTTTTCATTTTGTTTATGGTTTCCTTTGCTGTGCAAAAGCCTTTAAGTTTAAATAGATCCCATTTGTTTATTTTTGCTTTTGTTTCCATTACTCTAGGAGAGGTATTTAAAAAAATATTTCTGTGATTAAAACATATTTATGTCAAAGAGTATTCTGCCTGTGTTTTCCTCTAGGAGTTTTGGAGTATCTGGTCTTACATTTAGGTCTTTAATCCATTTTGAGTTTATTTTTGTATATGGTGTTAGAGAATGTCCTAATTTCATTCTTTTATATATAGCTGTCCAGCTTTCCCATCACCACTATGGAAGAGACTGTCTTTTCTCCATTGTATATTCTTGCCTCCTTTGTCATAGATTCATTGACCATAAGGTATTCATTTATTTCTGGGCTTTCTATCTTGTTCTGTTGATCCATGTGTCTGTTTTTATGCCAGTATCATACTATTTTTGATTACTGTAGCTTTGTAGTATAGTCTGAATTCAGGGAGTGTGATCCCTCCAGCTCTGTTCTTTCTCAAGATTGTTTTGGCTATTCTGGGTCTTTGTGTTCCTGTACAAATTAAAAAAAAATTTTGTTCCAGTTCTGTGAAAAAATTGCCATTGGTAATTTGATAAGGATTGCATTGAATCTGTAGATCTCCATTGCCTTGAGTACTATGGCCATTTTAACAATATAGATTCTTCCAATCCAAAAACATGGTATATCTTTCCATCTGTTTGTGTTGTCTTCAATTTCTTTCATCAGCACCTTAGAGTTTTCAGAGTACAGGCCTTTTCCTTCCTTAAGTAGGTATATTCCTAGGTGTTTGATTATTTTTGATGCAATGGTAAATGGGATTGTTTCTTTAATTTCTTTTTCTGGTATACAGAAATGCAGTAGAATTCTGTATATTACCTTTGTATTCTGAAACTTTATTAGATTCATTGATGAGTTCTAGTAGTTTTCTGGTGGCATGTTGAAGATTTTCTATGTATAGTACTGTGTCATCTGCAAACAGTGACAGTTTTTCCAGTTTGGATTCCTATTATTAATTTTTCTTCTCTGACTGCTGTGGCTAGGACTTCCAAAACTATGTTGAATAAAAATGTCTAGGTGGACATCCTTTCCTTATTCCTGATCTTAGAATGTGTTCAGCTTTTCACCATTGAGTATGATGTTAGTCATATATGGCCTTTATTATGTGAGGTATGTTCTTCCTGTGCCCACTTTCTGGAGAGTTTTTATGATAAATGGTTGTTGAATTTTATCAGAAGCTTTTTCTGCATCTATTGAGATGATCATATTGTTTTAATTCTTCAATATGTTAATGTGTGGTGTATCACATTGATTAATTTGTGGATATTGAAAAATCTTTGCATCCCTGGGAGATAAATCCCACTTGATCGCTGTATGACACTTTTAATATATTGTTGGATTTGGTTTGCTAGTATTTTGTTGAGGATTTTTGCATCTGTGTTTAATCAGTGATATTGGCCTGTACCATACTAATTTGATTCCTAGAGCATTGTAATATAGCTTGAAATCAGGGAGCATCAAGCCTCCAGCTGTCGTTCTGCTTTATCAAAATTTCTTTGGCTTCTCAGGGTCTTTGGTAGTTCCAAACACATTTTAAGATGGTTTGCTCTATTTCTGTGAAAAATGACACTGGAGTTTTGAGAGGGATTGGGTTGAATCTGTAGCCTGTTAAGGTAGTATGGGCATTTTAACAATTTTAATTCTTCCAACCAAAGAACAGGGAATATCATTCCATTTATTTGTATTTTCTTCAGTTTCTTTCATCAGTATCTTACAGCTTTTGGTGTACAGATCTTTCTCCCCCTTGGTTAAATTATTCCTAGGCATCTTACTCTTTTTGATGCAGTTGGAAGTGGGATTACATTCTTACTTTATCTTTTTGTAATGTGTTATTTATGTATAAAAAGGCAACAGATTTCTGTTGCAGTTCACTCTTGGTGTTATACATTTTATGGGTTTGGACAAATACATTATAACATTTATTTATTATTATGGTATTAACAGTATTTTCACTGCCCTAGAAACGCTCTGTGCTCTGCCTCTTCATCTTCCCACTCTTGCCCTACCGCAACCCCTGGCAAACACTGATTTCTTTACTGCTTCCAAAGTTTGCCTTTTCCAGAGTGTTACATAATTGGAATCATACAATATGTAGACTTTTCAGATTGTCTTCTTTCACTTTGCAGTATGCAGTTTCATGGCCGTGAAGAAACATAGGGGAAACTTAAGTGCATACTGCTAAGTGAAAGATAGCTCATTTATTGTTAGCACTGAACAGTATTCCATTGTATGTATATGCCATGGTTTATTTATCCACTCACCTACTGAAGGATATCTTGTTTGCTTTCAAGTTTTGACAATCATGAATAAAACTGCTGTAAACATCTGAGTGCAGGTTTTGTGTGAACAGAAGCTTTCAACTCCTTCCAGTAAATACTGAGTGCAGTTGCTAAATTATATAGTAAGAAAATGTTCAGTTTTTTTTAAGAAAGTACCAAACTTCCTTCCAAAGTGACTATACCATTTTACATTCCCACCAACAATGAATGAGAATTTCTGTTGCTCCGCATTCTCACCACTATTTAATATTGTCAAAGTTCTGGATCTTGGTAATTCTTAGAGAATTGTAGTAGTACCTCATTGTTTTAATCAGATATACGATGTAGAGTATATGCTTACTGGCCTTTTGTATATCATTTTTGGTAAGTTAAGGTCTATTAAGGTCTTTGGCCCATTCTTTAGTCAGATTGTTTGTTTTCTTATTTTTGAGTTTAAAAAAATTCTTTCTATATTTTTGTTAACAGTCCTTTATCAGATATGTCTTTTATGCAAATATTTTCTCTGAGTCTGTAGCTCCTCTTTTTGTTACCTTTCAAAGACTAAAAAATTTAACTTTAATTAGGTCTAGTTTACTAATCGTTTTTTCCCCATGGATTATGCCTCTGGTATTGTGTCTAAAAAGTTACTGCCAAAGCAGAGGTCATCTGAATTTTCTCCTATGTTACTTTCCAGGAGTTTTACAGTTTTACATTTTACATATGTATCTATGATCCATTTTGAGTAAATTTTTCTGAAAAGTTTAAGGTCTGTGTCTAGATTCATATTTTTGCATGTGGATGTATGGTTGTTCCAGCAGGTCTTTTTGGCTATTTTTAAACTTGGACTCTTCATTACCGAGAAAGGTGTCCTGTGCATAGTAGGCTCTCAATAAATAGTCCACATAAAAAAATATGTTTTAGTGTATGTGTGTGAGCACAATAATAGAAAAACAGAATAAAATTCATTTGGATTAAGCAAGATTCTTTCTCACATATGATTATTTATAGGAGGATAATTTAGGATCAGCCATTCATTTATTTGTGACTTCATTTCTTAAGTTTTTTTTTTTTAAGTTTTAGAACTAAAATCGGCAATTTTGAAGAGGTAGGAGATTTAATTATTGAAAGAGAATCAGTTATCTGAAAGAGGGCAAGAAAGGAAAATAAAACTACTGTGGCCAGATAACCAAAGAATTAAATACTTGAGTCCCTTCGTGGCCAAGACATGCTAACGACTGGCTGCTACACTCACTTTCTGGAAAAGGAATACATCTCCGAGAATCTCATCAAACTCTGGTCAGTGAGTTGGATCTTTAGAACCATATTCTCTTGGCTTTAGATGAACAAAACAACATAGCATTCATTTCACTCAAATGTTTTAGAGCAAATCCATATTCATTAGGGAAACGTTGAATTGTTAGTGTGTTTCAGAAAAAACTGCTAAACATTTTCATTTTAATTATGTCATTTAATCTTCATAAAAATCTTGTAAGAGACAGCATCAGGGTCAAAATCCAGCTCTGCTTGACTATAGAACACAGAGTTTTGTCAGATATAGTATTTTGAGGAATAATTACAGGTAGAATTCCCAGTGAGACCTTAGCTGAATCCCAATAGCACAAGGGCTTTTTTTGTTACCTAGACAAAAACATGGAGAAAACCTTGTTAAATGCCAAAAATGTATGTATAAACAGCCTACAAGTGTATTATTCCCATTCTGTGGGTGAGAAATACAATCCTGAGTTGAGCAAGGTCACGAGGTAGAAACAAAACTGATAGCAGATTTTTCTGACTCTGAGTGCCGTGTATCTCAAACATTAAATTGCATAAGGTTTCTGGGCTATATTGTTAAAATGTGGGGTTTGATTCCATAGGTCTAAAGTGTGTCTGGGGTTCTTTGCTTCTAACGAACTCCCAGGTGAGGCAGGCATTGCCTCACCTGTTTCACACTCTGAGTAGCAAGTTCTTAAAGAGAGTTGAACTCTCAGATAGGGTGATAAATGCAAGATGAGCCTGTTTGAACATTTGGAATCATTACAAAAGGAATAATTGAGTTCTCATCCTTTTTTTTTTCTTCTACTACAATATGGCAAATCTCTGTATGCAGCAAGTACCTTTATTCCACCTCTACTGATGGAAACAATCACAAGTTGAACTAAAAGGGGGTAAGGAAAGCAATCAATTATATCATATCATAGCCCACCAGGGCTCTAGGCTGTGTGATGGGAGAGCCCTTAAATTTTAGCAGCTTTCACATTTGGGTTCTACATCAGTTTAACTAGGATTTGGTCATGCTTTTTCTCCCATAGACAGAGATGTCATGTTGGTTACTCAAGAGGAAGGTAGAATACAAAGAAATACAAATTTTCTTATTTCCTACAGAAATGGAGTGTGATGAGATGGGATTGCCTCATCATTATGTTGAACTAAGTTTGAAAGCTTTTAAATGCTTGGCTATATATCACTCCCCCTGACTGACACACACACACACACACACACACACACACACACACACACACACTCTCACACACTCTCACACACACTCACACACACTCACACATGCCTGCCTAGTTACATCCTAGAATTAAGTAGATATTTATGAAAAAAACCAGCCCAAGTACAGATAAATAATGTACTTTTCTTCTGCATATCTGAGATACACTGTCAGTTAAATTTTGCAACTTGACTGTATAAACATTTGGAATACGACTCATTTATGGCCTACTACCTGTGCTTTAAAAACATTGTTAAATTGTTTTTCTTAATTAGAGGAATATCTCTTTTGACAGTAGCTGATGACAATATTTTTAAGTATTTAGAATAACTCACTACTAAATTTATGAGGGATTTTACATTATATTGGTACTTGAGTGAACCTGGATTTTAAAATTTGTGTTCAGTTGCCTTCAATGATTACTTAATTAATATAATCAAGGTTTTTAAGAAGCATATATAAATTTGGAAAAAGAATTTTAAATGGTGTTTAGATTGTTTTTAAATTAAGGGCCTTATTTGTAGTTGCTATGATTGATTTATTCATGTGCAGCTAAAAAATCAAATTTTGCTTTCCTTTACCATGGTCATTATAGTCAGAACTGCAAAGCCATTATTTTATTTTTAATTATAGTCTTTTCAGTTTGATGGATTTCATTTTTTTTTTTTTTTTTTTGGAGTTGATAAAGTTAACTGTCAGATTTCACCCCAGGGTGAAAGTCTCATTTTCTAGAACTTCTGAAAACTCAAGAACCATACTTCTTCATGAGTTTTTAAAACGTTATTTTTTCTTGACCTGCCATGTGAAAATATTGGAAGTTAGTAATAATAATAAGCCCATTTCTATGGAAATGGTCTAGATATTATTGAATCAGTCTTGCTAGATGCTGAAAAATTCATGAACTTCTTGTTGAAATTCAATAAGCAGTTCACGAATACTTGAAATGAGAGCTTCTGTTAAAAAAAAAAAATAAAAGAACAGAAACTGAAAAGTACTGTCGATGACAAATGCTATCCCATCCAATTCAGACTGGTTATAAAACAGCTCAGTTTTAAACTCATCCTGAGTTCACCCACAGTGGTGAGAACACACGAGGTGTGACCACAAGGTAATGAAATTCATTTTCTTAGGTGGCTTGTAAAACAGGCTCTCTGAACACAATTCCATAAGAGGAGTTCCAAAGATGTTTCAAGCCGGGGTAACTTCATTGTAATTAATGTACCGTCTCCCAGAGCAATTTCTTAGAAGGTCAGCACTCATTGTGGTATTTGTTAGTAATTGTCCTTGTTATTTACTGTCACACCTTATAAGTTCGTGTAAGGCACTTTGCAACTAAAAGAATGCCTTCCAAAGGCCCGTGGAGAGGATGGTGTAAGGAGCCTTTCACATATCTGGAGAGTAGGAAGAGAAAATAACATCACGTTTTTTGTACTCTCAGTGTACATCCTTATTCTGCCATGCATACAGTTTTAATTGCTCTGTTTAAAAGCTTGGTCCAGAAGCCTTAGAAGTAAACAGCTCTCTTCCATTATCCTATTACAAGTGAGCAGCCTCTCCATCCTGTCCTGATTTTCAGGAAGAAAAGAAAAGCATTTAGATATCATTCTGAACTACAGTTTCTACAAACATGTCCTATGGGTGATCTTACTAGCCTGTTAAGCACTTGTAATCACACACAGCCTAAAATACGGAACTGCAGGCACGTTAGCACAGTGTGAAATTTCAGTGCTCCAAGGTATCCAGCACTCACAGTGAGCTAATTTCCAGAACTGGGAGCTGCACCAGCTCTCCAGGGAGCTGAAGCTGCCAGGCCACCTTCCTGTCTCCCTTGGAGGATGATAGGTGGTGGCAACAATCCATGTGGGTGGAAACTGAAGAAAAAGGGAAGGATAAAGTCGAGGAGGAGAGGAAGGTGGCGCACGCACCACAGTGATGGAATAAATGACACAGCTGGAATTCAGTCGTGTTTCTGCTCCTGTTTTTAGACCGCTGATGTGCACAGATTTTTTTCCCCACTCCTTTTTAAATTAGCAAACATAATCCTTACTAAGCACCTGGCTGCCTCGCTCCTAGACCACATTGCTGTCTCTCTCCTTTCATCTGTCATTTTAATGCAAAAATCCAAATGCAGTTTCACTGCTTTGAGAGATTTGCTGGGAGCCTACTGATATTTTTCCAAGAACAAGAACACTTAAAAATATATCTTTGTATCAGAATTTCAAGCACTGGAATAATAAGAGTGATGACAAGAATAAGCAAATGGTTTAGGGAAAAATCATAATCTAATTTCAGGAAGTAGCAGCCATGATTAAATTGTTACATAATTAAAATGAAATAATAGATTTGATAACTAAATGTTATCCTGTCAGATTGCCTCTCTCTTCCTCCAAAAGGGTGAAGAACATAGGAAGTAGGGAGATGAGATGAATAGTCCAATCAGACAAATGTATTTTTCGGTTGGTTTGGATAAATATTGAAAACTGTGCTATGTCAATATATCAGCATGCCCTTTTCTTCAACAACACAAATGTTTTAAATCCCTTTTGTCTGTCTGTGTGAATTCAGCCCAACCACCAGCCCTGTACCTGGTTGCAATTAGCTGTAAACACACAGTTCCCAAGGTAGACTGTTTAAGGCTGGGTGGAAAGACTGTTCTTTGTGTTTCTTAGACACAGTCACATGGGTTACCACTTATATCAAGGTCTTTGAGCCCTCCTCTCCCGGAAATGTGTGCCGCAGCACTGGTTATTGGCTGTGGCTGCGTTCTTCATACGACAGTCCACTATTACAAGTGATCATTTTAGTTGAGTCTACTAAAGCAGGATGGGAAGATCAGAAAGCTTTAAAGGCTCCAGGTCTTTTGGGTCATGAAGACAGTCACACCCAGCCAGGTCCATGTCTGCGACCTATAACCATGAATCAGAGCCTCCAGCTGTTTCATGTGTCCACTTCCCTTTAGTGTATATAAAACCTTACATACAAGAAGAGGGACAGTAACTGTATAGGAAAGGACAAGTAAATTTAAACATAGCAAACTTGTCAGGTTGAATGTACACCTAATTCTTATGGGAGACTTGGTCATGGAAAAAAAAACAATGAGTGTGAAATTGATGGAATTAAAAGATAATTATGCCTGGGAGAAAATGTCCGACTATGTGGACATTTTGGAATGCTTTGGGAATTCTCCATTACAACTGTGGGTGTAGGCACCACCCTATTTCATTTCTGAGAAGTGTTTTTTTTACAGGTTTTGCATTTCAAGTGAGTTCTAAAAGTCTGTGCTACAGAGCTAATGTGAAAATAGCCTAATTCTAAAATAACACTCCTGTTGCTGTTACTGCACATATCTGCTTTGGAAAATAATTAGACTGCTTAATATCTTGCAAACTTATGTTGAGAAATCTCATGAATAAAATATTCAGCAGGATTTCCATTTGACAATGTGCGAAATAATGGATCCCGGTACTATATTTATGTTAAAAAAATTGTAGTCTCACATTTGACAAAGTTTTTTTCCAAATACAGACTAAAGATTCTGGGTATACTGTATTATTTTAGCTGTGCGGAACTCTGTCAAATCATCGTAAAGTCTGATAAAAGTTGATTCAGTTAAATATCTGGCTCTTAAAATACAATATTATAGTTAATTTCAACTCTTAAAAACTCAATGGATTGGCTCAGATTCAGAGAGAATACATTTCAGTTTTAGATAAGTTAGCTATTTCAAAGACTATCTAAATGCTTTCACAGCTTTCAGTCTGTATATTTATTTTTTTGTGAAGTAGTATATACTGTTGATTAAGATCATGGGCTATGGATTCAGACCCACCTGGATTAACTTTGTGGTCTACCATTTACTTGCTTTTAGGGCTTGGACAAATCCCATAAAATCACAAAGTCTTGTTTATCAGATTTATTAAATCAAGATGACAAAAAATTATCTCATAGGAATTTTTGTGGGGGTTGAAATAATACAAATAAATTATTTGGGACAATGCCTGGTACATCTGAGATGCTGCTATTCTTACTACAGATTCGAAATGAAGTCTAAATTACGGTAGGTTAAATTGCAGTTTTAGTAGAGAACATTGAACTGGTTGCAGACTCACTATATAATAACATTGTAGTATCTTGGAAATTAACATATGTCTCCTAATAACCTGTGCCCATATTGTCAGGATTGTCCAGGTACCAATAGTAAACCTTGAAGGAACAAATTTAACTGACAATTATGACTTGCACTAGGTGGTCTCTACGGTCAACAGTGGTATTGACCTAAAATCAGGAATTTTAATCAGTTCATATTCAAAAAGAAACTGAGGCCATGTAAGATGTACAGAAAATCAAGGAAATAATCTTATTCCCGTGAACTGAAAATTAAGATGTTACAGATGTTTAAGATGAGGTCTTAGCCCTCCACCAGTAAAGAACAGAAAGAGATGGAGAGAAAAAGAGAGACTAGATATTACATGACTCAGCAATTCATCTGGAGGATTTTCATCTTAAGGTCAGTAGATCAAATAGGATCTCGGGCAGTACAGAGAATTCTAAATATACTAGTTGTTCCTGCTGTGAAATGAGTATAATTACGCCCTCAGCCACCCAGGTCCACACCAGACTCCATTCACCCAGGAATGAGTCACAGTTCTGATGCACTGATTACCCAGGGCAGAGCCAAAGCAGTGATTAGACAGCTCAGAGTTTAGGAATCGGAGGGAACCTCTGCATTAATTCGCCTTCATGCTTAAATTAAGGCTGATGCTGGAGGCTATTCAGGGATTGCTAAGGATTTAGGAGGATGGTCTTCTGCAAACCATCCACAGGAGCTGATACCAACAGGCTCTCCACTGAGCAGATGAAGTGCTGGCTGGGGAGCTCTTGGGCTAATTTGTTTTTCATATATGATGAATGTTTTCAAGTATAAGTTATCGATGTACTTTAAAAGTTGACTGCTATAAAATGAATTTTCAGTTAACGTACGCTCCAAATGCTCTGCAACAAATAAACCACTAAAGATGTAAAAACATTTCTTTACTCAACATATGACTACATTATCCTTTGAATGTAACATCATTTTTTTCCCCTGGACTCTTATTTTGTCACATGGAAAGACTTTCTAATAATGATTTAAAAAAAATCCTTTCTAAACTGCTCAAAATGATATATTTCAAATTAATTGGCCCAGAAGGTTATAGTTAATGACGATTAATTTTCACTGATTGAGCATGATGATGCTGCCAGGGATGCTGCCAGGGTCACTAGCTTATGTTTTGCATATGCAGATTATCCATATGTTATGGATGCCTTGTGTATCCAGGTTCCATAGATATCTATGCATTAGAAAAAATTTAATTCCACACTCACATTTGTATACAGTTTCACAACTGATAGGAATTGCAAAGTACCTACAATACTAAATATGTGAAAAGAATTATCTTTTGCCCATCACCACTGTTCATTGCTCAAAGCAAATATAGTTGAGGGTGTTATAAGGACAAAATGCATGTATGGACAAAGTGACTCAGATACAAAGATTTTATCCTGGACCTCTATATGTATTTAATCACAGGTAGATTACATGACAAACTATGTGCAGTTTATATAATTATAGTAAATAAGTTTATTTAAAATGCATGTTAATAAGTTGGATTTCATTCTTGGTTATAAGGTAACTGAAAATGCTCTTCTTCTAGTAGAAAGAGGATACAATGAAAGAAACAGCCCATCATGCTTAAAATCTCCCACTCAGAGGCTGTACTTCTCTCACACCTTCATAGTTTCTATTTCTCCAGTTGGATTCCAGGGCCTTGAATGGTGAACTCAATAATAATAGCCTTGGAGTTGAATTCAGATCACAGTTCATACTCTAGAATTGACTTTCCAGCTGTTTTATTTGGGGCAAATGTTTAACTCCTCTGAGCTTTGTTTTTTCATTTGGTGAAAGCTGGTAAGTTTATAAGGTACTTTTTAAAAAAGAAATTAGAAGTATTGCCTGAATTCTCTTATCATGCCTAGCAAAGTCCCAGACACCCAGTATGTAAGCACTGTTTATGATACCACATTGTTTATCCTTATTTGTAATTGAAAAAGAATTGATATATTATGTTAGTTTTGGGTATATAACATACATTATTTAATATGGGTATCTATTCCAAAATGGTCATTAAAATAGGTCTAGTTAACTTCTGTCACTATACAAAATTACACATTTTTTCTTGTGATAAGTACTTCTATAAACTACTCTCATAGTGACTTTGACATATAAGATACAATATTATTAACTATTGTCACCATGCTGTATATTACATGCTCTTGACTTACTTTATAACTGGAAATTTATACCTTTTGATCACCTTCATTCATCTCCCTCATCCCTCAACCCCAGCTCTGCTCTGGCAACTACCAATCTGTGAGCATGGTTATTTTTGTTTGTTTGTTTGGTTGGTTTTTTGATTCCACATATAAGTGAAATCAGATGGTATTTGTCTTTCTCATCCTGACTTACTTCACCTAGCATAATAGTCCACCCATGTTGTTGCAAATGATAATGCCAGGATATCATTGTTTTTCAGGCTCAACTATACACGTGTGTGTGTGTGTGTGTGTGTGTGTGTGTAAAATCTCACATCATGGGATGCTTAGGTTGTTTTTGCATCTTGGCTATTGTAAATAATACTGCAATGAATGAGGATACACAGATCTTTTTGAGTTAATTTTTGTTTTCTTGAAATCAGTACCCAAAAGTGGAATTGCTAGATCATATGGTAGTTGTGGTTTTAATTTTTTTAGGACCCTCCATACTGTTTTCCATAATGGCTGCATCAATTTGTATTCTCATTATCAGTGCACAAGGGTTCCCTTTCCTCCACATCCTCACCAACACCTGTTATTTCTAGTCTTTCTGATAATTGTCATTCTGGTAAGTGTGGGGTGATATCTCATTGCAGTTTTGATTGGCATTTCTCTGATGATTAGTGATGTTGAGCATCTTCTTACGTGTCTATTGGCCATCTGCATGTCTTTCTTGGAAAAATGTCTTTACAGATCCTCTGCCCATTTTCTAATTGGATTGTTTATTTTGCTTTTGAGTTGTATAAGACCTTCATCTATTTTGGATATTAACCGCTTATCAGATACAAGATTTGCAAATATTTTCTCCCATTAAGAAGATTGCCTTTTGATATTATTGATGTAGCTTTTACTAGACAGAAACTTTTAAATTGAATATAGCCCCATTTTATATTTGCTTTCATTGCTTTTGTTTTTGATGTCAAAAAAAAAATCAGTAAGACTGATGTCAAGGAGGTTACCACGAATGTTTTCTTCTAGGAGTTTTACATTTTCAGGTCTTACATCACATTTTGAGTTAATTTTTGTGTGTGGTGTAAGACAGTGTTCCAGTTTCATTCTTTTGCATGTGTCTGTCCAGTTTTCTTAATACCACTTATTGAAGAGACTGTCTTTCTCCTAGTGTATTTTCTTAGTGCTTTTTCATAAATTAATTGACCATATATTTGTGGGTTTATTTCTGGCCTGTCTATCCTGTTCCATTGATCTACCTGTTTGTGTTTATGCCAATACCATACTGTTTTGATTAATACAGCTTTGTAGTATAATTTGAAATTAGGGTGCATGAAAGTTCCTGCTTTGTTTTTCTTAAGATTGCTTTGGCTACTCAGGATCTTTTATGGTTTGATACACATTTTATGATAATTTGCTCTATTTCTGTGAAAAATGTCAGTAGAATTTTGATAGGGATTGAGTTGAATCTGTAGACTGTGTGCATCATATGGACATTTTAACAATAATTCTTCTAACTCATGGGAACAGAGTATCTTTCCATTTATTTGTATTTTCTTGAATTTGTTTTAGCAATGTCTTACAGTGTCTAGTGTACAGATCTTTTACCTCCTTGATTAAATTATTCCTAGATATTTTATTCTTTTTGATGCAATTGGAAATGGGATTATATTCTTAATCTCTTTTTGTAGTTTGGTGTGCATGTATAGAAACACAACAGCTTTCTGTATATTGATTTGATATCCTGCAGCTTTACTGAATTCATTGATTGGTTCTACCAGTTTTTTGGTGGAGTTCTTAGGGTTTTCTGTGTATAATATATCATCTGCAAATAGTGTCAGATTTACTTTTTTCTTTCTGTTTTGGATGCCTTTTATTACTTTTTCTTGCCTAATTGCTTTAGCTGGGACTTCCAATATTCTGTGAATGAAAGTGGCAAGAGTGGACATTTTTCTCTTGGTCCTGAACTTAGGGGAAAAACTTTCAGCTTTTTAGCATTGAGGATGAATAGTTGTGGGTTTGTCATAAATCACCTATATTATGCTGAGGTATGTTTCCTCTATACTCATATTGTGAGAATTTTTATCATAAATGAATATTGAATTTTATCAAGTGCTTTTTCTGCATTTATTGAAATGATCATATGATTTTTATTTTTCATTTTGTTAATGTGGTGTATCACACTGACTGATTTGCAAACATTGAACTATATATTTGCATCCCTAAAATAAATCCCACTTGATTATGGTGTAGGAGGCTTTTAATGTATTCTTGAATTCAGTTTGCTAATATTTTGTGGAGGATTTTTGCATCTATATTCATCAGAGATATTGATTGGTAACTATTTTCTCTTGTGACATCTTTGTCTGGTTTTGGTGTCAGAGTAATGCTTGCCTTGTAATATGCTTTTGTACGTGTTTCCTTCTATTTTTGGAAGAGTTTGAGAAGGATTCATATCAATTACTCTCTGGATGTTTAGTAGAATTCATGAGGGAAGGTGTTTGGTCCTTGACTCTGTGTGTGTGTGTGTGTGTGTGTGTGTGTGTGTGTGTGTGTGGTGGGGGGTATTTGATTACTGTTTGATTCTCTTTACTATCAATCAGTTTGTTTATATTTTCTGTTTTTGGTTCTGTTGGAAGGCTATAGATTTCTAGGAGTGTATCCATTTCTTCTACATAGCTCAATTTTGGCACATAAATGTTCATAATAGTCTCTTATGATCCTTTGTGTTTATGTGGCATCAACTGTAATGTCTCATCTTTCACTTCTAATTTTATTTAGCCCTCTCTCTTTATCTTGGTGAATCTAGTTAATGGTTTGTCAATTGTGTTTATTTTTTCAAAGCACCCGGCTCTTAGTTTCATTGATATTTTCTGCTGTCTTTTTAGTCACTATTTATTTCAGCTCCAATCTTTTTTTTTTTCCTTTATTCTAATTTTGGGCTTTATTTACTCTTCTTTTCTCATTCCTTGAGGTGTAAAGCTAGGTTTTTTTACTTGAGATTGTTCTTGTTCCCTGAGGTAAACATGTATTTCTGTGAACCTTCCTCTTACAACTACATTTGCTGCATCCCATACATTTGGTGTGTTATATTTTCATTTTCTTTTGTCTCAAAGTATTTTTTGATTCCTCTTCCAATTTCCTCCTTGACCCATGGTTGTTCAGTTGCATTTTGCTTAGTCAGGAAAATACTTGATGCAATTTCAACCTTCTTAAAATTATTATAGGTTATTTTGTGGCCTAGCATGTGATCTATCCTACAGAATGTTTCATGTGCAGCTGAAAATAATGTATTCTGCTATTTTGGAATTTAATGTTTTATATATATCTGTTAAGTCTATCTGGTCTAATGTGATGCTTAAAGCCAAGGTTTCCTTTTTGTTTTATGTCTGAATGATCTGTGCATTTGTATAAGTGAAATTATGTATCCTTTAAACTACATATTTAAATTTAAACATTAGTTTTTATACTTGTACTTATCTTACAAAAATCAAAGTAGATGTATATAACTTTTTAAGGTTAAGAGTACAAGATATAATAATATTGGTAAGAAAAGTAAAGGAAAAAGTGCTTCAATGATTAACAGAAATGATAGATCTGTTTTCTTCATCTGCTATATATTTAACAGTTTTAACACTTTATAATTACTTACTCTTTTATTTTTTTGATGCAATGTATTGAGAGCCTCCCAAAACTAAAAATTAAGAACGAACATAACAATGAATTTTCCAGTAAAATTGATGAACAGATTTTACTCTTTCCTCCTTCTGTCATCTGTACCAGATTAATTTCTTTTCTATCACATATAGCTGATTAAATATTGCTTTTAGGAGTGAATTCTCATGCTTTAAATCAAGTACTTTTTCTGTCCCTTTATACTATTTAACTGATAAGGCACTTTTAATTGGAAGAAATTTGTTGATTAAAAGAATTGATTTTTTTTTCTTAAAATTTTCACCTTTCAATGAGAGCTAAAACATGGAGCACAACGGGTTTTTTTTTTTTTTTCTGTTCTTGTCTAATTAAATAGCATGATGTGGAAGTAATGTTAATCTGCATGTCACATCTGGAGTGCAATACAAATTACATAACCATATGGAAGATTTATTATTTGAATTCAAATACTAATAAATTGAAATACTGAAACTCTATATATATGGCTTAAATTTAGTAAGTTATTTATTTTGAGACATTAAAAGAACATTAAAAAACTCAACTTAAACTCAATTCAGTAAAATAATGCAACATGGTTACATTAATCCCTTTAATTTGAGACTTTTAAATTATTTCTTTGTAGCCATCACTGATTTCTAGTTCTTGTTTTCGTATCACTTTTCTTCTTTATTTATTCTCTCATATTATTTGTTCAGATGTCTAAATCAGCAAAAGCCATGTCTTTGTCAACTGGTATTCACATTTTGCTCACTGTATTGTGTCTAGTGCAGGAGAATCTTGTTTATTATAATAAACAACGATTTAAATAATGCCACTGATACATCACAGACTGTGGATATTAAAAATTCTATGGAAGAATATTTAATAAGAGAAAATATTTTTAAAATAAAAAATCCAAAAGCAGGATACAAAATTTATGTGATCATAAATATAATTCCAATTTTACACAGAAATATATACATATACATAGGAAAATGCTGGTGGTTAATACACCAAAATAATATTCTATATGCTGAGGGTGTTGGGATCTGGAAAGTGAGATTACACATGATACTGCTTTTCTTCCTTACATATTTCTTTATTTCCAAAAATTTCCACAGTCAACATGTATTAATCTTATATGCATTTAATCATATTTTCAAATATATTTTGTATAATAGGTTTATTTTTGAACCTAACAGCATTTAGTTTAAATTTTTGAATGTCACTGCTTTAATTCTTTTATACCTGATCTGATCTTATGCCCTGAGGCAATAATGTACCTTTTATTCTACCAAAAATAGAAAGTACAGCAAAGTTCCTTCTTTACTATTACAACTTGTGGAAAAATTATTGCCTTCTCTTAATTATATTCCCAATTTAAAATAGTATATACTTAGTAGAAAAAACTATGGTGGAAAAAAGTCTAGCCAGTCACCTTTGATATGAAAGCCATGTCCACAAAATTTTGTCTCTGAAAGAGTTACTGATTTTCAGTTTTGTAGCCAAAGCAGAAACTTTTTGTAATGGGGTTGATAGAGTATAAGATAGAGTAATATTTTGATTTTACCTTTTAAACTTGAGTATGGGCTTTAAATCAGTGCACAGACTTTTTTCAATTTATATATATTTTTTACCTTTTTGAAAGTAATAAATTTTTAAAGTTTCTGTAAAATATAAGTGCCATTTGATACATTGATAAACCAAAGCTACAAAGAGCATATCTCACAGAGAAGACCCAATTGATCATGAGTTTTAACTGTAATCTTAGCTGACATTTATCTAAAATTGTCTCCTACTTTGTCATTACACTATTACAGGTACAAGTTTGAGTAGCCCATAAATCAGAGGTTCTCTAATTCTGTCTGAAAAATCAAGGCTGATTTATTTAAATTTATCTGAAATCCCAAGGCCCTTAGAGAATGGATTATTAAATAGAGATGTATGGCTCTCCTCCAGGTAGCCGACATTACACTACGGTCTATAAAAGCTCTGTACTTGCTCCAGTCTTTTAATTTATCAAGGCTCTCTATTTCAGGATAGATGGTATGAAAAACAATCTTCACTTTATTGAAAAGCTTCAACCCAACCTGATTTACTCATACAAAATTTCACTTAAACTGACCTTGAGGAGCCTTCTAAGAGGGTGCTCACTATTCTTTGAATGAAATCTTCTTTCCGGGAATTCTACTCAGGAAGTTTAGGGATGGTTGTATCTGTGCTATGCACATGGAGATTCTGAATGCTTAGGTAAATTTTCTAGTCCATTTCATGGCTCATTGGCAGATTGCTGTCTCATAATTTATTACCTCTCTAATAATATTTTCTCATTCAGTATTCATAGCTGTAAGAAGAAAATTACGTATATGTACATATATTAAATTACTGCCATCTTTTATTATAATTCCATTTCTAAGTGTTTGATTTCCAAAACAAAGGGTTTAGGTCCTTTAAATAGCATCCAAAACAAACCAAGGATGAAAAAACTCATTTTATCTTAAGAAGCCATGAGATTGAATAATTACCTGGTTATGTGTCTTTAGGTTTCATATACGGCTATTGAAATTTTTATCCAAATTTTAAATCTCTTATAAACATAATTTTATATAAAAAATAGTAGCAGTTGTATTGCAGTTCATTTAGTGCCACAGTAAAAAATGTACATATATGTATATGTGAAATATATGTGTGTGTGTATATGTGTATATATATATAAACTTTCAAGTCTTCAAAAAGCATTGTTTTTTCTTACCTCTTCTTATACTTTTAAAAATTCCAAACTTATTTGCCAAGATTCCATACCAAGGCCAATATGTTGGTAAAATAAAATATCTTTTTAATTCTAAAATCATCAGAAAGATGAAACTTCTAGAATTAATAAGGATCATCTCTACTGTGAATTTCTCTTATTAAAAGAAATCCTAATAAATTATTACCGTAAAAAATTCAGAATTATGCTAGTTGCAAGAATCCTTCATAAATGATAGATGGACTGAGTGTTTTCACTTTGTTAGAGCACTGTTTTGGTGGTCATACTGATTCCCGCCTACAAGATCAATGTCAGGTAATAAATAGAAGATACCCATAAATGGATAAAATAACACAAGGCTTCTAGGGTTCTGTTTTGAACTAACGTGTGCATTTCGTGTCAGAGGATGGAGGGGGCAAGGCAGAGAATAAAATTTTTGGTTTGGGACACTGGTACGCTGTTGAAAGATAAAATAGAAAAAAGAACTGCTTGGTTTATATTGTTTCTTCTCCCTTCCAATGACTTTGGGCAGTGATTTAGGGTACTCTTCAGAGATTTGTCAGGAGTAAAATACGAAGCCCTCTGAATTTAAGAACCTGATAAAATAGAGAAAAATAATTAAATTTAGGCAGTGTTTTTTCCAACCCCTCCCTTTCTAAACTTACTCGACTGATAAGTTATAATCTAAAGAGGGTCTCCTCCCAGTGCTGTCTTGTTGGGGGAAGAGGGTAAGTGTAAAGCCTTTTCTGATTCTAAGTAGTAAAGTGAGTATTGCCCATGGTTGTCTGATGACTCTGGTTGCTCACCCCAGGATTCATTTGCTCTCTGTCCTTCAGCTCTTTGGAGCTGCCATGGCCTTCCCACTTGTCTGACAAATAGCTTATATACTAAGGGCAGATGGGCTCACTGAGTAATGTGAATTAAAAAAATCAGTCTCTCCCAACACACCATTTATTAAATGAACTGTCCTTCACTCTGAAGGGAATCTTGAATTAATAGATGAAATTACCCAAACTCTTTTATCCTCTATCCATGGAATAATCCATTGTTAACAGGCCCAGAAAAATATTATAAAGTTTATCAACAGCAGTAAAAGGAACCTATCATTTATTTAAAAAAAAAAAAAAGTATGAGAATAAAAGGTAAATTCAAAACTTTCCCACTGAAGAAATACTCCAAACCACGGAGCACTCAAAAACCGGAACACAAAGTCAGTATATATTTAATGTAACTAAATAATCATTACAGATAAGGTACACCACAGTAAATCAGGAATTCAAAACCAAGAATAGAAATAGAAAACAGATTTTTGAAGGAAAACAGAAAATCAACTCAGAAATGAACATTAACATAAAAAGTGCTGAAGGGAGAAAAATATGACAGACTGCACAGTGATAGATACAGAGAACATGAATATAAAAAGTAAAGGAACAAAATTCAGTCTGAATAAATAGGTTAAAATAAGAAAAAGATAAGAAGGCAGGCAAGGTGATCCAACATACATACAATTGGAATGGGAAGATCCAAATATATGTATCAGAGCTAAATATTTAAAATTCTTCTGACATAAAGCAGACCTGCTCTTTCTGTAGAAAGGGTTTATCTTTGTACCTAGAAAAATGAATCTGGAAAGGCTAAGTTTAAAATACAGCAAAGTAAAGTTATCAGAAAAATCTGTGCTTCCAAACCAAAAAAAAGAAAAAGAAAAAGAAACCTAAGTCACTTATGAAAGGAATAAATTGGTATGAATAAAAGTTCTTTTGTAAAGTGTGCATTCAATAATTTCCTTGTTTAAACTAGGTTGATTATCTTTTGCTTTTCAGTTATGAGTCCTTCATATATTCTGTATTAAAATATTTTATCAGATATGTTTTCAAATGTTTTCTCCCAGTATAGAGTTTGCATTTTTTTACATGTGGCTATTAAGCACTTGAAATGAGATAAGTGTGACTAGAAAATTGTATTTTTAAATTATACTGAAGTTCAGTTAATTTAAATTTAAATACAAATAGACAAAGGAAGATACATGACTTTTCAATCAACACATAAAAAAGATGTTCAACCCCATTATTCATTTGGAAAATGCAAATTAAACTATGAGCTACAACTGTAAATACATTAGTATGCCTGGAATGAAAGAAAACAGGTAATACCAAATGTTTTAAGAATGTAGAATAACTGGAGAGCTCAAATATTGGTGCTATGAATTCCACATTAGAATATACTTCATCAGTTTCATATAAAGATAAGGGTACTTATGCAAGAGAAAGGAAAATATCTGTCTACTCAAAGGCATGTACATGAAAGTTCATAAAGTTGTATTCATAATATGCACAAACTGCAAATTGCAATAGAAATATTTTATGTAGTGATTGTGGCAGTAATTATATGAGTACATGTATTTGTCTAAAAACTTACTGGGCAGGTCACTTAAAATTGATGAATTTTACTGTAAGTCAAGTATACTTCAGTAAATTATAATCCTAGAAATGAATGATTATAAAAACAGTACTTATAAAATCCTGTAGAATTCTCAAAACCCATGCGTTTTGGCAGTCGAATAGCCTCAGATATTTAGGTTATGATTAGAAAGGTAGAAAGCATCAAAATGAATGAATTCAACATGTATCAGGAAAAAAATGTGTAATTGCTATAGAATACACACAAAAGAGGAACAAAAGAGGTAATAAAAGTTATAATATAAAAAAAAGATGTTAAAACAGCTAAAAACTAAAACCTAGTCAAACTTGGCCAGCTGACTCAGGTTTTCAGTGGTAAGTTTGGTGCTTTTTATATTACTAAATTTATTAAAGTTATTAAAATATAATAACCAAACAAAAGCATACTAAGTGCTGACAATGATGAGTATGTTCAATGAACCACGGTTTATTACTGATCTAATTCTGTGCATCTTAAATATAATGGAGAAAATTACAATTTTGGAAAAACTTGATGCTTTCCTTAGGAACTCAAATACTAGGAACAATAACCTAATTTTACTTTTAGATGTGCATGTATTTCAAGATAATATTACATGTTTGGATTTTTTTATTTTAATCTTTCCAAATTTTAAAGGGAGTGTTCTTAAAAGAAAATATTAAAGTTAGTAACCATATTAAATTTTATTACTATTTCATTGAATTTTTTTAAATGTGAGGATGAAGGAACACAATGCATGTTGGTGCATGTTTACAAATAAGTGCTGTGAAATATTTCTACCTAGAGTATCTTGCAGCATATATACACACACATACATACGTGTTTTATTTTATATGGTATATATACTATGTATATTACACATAGTGTGTTTATTTTTGATTCCTGCATTGCTTATTATAACAGTAGTAAATAATGTTTTAAAGCTTATTGATTAAAGAACTCACCTCTACCACTGTAGGAAAATGTGGCATAAAGGAATGTGCACAGTTTATGAAGAAAAATAGATTAAAATACTTACAAAGTTAGACAACCAGAGAACATCAGTGTTAGCCCATTTACTTTTCAATGCATGTGATTACAAAATGAGAAACATAACCTTATTGCATCCCTCATTCTTTGAGAAATGTAATTAAAACACTTCTTCATTTCTTGGCAGATGTTCGTTGACAGTTTCATAACAGTTGACAAGGGCCAAATTAAAAAAAATAATAACTTCATAGACCTATGCTGGCACTTCTTATATGGAAATATGGCTTTAAGCTTCCTAGCTGTTAATCAGTCATGAAACAGTACATATGTCTCAATAGAGATGTCTCCATTTTTAAAGTTACACTTACGTGCTCATTTTTTATATGAAAGTCAGTTTTCCTTTATCACCTAGACTCTCCCTGAAAGTACCTACATGAATTTCCAGTGGAATAGTCACTTTGGGTTCTTAAATATTAAGATTCGGAGAAGTCAGTGAGAATCCTAAATGAGATATGAAGCACAACTGCAGAAACAAATCCATCAATAAAACTGTAGTGACTAAAGCTCAAGAAAAGTTTATTTCTTGCTCATTTATCAGTTCAAGGGGGTGAATCCAGATCTTCAGGCAATTCTTTAAGTAGTAATTAGGAGACCCAGGATTTTTTCCTCTAACCTCCTACTATACTGTGTATTCTTATTATCATTTGCAGCCAGTCAGTGGAGGAAAAAAGAGTGCGGAGTTGGCCCACATGTCTTTTTAACCCTTTTCACTGATACAGCACACAGCTTTTCCGTTTCATCCCATTGCCTAGAATTCCATGACATGTTCATTCCTAACTGCAAGAAAGATTGGGGCACTTAGTCAATTTGTATAGCTAAAAAGAAGAGCAAATAGATTTCAGTAAACAGCAATCTCTGACGTAGAAATCAATTGTATGCTTTTTTAAAATTTCTCAAATATACAATTTATTATGATTTCTGTTGGCAGTATAACATTCCAGAACCCACAATTTCAAGTTACCCTAAAGATTAGCATTTTTTAATTGAAGTATAGGCATTTTACAATGTTGCGTTAATTTCTGGCATACAACATAGTGATCAGTTATATGTATATATATATTATTTTTCATTATAGGCTGTTACAAAGTACTGAGTATAATTCCCTGTGCTATACAGTAGGACCTTGTGGGTTTACCTGTTTCATATATAGTAGTTAGTATCTGAAAATCCTGAACTCCCAGTTTATCCATCCCACCTCTTCCCCCAAATATCTGAATGAAGTTAAGTGGAAAAACTGAGTTCCTGTGGCAGAAAATATCCACTGCATAGCATCATAAGAAGAGGGTGAATTAAAATTTATTATACCTGGGCCATGTGCTGTCTCCACCTTTAACATCTGAATAAATAGGCAAATCATTAAACTTCCGTGTTACTCTATTTTGAGTTTTATGAGTGAATTATTTCTAAGGTTAGCTCCAGCGCTGAAATGCTGTAAGTAGACTTTTGACAGGTTCTAATGAGTTGAGTGAGACTCCATATAAAATGCCAGCGAACTGAAAAAAAGGTGAAGAATACTTAGAAATGAATATTTAGGGTTCATATAGCTGATTTTATTACATATCAGAGGTAAACTATTCTTTTTCTAGGAATTGCAGTGAACATTGGTAACTATATCATACACCACTATATCATACATAACTTAATTTTTGTCACAATTTTTTTAATTACATGTTTTTTTTACCACCTTTTGCAAACCCCATTATTTCCTGCACATTGTAGTTACTCCATAGATACATGCTAAATGAAGAAATGCATGAAAAAAATGGATAAAATGAATTAAAATTTAATACTTATACCCTGAATTTGTGTCAAAAGTATCACACTGTACATCACCTCCCTGGTTATTTGAAAAAAATACATAAATAAAATACATATAAGAAAAGGCTGCTATTAAATTTAATATGTAAGTGCACTGCTTTTTGACTTTTTCTTCAGAGCATGCTGTCAATGAATTCAGATCAGTCTAATAATTAAACTAACTCTAGAAAAATCTAAAAAATGTAATTCTGCAACTGGGACTGATAAATGTATAGATATTATGTAGTTCAAATGAAAAGGACTGCATTTTCCATAACATATTACTTACCAGAAGTGATACTTTTGGAGGAATTTCCTGAGGGAAAGACCTAGAGAAGAAATGTAATAGGTAAATATGAAAAGATTTAGATTCTGAAACTGGCAGAAAGCTTCAAAACACTATGCTTTAATTGACACATTTGATCCTTTCAGATTCTTCAATATAACTGTTACCTCACTTTCCCAACTTAGGGGAGAATCTTCCTTTCACCAGTGCTTATGAGAGACAAGAATTTACTTATATCCAGGTAAATGCAGGCAAAATTCACCCACATAGTTATATATGGTCATTTCTTCAAATGTCATTTGATTTTTTTTATTAGTTTCAGGTATTAAACATAATTATTTCATTATTTGTATACATTGTGAAATGATCACCACAATAATTCTAGTTAACATTCATCACCATACATAGTTGTAAATTTTTTTCTTAGGATGAAAGTTTCTAAGATCTGAGCAACTTTCAAATATAAAATAGAATATTATTAACTATAGACCCATGTTTTGTATATCACATCCCCATAACTTATTTATTTTCTAACCAGAAGTTTGCACCTTGTGACTCCCATTGATCTGTGTGTCTATTGTTATGCCAGTACCACACTGTTTTGATTACAGTAGCTTTGTAATATAGCTTGAAATCAAGGAGAGGATACCTCCAGCTTTGTTCTTCTTTCTTAAGATTGAGTTAGCTATGTATTTCACTTAACCCCCTACCGTCCACCTCTGGCAACAGCCAATTGTTTCTTCATATCCATGAGCTCAGATTTTTGGTCTTTTTTTTTTTTTTTTTTTTTTTCAGATTCCACATATAAGTGAGATCATATGGTATTTTTCTTTCTCTTTCTTATTTCACTAAGCATAATGTCCTCAAGGCTCATCCACGTTGATGCAAATGACAAGATTTCACTATTTTTTAGGCTGAGTAATATTTGTCAGTATAAACCACATTTTCTTTAGCCATTCATCCATCAATGGGCACTTAGGTTGTTTCCATAACTTGCTTATTATAAATGATGGTGCAATTAACATGAAGTGCCTACGTCTTTTTGAGTTTGTTGTTGTTGTTGTTATCTTCAGATAAGTACTTAAAAGTGGAATTGCTAGATCATGTGGTCGTTCTATTTTTTATTTTTTGAGTAACCTCCATACTGTTTTCTGTAGTGGCTGTTATCAAAATTACTTGATATTCCTAGTTATTTGATAACAGCTCTTATAACAGGTATGAAGTGATACTTCATTGTGGTTTTGATTTGCATTTCCCTCATGATTTGAGTATTTTTTCGTGTACCATTGGCCATCTATATTTGTCTTTGGAAATTTTTCTATTTAGAATCTCTGCTCATTTTTTAATCAGTTTTTTCTTAACTGTTTAGTTGTATGTGTTATGTATATATTTTGTATATTAACTTCTTATCAGATATATAGTTTCCAGGTATTTTCTGCCATTTGGTAAGTTGTCTTTTTATTTTGGTGAAGGTTTCCTTTGCTGTTCAGACGATTTTTCAGTTTGATGTTGTCTCATTTACTTATTTTTGGTTTTGTTGCTTTTGCTTTTGGTGTCATCTGAGAAAGTCTTCACTGAGACCAATGTCAAGGAATTTGTTGCCTATGTTTTCTTCTAGGAGTTTTATGATTCTAGGTCTTAAAGTCTTTAGTTCATTTTGAGTTAGTTTTGTGTATAAGATAGTGTTCCAGTTTCATTCTTTTGCATGTTGCTGTCCAGTTTTTCCAGCACTATTTATTGAAGACACTGTCCTCTGCCCATTGTATGTTCTTGGCTCCTTTGTCACAGATTAATTGACCATAAGCGTGTGGGTTTATTTCTGGGCTCTCTTCTTCCATTGATCTGTGTGTCTATTGATAGGCCAGTACCACACTGTTTTGATTACAATAGCTTTGTAATATGGCTTGAAATCAAGGAGAAGGATGCCTCCAGCTTTGTTCTTCTTTCTTAAGATTGATTTAGCTATTTAGGGTGTTTTAGTGGTTCCAACTTTAACAAATGTTTAACAAGCATTTTCATAGCTCTAGGTCTGAGTACATACTAGTGACATTTTAACCAAAAGCTCATGCCCTCGTACAGTGTATAATGCCCAATAACAAACCCTACATTACAGTATTGAATTGAATAAAAGAAGTAAAAAATTTAGCATTCATCAATTATAGAAAAGCAAAATACTAGAAAATTTAATATAAAAGGTAGATTATTTTCACACGAAGAGTTAAATGAAGTGGGTTATGTATGAAGTCTTAAATTCAAGAGTATTCCAGGATGTTCTAGATAAAGGAAAGCACAAATGGGATAAGCTAGAAGTAAAGACATCTTCCTAGTTTAAAACTTTATATAATATATTAAAAAGCTTGAAGCAGAAGTATAAACAAGGTATGCAGTTCAGTGGATTCGCTGCTTCACTGCCCAAAACAGTAGCCACTAGCTACATGTGGCTACTTCAGCTTAAAGTAGAAGTTAAAAATTTAGCTCTTTAGTCACACTAAAAGTCATACTTCAAATGCTCAGTAGTTACATGTGTCTAGTGGCTGCCATATTAGACAACAGTTGTACAAAGTATTTCCATCATCACAGAAAGATCAACTAGACAGTGCTGGGCTCCTTCAGGACTTATAAGAAATAAGATTAGAGGATTTTAAAGAGAGGTTTGGAGTTCCTGAACCTTTTAGAGTAACCTTCAGGGCAGAAATATTTTTGTTGTGTGTGAGTGTATACAGAAAGCCCCTCTCTGCTGAAGAGAAACTTCATCAAGAACACCAGTGCACTTGGCATTTGTACATCATTCAGCTGCATTTTAGCCACCTGATTGATTGTCCAGTGGGTTACTAAACAAAGTGGTCACTTGATAGTGAGGAACAATATTCATAGGCTCAGCATCACAGTTCCCCACTCAGTCAGTGCAGACCTTGCTATACCATGCATAAGAACCCAATTTTTCAGTGACAACTTCCACCCCTGAGCCTAACACACCAACATACCACAAGGGTGCAGCCCCACTTAGATACCTGATGTTAAGCTTCTAACATTGGACACCTTCTATTTGGAGGAAATGTGGAAGAAACATGTATTCTAGACTGAGATTTATTTTCTCTGCTCATCATGTTACACCAGCACAAACATTCATGGGCTTGCTAAGTGCCTTATTCCTCTCCCAGTATGATGATATCATTGCTTTAAGGAAATCATGATATGGAAAAGTAAAATGCAAAACTATGATTATTGGCCTTGTCAGTTGACTGGTCATCAGGAAGTAGCTGGTATTATAGAAAGAAAAAATTTCTATTAAAAATGAATTTCTCCAGCACAAGGAGACAAATCATTTTTAAATTTGGATGCTATCTTCTGCCCAGAGGATGTCGTATGGTCTCTGTGCACGTTGTCTCATAGCCAGAACTCACGTGTCAGGTCTCCCAGCAAGGAGTTTGATGTGGTGCTTGACTTTAGGAAACTAAATGATCCACTTGTGAGGTTTTGTTTGTTTGTTTGTTTTTATTAGAGTAACTGAAACAATAGCTCCACCAATTAAAACTGATGTTGCTACTTAGCCACTTGGGGTTTTTCATGCCACTTAGTAAACAATCCCAAACTGAAGTTTATATGGTTGCTGTGGCCAACTCCAGGGATTCCAGTCCTCCGTGCACTTCTGTGCATAGTCTCCCTTTTATACTTATTACGCTTTAACATATAAAATTACTTATTAGTGTTCAATGTTTATTTTATACCACTTCATGTTTGAATGCAAGTGGCTCAAGGATGGGGATCTTTGTTCGTTTTGTCTACCAAAGTATCCCACTGTATAGAACAGTGCCTAGAATATATCAGTTATTCAGCAAATACTTGTTGAGTGAATTGAGGTGTGAACAGAATCAGAGACTCCCCTAATTTCATCTGTTCCGTGATAAAAGTGAATGGAAGATTATGGCAACTCATTACCAGTAGGATTACCATAAGAATCAAATCTCACAAGGTTATTCTGGGTCATTCTTCCAAACTGAAACAAACTAACATGGTTAAGTTTCTGGCCAAAGGCAAGAGTAATAATTAATTGGTGAAAGAGTTAAAAATCATAAATATCAACCACGGCCCCATGAGGGAAGGGAACCATGCCTGCAGAAACACAGTGATTGTTTACACTTACATTTTTACTTCTTTTCCGTCTTTCTTTTACTAGTATGTATAGATTATTTTTATTGAGATGGGATAATAAAAGGCTTAAGGAAATAAAAGTTTCCATCTAAGTCTTAGACTTAGAAACCTAAACTCTTGAAGCTATCTGCAGTAACTCATGAGAGTTTGTATTGTCTGCCTTTCTGGAGGGAGTTGCGTATGTTTGCAGTTAAAGTTGGTCAAATTCTGGGGGAGTATTATTTTTAGAAATGTAGTATTGGTAGAAAGATGTATGAGGAAATCAGGCAGCTAAAGAAGTAATTTTGTAAACATTTCGTGTTTTGTGTTGCCATCAACATTGAACACTCCTTCCACTGGTAAAAGCGGAAACAACGTATATAATACTTCTTCCATTTCTCACTATGGAAACTGCTGGAAATGGCACCTATTGGTAGCAAAGGTGTACAAAAGTACCTAAAGCTCAGCCTTGGCTGTTTTATCTGAAGTGAATAATGCAAAGGAAAAAGATGGTTGGTATTTATTAAACTTACCTGTGACTATGTCCAGAGACAGAAATACCCTGGCTATTTATTTTATTTAGTAAGTATACATATAGGTCTTACTATTTGGCAAGTCCAGGTCTAAGTGTTTTACGAATATTGTCTCACTTAGAAACTTGTATTAGGCTTTTCCAAATACTCTGGACTCATAGTAGAATTGCACTCCTCGATTCCCTTCCAGTGTAACCAAGGGACCAGTTGGGGCCAGTGAGTTTTAAGTGGAAGGGATGTGTGTTATCTTTACCAACCGGTTGTCAATATGCTGCTCTCCAGTGCTCTTTCACCTTTGTTGTGACCATCGATACCTCTCCAGAGAATGGCTCCTCCTTCAGCCTGGATATAAGAGGGGAGATGACAGCAACGTGGAGCTGACGCGCAGCCAGCCCATGAGGAACATATTCCATGAGCATGAAATTTATCTTTATTTTAAAGTTTGTGAGATTTAGGGAGTTGTTTGTCACCAGACTATAGCTTTCCCTGGCCTAAGACAAATACCTATGGGGTTGGTACTGGTATTCCCATTCATAGAGGAAACTGACCCACAGAGAAGTAATTTACACAAGGTCACATATAGGAAGCAGCAGATCCAGGATTCCAGCTCAGCTAAACTGACTTCAGAGTTAGGGTGATTTCCGTACTTTCCGATATTTACTGTCAGCTTTCCTTTGCTTCTGCATACCTTCCAAAATTCTCCATTAGCTACCCGTGAAGTAGTGTGGGCTCTCCAATAAATACAATTTTTCTTTCTTAAAATAGAGTTGTTTTGCTGCCTATAACCAAGAATCCGGAAAGAAATAAAAATATGCATACTTTTTTTTTTGTCTTAAAGCTATAAGTATTTGTTGAAGGAGTTCAAACTAACAAATTACATGGTCCAGTTGTAATAAAATAAGCCAACTAACCTTTTAAAAACAATAAAATTAGAAGTGTATTTTACAAATTAGAAGTGTATTGAAACAAATTGGTAAAAATAAAGATATTGATAGAAAGTCTCAAATTTCCAACAGATTGAGTCATAAATCTCAGAGAATTTTAAACCTTAGAAAAATACAACATAGTGATACTGTGTTCTCATTATGATGCTAACCTCAAATCCCAACTCAAATACAATATACTCTTTCCAATCCTGAGAAATGGCTTCTGTAATGGTATGGCTAAGGAAATAGATTCTGTAAGCCCCACAGAGCTACTTTTCTATTCTATTGATTTTAAAGTGCTTTCACAAATTCTGCTTAAATGTTTGGAACTCTCTTTTAAAGGTAACAGAAGTTCTGAAAAACTAAGACTGGATTTAACATTTAATAAAACCACCAATTGCTTTTCAATTTGTTAGTTGAAAAAAACATTTTGATAGTAGATTGAAAGTTTTTATACCTGTCATTGAAGAGTGGTATTTGTTTCCAGACTATCTTAAATATAAATATGTGCTCATGCAGGAGCCTGAGAAAAATTTTTATTTTCAATGGCTCAAACTCAATGCCCGTCTCCTAGAAGTGAGACAGTATGTCAGTCCATGTTGCCACCTTTGTCTTCCATTGTTTTCATAGTTGCCAGACTCTTTGTCAGATTTTAAAAATCTGAAAATAATCAAAGCAAAATAACAATTTCACCCATTACACTTGAACATTTGAAAGAGAGTTCCTTATTGCTTATATACATTCAGCTCTTCTTGGAGTATATAGGCCTAGATATAATCACGCAAAACCAACAATAATTTTGAGTTTTTAGTGTTCCCAAGATAATAAAAGAACGTATAGATAATCGAGTACAAAGAAGGTAATTTTCTTTAGGCCATAAAAAAGACAGAAGCCAAGCTTATAAAGATTTCTTCTTCTTTCTTCCTTTTTATAAAAGAGTTGGGTATATTCATTTTAATAGGTGCATGTTTATTGTGATTCGCTAATTTTTTCAATCATCTCGACTGCAATGACTTCTCCTTTCTATGTGAATAGAGAATATTAATAAACCTAGGGCCATTGTTCCTAAGTGAGGTTTGCCAGAAGGTCAATGCATTCTTTTCTGTAAAAATACATCTGCATGTTTGCACTAAGGAAGTGTGAATTAACATATGCAAATCCTATGACTTTTTTGTGTATAGATCTTGCTGCATGACCCTATTGTCTTAATCTCCTTAAAGGGAGGTTTATCCCTTTGTTTAAGGTCTAATAAGATTGCTAAGCAAGGACCTTTGTCTAGTAAGTACTGTTGGGAATAAAATCCAGGATTCTGTGAATAAATTTTTGTCATTAACATAACCTAGTCATGCTATAAATTTTTTATCACAACCTCTTTTCAGTGATGGAGCGAAGTAGTCTGGGATTTGAGGTAGACCGTATGCTAGAGGCTACCCTGGTTTGCCCCCGCATGATCAGCCCTGACAGTTACGATGCCCAGGACCACCCAGGACCTTGAGCCCTGACAACAGTCATGGAATGGCTCAGTATGTTCTGGATATTACTTTGAGCAGAAAGAAATTGTTTGGAGGACCCCAAACAATGAATTAACAGTGTCTATTTAGAATCCACTAAAAAAGCACTTGAAATATGAGCAATTAAAATGGTATCAGTATTTTTGTACTGTATTTCTCCAATAGTGAATATGAAAAAACTGGGCTTTTACTGTTTGGGTTGGGAATTTTCCTGTTCTTTTATTAATCTCATCATCTGTCTACACGCTGGCTGTGTGATAATTATTATGGACAAGAAAGTAACAATGAAAAGAATAAGCATTAATTCAACTTAGGTTATTTTTGAAGTCTGTCAGTTGTACATTCTCTTGTTCCCCTGAAAAGGAGAGAATATGACGTGTAATTGTTTATTTACCTGAAGGAACAGGAAGATCCAAACATATGGTTCAAAATCACAATTAGGCAGTTCGTTGCAGTGAGCTCAGTAATCCTTGCTAATTTGATACAAACTGACATTTGGCTAAACCTGTGACAAGGGAAAAAGCGAATTTTCTTTGGAAAAGAGGTTAATAATCTGGTAGGATTCAGAACCTGGGAAAAATGGGAAGTACAGGCTAAAAATTAAGACTTTGTCTGCATACGTGTTACAGCACTTGCCTTCCGATTTTCAGCAAGCCTGTAATCTTCACTAGCCCTTAGATCCTGTTCATTTTGCCTTATGCACGTGTTTATTTTTCTTGAAAATTCCCCAGTGACTGCAGACATTTTTCTTAACAGGTGATTCAATGAAATGTCATTTTGGCTTTGTGAGTATCCTTAGTGGCATGCACCAAATGACTCATCTCGTTTGTGACCAGAGCCAAATTCAAATTTAATTTTCCAGAGGGGACAAGTTAATGTATAACCTGTTGTGCCACCTGGCATCCTAAATTAAATTTCCCGAACTGTTTTCACTGAGAACAGAATCGGGTATATTGTTTTGTAAAGGCATTTTCAGCTGTCAGCTGTGACTTCATTCATTTCTATAGTTACATAATTAACCCATTTGTTATAATTAAAAAGTAATAAATACCCAGAATTCTTAATTTTGAAAATGACAGTTGGGTTATTTAGTTCCATGCAACTGCGATGGTCTATATTCTGAACTTTAGAAAAATAGTACAATATCTTACCTGAACTTCCGTTAGAAATCATGCACTGGGTATTGTTCCTCGTGAATACTGTATCATAGAGTGAAATGTTCATTTGAGATTCAAACCCAAACCAATTTAATTCCAAAGCTCGTGTTTTTTTGTCCAGTACGTAATGGTTGACTTACACGTGTTTTGTTAATTTTTTATGGAAGGGGTGAACATTATAAAAGTAAAAGTTGTTAAGAAGAGTTTTCAGACCATTTCAAAATGGCATCTAGATACAAAGCCCTAATCAAATTATACATGTTTCTTATTATTAAAAAAAAATAAGTGAGACTTAATAAGATATTTGTACATACGTATTTCTGAGTTACTAAGGGCACTTGCTGTCCAGAGTAACCTGATATGTTACCAAAAGACCATAATTATAACCTAATCTGTGTCCTGATTTGCATTCTAGCTACAGCTTGCTCATTTATGTCCAAGTATTCAGGATAGCTCTGTAGGTTTGACTAAACCCCACATGAGCCATTTTAAATAGTAAACAACACATTTTACACTGCTTTATTAAAAAAATAATAAAGACATGAATTTATGATATTTTCTTCTTTACTCTTACTTAAGAAGTACTTACTCCTTTCTTATTCTTCATCAGAAGTTCAGACTACAGGTCTTGAATCAGACAAGGGTTTCAATTCCAGGCCTGTCATCTCTTAGCTGGAAAACTTTGGGAAGTAGTGTGACCTCGCTGGGTTATATTTATGCAATGGGGATGATGATGATGATGATGATGATAATAATAATAATAATAATAATAATAATGATGATGATGATGATGATAATACTGACCTCATTTGGTAATTATGAGAATTAGGTGATTTTATTTATGTCAAGCACTTCAAAGAAGATCTGCACATAGTACTGAAGACATCATGTACTAATATTAGTTGTTAAAATCTTCATATTTGCAGGGCCTTAGGGTGATAGCTGATCTAGCTATAATACTCAATTCTCAATCACTACTGTATTTTATTCTTTTCATTTTGCCTCATTTCTTCTGACCACAGTTGATAAATGATAAATGCAAATTACTTACCTATAAATAAAATCCATGGTATCTCCAACCAAGAACAATGTTCCATCAATATTTTGGGGTGTTCTCAGTCTTTCCACTCCCTAGGTATACATGGACAATGTTAGGATCATATTTCATATAAAATTCTAGGTCCTGATTTATTCACATAATGTTACCAAGAAAATCTCTTTACTACAAAATAGATATTATTTTAATGATATAAGTTTATTATATACTAGGTTATTAAACATTCTCTTGTTAATCATTTAGTTTACCTTCATCTCTTTCTCTCTCTGTGTGTCTCTTTAAATTATGATAGCTAATAATATGGTTCATTCATCCGCCAAGTAAGAGTCTTCTGGCCAGAGGATACAGCAAGACCAAAGGAGGCAGAATCCCTGCCCTTGTGGAGCTGATGTTCTAGCTGGGGAAGGAGAATAAGCAGTTAACTCTACATACATTTAAAGGAATGATGTGCTATAAAGATCACTAAGACAGGATATGGGTATAAAAAGTGATGGGAAATTCTCTTTTAGACAAGCCAAATTTGGAAAGCCTGAGAAGGAGATACTTGAACAGACACCTGAATGAAATGATCAAATTATAAAAGTGTAGAGCCTAAAGCTTCTTATTGCAAATCTTTTTGAACATGTGTATTTCCATATGTGCGTGAAAATCAATTAACTCAAAAAACCTAAATAATTTCATGTCCTGTCCTAAACTCACTCCTCAGGAAGCATTTACCATAAAGAATTCATAATATTGTACCTTATTAACAATAGCAAAATAAGCATATTCAACTGACTGGTTGATATCATGAGATTCAAAATACGGCTCCAACAGTTACGTGATTACTCAAGCCAATTTTCTTGTCTGGTAGGTTAGAGGTAATGGTTCTGAAAACCAACTTTGGTTTTATATTTGCCATCAAAATCCTCATGATCTGTTTATCAAAGAAAGTAAGATCAACATCCATGAGTACGATTTGAGCAGGCACATCTCTTCAGGTTCAAATTATTGGCAACAGCATACCCATATATTTTTAAACTGCAAAAACAACCCAGAATATCTTATGGACTCCTAGTAGACAGAAAGCTGTTACATTCAACAGTGTGTTACCTGCAAAGGATTTCTGACAGTCGGGATACAAAGTGGCGATTGCCTTTGCTTAGCAGTTTACATAATCACAGTCAGGCTTCCTGGAGAAGTTCCCATATTTAGCACTACAGTGTTTTGATCATAATGCAATAGGACAAATGTCAGGAAATACATTCTCATAAAGTGAAATAAATCTTGTTCTTTAACCCAGAAATGACTACAAACATTACCTTCATGGGAATTTCACTCATATGCATATTTTCACCTTGTGTAAGGGAAACTCTGAATGACAATTAGGTGATGCTGTTTTAAATTGAGGAAAAGATTAAACCTTACTTATCAGATTCTCACATAATGCAAGTGGATAATTTTGATGTGTATGCTATAGTAAAGACATGACACATTGACCTCAAAGCATTTGAGGGTTGTTTAATTTTCTTTCACTAAAAGAAAGAATGAAATAGATTTTGATAAGTTGTCTTAATGAGAAAAATACAGTATTTACATGTGTGTTCTTTTGTAGTATGTTTATCTATTTAGAGATTTAAAAAATAGCATTTTCCTTTTTTTTTTATATATATAATAAAGCACTGTAGATTTGTATCTCACATGGAAGCTTCAGAGCTTAAAAAAAAAACTAAACAAAGCAAAGACTTAGACATATAAACGAAGACATGAACAAGCCTCAAATTGGAGACACATTAGATTCAAGAATGGAAAATGGTAAGCAAAAAAGGGAAGAAAACAATGAATTGAGAACAGACCTAGAAATTATAGAGGACAATTATGTTAAAAACAGGCAGGCAAGCAAGGGTCAGAAGTACCCTGGAGAGGAAAACAGAGAGAAAAGTAGAAAGAGACATAAATACTGAATAGAAGTAGGAAGGCAATAGGAAAAAGAAGAGAAAAAGACATATAAGTAGGGAATTATGTCAGGCCTCAAAAAACAAAAACAAAAACAAAAACAGCTATCAGGAAGGCCAAGAGTAGAATAAAAGAAGACCTAGAGGAAGAAGCAAAAGAAAAAGAAATTCCAAGTTGAGATTCTTTCAGCTAGAATTTGTACAATCTCACCACAGCCATGTTGCGATGTACTAATTAAGAAGAAAATATCTCATAAGGATACACAAGGTTCTCAGAGAATGCAATACATGGAAGTTCACCCAGCTGTATCCGAGGACCAGCATCAGGAACTGGAAAGTGGATGGTGTCAAGGACTTCTTCTTTGATTCTATCCTTTGTAGACTGGCTTCTGGTGGGAAGTTTGGTTTTCTTGCAGTTGCCAGTGTTTTATCTACTCAGTAGAATTAACAACAGAGACTGGCTCGGATTTCTGAATTTTAATCCCAAGTTATTCGTTTGTTTAACCTAGTTGGATCAAGGATCTACCCCTGGTATAATAGGTTTACTTAGTCTTTACTAGGTAGTGATAATTAAAGTGAGAATAGTTAGTCTTCTGCATATGAACTGTGGAACACTGCATAGGCAGTGGAATAGGAAGAAAAATTCAAAAATATCAACTTAGAAATGAAGATTAATTAAATGAGTAATGGAGGAAGCATGCTTAAAGGTTAGTAAAGTAGAAGGAGTGTTGAAGGGGAAAAAAAAGAGAGAATGGTAGAGTAAACTACTATGCTACAGAGAAATCAACTCAGTACATAGTTTGTGCTTCGTATTGTCTTAGGTATTTATAAAAAGCTGTGTAACAGTACCACACACTACCACACATTCCCCGTTCTTCCTCCAGTCAGCCCCTGGCAAGCACCAGTCTTCTCTCGCTTCTGTGAATTTGGCTATTTTAGATACCTCATATAAGTGAAATGATGCAGTATTTTCCCTTCTTTGACTGACTGACTTCACTCAGCAGTAATGTCCTCAAGGTTCATTCTCGGTGTCACACACTGCGGGATTTACTTCTTTTTTTATGGTTTCCTGTGCTATACAGTAGGTCCTTGTTTTTATCTATTTTATATATTGCAGTGTGTATATGTTAATCCCAAACTCATAGTTTATCCCTCCACCCTCCTTTCCCCTTTGGCAACCATAAGTTTGTTTTCTATGTCTGTGTGTCTAATGCCTGGTTTGTCTATAAGTTGATTTGTATTTTTTTTAAATTTCACGTATAAGTGATATATCATATTGGTCTTTCTCTGTCTGACTTCACTTAATATGGTAATCCCTAGGTCCATCCATGGTGCTGCAAATGGCATTATTTCATTCTTTGTTTTGACTGAGTAATATTCCAGTGTGTGTGTGCCTCTTACATTGAAGTGTTCCTATATTGGGTGCATATATATTTATTATTGTTGTATCTTCTTGGATTTATCACTTGATCATTATGTAGTGTCCTGCTGTGTCTCTTGCAGCAGTCTTTATTGTAAAGTCTATTTTGTCTGATACAAGTATTGCTACTCCAGCTTTCTTTTGATTTCTGTTTGTATGGAATACCTTCTCATCCCCACACTCTCAGTCTGTGAGTCTCTTACTGGCAGCAAATACACTGATCTTGTTTTTATATCCATTCTGCCAGTCTGTGTCTTTTGCATTTAATCTGTTTACATTTAAGGTAATTATTGACATGTATGTACTTATTGCCATTTTGTTATTTGTGTTTGATTTGTTGTTTGTAGCTTTTTTCCCCCCTCTTTCTTTTGTTCTCTTCTCTTGTGATTTGCTGATTATCTTTAGTGTTATGTAGAATTTACTTTTCTTTTTTTCTGTGTATGTCTATTATAGATTTTTGGTTTGCCATTACCATGAGATTTTGGTATAGTAGTCTATATATATAAAATGTGTATATTTTATATATATGTGTGTGTGTGTGTGTGTGTGTGTGTATAATTGCTTTAAGTTGCTGATCTCTTAATTTCAAATGCATTTAAATACCCTGCATTTGTACTCTCCTCCCCTCATGATCACTGTTTTTCACATTATATTTTACATCTAATTGTTTTGTATATCCTTTAACTGCTTATTGTGGATACAGATGATTTCACTATTTTGTCTTTTAACTTTTCTCCTAGCTTTGTGTGTGGATGATTTCCTACCATTCCTGTATGTTTGCCAATGACCTTTTCCATTTATGTATTTCTTGTTTGCAATTGCGGCCTTTTCTTTTTGTTGTAAAGTTCCTCTGGTGGTGCTGAATTCTTTTAGCTTTTGCTTGTCTGTAAAGCCTTTAAATTCTCCATAAAAATCTGAATAAGAGCATTTCTGGGTAGAGTATTCTTGGTTGCAGGTTTTCCCCTTTTATCAGTTAAAATATTTTGTGCCACTACTCTCTTCTGGCCTGCAGAGTGTCTGCTCAAAAATCAGCTGACAGTCTTATGGGAGTACACTTGTATGTTATTTGTTGCTTTTTTCCTTGTAGCTTTTAATATTCTCTTTTTATCTTTAATTTTTGTCATTTTAAAATATAATGTGTCTTGGTGTTTCTTCTCAGGGTTAATCCTGTATGGGACTCTGCACTTTCTGGATTTGGGTGATTGTCTCCTTTCCCAAGTTAGGAAAATTTTCAGCTATTACCTCTTCAAATAATACCTCAGGCCCTTTCTCCCCTCTCCTTCTGGGACCTTTGTAATGTGAAAATCAGTGTGCTTGATGTGGTCCCAGATGTCATTTCTTTTCATTCTGTTTTGTTGTTGTTGTTCTATGTTAGTGATTTCCACTACTTTGTCTCCAGCTCACTGATATGTTCTTCTGCATCATTTAGTTTACTATCAATTCCTTATAGTATATTTTTCATTTCAGCTATTGTATTCTTCGACTCTGGTTGTTCTTTATATTTTTTAACAGTTTGTTAATAACTTCTAACTTCTCACTCTGTACATCCATTGTCCTCCCAGGTTTGTTTTTTTTTAATCATATTTTTGATTATTACTCTGAACTCTTTCTCAGGTAGATTGCCTATCTCCACATCATGTCTTAGTTCTTCTGGTGTTTTAGCTTATTTCTTTGTCTGGAATATATTTCTCTGCTGACTCATTTTGTCTAAATTTCTATTTGTATTTTTATGTATGCGGTAGGTTATTTGCATTTCTCAACCTTAGAGAAGTGGCCTTTTGTAGGAGACATCCTGTGTGTTTCAACTGTGCACTCCCCTCTCCTCACCCAGGGGCCAGCTGATCTCAGGGCAGGGCCTGGCCTGCATTTGCAGACTCATTCTGCAGGCTGCAGGATTATGGTTTTCTTGCTTCTGGTGTCTGCCCCCTGGTGGGTCAGGCTAGTCTAGAGGATTGTTCAGGTTTCCTGCCCAGTAGTGGTTGTTAACTGGGTCTTGGCCCTCTGGTGGACAGGCCCATGTTTAGGGGCATGTCTAGAATAGGCTGTGAGCTCAGGAAGTCTTTAGGCAGCCTGTCTGTTGATAGGTGGGGTTGTGTCCCCCCCCAGTTAGTTGTTTGGTCTGAGGCATTCTAGCACTGGATCCTACAGGCTGCTGGGTGGGGCCAGGTCTTGGTACTAATGACCCAAGCAAGATGTCAGTCTCAGGAGAGTTCAAATAGGTGAATACATCCTGGTATGTCAGCCACCAGCATCTGTGTCCTCAGCATGAGCCACAGCTACCCACCGCCTCCCCATAAGACTCTCCAAGTCCAGCAAGTAGGTCTGGCCCAGGCTTCTACAATTACTGCTTTTTCCCTTAGTCCTGGTAAGCATGAGATTTTGTGTGCATCCTTTAAGAGTAAAGTCTCTGTTTCCCTCAGTCCTTGTGGAGCTGCAGCAGTGAAGCCCGGCTTGCTTTCAAAACCAAATATTTTAGGGGCTTCTCTTCCTGGTGCCAGACCCCTGGGCTGGGGAGCCTTATGTGGGGCTCATAATTCTTACTCCTGTGCAATATAATTATGCAATATAATTATTCTCCAGTTTGTGGGTCACTCACCTAAGGGATGTAGGATTTCATCGTATCATGAGTCTACCCCTCCTACACATCTCATTGGGATTCCTTCTTTATGTCTCTAGTTATGAAGACATTATTTTCTGATAGGTTCCAGTCTTTTTTTTATCAATGGTTGTTCTGCAGTTGGTTGTGATTCTGGTGTGTTTGTGAGGAGAGGTGAGCTCTGGCTCCTTCTACTCCATCGTCTTGGCCTGGAACCGGCCCCAAATGGTCATCAGCCTCATGGTGAATTATAGTCTGTCCTGAAAGGACAGAGTACAAATAAATGGAATCCAGGTGGGTTGAATGACTTTGCTTCTCATATTCCTTCTCCTGGAATAAGAACATTTTATTGGAGTAACAGTTGAATTATTTCTCAGGATATCAGAATTGTTGGTAGACAATGGATTGTAGCATAGAGCTATGGCATATCTCAGTGTGTCAGGAGTCATCTGTATTGCACTGCCACATTTATGGAGCCCAGTGTCAGGATTCACTTCTTTTTAAAGCTTTATACTACGTTTTTTTGATTTGTTTGTCTGTTGGTGGACGTTTAGGTTGTCTCCACGTGTTGGCTATTGTAATAGCACTTCAGTGATTACAGGAGTGCTAATATCTCTTCAAGATACTGATTTCAGTTATTTTAGATAAATGCCCAGGAGTGGGATTGCTGGAGCATATGGTAGCTCTATTTTTAACTTCTGGAAGAACTCCCATACTGTTTTCCATAGAAGCTATATTATTTTACATTCCCATCAACAGTATAGAGGGTTGTAAATTTCTTCACATCCTCATCAACATTTTATACCTCTTTTTTTGTGGGGGTCGGAGATAATAACCATCCCAACAGATGTGGATGATATCTCATTGTAGTTTCAGTTTGCCATCTACCTGATAGTGATGTTGAGCATCTTTTCATACACCTGTTAGCCATTGTTATGTGTTCTTGGGAGGAATATCTTTTCAAGTCTTTAGTCTATTTTAAAAATCAAGTTATTAGCTTTTTTTTTTTCCTACTGAGTTGTAGAAATTCCTTATATATTTTAGAAACTAACTCCTTATCAGATAAAAGGTTTTTACATATGTCTCCCATTTTGTAGGTTGCTTTTTGTTTTATCATTTCCATTTCTCTGCAGATTTTTACTTTGATATAGTCCCACTCATCTATTTTTGCTGCTGTTGCCTATACTTTTTGTGTCATATCAAACAAATCATTGCCAAGACCAATGTCATGAAGCTTTTTTAGTATTTCTTTTAGGAATTTTACAGTTTCAAGTCTTATATTTAAATCTTTAATATATTTTGAGTTGGTTTTGTGTATGGTGTAAGATATGGGTCCAATATCATTTTTGTAATGTGGCTGTCCAGTTTTGCCAACAGTATTTATTGAAAAGGCTGTCATTTCCCCATTTTGTATCCTTGGAATGCCTTTTGAAGATCAGTTGGCCATGTATGTCTAGATTTATTTCTGGGATCTTTATTCTGCTCCATCAGTCTATTTGTATGTCCTTTTGCCAGTACCATACTGTTTAATTACTGTAGCTTTGTAATATAGTTTGAAATCAGAAAGTTAGATGCCTCTTCAGCATTTTTCTTTCTTAAATTTTTTTTGGTTATTTGAGTTCCTTTGTTGTTCCATATGAATTTAAGTATTGTTTTTTTTCTTTTTCTATTAAAAAAAATCCATTGGGATTTTGATAGGTATTGCATGGAATTTGTGGGTTGTTTTGAGTAGTATGAGTATCTTGACAATATTGTCTTCCAACTCAAACATGGGATGTTGTTCAAATTGTTTGTATTTTCTCTAATTTCTTCATCAGTGTTTTGTAGTTTCAGTGTGCAAACCTTTCTTTTCCTTATGTTTATTTTTAGGTATTTTACTATGTTTATGCTGTTATAAGTGGTACTGTCTTCCTAACTTCATTTTCAGATAATTCATTGTTACTGTATGGAAACATAACTGATTTTTGTATGTTGATTTTGTTTCCAGATATTTAACTGAATACATTTATTGTTTATAATTTTTTTTAATGTTTTGAGGGTTTTCTGTATATAAGATTATGTGATCTGCAAACGGGGATAATTTTACTTCTTCCTTTCAGATTTGGATGCCTTTTATTTCTTCTTGCCAAAATGCTCTGGATAGGACTTCTAGTACAATGTTGAATAGAAGTGCCTAGAGTGGGCACCCTTGCCTTGTGCCTAATCTTAGAGGAAAAATTTAAAAATTTCACCATTCAGTATGACAGTGACACTGGGCTTTTCATATATGACCTTTATAATTTTGAGTTAATTCCCTTCTATTGCTAGTTTGTCAAGAAAGTTTATGATGAAAATGTTAAATTTTATAGAATGTTTTTTCTCCATCTATTGAGAATATATCATTTTTACCCTTCTATCTATTAAGGTGGTGTATCTCATTAATTGATATTCATATGATGAATCATCCTTGCATCCCAGGAACAAAGCTCACTCTGTCATGGTGTACAAAGTTTTTATGTGCTGTTGAATTTGGTTTGCTACAATTTTGTTAAAGATTTTTGCATCCTTGCATTTGTCAGATATTGGCCTGTAATTTTCTTTTTTGTCTGGGTTGTCTTTATCTGGCTTTGGTATCAACGTAATGCTGGACTCTTATATGAGTTTGCAAGTATTTGCTGCTCTTCAGTTTTTTGGAAGAGTTTGAAAAGGATTATTAGCATGTGTAGTTTTTGGAGTATTTTTCCATTCTTTTTATTCCAGCCTATGCATGTTTATAAATGCAGAGTCTCTTATAGCCAGTATATAGTAGGATCTTGTTTTGCTATTGTTTTGTTTTTTAATCCACTCAGCCACTTTTATCACTTTATGCCTTTGATTGGAGAATTTAATTCATTTACATTTAAAGTAATTATTAATAGGGAAGTAAATTAATTTAATATTGACATTTTGTTAATTGCTTCCTGTTTGCTTATAGTTCGTCACTCTTTCTTGCTGTCATCTTTTGTGTTTCATTGATTATTTTTGTATTGATATGCTTTGTTTCCTTTTTTTCTCTTATGTAACTTATATAGATATTCTATTCGTGGCAACCATAAAACTTGCATAAAATATCTTATTATAATAATCTGTTTTAAGCTGCTCACTGAACCCATAGAAATAGACTGATCTACTAACTAGAAAGCTTTGCATGGGGCCAGTCACCTTTACAAAAGCGCCTGCCATCAGAGGAATAAGGAGGAAATGTGATACCTATTAACACTCTCAGAAGGAAGGAAACAGGAATGGTTTACCCTTACAACGCTTTAAATTAGTGTACAAAAGTCTGAATTACAATGAGTGAGATCTATTAACAAATACTGACACCAAAATATCAATGAATTACAAGAAAAATAGAATAAAAAATTTTACTAAATTTTTTCTTAGATAACTATTTAATTTTACTTGCTAATTCTGTCATTGATTTCTGCTTGTAATTAATACATCATTACAGTTTTTATTTATTTCTTAGTAACGACAGCCAAAGCTCTAGTTATAATTCTCCAGTGTTAATTTAGTGGAAGCTATGCGGTGGCAATCTTTTAGATTTTCCCAGTTAAATTAGCATGATGGACTTTTAATGGATCTTTTAATAAACATTATGATGATCAAGAATATTGTGGAATCAAAATCACTCTCAATGACATTTTTGACTTTGTGTAGTAATAGTTCTCAGTCATTGATTCTGGTCCTCCGAGAAATAACTCAAAATGCATTATTAATATATTTCTCTAGTGTTAGAAAGAAAAGTAATAAAGGGAACACAGACTAGGCCAAACTTGACAAGAGTTTTAAAAAATAAGCTAATCTAAAGTTTTCATTTCATGTTATTGTGATTCTCGAAATCTGTGATCTTTCCCAATAAAATATAAGAAGTGAGATTTGATTTGGAATTGAAAGAGTAATAGATGCGCCATCTATTCATATTTATAAGTTTCATGTCTTAGGTCATGTGTTGAGATTACTTACAAAGACAAAGTTTGAGCTTAACTTAACCTAACTCAAAACAGCGTTTCCTCTGGGAGATGGGTTCTTAAAACCTTCATGTCCAGTGGGTGGCTATTCCTCTTTGCTCTGTGAAAACATACATTTATACCCCTTGAATTAGTGAAAGCAGGAGAACCTGAATAATTTCAATAATTTAACCTGGTTTAAGTCTTAAGAGAAAGCTGCCAAGTTGCAAGCTGAGATTCTCCTAGGACATACATTAATGAAATTTCTACAGGTATGTGAAAGTTGTCTTTATGCAGCTGTGGTAATGGAATGAAAATTGCTTACTCTGGCATCTTTGACTCTATCATCCTTTAGTTATCCATGCACTAAAGAGTTTACTGATGAGAAGGCCCACAGTTTGTTTCCATCCTGCCACCATCATTGCCTATAAACACTGGATACTCAGTGCAAGAACAGAAAATTGTGTCATTTTTTATATTAAATTTTCATTATATTTTTATTGCTTAAGTAGCATATTGTCACTAAAGACAAAATAGAATACACATACAAAGAAACAGTTTAGGAAATTTTTCCTGTAACCTAGCATTTAAATGTAAACTCTACTAATGTTTTAGTTAATAACCATTCAGATATATTTACATTAAATATATATGTTTTTCTTTTATTTCCCTCACTCATATTCACCAGTATATTAAAAATATTTTATATATGTTAATCTATTTTTTGATTGAATATAAATATTATAGAAAATTAGAAAAAAAGAGACAAAAATATAATAAATTGGAATTACTTTAAAACCTTTGCTCTCAGACACAACTGCTAGAAATGTTTTAAGATATAGCTATATATTTCACTGTCCTAATCTGTATCCTAAATAATTGGTATAATTAAGTAATTTATTAAGAATATATTCCATGTCAATAAATTTAGAGACATCAGTAGCCTAGGGATCAAAAGCATTGTCCCTAGATTCAGATTATCTCACTTTCTGATCGTGAGCTGCCACTTAGTTGTTATGGAACACACAACAAATTGCTTAACTCTGTTGAAAGTCATTTCTGTATTGGAAAATAATAGCACCATCTACCTCATACAGCTGTTGTAAAGCAACCATTACATAATATTTTATGTAACATAGTATAATATAAAACCTTGTAATTGTGTTTTATACTCCAGCTGTGTATTTTGTGAAGTGTAGATGTACCAGACTATTTAACCAACTCTATTTTGATAGACTTTTATAGCACTGCCAATTTTTCACTATTAAAGATAGTATCTGTAATGCGTATCCTTATAGGTGTATCCTTACACACATCAAAGTATTTTCTTAGAATACATTGCATGTAATGGAAACTCAAAGATTATTCATTTGAAAGAATTTTAGGAGTACAGAAATTTTCTACTTAAAAACATTTTATTAGCTCTCTCATAAGTATAAAGAAAACCGAACAAGCACAAAAAGTACCACAATTCTTTGTAGTAATAACAAATGACACTACTTACACTTGCACAGAAGAACCTAAGAACTTGTTCAATTTATTGGCATTTTACTGTTCATAGTAGGTCTCTTATGATCCTTTGCGTTTCTGTGATATCAGTTTTAACATTTCCTCTTTCAGTTCTGAGTTTTACTTATTTGAGTCCTTTCTCTTTTTTTATCTTGGTGAATCTTCCTAGAGGTTTGTTTGTTCTTTTTTAAAGGAACAGCTTTTAATTTCATTATCTTTTTAGCCTCTATTTTATTTATTTCTACTATAATTTCTATTATTTTCTTCTTTTGACTAACTCTGGGCTTCGTTTTTTCTTCTTTGTCTATTTTCTTGAGGTGTGAAGTTAGGTTGTTTATATGAGCTCTTTCCTGTTTCTTCACATAGGCGTTTATTTGCTCTGAGCTTCCTTCTTAAAACTGCTTTTGCTACATCCCATAAGTTTGGGTACATTGTATTTCCACTTTGATTTGTCTCTAGATTTTTTTTTAACTTCCCATTTCTTTTCTTCTATGACCCATTGGTTGTTCAGTGGAATGTTGTTTAATTTTCACATTTGTGTGAATTTTCTATTTTTTCTTCTTGTAATTGAAAGGTTTATACTGTTGTGATTGAAAAAGATGCTTGATGTGATTTCAGTTTTCTTAGATGTTATGAATTAACATGTCACTTAACTTCTTGCTTATTTTTAATTCTAGATAATTTTAGAAAATTATTATTACCACATTGTGACATTTTCTGAGTTAATTCTTAAAAGTATCAAACTTAACAATAAAATTCTGGGGTTCAGAATTCTATCCTTGAAATTTATTCTGTCTTTGTTGATATGGCCTTAAAACTTTATTGACATTCAAGTCTGTTCATTTTCATTCCTTGAAAGGTTGTCTTCATGACCAGAGGAATGTTTTTCATCATCTTCAAGGGAATTCCTTCTTTTACACATAAAGGGGGACAAAGTCTTGATTTCATGAGATACCATTTTGTTTGATTATTTATGCAATTTTTAAATAACTTAAACTGTCTAAATAGCTTTGGTTAAAATATTTTAGAGAAAACCAAAATACTTTATGAGATTAATTAGTTATTCCAATTGCTACATGGAATTACTTTATTTTCCCTATATAGCACCTATTTAATCTTTTATTGAACTATCTAGAGTGCTATATCCCTTAAAAACCAAAATTACATTATTTATATTTGACTGAAGTGTTTCCACTACTACTATTCTTACTGAAAAATTTTTTTTAAACTTTTCTAACCTAGTTCCTTTCCTCACCTTGCACTGCAACTTAATCAGTGTCTTTTTTTAATTCTAAATAGAAGAACCAGTGTATCTGGGGGACTTTTTAATTTTTAAAAATTTTTATTGAAGTATAGTTGATTTACAGTGTTAGTTTCAGGTGTACAGCAAAGCAATTCTGTTCAACATGTGCATATATGTATATTTTTTCTTCTCAGATTCTTTTCCATTCTATGTTATTACAAGAAATTGAATATTGTGCCCTGTGCTATGCAGTAGGTCCTTGTTGTTTATCTGTTTAATCTATAAGTAATGTGTATCTGTTAAATTTGGAATTAACAAGGGAATTTTAATTGTCGTACTTTAGATTTTACCAATTGATACCAGTTCCTTAAAATTATATCTTTCGATTATAAGTGAAGTTTTCCATGTTGAAATAAAATACTTATTCAAAGACTATGGCTTTGTTATCCTATTCTTATAATTTTTAAATAATTTATAAGTATCAGTATCTTCCACTTTAGGTTATACTGATATTTTATTAAGTGGAATAAAGTATTACATGTGCCTGGTCATCACTTAATGATGCTCACTAAACTGTAATTTTGGTTTTGTTCCTAGATGATTAAATACTGGAAGTCTGTTTATTTGGGAGCATAAATAAAAAGTGCACAGTTTGAAGTATCATAACCATGAAGAATTTTATATTGTATGATATGAGGTGGAAATACAAGTTAATCATGTTATCTATGTCGTTTAAAAAACTCTGAAACATATAGGAAAGGCATTGCTGTGAAATGCGCAGTGAAGAAATGAAAATTTTTATCAATATTTAAGTAATAGAAGGTTTTCTGATGTATAAAGAATAAAGAACTTGTTAAAGAACATGCCTGAATATCTTATAGTAGAAAATGCGTTCCTAATCATTTTGAATTAGAAAACTTTCTAAAATCCATTGGAATGAAAGCAATAGAAGTGAATGCCTGCAGTGATACATGTTTGAGACCAGTGGAATCCCTTTGGTACAGGCATTAATATGTGTTTTGAAACACTATAGAGAAGTATAGCATTGGCTTTAAAAATGAACTTGTAGTTATGCAGGGAAACTGGCATACATGGGTTGCTCCATCTTTTCCTGACTCTCACAAATACAAAATATCTCATTTGTATACTCCTGTAAAGCTGAAACCTGTAAATCTAGAGGGTTTGCAATTGTTGAAGTCAAAAATAGCTTTAAAATAGCCCAGAAGCAGAAGTTCTAAAGTGACTTGCATTTAAGAGCTTCGTATCTGTAGTCAGAGCTTGTACAGGTGCTGGACATCACAATTTTGAAGGCACATGGAAAATTTAGAGGACTCTGTGTGATTAAAGGGTTGTAGGAAGAAGCTAAAGGGACGGGGTTATAATGCAAAAGAAACACACATAAACCAAAGCAAAATAAAAAGACCTCATAGTTCTTCCTCAGACTTCATTTCTTTAATATTGTGGAGGCTGACAGGATACACTGGTAAGTCATTGAGCAGGGGCATCTGAACTGTGAAACATGTGTCCTGAAAATACCTCAGATTTAACTAGGGGGTCACAGAACTTAGATTACGTATGAAAATGAGGATTCAGCAAATTTCCTATATAGATGCTAAGCTGCAACAGCTTCCTTACTGAAGAAACTTCAGTCCAGCACCCCATTACTATTCAATTAGAATACACATTTCAGAAGTCTCACAACTATCCTTTTGATCCCTCTTAACCATACAACACATGGCCATCAAAGGTGACACTGTTAACACATAAAACATACAGTGTTATGCTCTTCTCTCTCTCTCCTTCTGGGCACATGGGATCATCTGTCTTCTTTTCCCACTGATTTCTAAATTGTGGAAAAATATATATAACATACAACATAAAATTCATCATTTTGAGCATTTAGAGAGTACAGTTCAGTGGCATTTAGTACTTCACCATATTATTCAGTCGTTTCCACTCTCTAGTTCCAGGAATTTTTTTCATCCCTCCAAAAGGAAAACCCTGCCCTATTAAGCAGTAACTCTCCATTCATCCCTCTCCTCAGCCTTTGGCAATGAATAACATGCATTGGATCTCTATGGATTTAACTACTGTGGATATTTCATATAAATGGAGTAATATGTGGCATTTCCTTCAGGGTTTTGTTCACTTAGTGTAATGTATTCCAGGTTTGTTTATGTTGTAGCGTGTATCGGTACTTCAACACTCCTCATGGATGAGCGGTATTCCGTTGTAGGCATGTGCGGTATTCCCATTCATCAGTTGATGGACCTTTGGCTTGTAATCCAAGTTTTGGTTATAGCAAATAATGTTGCTGTGAACATTTCTTTGCAAATGTGTATTTGAGTATCTGTGTTCAGGTCTTTTGAATATATATCTAATCATGGAATTGCTAGGTCCTATGGCAATTCTGTTTTACTTATCAAGGAACTGCCAAAATGTATAAAGGTTAAAATTTCTCAGTACTCTTGCCAACATTTATTTCACTTTTTATAAACTTATTATAGCCATCCTCACAGGTATGAAATGGTATGACACTGTGGTTTTTAATTTCCCAAACAACTAATGATATTGAGCACTTTCCGTGTGTTTTTTGGCAATTTGTGTATCTTCTTGGGGAAAATGTCTATTGAATTCTTTGGCCCAGATTTTGATTGGGTTGTAAGTCTTTTTGTTGGTGAGTTGCAGATGCTGCTTAAATATTTTGATACTAAACGCTCTGATCAGATAAATAGTTTGCAAATATTTTCTACCAATTTTGAGGTTGTCTTAACTCTGTTGATAGTGTCTTTTAATGCACAGAAGCTTTAAGTGTTGATGAAGTCTGGTTAATTATCTTTTGTGCTATTTCTGTTATATCTAAGAAAACATAGCCAAACCCAAGGTCAGAAAGATGTACTTGTTTTCTTTTAAGAGTTTTAGCTCTTAAGTTCAGGCCTCTGAAAGATTTTTAGTTATTTTTTATATATGGTGTGAGATGGGATTACAATTTCATTCTTTTGCACATGGCTATACAGTTGTCCCAGCACCATTTATTGAAAAGATTGTCCTTTCCCTTATTAAATGATCTTGGCACCCTTGTCAAAAATTAGTTGGCCATAGATGTTTGACTTCCTTGTGTCCTGTCACAGCTATTTCATTGGTTTATATGTCTATCCTTATGCACTGCCACTGTTTTGATTACTGCAGCTCTTTAGTTAGTTTTGCAATCAGGATATTTAAGTTTTCCATTTTTCTATTATTGTTTTGGCTCTTCAGGGTTCTTGGCAATTTCATATTAATTTTAGGGTCAGATTTCCCTTTCTGCAAAATGGTCACTGGACTTTGATAGAGATTTCATTAATTCTGTAGATAACTTTGGAGAGTATTGCCATTTTAATGAAATGAAGTCTTCCAATTCAGGAACATGAGATGTCTTTCCAATTAGTTAAGTCCTTTCTAATTTCTTTCAGCAGTGTTTTATAGTTTTCAATATACAAGTTTTCTATTTTCTTTGTTAAATTATTCCTGATTTTTTTATTCTTTTATAATTTTGTTTATTATTGAAGTATAGTTGATTTACAGTATTGTGTTGGTATCAGATGTACAGCAAAGTGATTCAGATATATTTTTTTCAGATCCTTTTCCATTAACAGTTATAAGACATTGAATATGGTTTCAAGAATATTTTATTATTTTTGATGTTGTTATAAATGGAATTTTTGCTAAATGGATTGTTCATTGATAATGTATAGAAATACAAATAATATTTGTGTGTTGATGCTGTATTCTGCAACTTTTCCTGAATTTGTTTATTCCTCTAATAGTTGTATTGTGGATTCTTTAGGATTTTACATATATAAGATCCTGTCATCTGAGACTATAATTTTAGTTTCTTCTTCTATTTCAATTTGGATGCCTTTTTTCTTTTTTCTTGCCTACTTGCTCTGGCTATAACTTCCAGTACAGTGTTGAACAGAAGTGCAAAAGTGGAATCATTTTTTTCTTTTTCCTGATCTTAAAGGGAAAGCTTTCAGTATTTCACCACTGAGAATGATGTGAGATGTGGGTTGTTCCTAATGCCCTTTATCTTTTTGGGCAAACGCCCTTTCATTCTTGGTTTATTGAATGGTACTATCATGAAATGGGGTTGGATTTTGTAAAATGCTTTTTGTACTTTAATTGAAGTCACCATGTGTTTGTGTGTTTGTTTTAACCTTCCTTCATTAATTGGGAATATTATTACTGATTTTTGTATTCCTCACCACCACTCATCCATTCCTGGAACAAATTCCATTTGGTCATGGTGTATAATCCTTTAAATAGGCTGTTGGATTCAGTTTGCTAGTATATTATGTAGTATTTTTGCATCTGTGTTCATAAGGAATATTGGTCAGTACTTTTCTTGTGATGTTTTTAGCTTTTTGTCAGGCTAGTCTCATAGAATGTGTGAAGAAAGTATTTCCTCCTCTTCTGATTTTTGAAAGAGTTTGAGAAGGATTTGAGATAATTTTACCAAACTTTTTACAGAAGAATTAACCATTAAAGTGATCTTGTCTTGCACTTCTCTTTGTTGTAAGGTTTTGTGGAAATATTTAGAGTGGTTTTAATTAGAAATCTTCTGAAGATGAATGATCTAAGCACTTTTTCATGTACTTATTAGCCATTCATACATTTATCTTATGTGAAGCATATGTTAAATTCTGACCTCCATTTTTTAAATTGTTCAGCTGACTTTTTATTATTGTGTTGTTAGGAGTTGTTAATATATCCTAGATACAAATCCGATACATGTTTATGAATAAGTTTTCTGAATATGTAGTTTGTCTATTAAGTTTCTTAAGTTTCTTTTGAAGAGATTTTTAATAACGATAAAGTTTAATTTGTCAGTATTTTTTTTTTTATAGTTCCTAGCTTGTTCTAAGAAGTTACGAACTCTGTAAGCATTCTGGAGTTAAATCCTTTGTCAGATACATGCATTACAAATGGCTTCTCTCAATTAGTGATCGGCTTTTTCATTGTTTTAATGGTGTCTTTTGATGATGAGAAGTTCTTAATTTAATGAAGTCCATTATGTCAGTCCTTCCATTAATGGCTAGCTATTTCTGGGTTTTACTGAAGAATTCTTTGCCTACCTCAGGATGTTGAAGATGTTCTCCTATACTCTATTACAGAAGCTTTATCGTTTCTGCTGTCACATTTAGATCTCTGACCTATTTCCGTTATGCAATTGGATACAAATACCCAATTGGCTTAGCATATTTGTTGAAAATAAGTCCTTCCCCCACTGAATTATAGAAGTACCTTTGTTACAAATTAGGTAACTATATATATGTGGGAGTGTTCTTAGACTCTACTTTCAGATTCATTGAACTATTTGTTTATTCTTTTTTTTTTTAACATTTTTTATTGATTTATAATCATTTTACAATATGTCAAATTCCAGTGTTCAGCACAATTTTTCAGTCATTCACGGACATATACACACTCGTTGTCACATTTTTTTCTCTGTGAGTTATCATAACATTTTGTGTATATTTCCCACTATTTGTTTATTCTTGTACCAGTAACACACAGTTATGAATATAAACCTTTATAGTAAGTTTCACTATCTAATAGTGTAAGACTTTTAATTCTGTTGAACTTCTTTGAGAATTTCACGGAAACTATAAAACCTTTACAGTGTCATATAAATTTTTAGTAGCTTCTCAATTTACATTATAATTGCTATTGAACGGGATCTATAAATTAATAACAGAAATTTTGATTTATTATTTACTATAAGAATATGGTATTTTTCATTTATTTATTTTCTTAAATTTCTCTCAGCTTTATTTATAATATTTAACGTAGATTTCATAACCATATTTTATTAGATTCATTTCTAGGTATTTAATATCCCTTGATGTTATTGTACATGATGTAATACTAAATATCACTTCTAATTATTTGTTTCTAATAGATATTACAATTCTTTTTGTATATTGACCATTTAGAACACTTGGTAAATTCATTCTAAGACTATGTTTGTAGATCCTTTATATTTTCTGCACATGGAAATATATAATCTGTAAGTGATAACGTTGAATTTGTTATTTCATATATATGTCTCATATGTTTTTGTGTTGGTGTGGTTAGATAAGAGGTCTGTTTTCCAAAATCATCTTCTGTGTATGATGCCAAAATAGGGTTGTCCAGAGATACTTGTATGACGTTTGAACAATAAAAGTGAAGCTGTAGCAATTGTTCAGTGAAGGCCCTCGTGCCTCAGACATGGTACCAGATAGAATCTGGCATATTACATGTAAGCGTTTAGCTCGTCTTGCATCTGTCTGTTCCATGTCCAGCTCTTCTCAGTAATGCTCACAGACCCACAACCAAACCTTTGGCTACAGACTTACAAAAATAATAAATAGACAGGCAATAACTTTCCATAAATTTCTCCATAAGCTTCATGTGTTAAACATCTATTAAGCCTTAAGCTTGTAATTATAAAGGACAAAAAACTTAAAGCTTTAACAACTTTGCAAAAAAGCGAACAGCAAAAAAATATTGTGAGGCATTCAGAAGGAAGATATTTTCAAAGAAGAAAGGATATGAAATGAGTTTCTATCTTATAATTGGTTACTTGAAAAACAACAGAATTGAGGCTTGAGGCAGTTTTTAAAGAAATACTTGCTTAAGACAGTTATTTAAAGAAAATTACTATAATTAAGCTGTAAATTATTTTATATTTAAAAGTTCAATGTCTGTCAATTTCTGGGGATATTAACAATATAGACTGCTTAATCATTTTAATTTTAGCATGATTCAGTATGTGCTTTGCCAACAGATAAAACGCAACAAAAATTTTAAAGTACCATATAAAACTTAAAATCTTACACATTAGAGAATTGAATGTTTATTCTAATTGAAATTAAATAAAAATTGCAGTTCAGTTTTTTAATGTTTGGAAAACGCTGCAGTTTAAGTGAAAGTATGAACACATGGATCATTCAGCTGAGAAACCCATAGTTAAGCAGGAAAAAATGGAGACATTTTGAAAATAATAAAATAAGCAATAATCATTGAGTAGATTGTTTAAATTATGTGCCTGCAAGATGCAGCTTTCTTAGGTCTTTTATTAAAATGAGGCTGAATGTTTTGGCATGACTAACATAAATATTCATGATAAGAGAGTTAAGAACTTCAAACAATGTCAAATCATCGAAATCTCAATTACATATACTTTAATTTTTATTAGTCCCTCTCTTGTGAGCAAATATCCATCTTGTAGCCTTAGGAATAGGCAGCACAGCAAAGTTAATTTCCCAAAATTTAGGTCAATTCAAGCTTGATTAAATTACCATTATCTACTGGCTCTTTGCTACCTGTTTTCAAAGCAGTCCGTATTCTTTTTCACTGAGCTTCTCCTAATCAATTCTAAAGTCCTCTGATGTGTTAAGATATGCACAGAATCTCTCCCCATCTGCTCATCTCAACATCACTAATGTTAAATTCTCACTCTTTAACCCAACACCATCATGGTTCTTTCATCTCTTGGGAAAAACACTTACTCTGATCATTGAATTAAAATGACTACCTTTGCTTGGTTGCTCCAAGTTTTGTTCATGCTTATTGGCATACCCTGAACTTAGCCCTGGGTACTCCCTTCTGTATTTTCCTGGCATCGATGTGTGCTCTGCCACTACCAGTGCAGACAGTAAAGAGGGAGAATGGGTAAAACAAAAGACGTAGCATTGGTAGAATTAGGTTATACTGCTTGCTCCCCTTAATTGCAAGCCCTTTAAACAACCCGACCTTCTTTCATCCTCTGCTAAGTGGGAACAATGGAAATGACATCAGAGGACTAGAAGATTAAGATGATATGGGTAAAATACTCCTTAAAAAACAACGTATTGCCATTATAAAATACGCTAATTTTAAAAAGATCTTTTTTTTGACATTCTGAGATACAGTATTGATGTTTTTCTCCTATAGAAACAACATTAGAAGTGGTGGTTAGGGATGCTCAACATGAGATTATTAGTACCAAACCTTGTATAATAGCTCATGTAGGGTTTTATGAATTCTCTAGAGGAGTATTTTGACAGTGTTTCCATTCAAATATATATAAATTCCAAACAGTTGCCTTACAAATAAACTTTATTATTCGTTTGTTATAAGTAAAGGTATCTCTTCATGGTATTCTTTATATGAAATTAAGATCTAAGGAACATTTTAAGCAGGGTTAAATTTGAGATACCAGTATGCTTGCTTATTCCCTTGTTAAAAAGCTTATGCTAGAAAAATAATATAAATGGCAAGAGTGTTCTTTCTTACTTCTCTCTATGAATCCAATCACAAATTAACAGTAACAATCCCCAAATTGTTATCTCTAACCTTGACCAAATTCCCAGACCTAGGTATTATTGATCTAAGTCACATCACCCTATCTCTTTTCCATATGCACCTTAAACTCTAAAACCCCACATGGAACTACATTCTTTTTAAAACATGCTTTTTCTTTATTTGCTCTCTAGTCGATGACTCTAATAATTATTCAGTTAACCAACTCAGAAATCTCGTCTCTTGTCTAAATTTCTCCCTCTCCATCACCTCCTACCTCAAACCTGGAAGACTTTTAAATATATCTTTTGAACATCTCCCAAATGAGTCCCAACTTACACATTTCATTGTTGCTGACTTCATTCAGGTCCACATACTTGCCTAAGCCAGGAATCAGCAAACTTCTTTGTACACTAGACAGCAAACATTCTAAGCTTTGAAGATCATACAACTTCTGGGAGTACCAAGTGCTTATCTCTGCTATTGTAGTGTGGAAGCAGCCATGGACAATACATAAACACATGGGTGTGGCTGGATTCCAATAAACTAAACACAAAGAAAACTGAAATCAAACAAATCATACTGAAATTGTTTAAAAAATGAAAATTCTAAAAGCAGAAAGAAATGAACATGTTTTATGTAATCTGAGAAAGAAAAAAAATATATCACTCATGTCTCATCAAAACCAATGCAAACTAGAAGATAGTGGAATGATGTTTCTGAGGTTCTGGGGGAAAGAAAATATACACACATTATCAGCCTACAATTCTATGTTCTGGTGAAAATATACTTCAGAAATTAAGATGAGGATATTTTAAAACAAACTAAAGCTCAGATAATTTGTGAATAGCTTATTTGTTCCACAAGTTGTAATGTTGTAAGATGTTTTTCAAGTGGAGGAAACCAAATCCAGATAAAAGCAGATTAAAAAAAAAAAAGAAACAATGAAAAAGAACAACAAAAGTTTGTAGGTAAAGATAAATGAATATTGTATAAAACTAAGCATAATAATGTAGATTTAAATATTTGTATAATTTAAATTCAGATTTATGCTAATGATGGCATGGGAATAAATGGAATTACATTTTCCTAGCTTACAGCATTATTGAGAAAGTGGTAAATAGAAAAGTGTGTATGAGATTGTAGTAAGTAAATGGTATATGTTCTATAATCAATAAAAAAGTAGTAAAAATAAGAAGTTGAAATCAACCAGCTATCCACATGGAAAATAAAAATAAATCTTGACCCCGCAGTCTAACATGCATAGAAATCAATTCCAGATGGATTGCCTATTTAAATTTTGAAAGTAACAAGCAAATATTTTAGCTGAAAGCTTAGGAAACTGTCTTCATAACTTTAGAGTAGTACACCAGACACTGACACAACATTGTAAACTGACCATACTTCAATTAAAAAAAAAATAAATTAAAAAAAAAAGATAAATTAAAAAAAAAAAGATAAATTAAAAAAAAAAGATTAAATAAATAAATTTAAAAAATAACTTTAGAGTAAGCAAAGGTTTTGTATACAGGGCATAAAACGAGCTATCTATAAATTATGTGAATTTTTTTTTTGCTACACAGTGAAAAGAACACAGACCCAATACGTGTTATTTGATGCTGCAGTAACCTTGAATCAAAATGAGCAAGCATAGCTCAAGAGGAAAATTACAGTGAAATCTTAGTCAACAATAGCAATGCAGACATCTTAACAGAGTATCATCAAAGCAGATGCGGTAATTTATTTTAAAGATAAATTTATATGAGAGTTAATTTTTATCATAGGTGCAAAGTTAATTCTGTATTAAAATACATACTAATATAAGTCACCACATTAACAAACTGAGAAAATTGCCTTCTTAGTAGATGCAAAAAAAACCTAGACAAAATTCAACATCTGTACATAATTTAAAAAAATTAAAAAGTAAACCAGAAATAGGAAAGATCTTCCTTATCTTAATAATGCGCTACCCTACCTTAACTAACTCTATGGCTTTTGGCAAGTAAATTTCTCCATACACACTTTTTTTCCCCCCACATACATTGAAGAAAGATGTTGAACTATCATTCTCTTATATATCTCGTTAAACAGAAATTCTCCCTCTGATTTTAAAGGGAAAAAATATAAAATTTAGTTTTGCTCTGCTTTGTTAGGAACTTGTTTTCACCACAGTATATTCCTTGTATGAGAGAGTGTTTGGAAAATCTATCGTTTGTTTTCTCTGAGACCTTTGGCTAACATTAGCTCAAACTGCTTTTATTTTACCCTTGAGGTAGGTTCGCCTAAATATTATTTTCTTTCCTAACTTCCGCAGCCTGACACTGTATATTACTTTTTGAGTCGCTGTCCTCCTTTTCATTTTCAATATTTTCTTAGCCATAAGTTTAAGAAATGGCTTTTGTAAAGCCACATTGAATACTGCTAGGTCTTTCTTTTCTTTGGAAATTATGAAGTATTGTAGTTCAATCATGGGGCTTTTACTCTCTGCCCCAGAGACGAAGATTTGATGTGACTTCCATCTGTATTCATTTTCTTTTCTTCTTTCACTGCTAGATTCTCTTTATTTAAAACTCTTGCTTTCCATCTTAAAAAGCCAAGTGGTTAATTTCTTTTTATCTAATTCTGATACAGCCCTGATGTTTTTTCCTTACCAGTTGGCTATAAAATCATTAGCAGTACCGTCAAACCAAAATGTTCTTGAGAGAAAGAGCTGGAAGGGAAACCAAAAAGGATGGCTCCACTGTCTTTAAGTATTTTTAAAACACGTGGATGGCTCCACTTTCTTCCTAAAAAAAAAAAAATCAGTGCTCATATTTTTAGCACTGGAATTAGATTTTTCTTAAAGAGTAATATAAATTAAATATTAGTGACAAAAAATATTTAAGTGCACATTCTCTAAAAATTATTCATCTCCTAGAAGCTTACAGTCTGAGATCAACACTTGCAAGACAGAAGATTATGTGTAAACAAGTTCTTACAAGATGGATTAAGTCTCTTCTAACTTCATTGCTCATAAGTAAGCATGTACACTTCACTGTTGCCTTAAATGGATTGGATGATTGGAGGAATCCCATCTCCTAGAAATCTGAAAAACAATAACAATAGGAATGATAATGATAAAATAATAATAATGGTTAATATGATTAAGTCCTTGCTAGGTACTTGGAACTGGTACTTCATATACACTGCATTACTTAACCATCACAGCAAAACCTAAAGATACATGTTGTGGTCTTATGTATATATCACAGATGAGAAAACTGGGGCTCGGAGGAGTTTTGTACATTTCTCAAGATCGAATAGACAATTAGTGTTGAAGCAGGAATTCTATCCAAAGTTTTGCTCCAGAAAACAATCAGTGAATCATCTGTCCTAGAGAGGAGGGGGTGAGGAGGCTGTATCTTGAAAGGCAATGGCAGAAAATATATAGATATAAAATAAAATGAATAATGAGACGTGAATCTATATAAACAAAGTAAAAATCTCTTCAGGCAAAATATAGAAAAATTGATATCTTTTCTTTTTTTTCACAACGCTGAATAATGATACCTATGAGTAGATTTCGCCAGACAACTGGTGTGGTTATTATAGATATGAAGTTTAATGACATATCAGAGTGTTGACTACATGGAACTCTTCAGTACCAGTCATCAAGCCTTTACACAACGTGGAGAATTTTCTTGGTACCTCTCTCATGTATTCTTTCCGTATTCCTTCTGTGGTCTATAGAAAACCTTGACTAAGTTTGCACTTAATGAATTTCTGGTTTCTAGTCTCTAATTCCCACTCTTGCCATAAGACACACTTTCCTCCTAAGTGCCCCAATCCAATTTAATTTCTATTCTGAGCCTGTAGCCTAAAATAGATGGCAAACAGAACATTAAGGTAGTAAATAGATGAATCCATTGAAAAAGAAAATGGTGACGAGATCTCAGAGCAAAAATGTGAAGAAAAATGAACAAAAGTGGGTTTTTGAAGCAAAACACTGAATAGAAAAGATAAAAACAGCTCTGAAAATAGCAAATAATTGTTTAAAACTACCATATAAATCAGGAGATGAGTTCAAAGTCAGTAGCATAAGACACAGAGATTTTAGACTTTAAAAGTACCTGAGAAATGGAATAAAGACAAAAGACAATTGACCTGTTCTTTCCTTGAATGGAGGTGAGTCTACTATAGAGGCAAAGAGATGGTATCTACTCTCAGCAACAGAACAGCATGATATTCAACCCAGATAGATATCTTTAGTTCATTCTCTGAGCTTGGGGAGAACGTAAGAATAGGGGAGAGAATAAAAATCTTAATTCTGCACAAACTACAGTGTATCTATATACAGTGTGTAAGTAGAGTCTTCTTGATATTCACGATCAGAAATGCTCTTAATTCTAAAGTTAAGCACAATATACATGTAAAACCCATTTCTTACATTAGCTTGCAATCTCCCACAAGGAACTTTGGGACACAAATGTCTACCACCATTCATGTTGTCTAGAATTCTGACCACTGAGAGCTGCTTATTGAGAAGGATGTAAGGTGGACAGGAAGAGAAATTGGCTGAAATACTGATGATAGGAGCAGAGTCTGGAACAGAGATAACTAATATGGAATCATATTGTACTTAATAATTTCTTCTAAAATGAGTGTACCTGTTTCTACAAGCAGCTGTTGGATGTAGCTTTTGAAAGCATGCAGCTTTTAATTATTGGAATCTAGAGATTATATTAGGAGTATTTTTAGAATCAAAATATCTTTTAGATTAATAATGATCCTATCTTAATGAAGATACTTAATGGCAAACAATATTAGACAGGTGGTTGATTCTTCTTTTGCTCCTCTTCCTCATCCTTTTTTGTTCTCCATCAAATACTCAAAGTTGATTTTAAAATAACATCTATTAGCTTTCTCCAACTATGAAATTGTTCTAAAATAAGATTTGAGGAATATTTTTTAAATGGAAGATACGTATTTACATAGAGATACAGTTTTGTAGAACACACAGGTTGTTTATCATGAAAAGGATTACTTTTTATCAGGTTGTCTTCTTTCCCCCTATACTTAGAATAAGGATCTTAAACATTATATAAATTGGAGAGATTTAATTAAAACTTAAAGAAATGTGTTACTGTTAATTGAATTCTTGATACAGTTACCTTTGCAAACCAATGTTAATGAAACTCCGGTTCAAAGTGGATGGGTTTGGGGAATTGAGATAGCTATTTATTTCCTTAACTGAGATGCTGTGATGGTCTTCTCAGTAAAATAAAGAACACGATTAGGAGAGTTCTCTTTTGTAGCTATTGATCAAGTTTACACAACTGCTAGGATTTTAAGCGAAACAAACCAGAGGTTCAAAGACCGTTAAACAAGGTCAGTGAGTGAGAAAGGGACCATACTTCTCTGCATTTTGAAAGCCTTTCACCTGTGGAGCAGAGAATGGACCGGCTCCCACCCGGCGCCAGGTTCCGCTCCGCCCCTCGCCCAGCTCGCTGTCCCTTCCCCCACTCGCTGAACCTCCCAGCTCGGTATCTCTCGGTATTACCAAGCTATAAATTGCCCCAGAGCTTAGAGACAATCAGGTCAGCACCGCTTTGACAAGGGAAAAGCTTCTTACTTCCGAGCAGAATCGTTCAGGGAAAAGAGAGGAAGGAGGGAGGGAACCCACTCTTTAGTCGTCACTGCGCTGGCAAAGGGTGGAGGGTGGTGGGGGAGGGGGCCGGCAGAAACTGCATCCCCAACAATATCGCACTCGACCCAAGTCTACAAACTTACTGGTCGCTGCAGTGGAAACTCCCAAAGCGCTCTCCGCTCTCCGCTGCCTGGCAGCCCCCGCTGCTGGGTGGAGTCGCGCTCCCTGGCCCCACCTACGGGAGGGAGCGTCCCCTGCATCTCTGATCCACTGCACCCTTCAAGAAAAGTCTCCAGGCATCTAACAAGGCTTAGATTATTCTACCCCCGCTTCCACCCGAGAACCCAGACAATAATACTTTCAGCCTCCGGTGGCCCAGAAGGCCACCTTCCTGTGGCTCAGTTTGAGGACGCTCGTATGGAATCCTTTCATATCCCCGCCCTGCTCTGCTTTCACAACTCCACCGGGTCAAATGGCCAAAGACAAACTTCTTCCTCTCCTTCCCCTCTCCCACGTTTTCAAAACCCACAGCCAGCAAACCCACACACATCAGAACTCCTAGGGAGCCGTTGCAGTCTGGGCATGCTCAGTATAGGGTCAGGTTTTGATTGAAAGTTTAAAAAAAAGAAGAAAGAAAGAAAGAAATTGCTTTGTATTATGCTGTCTCCCTCTCCCGTGCTTATGGCTCGCAGAACAGGTTGCAGGGCATTCCTGCGACTACCCAGAGGGTTTACCGGATGCCCTTGATTGCCTCTCCTTGGGATCTGTTCCCCTCTTAGTTCACTCCCCTCCCCCAACCCTCCTCAGCCCCCCTCCTTAGGTCCCTGTCCGCTGTGGGGATGGAGAGACACTAACAGAACTGGGATGGACGATGTTGGCTGAGCGGATCCACCTATTATTAGTGCGCCCGGATTGGTTCCTCCGCGCAGCGTACCCGAGGTGGAACCAATCAGGAGGCCGGGGCTGGGAGATGATGGGCGGCCGCCTCCTCACTGGAGGGATTCCTAGAGAAGCTGCAGTGTGGGGATGCTCTAGACCGAGTACTGCCCCCAGTGTCTTTCCACCTCCTTCTGCAGCGGCGGCAGCAGCAGCAGCACTTGGCAGCAGGCAACTTGAGGCTACACCCAGGGCAAGCCCCTCCAGGGTGGTGCTCAGCTGAGAACGGGGCTCAGCGCCCCGAAGGGGTGTGTGTAGGGTGGGGGCGGCCAGCTGGGACCAGCTGGTGGCCCTGGAAAACCTCCCACACACCCACACCCACACACCCCTTTTGTGTTGCAGGCTGCCCCTCCAAGAGCAGAGGCAGCGAGAGGACGCGTGTGCCTCGTACCCGTCCGCGCGGGGAAAGCTGTAGGGACGGAGCCCGGCACCACCTCCTGGTCCTCCCTCCAGGTAAGGCAGCGAGACTGGCGGCACGGCCACCTCAGCGGTGCCTGTTCGCTTGAATCCGTCTGTAAGATCTTGTTCTCGGTACACTTGGGTTTTGTTGGTGGGAGCCTGAGACCTGGGGAGGGAGCCCCGGGTGGCCTATTGTGAGCAATATAATAAGACCACATGTGCATCTCCTGGAGAAGCACTTTGCACAGCGCCCGTGATTCAGAGCCTGGAGTTGATGTTGAGCATCCCCCATCTTCTTTCCTTCTCTCCTTCCCTCTCCTCAGTCCCCCACCCCCAGTCTCAATCTCTCACCTCCCCCCCACCCCTTTCTCAGTCTCTCATCTTCGCCCTCCTCCCATCCAGAGCACGCACAGGGTTTCTTTCTCCTCCTGGAGAGAATTGTCTTTTCTCCGAGGAAAGAGGGGTGGGGGTAGTGAAGAAAGGAGAAAGATTTCTTTCTGCCCAGGGGCAAAAGAACAAGGTAGAATACAATCTCTGCAAAAATTAGAGTACACAAAGCAATTAAACTGAATAAAGGAAGCAGACAAGCAGTGCAGCCCGGGCTGTCAGCGCGGGGAAGCGTCAAGTTTGACTTGATCTCCTGCTTACAAGGGGCTATGTCTCTCACTTGAGTCGTTCTTATGGACCAAAAATAAACCACCGGCCCAACCCACTTTCAACTGCTTAATTGCTGTTGCTTCTAAGTGCCGCCATCTGACTTTTTCTGTTTCCGTCTGTCCTGTGGGGCTGACTGTTTGGTATTGCCCATCAGTGGTGATGTCTGAACTTTGAGGGGTTTCTCAAGAAGAGAAAAAAAAAAAATTGAAAACATTATTACTTTCCTGAGGATCTCTGATATGGCCTTTATATTTTGGGGAGAGAGGGGCAAAAACTGTAAAGTTTCAAAACATTTGTAAGTGACACCGGTATTACCAAGAGGCTAGGATTTCTACTTGGAGAAAGCTAATCTAGTTAGCTTTGTGTACATGTTGATTTTGACTTTCTTGAATATTAACCCTTTGGTGACACAAAGCAAACACTTTTGTGTTAAAGCTACATTTATGTATGAATGGTGATTTCATTCTACCTTTCTAGTATTTGCAGTTTATTGCCTGGATATCAGATTCTTGCCTTGTTTTCTTTAAATAAGAATCTTTAGTAGATGTAAACATGATGTTCATACAATTTCAGTACTCCACTTAGAAGGCTCATGGAAGCTCAGTGGGTCAAGAATACTCTTGTACTGGAATAAAGTTTAGAACGTAATGATAGGAAGAGAGCCTCAATTTAGAAAAAAATCTTACAGGGGAAAATGTTTTTGTCCTCATGTCTTTTTATAAAAAAGAGAGAAAGATATCAAAACAACTATGTGCCCTGGGTGGCTGTACGATAGGTCCAGTAAAGGTACTTGATGGATAGAGCGTTGACGGCAGCTTCAGAAATTTCTAATTTCATCATCAACAACATAAGCTTTCCTTTCCTATTATTCATCAGAGGCAGCTAAGTGATTCCTGTTAGATGGGCAGAGGTAAAGAGAAGTGCCTAGTTGCGTGTAATGGGAAAGCATTCCAAGTGGGTCCTAGATGAGAGCAGAGAAGTGAGCAGATGTTACTGTCCAGAAAAAATTTTCCTTTGATTTACGGGGGGAAATCGCAATCCTTACATTTTGTTTTTACAGGTCCATTTGGGATAAGAAAAGGGACCTGTCTTTCTCAGCTCTGCCTGATGCTCCACATTAATCTATGCATCCCAGAAAGTTTTTTTTTTTTTTCTTTAACCAGATATCTTTAGTGGATAAGTTTATCTGCTGACCTAGAGAGGAGCTGGTTTCATTTACCATCAAAGTAATCTATGTTACTTTCTAAGCCATTTTCCATTTGAAACACTTATCTTTCCTATCTAAGTAGAATTACCTAGGGTCCCTAAAACAAGATCTTCTTTCTAGGGCTTTGACATTTAAAAGTCTTTTTTGTTTTTTCTTTCTTTCCTTTTTTTTTTTTTTTTTTTCCTCCTTTTAAATGTAGTATCTCTGTTGAAAACTAACTTAAATTTTTAGAGGTGCCACCTTTTGGTTGCATGGACAAAAGGACAGTCACTTAATTGCTTCATATGTGTACAACTGAATTAATGAGTTTAGACATGAAAAGACGGACCAAAAGGAAACCAACTGCTTTCCATGTGAACAGAATAAGATTTTATTTACTTTTTTCTCCACTATCTTAGGAAAGGGAAAAGTTTGGAATTGGTGTGAAACAGCTAGGAAGAGAAACCATTAATTCCAAATTGGAACGTGATATTTCTTTCCTAGTGGTTGTGATGAAATGATTTGGGGAAGGGAAAGCAAAAATAAACAGTTTGATTATGTAACGGAGCCAGTTTGGTCTAATATTACAGAAAACCAAGACCAAAGTTAGACTTTCTGTCACAGAATAACGTAAGCGTGGGTTTTACAGGCATTTTGCTAAAAAATAATGCTTTCTAAAATTAAATACTTGACACACTTGATTTAAATGTTTCTTAATGATTTGCTTGTCATAAATTCATCTGTATTGAAAGTTTGATATATAAGATGCTTTCTAGCTGAATTTGTTTGTCATATGAAATTGATCAAAGCTATTTAAATCGGGTTTAAAGTAAATGGCACAATAAATAATTTCAACTTCCATTTAAGGATATACATATATGTACATAGGTGTGATCCATGTGTATGTATATGTGTAATATATGTGTTTAAAATTACGTAACATTTTCCAAAAGAATTAGAGACTAATGGAAGTAGCATATAATCTGCTGAAACTAGGGAGTGTTCCTGTAAAAAGTACCATGCAAACAAAGATGACAATGTCTTGAGGATGCTTTTAATATTTGTTTGGTTGAAAAGACTAGGAATACCCAGAGGCAAAAAATTAATGGGGTCTAGATATTTCCCTTTATACAGTCCTTCTATGGCTTAAAGAAGAAGTGATTTTTACATGAATCGGAAATAAAAATAAAAACTCTGTACAAGATGCACTTTTATATACAGGTAATCAATAAACTAAAATCGTATTTTCACATGTTTTGGACATAATGGCGTGATAAAGTTTCCGTCTTTCTAAGGTTTTATTAAGTGTTTCAACGTTTGCATAAAGCTAAACTGGTTCTTAATCTTTTACGTAAATGACATGATGATCATTGCTTTTTCAGATAAAGGTGTTTCGATTGAGTTCTTTAATAATTCCTTTAGGAATGATCAGTTTCTTTTAGAATATTTTTGTAAAGTTGATTAAAACCTCTCTTAAGTGTGGCTATTTTTTAAAGCAGGAATTTAAACTTTCCAGTCTGAAGAAAACAGTGTTTTTCCTTTAGCTTCTCTGTCATTTTTTGAGTGTTACTAACTATAAGATAAATGGTGGTACCAAGTCATGTGAACATTATTCTACTCACATATGTTAGTATAAGAAAATAAATATATTTTAAATAATATTACAAATACAGTCATGCTATCTATGGAAAGTAAGAGGACACAGTCCTTTCTTGTATATATGAGTAAAACTTTAACCCTTATCATATTATTAAAAAATGAAAACTTTTATTTTGAAGTATACGATGAGAAATACTGCTATGTCGTAGAAAGAGTAACACCGAGAATGCAACTTCTGTAATTTCAAATACAATTATGTCTTTTTGCCAAGAAGTCTCCTTTTAAAATATCTGTTTTCTTAATTTAAAAACAATATTTAAGAGTGTTCTAAAACAGATTAAAACCTACATTAGATTAGAAATAACACACTTCTAATAGTCTTAGAATTTTCTTCCCTGTCTTTGAAAAATGCAATGCAGATTAAAAAAATTATTTCTGTGATTTCTATGATTTTTATATTTAGCTAAACCACAAGTTCTAATTGTTTAGAACTAGTTCTGATTCTCTTTGGGTTTGCTGTGTCTCCACAAATAAACTCAGTGCTTGGAAGGGATGTGGCACCCTGGTTTCCATAATTTACCAATCATGTCAATGAGGGGAGGTCAGAGTTCATCTTTTTTGGTTACTACTATTGTGGTGATCCAAAGAAAAGATACTGGTCATGCTTGTACTGGTCTCACATGTGGTATGTCAGACATACTACTTATACACACAGGGAGTCATTTTCTTGAGTGGACTCCCTACGTGGAGCTCTGGAAAATTGTAAAGCTTTTGAAGATAGTACCTACTTTCTATTTTATAGGTGTTTGTACATAACAGGATCTGGAAAATTCCTACATAGAATGAGACTGGGCATTTTCAGCTAGTACAAGAATCTGGTGAAATAATTCGGTATCCTAAATAATTGGGTTAAGATGTAGTTTCCTAAATTTCCTAGCAGCCCCAACAGACATTTCATTGAACATTCTAGGATACGGTCCTAGTACTGCAGCCCCCAAACTGTGCCGAAGACGATTAGCCACTTGTCTCCGTCAAGAGAGAATTTCGGTGGAAATAGCCAGTTAGTGAAATCCGGGTATGGAACAGAAACTGGATCTGGCCTTAAACCAGTAAAACCAGTAAACCTGTTGTTTCTCTATTTGTCAAACGTAGCTTGACTTACAATTCTAAAGTGCTCAGGGTTCATATAATGAAGTCATATTTTTGCTAAAGGGTGTTATATAAGTGACAAGAGTTGTGTGTGGTTTCCTGCAAGAGATAAATGTTTTCTTTTCCTTTCTAAATCATTGAGCTAGGTAATCAAGGGTAAGATGCACAGAGGCACATAAACAGAAACAGATTTAGAGACTGACTTAAATGTGAAACATTCTTATACTGCAGTTGCTTAAATGAGAGGGACTGTCTCTTGTCCGCACTCCTGTCCCTTCACACCCTCCCTGACTACAACTTTTCCATCACAAGCAAACAGAAGGGAAAGCAGGCAAAACCCACATCACACGTCACAGCACAGGTGAGAGTGCCCTGGGTGTGGCCTCCTGGGAACAGCCTGCTGTTTTGACCGGAGGCCCACTTCCTCTCCCCACCAGCCTCCAGGCACCTCACCCCACGCCTGCCTTGCTCCAGCTGGGAAGCAGATAATTGGATTTACTCATTGCTACTTGAAGATTTATTGGCATATTTTCATTAGCATGAAGGCAAACACACATGGAAATACTCAGACAAAACATACTCAGCCCTACCAGACTTCTTATTAACACTTGTCAAATGCGATGTTGGATCTTGAGGATAATTGATCACATGGCTTTTCTTTCATGGAATTTCTCTGGATGACTCACAAGTGATCCAAGCACAAGGTGAGGGTGTTAAACCAGGCATCAGTATAACTTTTTAAAATTGATTAACACCAGTGGATGAAGCTGCAGTGATTATTAAAAAGCATTTCACATCCTTAGATTGGCTTTTGTACTTTTCCAAAATCCACCTGCATCTTGTTTTGATGATCCTTCCTTCACTGTTCACATAACCTCGTCCGCATCATCACTGATACTGGAGAACCGGTTTGTACTTCTGTAGAATCTCCAGATGTTGTTGTGGAACAATCACCTACAGTTGCTTTCAGGATGGATTATTACTCATCTTTTTTCACACATAATTTTCTGTGAAAATAACTGTAAGTGTAAACAACAAGATAGCGTCAGAGCAGCAGACAGCCCTCACTAAGATGTCAACTTAGAATTGTTGGCTTTACAAGGAGTCAAGTAAGTGTGTATTTTTTTCCTCATTATGAGCCACCCCCCAGTATTCTGTGTATTATAAACAGTCATCAGGTCCCTGTTCACCTATGAAGTATGGGATCTGCTTATTTTTGAGGAAAAAGAAAATCATTAACAAATATGTTTTTAGACAGATGACTTAATGGCCTTTGAAACGAGGACGGATGATGTAACGCAGGTTCCTAAGGCCTAGTGAACTCCTCCGGTGAGGGGGCTTTGAGTTAGCAAGCTTATTCCAGAGAAAAGTTGACACAATTTCTCAGGAGAAAGACACGGTAGCAAAGCCTCAAATCTGTTTCTGACTTGGAGTGTCTACCAGATCCTGGCTCACAAGGCTGGCTTCCTGCCTAATCCCCAGCATTTTTATCAGATGTGAGGAAGGAATAAAGGGAACCACTGGGCATTAGAGCACATTTCCAGAGCACCAGAATCTCTTCTATAAATAGAATAACTTCACTGCCCTATTGTAACCAATGTCCAGACTCCAAGGCCACAGTTTTGTATTTAAATATGTATAAACCAGGCCATTATATGCCTTAAAGTGCTTGAGTTTTATCTATCTGGGTACAGGAAATTCTTATATTAAAAGCTTAGTTAACAACATGACATTACAAGTAAGGTACCTATTTTTAGTGTTCTGTATTAAATTATAATGTTAAATTTAAAACACCAATCACCTTGAGATATAGCTGAGTTGGATAATTCAAGAAAATGACATTTCAACAAAAAGCCAGCGTACTCCTAAATTGACCAAAACTGTCCTGCTTCCAAATTGTGGAGAAAAAATATACTTAATATGCCAGTTTCTGTGTTGTTTTTTTTAATCCTCTCAGGGCACCAAACCATCCTAGATACCACAGAATGAATATTAATGATAGGACAGAGCCAACTCCTTCAGGACAAAGTGGAAGAGACAAGTGCTGTCATGCCTTTGAGAACTTATTTCACCATTTATATATTGAACGCTTAGCAACAGTGTGATTTCTCTGACTTCTGGACTTTGAGACCTATATGCATTGAAGCAAGCTACTATTCACTGCCAGAGTAGAAGAGATTTCTTCAGCTCTCCAGCTAAGAGAGTAATATAATCTCTTGCATTCTCCGCCTTGCCTGCCGTTTTCTTCCTTTTTCACCTCTTTCCCTCCCGTCCTCTTCTTCCTTCCCTTTTTCTTTCTTCTTCTTATACTAATGAATCATCGCCCTACAGACTCACTGGGACCTCAGTGCTCTGGGCCCCATGCTAATCTCTACCTGCTGAATTTCTTTTTTGTCAACAATCAAGGGATTTCATTCTTTGTTTGTATACATTTTAGGTCAGTTTCACAAAACGTACATACAGTTAAATAAGAAAGCAGTCTCTTTGTTTATGTCATTGGCTCCCTTAAATGGAGTGTGCCATGAGTGGAATGTTTTTAAGATCTTACATGTAAAGACTAGCCTACTGGTAATTTTTAGGACAAAATTAATTGAAGAGCAATAGAACAATAATGTTTAGAAATCCCAATGAATGGGATGCACTTTTAGGCACCTTGTTTCTTTTTTCTGTTTTGTGCTTCCAATGATAACATTGAAATCATTGTTTTCATGTTAGTTGTAACTCACTGTATTTAAAAAAAAAATTACATTGTCTTATTTGATTTTTATAGTGATGAGATTCTTCATTTTACAGATGCAATAAAGGAGACTCAGAAGTTAAGTTTCCTGCCTGCAATTATACACTCAGGAAACCTTTTATAATTTTCACTTAATTAATCATACTGCCTCAGTACTTAAAAAAGAAAACAGGTATATCTTTTTAATTCTCTCACAATGTAAGAACTAGTTTGCTATTTTTTTTTTATCAAAAACAAAAGCAAATTCTAACATCTTCACTGAATATTGGGTATACAGGTCTATTCCTCCCAGTGAAAAGGAAAATTGAATATACTGTCATTACCTCTGTGACTCTAACTTTGGAATAAATTGTATTTGTATTTTAAAACAGTTGAAGGAACCATTCTCTCATCTGTAAGAGGAGTCACTAAGCCTAAGACGCTAGGCTCAGTTGGCCTTTTAGGCATCGCTATGTCACTGTGATATTAGCTGTTATCTCATTTGCTTCCTTATTTGTAAACTCCGTAGTTGTAAGCCACCTCCTAGAACGCCCAGAGATGTGAGGGAATGCTGAGTGTGGTAGCCTTATCAGAAGCCTCCCACCCTCCTCTGTAATTATTTCTCTCGTTGGTACTTACACATACAACTTCTCCCTGTTTCCCGAATTGAACATTAATGGAAGTTGTTCAATCTACTGATGCTTTTTCTCTCCTATTTCAAGGTAGAACAGGCTAAGCAGGGAACATACTCAAGCTCCTGTCATTATTCAGCCCTAACGTGAAGTCCATCAATTGGCAATTCTTTGTGTCAAGAATGGGGAATGTACTTTGGGGAATGATGGCCAAATACTTAAACCCATTGCAATGTGGATTGTCATAGTTGACTTTCTAGCTGATCTGATATAAGCAAATAGAAGATTTAATTGGAAAAAGTCTATAGAAAGAACGTAAGATTAATTGGAACATAAGATAGGTATTTATGGGGATTTTTGGACAAACAGGTTGATCATATTCTTGTGTTGTCTTACTGTGTCAGGTACTTTTTTATGTACTTTCCATATATCATTCAATTCAGTAGCCCCAAGAATCTTATGAGATTGGTGCTAATTTGTCTATAATTTTTTAAACGAGGAAAGTATGGAAAAGTAACTTGCCAAGGTCCTACAAGTGTTACGTAGTAAGAATTGGATTGAAACCCAAGTGGTCTATTGATAGAGCCAACACTGAACCATAGGAAATCAGATAATCAGTAAACTCCTTAGTGGTAGAAGATGCAGCACAGATGGTCGCAAGGAGGTAGAGGGGATCAAAAGAGACCGAAGAGTCAAAAGCAAACTTCACTTCATAGTTTGAGTCAATAAAACCATCACTGCACTATGATAAAAGCATGAGACTTGGAGTCTCATAGATCTGGGTATAAAACCATACTCTGGCATGGTGAGCTTCAGTAAGGCATTTCATTACTGAAAGTTTCATTTCACCAGGAATGGAAAGGTAATAATGTTTGCAGATTGGCACTCTGTTAATAAATGGCAGGTCTGACCACCCTTGCCCCTGCTTTTTTTTTTTTTTTTTATTAGTCAGGAACTCTTTTTTTCACGTTCAAAAATGCCACCTAACCAAATGTTTTAAGAAAGAAAAGGGGCTTTAGCGGTCATATTATCATAAAATCTAGAATTTTCTGGATTTTGTCATAGCTCGAAATAGGAAATCAAGCCATTTGATCAAGACCAGGCCTATTACCCTCCCACCTCAACCCCTCCCTACTTCCTGTCTTGTGCTTCTCCCTGTCATTGCTTGCTTTAGAATCAGGCTCTTTCTTTGCAGTGGTGAGAACGTTCTCAGTGAGAATACGCTGATGTGAGAAATCTCCATGTAAAGCGAACATCTTTTTTCCCCAAAAATTTCCAGGATAAGCTTGGCTGGAACCACTTGTGTCCCTTGCCCCGAACCCATCACTATGGAGGAAGCTATGCAACATGATAGTTTTCTAAGCTGAGTCTTGTGTCATCCCTGGATTTGAGAATTGTGCAATGTATCACTCAGCTACCTGGACCAAGAGTTCTGTTGCTAAAAGAAAGAAAATTATTAGAGGTAGGGCCCGCAAAAGCGACAAGTGCCTAACTCATAAGGTGTGGGCACTGACCTGTCAGAGAGGATTGCTGCTGGCATTAATGGGCTCTTATTTTTCCTGGCACTAATGCATAGTTGATGGGTCAGGGTAAGATTCAAGGAATTCTATGGAAAGGTCCATAGTAGTAGAGGATGTAGAGAGGAGTGGCACTTAGAAGGTTTGCAGCCGTGGCTGTTTACAGACAGGCATAGAGGTAGTCAATAATTTTACAAGCAATATGACTATACCAGTGTGAAAAGGCTGAACTTGAGAGGCTGAAGGCCAAGTTGAGTGTCATTTAACTCTAGTTGGGTCCTTGCCTTATTGCCTTTGCTTCCTTTCTTTCTTTTTTTAATTTAAATTCAGTAGGAAGATAGAGGACTTGAGGATTTGGAGTTCAGTAGGGCTGAGAACAGCCAACTAAAGCTATATCCAAGCTATGTATATGTCAGTATTTCAAAATGTTGTTAGTTTTGCATAGGGGTGGTTATTTCCAGGAGTTTATAGAGTGTTATTTATAAATTTCTTAACTACCTATATATTGCTACAGATACAACAGAATAAATTTGCACATAAACACTATACATTTCCTCGTTGCCTTTCCCCAAACTGAAAGGGAATTATTTAGGAATAACGTACTTCTTCAGTGAGTGCCGTGATGTGCCTGTTACATGCCAGGCACTATTCTGGTGCTGGCAATACAGAAGCAAACACAGTAGACAAGTTCCTTGCTTTGGGGGAGCTGACATTCTAGGGAAGAGGACAGATAATTAAAAATAACAGAACATAACTAAGGTAGTTTTTAAATAGTGAGAAATGCTATTAAATAATATTATTAACAGGCTAATAAATGGTAAATGGAATGAGCTTGGTCTACTTACTGAAGAGACAAAAAACAAATGTAGCTGAAGTTGTAAACATGCTGGTTTCATGAGTTTAAGTCTGCTTTCATATCTTAATTAAAAGCAATCTGCAAATATTAAGGAAATTTTCAAAACAATATGATCCCACATAACCTCAACATTATCTAAATACGTGTGGTGTCTATTTCTCTGTGACACGCTTCCAGTCGTTACCATGCTTATTTTTTCATGGTTACAATCATGAAATACATACTTTTTCCACCCTGACTTTCAAAATACATTCTCAGGTGTCCTATATCCTCCATTTTCATCTTTAGAAGAGTAAATTCTTTTCATTTTGGCACAGATTCCTTAGACACTTTCTGTGTGTCTTTTGTTAAATCTTAATAACCTTTCTCCTTTTGCCCTCACTTCTAAGGGAGTTGAATACATAGCCTCCCCCCAGTTTTATTATTTCTCTAAATTTGTATGTGCACCTTAGCTTTTTATCACAATGATTTTTTTAATGTAATTTCCTTTTGAGCATATGTTTGATTATATCTTAAAAAACTTGAAAACTTGAATTTAGATTTTTGAAACACAAGTATATAAATGCTGAAAACATAATGAAACAAATTATTTTGTGCCGATGATCATTTAGACAACATGGGTTTCAGACCATTAACCGGAAATTATTTTTCCTCTATCTAGTTTCATATCCTGGTTTCAGGAACTCAATAACCCAAGTCTACCTATGTCACTCTGTGATAGTAAACTAGGTGCTTACAGAGGCATATTAACTTTTGTAAGACTGCAGTACCACACAATATGCTGCAGCAGTAATGAAGTAATAATTAAAAAGTCAGTCTTAAACTGCATTCTTTTTTCCCCTAAGACTCCTATAGACATTATACTTTGATGATAACATATTTTGAAAAGGAAGTATTCTTTGCTGAATCCACACAAAGCTACCTGTATGTTAATATAGCAAGAGTGTTATAATAGACCATTCTTGTCGATAAGTGATACACTCTGTTTTCCTTATCTGTGGAAACAAGGCTCTTTTGTATCCTAAATATCTTGTTTTACTATATCTATACTTTGCATATATAATGTATTTAGATTTTTTAATATATATGACCAGTCCACTAAATGCAAATTTTTCAGGATTTTGCAATATTTTTTTAAGCTCTCTTAACTCTCCATTGCCTGACAAACAGTAGGAAGAGAGCATTACATAACATGTTTATTAAATGGGTGAATGAATAAATCCACTAAATCTATATTTTCTAATGTTTTTGAAAGACATCCAAACTCAGAATGCTTTCAAAGACACACACTTTGAAATGTGTGATAGATGAACAAAAGCTCAAAGAAATATTTCTTACTGGTGTTATATTCTGGTACTTCCTTTTCAATTCTCTTTTTTCCCTAATTCATTAATAAAATACTTGTTATGATCAACTAACTTAATGTAACAACCTACCAATGGATAACAATCTGTAGTTTTAAAAACACTTCCCTAAAAAAGTATCACCAATTTTCAAAGAATGATAAGAATATTTAAGATTCCATTGGACACACACAAGTATAATATAATGGATATACAAGAACTTGCCATGGCTTATTTTGAATATAAAGTATAATACTGCAAAAGGATAAAATTTAGTAGAATTCCCCTACAAAAATGACAGCATTCTTGCTGTGTTCACATGTAGGTGGTTTTGCGTGAATTTACACTGTATTTTTTTAAGCCTACGGTGAATCTGGCTCCCATGCTGTCACTGGCCATTCTCAGTCAAGCAGATTCATGTTGGTCTGCTGCCTTCTGAGGAATTCAGTTAATAGCTATTAGTTAAAGGCTGTTAAGCTTTCTTTTTTGGTGAAATGGTGTCAATACATTGTACTCCGTTTTTTGGTTATGGATGACATGTTTTATAGAGTAGAGGAAGATAATACACATGTTATAGGAGATTATTTCTCTTTCTTTAAACTGGTGAATAGAGAAGTAGTCTATAGAAGCAACAATGAAGACTGAGTGTAAGTGTTTAGAATTTTGTGTTCAAATATAAAAATAAGTAAATAATATTAAAACCCTCAATCTGTCACTAAGTTCACGATGTGGGGATTTTACCAGCTGTTTTTCGGTACATTTCTGTGCTCACAGGTGAGGATCTGTAATCGATCATGATATTTCCCTGCAAGGTAATTAGACATTCAAGTGGCTCTGCACAGAAATGCTTTTTTGTATTTCCCACTATCCATGTGAGTTTTCTCATAATAGTGGATGAGGTTGGAGATTATGTCGTCAATTTTTCAGTCGTTCATCAGTCTGCTCAAAAATATTTGAAGAAAATCATGTCAACTACTTACAGAAGAGTGCAGTTCAGGTAAGAGAGTCACCATAAGAAAGTAATGATAATATATTCAGGTGTGAGCTGTGAAATAGTCAGGATTGGGTAAGATATGCTATAGTAGCAAAAAATACGAACACTTCAGTGGCTTAAACACCTAAGTCTTACTTTTTGCTCATACTACATAACCATTGTGGATCAGTGCATGTGTATTTGGTGTGGTGGAGGAGGGGGAAGGTCCTCTGATTTGCATAGTGATTCAGGGACCCAGACTGTTGAGGGATTCAGTGACTTATAACACTATCATCTCAACATACTGCTTAAGGAGGTATGACAGTAGGGGGAAAGCACTGGAAGGTTTCTCACCAGGAACTAACTAGTTGGATGTATATAATTTCTGGTGACAGACCATTAGCCGGATCCAGTGTACATGGTCTATAACTTCAAAGGCATAGGAAGTACAACACCCTCCACTCCAACGTGAGACTTGAAAGGAGAGGATGCTGTCAAGTTCTTGAAGCTTCTTGTATAAGTTGTAGCAGGGAAGTGCAAAGCTTTTTGAAAGTACATGACAGTAAATAATCAATTAGTCAAGGCAGCTATGGCTTCACAGAGGAGGCAATGCATGAGTTGCACTCTGTGGGAATATTTGCATTATCATGAAAGATGATTTCTTCATTGTTTAGGGGAAGCTTCTCCCTCTTCCTTTCTTTTTTCCCTTTTACCTAAATCTCAAACACTAGATACTTATTTGATTAAGAATGCCAGCACTCCTTGCAAATTTGGAGGGTGATATAATACAATTGCCAATTTAACAGATCTATTTGGATGTTTAAAGACCTCAAATTCATCGCTGAAAAACTGAACTTATTCTTTTCACCAGCAAATGTGGTCCTTCTCCAGTATCTTTAACTGTAGTGAATGATTCCACTATCCATTAGTTGTGTTATCAGGAAACCTGACAGGCATCTTTGTTTGCATGTCTCTCATTCTTAACCCCAAGTTTAAAATATATAATAACTTAATTATTTTAGCTTATAAATATCTTTTAAATCTGTTTACTTCTCTCCACCTCCATTGCCACAGCATAACCAAACCATCCTTGCCTTCTCAATTCTACTATTCTTACCTTGACGTTCAAGTCCATGCATTATCTGGTTCCTCCTACTCACCAGCCTAATTTCTCATATATTTTGTCTCATTCTTGTGCTCTGGCCACATTGGTCTTCTTTCAGGTTTTTAATATTCCAGACTCCTTCCTGCCTCAGGGCTCTAGCACATGCTGCTCCCTATGCTTCAAGTACTGTGGAATGTATCTGCTATTGGAAGACACTAAAATTGTAAAATTAGCAATGTAATATGGCCAGCTGTTTAAAAATAAATTCCTATTCTTTATTTCTGAAGGTAAATGCTCAGTTTTTGTTTTTTTTTTCATTTTACAAGAGTGTGAAAATGTGACTCTTCAAAATTACTGCAGAACTGTCAAGAACCGGCACTCTCTGTGTGGTAGAGAGGGATTTGAACAGTAATTGAAACTTGTTTATATTTTGGGAAACCCTAAGTAGAGTTTAAGGTTGAAGATACCAAATACTTAACTGCTTTTAAAGGAGAAATGTATTTATAAATTCATATCTTAAAAGGTGAGGATACTGATGAGACTAAATTTAATTGAAGGAAATCTTAACTGGGATGTAGAGCAGTGATTTAAATATATACTGGTAAAATTTTAACCTTAGGAATTTTTTCCAGTTATTTTGAAACCATGTTTTCTCAAAATCATGCCATCAAAGGGTGGTTTTTTTTTTTTTTTTTTCTTGTTTGTTTCTTTTCTTTGTAATGGAAACACTCTGATCTTACATCCTCTGGGTGTGAAAACACATTTTCAGAAAATACCTGAAAAAAATACCATGAAAACTAAATCTTCTAGCCAATGATAAAACAGACTGTAACAGAAATGCAGGCTGATATGATTCTTTTAAATCTCTGATTACTGAGATTACTCTGATTACTGAGACTGAAAAATCTCTAAGCTGGACTGTCTCAGAAATTTTTGAGATTTATGTGTATATTTCTATAGTTTTCTTCAAACAGTAGTTCATTAAATTATAAAATTACAGCAATGAAGAATTAATGTTTGTCATCACAATGCAAAACATCAGACTGAACTCAAGTGCTCTGTGAGTATAGGAAACATTTTATATTGTTTTTCATTATATCCTCAGTGTCGATTGACCAGGCAGTGCTGAGCACTTTGTTAAGTAGGAATTTAAACATCTTTGGATATTGTTGGCTGGATTATCTTTGTTGCTTTTTTTTTTTTTTTTTTTTTCCCTATTTGTTTCTCACTCATTTCTATTTTTCTTCAATCTAATATAATAACTTAATGTGTGGCCTTGGTAATAAATCTTCACAAACTGGGATTAGTTATGGTTGACTCTCATTTTCATACAAGGTGAAACATGACTTCCTTTCTTTAATCAGTCTTTACGTCTCTAGAATAACTCAGCCAGGTAGCTCACTACTAAGTTCCAAATGAATGTGTGCTAATTTAAGTGTGTATTTTGTCAGATAATTAAGAGTGAAAACACATTATATAATAATTTATTCTACTTTAACGGGACCGTTATTTTGGATTATTTCGGTCATTGCTATCTTCGAAACAGTCATTCTTTTGCTTTATCTTTTTCCTTTCATTTCCTTTCTACCTTTTCTTCCTTCTCTGTTTTTAAACATTTCCTCAATTATAACATAAATATCTGTTGCATTCAAAACACAGAAGAGTTCTATTACTAAACAAAAATGTTCTTTTTGTTATAGATTTTCAATATATGTTTAATACTCTACATGGGAAACTTGTATTTTTTAGAAAAGTCTGGTTTATTGCCTGTCAAGAGCAGTGTTGTTAAAGAACTATTTTAACTTGATTTTTAAATGAAAAGTATTCCATAAAAATATTTAAAATATTTAAATAATCCAAAAATATGTGAATTGAAACGTGTCTTCCTTTAGATCCCTTTCTATCTTCCCAGAGGCAACCATTATTAATAACCTTTTATAGTCTCTAGCAGAAATACTATGTTCATATGCAAATATACATCACATTTAAAATTAATGTTCCATTATATACACAATGCTGTGTACACTTTAAGTTACTAGACAGTTTTATTTATGTTGGATAATATTTTGTTTCATGCAAATTACAATTATTTTGTAATGTTAATATATTTTATATGTTAGAGTTCTATCAATTTCAGATAATGTAACATGACCTACTTCTATACACTGTTAATTGTAAGTGATTCAGTTTAAGCTAATTCAGCTTCATAATTTTAAGTATTTTCTAGTGTAATTTATGATGATTGTGATAATTCACATGATACATTAAATGATTTTATAGACTTAATCATATTTAAGGATTTTTATAAAGTTCTCTTTTGCTCATATTGCGAAGTATCTTTGTGTCAACAGATATTATAATACCTTGTTTAAAATTAATATTTTTATCAATAATTATCATTATAGATTATAATCTTCTATAGTATTTTTTTATGTTTAGATACTATTATAAGTAAAATCTTAGAATTGTACTTACGTCTTTTGGGGGGCTATATTATGTTAATCTTAAGGATTTTAAAGTATTTTAAAATGTAAATTAAGAATGATCTTGACTATTTTGACTGCATGATATGTATTTTACAACAAAAAGAATGAACACAGAAATGTTGGAAGGAATATGAAATCTTTAGGGATCTTTACGGAATTTGTTTAGCAGTTTACATACAGAGAGCCTTAATTACATGCCAGGTGCTATTCTAAGTATTTTGTTGCATTACTCACTTATTACTACTTCAAACCCTTTGTGAGGTGTGTACTATTATTATGACCATTTTGAAAATGGGACAGGTAAGGGTCGGAGAAATGATGCTGTCTGCTTACAGTCATAGCTGTTAGGTGTTACAGGTAGGACTCAGTTTGGCGGGGGCCAAGGAGATTGGCTTTAAAGCCAATAGAATCTAGATCATTTATTCTTTCATTAATTCAATAAACTGTGAACATTAGATCAAAATTATTCAGTATCAGTAATTTTCAGCCCTCAGAGCTTACCTTTTAGTGAGGGCAGAAAAGAAGTTAAGTGAAGAGAAGGAAAGGAGAGAGGGAGGGAAGAAGGAAGGAAGAAAGGGTTTGCTGTTAGTGTGTTTTATCTTAGTAAATGCTATCAAAAAAGCCAAAAAAAAAAAAAAAAAGTAAAGAAAGAAAGAAAGCAGAGAGTACCAGGTTGTAGTGGAGGTAGGTGGAGGATGAAGGCAGAATGCATATTTAAATAGTGTGCTCAGTGAAGGTCATATTTGAGCACAGCTTTGAAGGAAGTGAGGAAATAGGCTTTGGTAAGAGATGGGACATGACTGGTGACTCAAGGAAAGTGAAGGAGGCTATTGTGGACCAGGTGAAATGGGCTGAGAAAGCACCAAAGGACGATGTCAGAGAGGTAACATGGGAGCAGATGGTCAACTTTCAGAGAGGTGAGCCTGGGGGCACTGGGCCAGCTTGGGCTTTAATTCTGAATGAGATGGAAAACCATTAGAGGGTTCTGAGCAGAAGGGTAACATGGTCCAAGTTAGATTTTTTAAAGGATCATTTTGAATAAAATGTTCTTGCTAGAATAGATCAAATGGGGCAAGTGTGGCAGCAAGAAGATTTGCTCTTTGTAGATTCATGTTTGAAACAAAATTGCCCACACCTTCTCTCCCCATTTCCTAGATTTGGGGGCCTCAGGTACATTAAGAGAGCAGTGGAAAGCTAAGGAATATGTTACCATAGAATGTTTATGAAAAAAAAATGGATATAATTTCCATCATACAAGCTTATCGTAACACTTTTTGTATTATTTTGTTTTGTTTTGTCTTTTAGTGTTTTATACATGCATTCCCCAGCCACTTTGCCATCTAATTCTTTGTCTTGAGGCAGGCAGATAAAAATTGGGCTAACTTCAAGGCATCTTGGAAAGTGGCAGAGGAAATCTTTTTTTCTTCTTTCTATGCTTCAAAGACTTACTAATGCACGCTCAAACATTTGAGGAAGAGAAGCATTAAAGGCTCGTGAATATAGAGTGAGTGTAATTGGTGCTAAAAGTCATCCTCTATAAAATACCTGGATTGGCATTGCTTTTCAAGAAAATTGTTTTTAGATGAAATGTTTTTGCTTTTCAATATTTTATATGTAATTTTGTTCTAGACAAAAGTATATCAATACCAACATTCCAAATGACACCCACTCTACTGAAGGCCGATTTTGAGAGTTACAAGACATTTGATACAATTCTCTAAAATTAAACATCAACCAGATGTTGCTGATTGCAGTCAAATGCATAACAACAAATTCAGAATTAAAAGATACTCATAACCCTTACGCTGTGATGATCTGTACTTTAGTCAGTACATACTCCTGATGTCTCAATACATAGTCAGCAAATATTTTTCCTTTGCTTGCTTACTATGAGGTGAGCATTCAGCCAGATATTCTAGATTTTTAAAAGGCCTTTTTTTTTCTTTTAAGGAGAATATAATATAGTTAAAGAGCTAAGGAAGACCCACAAGATACTTTCAAGGAAAAATATAAGACAGTGTATTATTTGTTGCTAGAGTGAAGAAGATGAACATTTAAATAAACGACATGGTGGATAAACTGTTACAAGCTATTTCAGGTTAAGTCGATCAACAAGATTTCATGATCTATAAATGCTATTTAGTTATAGGATTGGGGAGTCTCAAAAGTCAATGTAGGACAGAATGCCAGGTTGTGGAACTGAGGAGAGAAGGCTCTCCAATGACACTTGCACTTTCTACCTTATAACATAGTTTTGTGTATGTTATTTACCTTCCCTATTACAACATAAGCTTCTAGAGTTGAGAGGATGCCTTAATTATCTTTATATCCCAAACAATATCTCACACATAGCTGATATTTAATAAAAATTGACTAATTGAATGCAGTATATGCTTTCTCCTAAAATGGCAAAGGCATCATTTCAGTATCCAGACCTTCCATGAAGAGAGAGATATCGTTGCTTGTCTGAGAGCACTGATTATGTCTCCCAAATGTGATATTCCTGGCTTATTGAAAGAAAGCTTACCTTTTTGGGGATGGAAGTATTTAAAACTGACTCAATTTTATTTCCTAAAAGGATTGCATAATTTTGCATCCCCAAATTATTAGTAGAGCATTTAAATTATGTTGAGATTATAGTTGGTAATCAAACTTACTACCTATGAAAAGTGAGGTGTTAATTAGTATTATTAGTAGTAGGAATAACAAGTATTAATTTCCAATATAAAAGTATTTTTCAATTATTTTTTAGAAGTAGGTTTTTCTTTTCAGTTTTTATGATTTACAAAGACTAAGTGTTGCTCTTGTATATAGAAGACTGCAGAGTAGATGTAAGTAGATTGCTTACAGTTCATCTCCTATTTCCCATCTTACTTCCTTTTCCTGGATATTCTTCTGTACAATGTCCTGGGTTGATGGATAGACCCATCTCCATTTTTTAAGCTTTAATAAACATATTCAGGCTGCCGAGATAATAAAACATATTCCACTTACTGAATAATAATGCATTTAAAGTGATTAGTATGGTCCATGACACAGAGAAATGTTCCATTAATGATAATTGTATCTATAATTGCTATTATTCTTCTTACTAATCTTGTTGGAGTTGTTCCCTTTTTGAAATGCTTCAGAGATCACTTCTTCCGTTGACCTCCTGAACTCTTCCTCACTTTACATTGTTCAGCGTACCTCTGCCTGGTGATTGGTTAATATCTTTGGTAGCTTCTGAGTCATGCTTTATCAGGAAACCAAGGGTGTGATTTGCATCCCAGCATATCCGCCTCCTTCCTCCTGCTCACTGTCACTTCTATTTTTACTTTGGAGCCCAAGGTTCTTTAAGGCATCTTGTATTCGGAGGCTACCTGCATCCACAGATTTACTACCTGCTTCTCTAAAGAAATGTGTACTTGGGAACAAATCTTTACTAAAAGAAGACTGCTCTAGCTAGATTAATACCTAAGGCCAAAGCTTTTCTCCTGTCCCCAGTCTCCCACTCTTTCCCCTCCTTGAGCTATTATTAGTTTTCTGCCCCAGTTTCACCCCAAGTGTCTGGTCCAGTTAATTTTGTTAAACCATCAAAAATGGTATGAAGACCTTTAGTTAATCTTTGTTGACAAGCATGTATTGAATTCCTACTTTACACTAATACAGGATATCTTATCCTGGCCTGCATGTTGTCTCAAGGGTTTCCAAATATTTGCCTTGAAATGATGTGAAAGATGTGGTGTGCATGTTTGCAGATGGATTTTTCTAGGGAATCTCATAGTTTCTGTCAGATTGTCAAAGGGTGAAGATGCCAAAGGGATCAAGATTGACCCACAACAAATGCATAAAATACATTTCTCTGGTTGAGGAGCTTGCAACATAAGTGAAATTAACAGGTAAACAACAGTGTAAAAATAAGGGCGAAGTAGTACGTAATACAGTAGGTAAGAAGAGAAAAATCACTTAGTAATAAATTGGTGGGAAGAATGGGGACTTGATCCGAGTTTGGAAATAAGTTATTTATTAAAGTTTTATGGGACTTCCAACCTGTAGGGAAGAGCGTGAGCAAGTCCTTGGAACTGGTCATACTGATTAGAGTGCTTGGGAAGATAATGAAAAGCCTGCTTGAATTATATTTGTTTATAAATAAAAAGTGTTATTGAGTACATGATATATTAATAATTCCCATGGCTGAAAGTGTTGGGTAGCAAAAAGATACATGGCAGATTGTCTTCTAGGTAATCTTTCTTAGATTTAAAAATATGTAAATTCTGAAAGTCTTAAATCTTTCTCAAGAATTTTTTTTTAAATAACGATCAGCATGATATGTGATTAAGAAAGAGACTTGTCGACACAAGGTACAGTTCTTCAGTAGCAAATTATATTAGAGCAGCTTACATTAATCTAAACTGAATTATTTGTATTTTAGTTTTCTTAAGTATTTCCAGTGCTGTTTGTTTTTAGGTTTCTGTTTTATCCAGTTAGAAGGAAAAAAAAATTCAAATTTCATGGCTTGAAAGTGGACACGTCTGTACTTGAGTATCACAGTGCTGTCCCCAAATTAGGGTATTGTAAGCTAGACTGCTCATGACTGTCTTCCTTCTACTCGCTCCATCCTCATCCTCCTCTCCCTTCCCTTTCAAGCTTCCCAGTGTCTATCAATTGCAGTCCTAGTCTTTTATCTTCTGACTCACTCATCCTTCTAAAAATTGACCCCTTTTTCTTGAAAACTGTCTTCATTTTCTCCTTATATCATATTCTTCATCTGCATTACCCACTCTACTCACATTTCCATTACCTGGGAGTTCCTATCCAGAGTCACTCTTTCCCCTCCATCGGTTTAAATAGCGCACTATCTTCAAGGCTTAGCTGAAAAACCGCCAGCTAGAGTGTTTCTAATAAGAACTATGAAGTAGGAATCATGCTCCTAACTTGAATACTTCCAGATTTTAGGTATATAGATAGTACCCTACTTTATACTATGTTTTTCTTGTGGACTCATGTAGAATTAGTCCTACTGATTTTTTCGTGTATACCTCCGTTACTTATCTTTCCACCTTAACTGTAATCGTGTTGCTGGCTGGCCGGTTTGCTATTACTGGTTTTTGGTTTGTCTGCTTTGTTTTGTTTTTATCCATTGGACCATTAAGCACAAAATGGGCTATTGATGTGTAGTTATGTTTTTAGTTAGAGGCAAGATTTTGGGAGAAAACGACACATAATCAGTAATAACATACCTTGTAACTTACAGTCTACATACAAAGCATTTTCACATGGCTTTTCTCATTTTATTAACACTATCATGTTCCATCATCTTCATTTTGCAGATAAGGAAATGGACCTAGTCAGGAATAGGAAACAGTAAATGCCTGACCTGAGCATTAAACTCAGTACTTTTGTGCTATTCTGAGCTTTCCAGTTAACATAGCTGCCTTCTAGGGCTGTGTTTTATGAGAGAGAGTTAGAAGACTGAATAATTTTGCATATTCAAAGGGCAGTAGATCTGGAACAAATTTGTCAAGATAGCTAACAGAAGTTGTAGATGTTACTGAATTTTAAAGCAACCGCCATGAAATGACAGTTAATTGGTATTTACTTATATATGGAAGAAGGCATTTCTGACAGCTTTTCAAGGTGTAAAACTTAGATACTTCAGAACACATAGGATAAAAGGAAACTGTCAGTAATGTCCCTAGAAACCTGTGACAATTTGACTTGTGCTTAGGAGAAGGGTCACAAATCTACTGCTTTAGTGATATCCATTAAGCAGATTTTCCTCTCTTTAAAAGCTAATTAGTGGGTACCAAAAGAAGGTAACCTCAGACTTTGAAGAATGCTATCTCATGTGTGTCTTCTTAGATCCAAAAAGCCAGTGCCATTAAACTCTTAAGTGCTGAGAATTATTCAGTATATCTTCCTTTGTGTGACAAATAATCAAGAGATAAAAGATCTAAGAAAACTGTGAATAACAGCCCTATTATACTTTTCCATTGTATTCTTCTTGATGTATATTATTTTTGTCTTAGTGCTATGAATCAAGGGTATTTGGTATTTGTAGGATCCAAGTGTGTGTTTGATTTAGCAACATATTTTCTCTCCCAAAATTATTCCAAAGAAGAATATTCAGTGACAACAATGAGGTGGGAGAGTCATTTTTGAGAATTCCACCTAATTTAGAGATAGCTCCATATGAATCCTAGTTTGAGAAAAGTCACTATATTGGAGAAAATAGAGACAAACATAAGTCAAATTCTAAAATTGAAAAAATAGCCCCATATCATTATTATTATTATGATGTTCTCATTATGATTTGATTTCCCTTGTAACTAAATTGCCCAACAAGATTACTCTGCTGATGACCTTTGCCACCAAATGTGTTTACTAAGCTTTGTTAGGATTGTGCAGACAAGTAGATGACCGTCATGACTGCAGCCGGTATGAATGCACTGGGCATGTGCATACAAATGGAAACCATTCCAGATTATTTGCAGGCAAATGCAAAATCAAAACCAAAAGTGATTAATAGTAAATGATGATTTGTAGATACTGACAGGCGTATGTAGAACAGATAAACAAGATTATACAGTATAGCACAGGGAGATACATACAAGATCTTGTGGTAGCTCAGCGAAAAAAAAATGTGACAATGAATACATGTACGTTCATGTGTAAGTGAAAAATTGTGCTCTAGACTGGAGTTTGAAACAACACTGTAAAATGACTATAACTCAATAAAAAATGTTTAAAAATAATAGTAAATTATGAGTTACTTCAGATATACTCATAATGATTATTGCCTTAATATTTTTGACTTTCCATTGGCTAATTTATCAGAACATATAGATTAACACTGACAGTAAGTCGTTAGCCTATAGACCAATAATATTAATTCTGAATATAGTACTATACATATTTCTAAATTAAACTGTTTTTGAAGTTTGCAAGATTTGATTTCAGTACTAAGCATAATTTTCAAAGCCAGGTCATCCAGGTACATACCTTCCTTTCCATCTGTGTTGAAGAGAAAGAAAGTTTAAGGACCAACGTTCATTGAATACACAAAAATAAAAAGCCTGAAAACTTAGATACTCATGATATCTATGCTGTAAGAGGGTATTACAGAAAAGCTGAAGCAAAAATATTATTAAAGCCTTCTATACCTGAGTAAAATTTAATATGCTATGATTTCTGCTAAAACCTGGTCAGTGGGTAATGATGTGTTCTGAAAACAAACTTCTCTTAAATGAAACTAATCCTGATCTGAAAGGTAGGTTAAAGACTGGACTTAACCTCCTGTTACACAGATAGCCAAAACAAAGGGATAACAACCATGGTGCATTAAATTAAAACATCAGATATGAGCTTAAATGCATGTTGTTTAGGGAGGAGGGTGTAGCTTAAGTGGTAGAGTGCATGCTTAGCATCCAGGAGGTCCTGAGTTCAATCCCCAGTACCTCCATTAAAAAAATAATAAATAATTACCTCCCCCATTTAAAAAACTATGTACTGTTTAGATATCCGATCTTGTCATAACCAAAGTAATGATGTAAAACGCAGTAAAATATCCTCTATGCTTCACCTCAGGACCTCAAATCTCAGGGCTTGTCATGCATAAAGACCCTTCTGAGATCCTGGTAGAATAGGGAGGCTAGCAGTGGATATGTGGGGTTTTTTGGGGGGTGGGGGGTAAAATTTGCAAAAATAAGATACTTTAACCATAATTAGTGAGAGAACTATGTCCTTTCCACCTAACTTTGTACTCCTATTACTTTTACTATTGTTTACTGAAAAGGACCCTCAGAACTGTGCAAGTGTTGGGAAACCCAACACCTGGGTCTGCTCCTATATGCTTCCCCTCTGCCTAGATCTCTCTCCCCTTCGTCTCTGAATGTTAAAATTCTGCCTGACATTCAAGGCCGATTCCAAACACCTCCTCTTCTCTGTGGGTGTTCTGATTTGTTTATAGCGCTTTGATCATATTTATTTTTATTGTTAACCTGAGTCTTAATTCATGGTATGCGTGTAGTTTTTCTTGCTTTTTGCCACCAGCGTAGTCTAGTAACAGTGGGCCCCAGCCTAGCAGTTAGAATAATGGAGACCTGTACCTAAGCATGATGACTTCCTAGTGGTGTGACACCAGGCACGTCATTTACTCTCTTGTTCCCTCCCAGCCTCATTCCCTCACTATCAAATGGCATCAAAATAATAGTATTGTCCTCATTGACTTGTCAGAAGTAAATGAGATGATTAGCATTGAGTGCTTGTTAGAAAGCTTGGACAGCAGTAAAAACTCATGAATTTGTACAGTTATGGCTATTTATGTCAGAATTAATGGTATACCTTCCTTTTAGGTTTCCATAGCATCCCATAAAATATTGTGAAAGTAAGTGTGTGTTGACATGAATTATTCATAAGAGATTTGATTATTTCATGTCACCAGATCATTTTGAAATACAAAATGACAAAAGACAAAAAAAGTCTCATGAAACTAATTTATGATATTTAGGATTATAGGATTAAATAATCAGCATGGTAAATATAACAATCTAAAATTCTTTGGTATAATATTTATTCTGTTAAGTGCTTAATGTAAAATAATATTTATTTTAGCATTTACTAAAGAGTTGGCACTTGTGTGCTTCCCACATAATAAACAGACTCCAAAACAACACATTTGGTGGCTTGAACTATGGCATTTCCATTTGAAAAATAAAATATGTTATCACAGAAACACTTTCCTTTCTCTGTGATTAACTTATTTTAAAAATATTTTGGAAGGTATTCTATAAAAATACTCCTTTTGTTGTTGTTGGCCCATGGTTTTGCTAAATCCAAAATATTTTAAATAAGAGCATATATTTGAAGTCACAGGACCCAATAATGTGTGATTGTGGTATGTGCAAAGTATCTGAATAATGCTGGCTAGTTCTAGTTTATCAAGGACAATAAACAGGGTCAAGAGTAACAGTAGTTCTGTCAAATGCTTTTCAAGTTTGTTTTGTATTTGGAACTCGAGTTACCACTACAGTTTATAGCCTCTGACTATTGGGAGTTCCAAGGTAAAGAAGTCAGGCCCCTTGCTATACCAGGGACCTTATGAAAAATGTAGTGGTGTCGGAGAAAGAAAATGGCCAAAGGAAACCTAAGGACAGAAGGCAAACTCAGATATTTAGTTGCATGCAATGGGCAGTTTGTTCACCCTTGAGCCTTTTTCTCAAATGTAAAATGCAAATCATAATACTGACTTCAAAGGGAGAAGTTGCATAAAACACAGTGAGATCAATTACTGGAGTATAGTCTTTGACTTTGCTGTGTGAATAAATGAAGGAAAGAATTGTTTCTAGAAATCCAGCTCTTAGGTATCATAAAATCCCTTTCCTAGTCTTTTTTTCCGAAGCATTTACTGTAAAGTTAGAACTGCATTTCTTCTCTCTTCTGACTTTAATTGCTACTTGGTCTGCTTGAATAAAGAATCGGCTGTTTGTATAATAGTTCTAACTAGTCAGTGAGTAATGTCTTCACAGGAATTGTAAGAAAAATGCATTGGAAAATGTATTTGAGAGAAAAGAGATAGGGAAATACATGATACAGAAATAACAAGGGAAAGGCCTCGGGGTAAATGATGAGGAAGAACATTTTAGCCTCCCTTTTTGTTTAACAAACAAGAAAACATGGCCGGTGGAATAAGTGGCCAGTGGAACAAGTATAAATCTCCTGGAAAAAAAAATTTATCTTGAGACAACCCAAAATTTTACCTAAAACGTGTGCTTAATATAGGAGATAACAAACATATACTTTTTTTTAAACTATATTTTTTATTGAAGTATAGTCAGTTTACAACGTTGTGTCAACTTCTGGTGTACAGCACAGCAAACACATTCTGAAACACATATGAGCTGAACTTAATTTGAAATGAACAGCAACCACCTTCCCCGAGGGGCAAATATCCCCAAACTATACATCCTCATGTAAATGGAAACTTCACAATATTTAGGAGTTAATGGTATTTCTATTTATTGTTTACAATGTAGATACCAAAGTCATTTAATTCTGTTTTAATTTAAAACAGTATAAAATATATTAAACTAAAAATTATGTGAAAAGAAGGTATCTTTGAATTAGCTTCATTTCTCCTTGATAAATATAAAAAGGAAAATGAAGTAATTTTATGTATTTTTCAAAGGATAATATGATTTCTTTTATTTTTTTAAACTTTTTATTGAGCTGTCTTAACTGATTTTGCACGTTTTAAAAAATTCTTTTTTTTTTTTGAGGGAGGAGAGGCTTTTATGTTTGTTTATGTACTTACTTAGTTAATGGAAATACTGGGGATTGAACCCAGGACCTTATGCATTGTAAGCATTCACTCTGTAACTGAGCTATACCCTCCCTCCTTTAAAGTTCAATATACAAAAAATATTTTCTACAAAAAATTAGTTTCAATTAACAGAAACCGATAATTAGAAATTTACCTTTCTCAGAACCTCACACTAATGCACTTAAGTCCTTTTGAACTGTATGTAATATCTAAATAGATTTATGACAGTGTCAGCAGTCAACTGAAAGGATGTTTAAAATTTTATTTTACATTTTCCTGATAATTAGTGATATTGAGCATTTTTTCATGTGCCTATTGGCCATTTGTTTCTTCTGTATAGCACAGGGAACTATATTCATTATCTTGTAGTAACCTATAATGAAAAAGAATATGAAAATGAATACATGTATGTATACGTATGACTGAAGCATTGTGCAGTACACCAGAAATTGACACAATGTTGTAAACTGCCTATACTTCAATAAAAATAAGTAAATACAATTTTATTTTAAACTTTTCTTTGATTTGTACATATAGACTACAGAAGTAACAGGCAGTGCATTTAAATATGTAATACCTTCATACTGATTAAACAAAAATGTACCATAAAGTAGCTTTTGTACTTCATTTCTTTGAAATATCATTGAAAAATATTCATCCTAATTTATTTTTATCAAATGCCAAATATCAGAAAATTATGAATGATTTCTGAGCTTAAGAGAAAAGCTACTTTCCTTTCTCTGTAGTTCAGTGGTGTCAACGTAGCAATACTACGTCCTTAGAGCACTTTGGGTAGGAGTAAATGTTTGGTGACTAGACATTAAACTGTTTTCTATTAGACCAGGTCTTGGATGCTGTTGGAATTCCAAAGGTTGATCTTTATCATGGCATTAAAGTTTGTAAGCCCGAAAAATGACAGTTCAAGGCTGCTGTGTAGAGGCATGTGCAGCTGTTTGTCTTGATGGTTTAAAAGAGTGGACAGTTGATGCTTCAACACTGATTTAAATTCGATCCCACCCATTACTTTGCTCCATATAACGAATAAGGATCCATGTAATGTATTAGGTGCCTACAGGAGAGCGTCACGTCAGTTATCTCACAAAGATCCTACTTGACTTCTTGATAAGTGCATATTACAAAATAAAAATTGTTAGGGGGACAATTTCCCTTCTCAATTGTTTGGGAATATTATGTTGATTGGGGAGGCCCTGGTAGCCTCACTGCTTTTTAATTTTTTTTATTTATTTCCTTCTTTATTCAAGTTCAGTTGATTCACAATATGATGTTAGTTTCAAGAGACAGCAGACTGATTGAGTATTTTTGCGGATTATACCCCATTTATAGGTTATCACAAGATGATGGGTATGGTTCCCTCTGTATCCAGTAAACCCTTGCTGCTTACCTTTTTATATATAGTGACTTGTATCTGTTAATCCCATAGCCCTCATTTCCCCTCGCCCCTTCCCTCCCCTTTGGTAACCACAAGTTTGTTTTCTATAGCTGTGCGTCTGTTTCTGTTTTGTATATACATTCATTTGTATCATTTTTTAGACTCCACTTCTAGTGGTACTATTTTATTTTATAGAGTTAAGTCTATACACCACTTCTGCATGGGCAGAACTGAAATTCCAAAGCTGGGAAATGAACTAAATATAATATAAAGGCCCACTGGGAACTTAAGCTTAGGTAGCCTTCCTCATCTTCAGCTCCCAGAGGGGTGGAGCTAAAACAAAATCTTACTAAAATTCTAATGTCAGTAACCAAGAATTTCTTGAGACATTCATGAACATTCATGAATGTCAGTAATTATAATTTATAAATCTTTTATGAACTCATAGGTACTATAAACAGTTTTTTAAATAAATGTGTAAGTGTTACCTGGAGTCAGATTCTTACAGTAACGTACTTAATAAGTGTACAACCCCGAGAGTAAATTACTTAACCCTCCTGTCTCACATTTCTTATAGAATTTGAATTAGTACAGTACTACCTAGAGACTTGTTTGGAGGACTTAGTGACTTAATAAACAGTGTTCTTGGAACAATGCCTGGGGAAAGGTAACAGTAACTGTTAATTATCATTATTGCTATTGTCCCTGTTGTTGTTTTCTCATATATAGGTTGATCCTATACCATGCCCGCACGATTCAGTCAACTTGAAGGAGAAAATGTTAGTCAAATGATGAGTTGGTGCTGAAACGTTTTACTTTCTGTTTGGTTGTTTTATCATTGTGTTACAGAATAACAAATGGTGTAATCTCCATTCTCAAAACTTCAGTCCTCTGATCTTCCCCGAGTCATAGAAAGTAGGATTTGAATGGCTTTCATCTAGTTTGTCTTAGTAATAGACCCACAGTCCATCAAGAAACAAATGTCATTCTATGGCCCTAGTTAAACAGAATTCATGATTGTTTTTTCCCCTAGGACAGCATTGCAACCACAGATGAGAATGGCAGGCTGCCAGCCGGCCCTGCCAGCTGGCTTTCCACTGCTTTCTGGGTTTTGGAGAACAGGAGCACAGATATTTGTGATTCTGCAGGCCAATTTAAGCACAGTTTACAATGAGGAAGAAAACCCTTTAACACCAACTTCACCTATAGTGAAGTTGTATCTTTAACATTTTAAAAAAAATTCAATTTTTAATATATATCCTTTCCAAATGGCTGCTGGCAAATTAGCAGCTAAAGCTGGACATTTATAACAGAGCATGTTTTCCAGCAGTTAATTGCAGATTCAGTAATGACACAAAAATGATCTAGTTGTTGATCCTGAAATGTCTCATTCATTTCATTGATCTCATTTCATTGATCTCTTCAATACATAGTGCCTACTGTGTGCCCAGGACTTAATATGAGACACGTTCATTTTATTATTGATGGCTTCGAGTTGGCAAATTCTGATGTGATATTGTTTCGTATACTAGATGAGTTCTAGAAAATAATGCTCAGTAAATATGTCTGTTTTCAAATAAAACTTGAGATTATATTTCTCATTTAACTTTCATATTATTTAAAGCTATTGATGAGTTCCTCATGAGTGTCTCTAGGGTAGGACTTTGCTTTGTCCTCCAGTGTTTTCCTGGAACTCGAACAGAGTCTGGCATGAGTTAAAAAGGTACAATGCGGTAAACAATTGAGTGAATCAACATGAAAATTTAAGTAATACAGAATGTCAATTAGGGAAATTAAGGTAATGATGAAAAACTACAAACCCTGGAAGAAATGTTTTAATATCAAAATCTATGTGATATTCTCCAGATAGAATTATCTTTATATTTATTATATATTTAGCATTTATTAATGTATTATATGGTGGAAAAAAAGTGTGTAAGTGTAGTTGGATACAACTTAACATCATCTCAAAGGTTTTAAAATACACTTGTGAACTATTAACATTTTTCTCCCAAAAGAGATTTTTCTTTTTGGTTGCTTCCTTATCCAAGATGGCTTTTCTCTTTGAAATTTAATGTAGCTCTTAAAAATGTTAATTCTCTCTGTTTAACTTGCAAACTTAATTGGATTTTTTTGAACCTGGCTTTTAAACACCATATGAAAAAGTTCCTGATATACTTACTGCAATATTCTTTGTATTTTTTATCAATTCTTTTTAATGAAACTCCAAAATAATTTTATACTTTAATCATTTTATAGGTAAAATGAATATTCTTCCAATAGGAAGATTTTTTGAAGGACGTTATTTTGTTATGTAATTGAATTACCTCCTATTTTTTCATCTGATACCTTTAGAAACACAAATTAAGAAAATTGTATAAATAGATAGACTCCTTATCTAAATTTAAAATATTATCTAGTAATTATAGTACACTAGACCAAACACAAATGTAACAAAATGAGTTAACTGAATAACTGGTCATTGAAATTTGCTAGTAGGTCCACTAATACAGATTAAGAGAGGCAGTGGATAAGGAGAGCTATATTTTCATAGTTTTCTGGTAAAATAAATGTTTTGATGAGGAAAAGTTACTGAAAAGATGTTTCTTATTTTATTCTTTGATTCAATAAATATTCATTTGGGCATTTTGCCAGGCACCCTTCTATGACCAGGACTACACTGGTGAACAAGCCAGACATCTCTCATGGAACTTACATTCAGGAGGAGAAGACAGACATTAAGAAGGATGTAGGTGAATAAATACGGTAATATCAGGAGTATTTAAGTGCAAGAAGAAAATAAAACAAACTGGAGAGTGACCAGGGAGAGATATGGCTAATTTTGGAATGAATAGTCCAGGAAGTCTCACTTGAACTGAGACGAGATGCCAGCCGTGTATCAGATGCTGCAGGCAGAAGAAAGAGCTGAAGGTCCCGAGAGAGTATTTGAGAGATGGAAAGAAGGCGCATTTGACTGAAGCATGTAGAACTCAGGAAAGGAGGGGAGAGGATACTTGATGTCTCTGAGTAACCCCCTGTAGAAACTTGTAGACCATGGAGAGAGTACTCCAGGTGCAGTGAAGTATTGTAAACAGCATATTGTCAGGCTCCTGTGTATAATTTTAGAAAAAAAAAATCTTACGTAGAGGAATATTTGTTCTGTACTTTTTAAAGTAACATATATGTGGATCCCTATTGGTGATGCATTCTTATTTCTTAGTTTAAATACTCAACACTGTCAAAATATACGTGACTTTTAATTTAATGTGGTTTGTCAGAACCCTAGAAGGCAATTAAAATCATTCGACACACTATTTTCCTTTTTATCCATTTGCACAAATGCATTTTAAGTTCCATTATAATAAGATATTTCCATTAAATAATATCCAACCCATATATTTAACTATATCCTTCCTATGTAAAAACTTCACACATTATTTTTAAAGGTATATGCATAAGTATGTCTATCTGGCTAGTTTGAGAGTAATTCACTGCTTCTCCAACTAGAAGAATTGTCATGAACAGTGTCTCTCTGCTCAATTATTTCACCATCAACATTTTTCATGGTGATGAAATTATGTACTTTCCAGAAACAGAAACTTTGAATTGAATTCGGACCTCTTAAAAGAATTTTTGCCCAAAAGAGAGAGAATCTTCCTCCTTGACTGATAAAGATTAGAGTCAGTTACTGAGTTTTTGAGATTTTATTTTGGTGTAGTATTTTTCCTTTTATTTTCTAGACATGAATGTCTGACAAGCACACACTATATTTAAACCCCTGAGAAGTTCAAAAGGAATTGCAGACAGCAAAGGGAGTTCTTTTATATTTTATTATCCTCTGTAATTAACATTTCTGCCTCAGCATTAATAAAACTAAGCTTTTGACTGCTTTTGATTTGCATTTTAGAGGTTGAGGCCATTATTATTTGTGCAAAAGGACAATCTAGCTGTTAAAAGTAATACAAGTGCAAATTGGAGAGTAATTAAAAGAGATAATTTGCTGTTGTGAAAATATGTCCAAATATTTGTTCATGTAGTTGTCAACAAAATGGTGATCATCAGACCGAACCAGTTCTCCTTCTCAGGCACCGACTGGTTGTTGTTGAATGTTTGGCCTTCACGTTATTCATGTGATTACGTCCCATTATGCGTGCTTGATGGAGCGTCTTTAAAATGGAAGAAATGTGCATGCTGCTTCTCTGCCTCTGCATCTTGAAAAGTATTTTATATTTTAGCTATATGCTTTAACCAGTCTTTAACTTTGATCATATAAAGATACTTAACATTATGTATGTCACCATGCCCGTTCATTTATAGAAAAAGAAAAAATATTTTCTTACATAGATTTTTAAGGACCCAATTGAAGGTTAAGCTCAGTTTATAACAGTAGTTAAAACATAAAGAGTACTTTAGGGACATCTCTGTATCTTCTACATCAGGTGAACAGTTTATAAGGCTTTATACACAGTCATCTCTCAGAGTGTTATTTATAGACTATGAAGCAAAATGACATAGGTAATACAAGCAGATAGATAAGCTGAAATTATGAAAGTAAAAAAAATAGTTTATCAGTTATACTAGCTGTTACTTATTGAATATTAGTAGTATCATTAGTGAATATTGATCCCCCCCCCCAAGGAATGTTCTGTTTTTCTAGAAAGTGGTAGACCATGAGCTAGTTAACAACCAAATAAACATCATTGAATAGATATCAAATGAAAAGATATTTAAGAAATTTTAAAACAATTCTTGTATCCTTTAAGCTGGGAGGCAATGAAGATACCAATTTATCTTTATTTCTGTTAAAGGATCACAAAATAGGTTATATGCTCTGAATGCATCAGATAACAAAACTTGATCTGCCTTATTAGTGGAACCAAATAAATAGTGTATTCAGTGGAAAAAAAACCCAATAAATTAAATTATTATGTATTATAAAAGTATCAGAATCCCAATTAACTAAAATTGCTATAAATCGAATTTATCCATCTTTATTTTTTTTTTTTTTTACAGTTTGAAAAGCAAACTGGAAATACTAATGTGAATTACATTTGAATTAATCTTTTCTTAGAGAAGTTTGCCTTTAAATATTTTAAGATTTCAAATCTGGCATTATCTGTAGGTGACTGAGCCCTTAAGATAATTGTCTATTAATCTACGTATGTGATTTATCCATTAGAAAGCGTGTGCAAAGTTGAGAAGCAGTGAAGAGAGCCACCATTATCCCATAAAAAAGATAAAAATTTAATTGCTTTCTAAGTGTTTAATGCACACCTATTCTGGGCAAATCAGTATAATGGAGTTTGGTAAAGAGAATCAGTAAGTCTAAATGTGGACATGCTGCCTTTATTTAATAGTATGCATTAGTGGGGGGAATGTATCGTTCAGTGGTAGAGCACGTGCCTAGCATGCACAGGGTCCTGGGTTCAGTCCTCAGTACCTCCATTAGAAAAGTAAATAAATAAGTAAACCTAATCACCTCCCCTCCCAAAACAGTATGCATTCCTCTAAAGAACTGTGAGTGAAAGAAGGTAGCAGTTACGTGCAGTGCTATGATAAGCAACTAAAACTGCTCAATTTTAATCTTCATTTGAAGAGCATACAGAAGTCCACAAATATTTGGGGAATGTTGAGAGAAAAGAGAGTTTTTGCTTAAATGGAATTATATTTTGACTCTTTGTTATTTTAACTGAATGAAGATAATCAGATATATTGCTGGCTCATTGAGCACTTTATATGAGCCAAGTGCTGCTCTAAAATAATTATTGCTCAGAACACTTTATAAGATAGATGGATATTTACATGAAACTAGCATCTGAAAGTAAAGTTGACGGAGTTTTCAAAATTAGGGTAACATTCATATATTGCAGTTAATTCCATTTGTATATGTTAACCTGGGGGAGGGTCTAACTCAAGTGGTAGAGTGCATGTTTAGCATGCATGAAGTCCTGGCTTCAATCCCCAGTATGTCCTCTAAAAATAAACTTAATTACCTACCCCGCCCCCAAGTAAAACAAAATAAAATAATTAAATGTATATGTTAACCTAAAGAAAGAACTTTTATTTCCCCCAAATTGGCTAAATGTTTTATAAATAATCTCTTATTAGACATTTGAAAATTACTTACATTCTTAAATTTGGAGCTATTAATAATTTCTTAAATATTTTTGTAAATCTCCTTGAGTAGTAATGCAATCTTACAGAATATAGTACATATATTAAGTAATTTATTAAAGGGAGATTACGGGTTATTCAGATTTTTTAATGTTTTTAAAATGGAAGAATCAATGGATCGATTTTTGTTTTTCTTTTTCTGAAACCTCTTGGATATCATAATATGGCAAGTAACATAGGAAAATAAGGTCAAAATCATAGAAAAGATGGTAATTGTCTTATTTCTCTACAAAGTGAATAAGGACTGTAACAGGCAGCAATTGCTCTCTATTTTCCATTTAAAAACAGACTAAATAAAGTGTTAATTATAGGAATAATAAGTAAAATAAATCTACTTTCAATACTTAAAGGTAAAACATAATGGAGATTTTCCGGAGAAATTTGTTATTACTCACTTATGGTGGTTTAGATTCAGCATAACCTTGAATCTATTAGTTAGACATTAAATTTCTTTTCTTTCCTATAAATTCCAGGACAGACTTTTAAGCCTTAGTACCTATAAAACATGAAGAATAGTTTTCTCAAAGGTAGTTATTCTCTAAGAATCCCAAATAATTGTTTACCTTCTCCTGGGAAATTAGAACCATCATTAAAAAAAAAGAATGTCAATTTTAGCTGATGAAGATAAGAGTGATAGCTACTTTGATAGTTTCTTAATATGAAACATTGGACAGGGAACGTGTTCATGAGGTTATAAATTCTGTAACCATTCACAGGGACCCAGAAAACTGCTCAGTATATCAGCTTTTAGCATCACATTCTTTGAAAGTTTGCTTCTTGAAATTACAGTCATCGAAAAATAAATTATATCTGTAAAAGGAATGCTAGTAAATTCTCATAGGAAATGTTAGCAAAGACATTAGTGTATTTTTTTGTTTTGAACATATTTCATTGTTTTTATCTTATTTTTGAATCAGAAATTATCATTTTTATGTCTTCTACAAAGCAAAATACAACATATTTCCCAGTAGTTGTCTACTGAAGGCAGTTCTTTACAAGACAATAAACATGGATTATTAATTTAATGGGAAAAAATAAATTATATCTGTGTTAGTAAAATTTACTAATAAAGAAAATGCAAGAAGATTCATTATGTTGGCTTAAACATAGGTTGTTTGAGATTTGGAGGATAAACCTTGTATGTAAGTCGTTTTTATTGTTGACGCGTGCTTGCTTCCACAGTGGCAGTATTATCCAGCAGGACCTAAATGAAGTCTCAAGTTAACCTACCTGTTAAGTTAACTTCTGCAAAGCCTACAATAAGGTTTCACATATCAGCTGTTTAATTTAAAAAACCAAAACCTGAGCCGCCATTGTGTTGGAGTGGACGCTTTGCTATTAGAAGTGCCTTAAAAATATAAGGTAGAATTAGGAAGGGAAAGCTCTCGGGATGGAAAATTGTTAATGGTGTGGTCCGTAAGTGAAACAATTGTGCTTGCAGAAAAATATCTGTCCTTCTAAAGTGAACCTACAGTATTTTTTTAAACACAAAAATCATCTTTAGTGGAGAGAGTTTAGTTTGGTTTATGCCATATGTAAATATCAACTGACAGACTCTAAAAATTTTAGGGATCCATCCTAGAGACATACAAGTTGGGAAGAGATATAGTGAATATTTAGAAAATGATGAAGATTATGAAACATAAATAGAGACATTTTTCACTCTTATCCCCATATTGAGAAGAGGCCATAAGAAAATAAATTTGGACAATTGAAGACATTGTATTTGTATATAATTATACATATGTAATAAACATGTAAAATTATATTTTACAGAAGTAGATGGTAAGGTTATGGAACTGTGCCAAGGGACAAAAAGGCTGAAAGTATGCAATAGACTTCGAAGTTTTGTAGTTAAAATGGTCTGTTAAACTATAGTCACCCTACTGTACACTGTATCCCCAGAACTTAGTTATCATGTAAGTAGTATTTATACTGTTTGACCCCCTTTCCCATCTTTATCTGCCCCATCCCACCACCCCCCTGCATCTGGCAACCACCAATCTCTTCTCTGTCTCCATAAGTTTTCTTTTTTTCTGTTGTTGTTGTTTTTGATTCCACATATGTGAGATCATACAATATTTGTCTTTCTCTGTCTGACTTCTTTCACTTAGTATAATGCCCTCAGGGTTCATCCATGAAATCATCGGTGACAAAACGTCTTTTTCTGTATGACTGAATAATATTCCATTGTGTGTGTGTGTGTATCATATTTCCTTTATTCATTCATCCATTGATGGACGCCTAGGTTGTTTTCATATCTTGGCTATTGTAAATACTGCTGCAGTGGACATGGGGGTGCACATATCTTTTTGAATTAGTGTTTTTGTTTTCTTTGGGCGAATACCCAGATGTGGAATTTCTGGATCACATGGTAGTTCTATTTTTAATATTTTGAGGAACCTCCATACTCTTTTCCAAGGTGGCTGCACCCATTTGCATTCTCGCTAACAGTGCATAGGATTCCCTTTTCTCTGTAGCTTCGCCAACACTGATTATTGCGAGACTTTTTGATAATAGCCATTTTAACAGGAGTGAAGTGATTTTTCATTGTGGTTTTGATTTGCATTTCCCTGACTATTCGTGGTATTAAGCATGTTTTAATGTGCCTGTTGGCCATCTGTATATCTTCCTTGGAAAAATGTCTATTCAGATCCTCTGCCGACTTTTTAATCTAATTGTTTGTTATGCTGTTGAGTTGGATGAGTTATTTATATATTGTAAATATCAACCTGTTACCAGATACATGATTTGCAAGTATTTTCTCCCATTCAGTAGGCTGCGTCTTCACTTTTTTTGGTGGTTTCCTCTGCTTTTTAGTTTGGTATAGTCCCACTTGTTTTTGCTTTTGTGGCCTTGATGTCAAACCACAAAAAAATCACTGCTAAAACCAGGGTCAAGGAACATGAAAATTGGTTATAAAATTTTCTAGGCCTCACGTGTTATACTTGAGCATAAAATGCCTCAAGCCCTCTACTTGTATTTTTTAAACAAGCTGTAAATGGTATTGTCCATTAAGATGACTGAAACCTTCTTTAAGAATGATTTGTGAATTAAAAATCCTCAAAGCAGGAACAATTTGGGAAAGAATAAACCATTCATCTTTATTCCTATGACCTTTTAATGTGTATCTTCTGTAGTACATTGGCTTTGTACTGTTACGAATCTTAATTTCAGTTTCAGTACAATAAAGATAAATACCTGAATGTAGAAAACTGTTCTTTTTAGAGAAATGAACATGGAAAAAGGGGAAATAGATTATTTAACCTATTGAAAAATTTAAAAAATTACAGCACATTGCAATCCTATTAAAAATTATAAATAACATAAAGCCTACTTAAATCTCTAATATGGAGAAAAATAGTTCTAATTATAAGTGATGTAACTTCAAGAATGTTGGTCTGTTTTTCAGAGAGGTTTCTCATATTTTGTAAACACTGATGAGTTTTTCCCTCCCTGAGTTAATAAGATAAAAATATTTATAATTTAGGAGTAATCCTCCTCCTCATGTTTTTCAAGGAATCTGAAGAAATCACAGCGATAGTTTTAGCATACTCTCAATCAAGCCAGTTAATAAAGATACAAAGTAAATAAACAATTTTGTATATTTAGAAAGTACAATTATAGAAAATGTTTCTTTTAATAGAAGGAGGGGATGGATTCAATTATGTTCAATAATATTAAGAAAGCCTTTAATCCCTAGAAGAACAACAAAAAAAGATAAATATTAGTCATATTGAGTTCTGATAACTGATTTTATTCTAAGCATTTGTGTATTTATCTCAAAGAATAGGAAGGAGTTATAATGTAAAAATAGGTTTCCTCATGGTGAGCAGAAGTTTATTCAAACATTCAACCAATAGCTGTAAGTACCAGCAAAGTGCCAGATCGAGTACTGAAGATACAGCAGTGAATTAAACAGATAAAAACATCTGATCCTGGAGTTTATATTCTAATGGAGGAGGCAGACAGATATACTAAAAAATAAAATATTTAGCATGTCAGATGGCAGAAATACTATTGAGAAAGAAAAAGGGGAAAGGGCCCACCAGCAGCAGGAGTATGAGTTGTCCTGGGCCACCCACTAGCATCCAAGCATCTAATTAGCATCTAAGAAGAATGGCAAAGAGATGAGAGCAAACAGAATTAGTTCTGCCTGTCTTGATGCAGGTGGTGCTCAGACTGGGAGTGTTCTGGAAGAGAGTCCTGCCAAGAGGAAGCAGTGTTCTGGGCTCCATCTTCACTCTGCCGGAGCACACAGCATACCTAGGTCATATTGATCATTCTGCCGTTTCGTCTCATCACTAAAATACCGATTTGAGTGCCTGCTATGCCAGGAATTACGCTGTATCTTGTGACTACAAAAATGATTAAGACTTCACTACACATGAATAGCTTAAGTTCTGGTGCTTTTATAATACCTACCAGTATAACTCTGATGTAAATTGTTTAGAGATTAGATGTTCATGTTTTGATTCATTGAAGCATGTATTTACAATAAAGTGTTATCAGAGTGGGAACTTAACATTTATGGAGGAACTTTTCTTGTTTAGGTTCTGGGGCAGCAGCTTCATAAAATCAATAAAACATTGCCCAGGAGTTGGGTATTATGACCCTTATTTTAAGACAAGAAAAAGATAGAGAAGTTCATGGGGTTAATTAAGCAAGAAGCAGAAAAGACTATAGAATCCAAAGTCTTCATTTCATCTTTCTGTCAAAACATGATGCATACACAAACTGCCCCATGAGATTCATTTAGTAGCATGATTATATCATCACGATTGGATGTGTAATATGGAAAGTGATTAAATTATGTGAAGATATGTTAAAAGATATTGCATGTATATACATTTGGAACAGTATTTTGTGGGCTGAGAGATGGAGCTCCGAGTAAAGTGATCAAGTTTAGGTGATGGTCTTAGAGATTTACATCCTCAAAGCAGTCCTCCTTTCCAGAAGTTCCATACTTACTAGAGCATTAACTACTTAATTCTCCTTTATGTACTGATGGAAGTCTCAGAAGACAAGCTGTCTGAAGCCAAAATATAAAATGCCATGTGCAGTTAGGTCAGAAACTCTGATCTGCCTCCCAGTTATTACTGTCATGAAGCTACTTTTTATTTTGTCAAATGAAATCAAAATGTGAGTTTCCCTATGCCTTACAACCAGAGGAGCATTATGAAAACCGCAAGTTCTTGGGTCTTAACAGAAGCAAAATGATCAAGATGGCTGCTTACATAAGACATTGGTCCAATTCTCTGTCCTATGCTTTGAAGAGAAGGAGTAATTTGAATTATCTCTCACACAGAGCGGGGAAAGGCTTTTTTCCAGCTGTTTCCTGGAGTCTGACTCTGCAGTATCTGGAATTGCTCAGCCAGCAGCCATGTTGTTGCATAGAAAATATGCAAATTACATTTTATGCCCAAAAGGTGTAAATAATTGGGTTTATTAGAAATAGAAAATGTTAGACCACACTAGCATGATTATTTTTCTAGTTTTTTTAATCTCCTTATTTACAGAAAAACACACAATTGGAAGTGTAATATGTATATCATATATAAAGAGAGAGTGATTTATACAAAATTTATACAAAATCACTCTCTGTATATGAACTCACTGTGCCTCTGGCAAATGATAGAAAGCCACAGTTTTCAGAAACTCAAGGAAAAGTATCTGTCAAAGAGTCTCTGGACTAACCTTCACTAGCTGGTGGTTCAACCTGGAGTCAATCATTTCCCCCTCTTGCCTCAATTTCCTCATATCCATAATATCCAAAGTTCTGTAAAAATTCTATTTACTCATTCAACTAATATTCATGGAATTTATCATTTCCAGGCCCATGAGATCTTTTTTATTCCATCATTCTCATTGAAATATATATTTAAACTTGTATAATTTGAATACTGATGAGGGGTTTTTTGAGTACTGATTATATTATTTCTAAATATGTTTCCTTATGGGCACCTGGTGCAACTTCAGAGCTGTCAGAAGCTCAGACCACCCTCTCTGCCAATTTTGATGACTACATATCTTAACAATATAAAATTGAGCAGAACTCAGCAGTTCACTCTTAGACCAGAATTTGTGTCAGTCATTTTGGTCTATTGATCAGAATTTAAAGCCCTGATTTCCTCCCCAGTCACTAAAACAGCACTGTGCCGTGTTCCAGTCATGGTTTCATGTTTTCAGTTTACCCTGTGTTTTAACAGTCCTCATTTCTGTAAATAAAATAGGCTTAAGAAAATGTCGGAGCTCTAATGGATAAAGGAGGGTTCACGGATAGGCTGAGGGCAGAGTCCACTATTTTGGCCCTTAGAAGAATCTTTCCATGTCCAGGTTGAGTCTTACCTGGCATTACCAGGAAATCAGTTTCAATATTTCACTTAGGATTGATCAATTTCCGGAACACTGATGAATATTAAACATTTTCACAGAGAACTGAATTGAAATCAGAACACGATTTATTGTATAATTAAGGCCATTTCAATCAACCAGAATATTCATAATCTCTGCAGGACAAAGGGAACTTGAAAACTGCATTTTACAGCATGTACCTTATTTCTCCTCAGTGCAGATAATGGAATGATTGTTTCTGTAGAGAAATGTTTACCTTACTGGTATAGCATTCAATATACACTTTGTATTTCTTTTTTTTAGCCTCCGTGTAGATTCCGTGCTCCCATTGACATTTTCATTGACTGAGTATAAATATTTCCAAAGTGAGTGTTTATTTTATATAAATGTATGCTTGGTTTAGTGACTTTCTGGCTTCAGAGTATGCTTTTATTTCTTATCAGCCACTTGTTTATAAAAGATCTCTCAGTGAGTTACTTCTAAATTGTTCTTTCTTCATCTTATTTTTCAAGTGGAAAGATGATTTTTGCTGATCTTGTCTTCAAATTTTTTCAGGATATAGAATTTCCTTCTACTGTTAAGAATCCGATTAAAATCTGACTGCAACAGAAATCACAAATATAAGCTTAGTCTTTATGTATGGGAAAAGAAAAATCCAAGGACGTATATACTTCATCCTTGCATCCCCAGAGAATTGTTGCAGAAAAACATTCTAACCAAATTTATTTGCTGCCATGTGTTCCTTATAGTTAAATCTTGGTCCTTTTGTAATTTAAGCCAATTAAATATAGGTATAAATATAGATAGATACAGATTTGGTCTTCATTGTCCTCCTTGAATGAAATATACAGACAAAACCATAATCAATATAATATCTGTTTGTTTCCTTGAATATTGTCATCACCAAACTGGCACTTCAATAACTAACACTTCAATATAGTCCATTTTTTTTTGATTCTTCTGCAATCTAATAGTATGTCATTCCACCTTAGTCTTCAAACTCTCAAGTACCACACACATTGGGTTGTTGTCTTAATTTTCCATAAATATCTTCTCTTTTCAAAGAGTAGTCATTCATAAAGTTATTTAGTACTCCTGATAGCCTGGGACCATCTCCAATGTTGTTTGATTGAACACCTCCTTCCTCTTCTGTTTATGTACATCTTGCTAAGGATTATCAGCCTTCAGCTCTGTCATTTTCTGATTTTTGTCATGTGCATCCCAGAATTATTGCAGTTCAGACCTAGAAATAGGTTAGAAGCTCCTTCCTCACCATTGGATGGGCCTTAGAGCCATTTGTCTACAAGATGGAAAGGGCAAGCATTCTCTTACTTTTGTGGTCATAATGCTTAGCATAGTCCACAGTACATGATAGGTTTTAATAAATATTTTTTAAGTAAATGGATGAATAACTAATTGAACAAACAAAGGATGAACACTAAGTCTCCTGACTTCTCTCCCTAGTGCTTGGTAATTCTTTTACCACATATTCAAGGACTCAAATCCCAGACGTTGAGTCTCTGCCTAAAGCCTTACATTAAACCTGGAAAAATTTTTTAGGCTCTAGATGCAAAATAGTGAAAATTTGGGTTTTTTTTTTTTTCTTCCCCTCATATTTATTCCTCATCCCAGCTTAAATCCCTGGATATTTACACCTGTCCAGTTCAGACTACAAATATTCATTGTTTATTTAATTGGCATCTATCAATTTCTTGCTATGTGCTGGGCATTTTGGATACAAAGAGCAAAAACAGGCACAGCCTTTGCCTTCATGAAAACCGCAGATTAGAAAAGGAGAAAGAGTAATTACATTATGATCATAGAAAATATAAAGTTACAACTCTGAAAAATACTACTCCAGAAAGTAAGATGTATGATGTATGGTGTTCTGAGAGCTTATAGTAAGGACATTTTGCCTTCCTGGGTAAACCAGGCTTTCCTGCGTAAGGTATATATCAGCTGATATCTAAATGACAAACTGGAAACTGATTTAGTGATGCGTATGGGGGAAAGAATCCAGGCAAGCTCTTGAGAGAGGGCAGACAAGGGACTGAAGGCCACTATGCTAAAATGCAGAGAACATGGAGGAGTATGCCCTACAAAAAGATTAAAGAAGTAGAGATAGATCGTGCAGGGCTTTTAGGTTATGTCAAGATTCATCCGAGTGATGGGAGGCCACCGAAAGGTATGGAACAAGGGAGGGAAGTGGTCAGATTTTCATTTGTAAGTGATCAGCCAAGCTTCAGTGTTGTGAGTCAGCGGAAGGGGCACTAAGGTGAATGTGGATAGATTAGTTTGTTGTCAAGATGAGTTTTCTGGCTTGGATGACTAGATGGATGTGGGTGTTATTCATCGAGATAGAAAATGCACCGAGTGGGTGGGAAGATTGTGAATTTTATTTTGGACATGAATGTGCGCTTGGAAATAAATCCTAGAAGAGCTGTCTTATAGGAAATTGGATATATTGGCTTAGAGCTCAGAAGAAATCATTTGTGTTTAGGTCATATTTCAAACTGTGGGTGTGGAAGACAGTATAGAATAAAAAGAGGGAAAGGCTTAGTCTGAACTTGGAGGTACTTCACCGTTTAATGTCTATGTACACAAGAATGAGCCTGCAAGCGACAACGAGCTGGCACAGAGGGAGGAGTATGATGCGACAAATGTGGCAGATGATCAGGGAAGAATATGTTTTGAGAGGGAGGGAAGACAATGTCTGTGTCAAAAACTACTGTGTTGTCACCTAAATCTGAAACTGTTTTACTAGATTTGGTGACAATGGAAATCATTGGAAATCTCAGGAAGAGCTGTTCCAATGAACTCATGAGACCAGAAGCCAGAACGATGGGTGAGGAGTAAGTGGAAGTTAAAATGTACATAAGTACAGACAGCTTCGGGCTCTCTGAGGTTTTGTGATTATGATGTTGGTGACTCCCTGGGGAAGTGAGGTGACTTAATTCCCAAGAAACCCTTTTGTCATTGCCTTATTTCTTGTTCTCTCTTTATTCTGAACCAGCTAGTGAGGGCGTCCTAGGGTGTCTCCCCACTGGGACTGGTTACTTTGTTAAAGTACCGAACATGATGACTATTTGCTCAGTATACCAACTGTATAAATAGAATCCCCAAGTCTTCTCCAAGGCTCAGAATACATCATTGATGACATCTATGTCTGACTTATTTCCATGACACCCTGGGTGAGTTTCTATGATACTTCTATATGTTTCCTCTGTAGAATGTATGAAATGAAATTTAGAATTGGGACCCATAAGAAAAGTAGGATCAGGGATGGAATATTAGGATGGGTCAACTGTGATATCTCAGATGATATATCAGAAAATGGGAACAGATTTATTACACCTTCACTCCATTTCCTCCCTCCCTCCCTCCCCTATAAGAAATGAGCACCTAATGATTGTTCTGTATAAGACAAGGCACTAGCTGATAAACAGTAAAGGTAAATGAAAAGATGATAAATGCACCAAAATTGCTAAAACAAAAAGGCTATGTCAGAATAAACCAAGATTGAAGAGAATGGGACTGATAGATACTCTCAAATGCAAGATGTGTGATATAGTGATGAATAGAGAACTATTAATAAAATAAAACTCAACAGAGATTATCGCAGAAGCTTTGCACAGGTCTAAAAGTAAAGAGACATTGATTAGTGTAATTACCTGGACATCAATTTTGGGGAATGAATTTAAGCAAGATGTGTTCTGCAGTGGAAGTATTCTCAAGCCTCAGTAATCACTGGGAACACGTCAAAAGGAAAGGCAGTCAATTTGGAGTCAGAATGAGCTTTACATGCAAGATACTTAGGGAGATACTACTTTTTAATAAGTAAAAATATAATTTTAGGGTTATTAGGCATGATGTGTTGATTAGACACTCAAGCGCACATATACTAAGGAAGAAGAAAATACAGCACGCTTAGAGTTACCGTGCAGCTGTGTACACATTTCCTCAAATACTCGATGAGAAGACCCACTCACTAACCAGCATTTTCTAACGTATGCCCTAGATTGATAAAGTTAAGTGAAAAAGTCCATTGGCTGATGTGTTACAAATCTATTTAGTTATATCTACTTTCAGAATGGAAAGTTAAAGTTTGCTTTTAATTGTAAGTAAAATCCTTTCAAGCTTATTCATGTCTAGTATATGTTGCTGACTCAGTTCTCAGATGGCATAAGTATAATATCTCAACTATGTCATAAGAAAATGTACACCGTACTTTTGATATTCCATATCTTAGACATGACTTATTTTTAAGGAACAAAATTTAAGATTTTCTTTATCTTTAAAGATATATTTTATTTATTTCTTGTATTTCCTTTTTTCTAATATAATTTTAAGTCGTATTTACTTTGGATTAGTTTATTCTTACTGTAAGATCTAGCAGTGTCCAAGAATTGTTAGAGAATTTTAAACTAAGACAAACACACTCTTTTTTTCCCTGTATTAGTTGAGTAAATGCTTGAGTAAACATGAGTAGAACCTTAAAGTTTGAAGAATAATATTTCTTCAAAAAAGTATCAAATTTCTATTTAATATAACATTAGATACCTTACTGATATTTGAGAAAAGTTATGTATTTTCTCACTAGATTTAAAATTTGTACCTGTTTGCGGAATGCTTTATTATGCTTATTTTCCAGATCTTTTGAAGTTTCCTCAGATGATGGTAGTTATGATTTTTATAAATGTAGAATTCTTCCTTCATTCCTTACTCCAAACAAATCTTTCAGTAAATTTTACCAATATGTGAGTAATTAGGGGTTTTTTTGTTGTTGTTACTTGGTTTTTTGCTTTGATTGAATAATAGTCAAATCTTTTGCAATATTTACGTGATCCAGTAAAATATGATTTATGTGACTCACAGTGCTGGATATAAGAAAGGATTAAGCTCACTTTAATTGAAATTTAATTATTAACCAGAGATCTAGACGATGACCAGATTAGCCTATGCGTTGTCAATCACGTAAGTGCGGATGCTGAAAGGGTGAAGTATCTTCCTGTCCAAAATACTGATTGTGTCTTCTCTAGAAGTCCCCTAAAAATGAAGATATTTTGGAAAGGGCACTGAATTGGACTTACCTTGAGAAAATCAGTTCATCTTAGTTAGTTTTAGTTTTTTCATTTGCAAAACACAGATACTAATTTTTACTTACCGCACAGATTGTTCTGACTCTTCAGATAACATATGTGACGTTTTCAACATAGAAAGAGAACATTAATCCTCAATTAATTATTCTTTCGATCCCCTATCATATTCACCCCTTAATATAATTCTGAGGAAATAGACACGAATAAGTTTTCAATGAGGTTTTGGGAGAATGACTGTGGGACTTTAGACGTTGGAGCAATGAGGTCTTTAGTAAAAAATACCCTGTAAAGTATTTCTGTCGATGGGAAGAGAGAAGTTGTGCTAATATTGAAGAGTGAGGTGCATAACTGGAGACTAGAAGCACAATGAAAAGGAACTTCTGCTTCCTGCCTCTGTCCCTGGAATCTATTATATTAGCCTGTGACCTTCTGCAGGGGATGTTTTCATGTGTCTTAGCCACCAAGCAGTTTAATGAGTTAAGCCTACTTTAACAGCAACAAATTATAGAGTAATTTGTTTTCTTTTATTGATGCATATGTTATATATACGTTTCCACTTTAATGTCCTCATTTGCATAAGTTTAAATAGGCATATGAATTACAGCTCCGAGTCTGGTGTGCATTAGTATACGGGTCCCTACACCTTGTGAAGTCTGCTTAAAGAAATAGCTCAAATGCTGTATCAGAAACATTTCTTATTATTTTCCTTATAAAGCTTCTGAATTTAACTCTCAGTCAAGGATGCTATTTTGTTTTCTATGCCTTTTTATACATTAATTCATAGAAATGAATATCTACTTTTGTGAGACGTGTGCAGTAAACAGAGCGTGATAATCCATTGCACCTGTCCTCAATTTACATGCAGTCTAATGCAGAAATAAAACATGTACAGGCATTTATAATACAAAAGTGAAGGTTGTCTGTATCACATGCGTGATGCAGATTGAATGGGGGTTCCAAATAGGAAATGAGGACGTACCCCAAGTCGTGAAAGTAGCATCTTAGAGGAAGTGCCTTTTGAGCTGTACCTTGAAAGATGACTGGTAATCTCTTGAAAAATTTAGTCTGGACATTTACTATGAGCTGTTAAAAGTTTTAGAATCGAGAGGTACTATCATTAAAGAGATGCTTTAGGGAGAGTGAAGAAGTGGTTAGAACCCAGGGGGTGATTGTGCAGGTAAAATTACAGTTAGGGGACTATTTTAATAATAGGTCCGTGGATGCCAAGCGCTGGTTCCCAAGTACCCCTGTTACAGAAGCATCTGCAGAGATTTTTTTTAAACAGCAAGTTTCAAAGTCCCTCCTGAGACTGATTCGGTTGGTCTTAGGTAGGACCCCAGAAACAATATTGAAAATCCACCAGGTGATTTTGATGCATAGCCAAGCTTAAGAACCACAGGTTGCAATGATAAAACTTCTGGCCTTGGAAGTAGAAACTAGAATTAGGATAAGATAATGGAGGCAAAAGGGAAATAAAAGTAGGAATACATAGAAGGGATTTTAGCTGTTATTAATTGCCCAGTATTCAAAATGACAACTTTTACCATTTCAAGTTTGTCAAATGCACTTGTGGAAAGTTTTCTGTCTCTATTTGTTACTATGTATATATATTTTTTTACTGAAGTATAGTCAGTTTGCAATGTTATCAGTTTCTGGTGTACAGCATAATGCTTCAGTCATGCATGAACATACGTATATTTGTTTTCGTATTCTTTTTCACCATAAGTTACTACAGGATATTGAATGTAGTTCCCTGTGCTATACAGTATGAACTTGTTGTTTATCTATTTTATATATATATATTAGTATCTGCAAATCTTGAACTCCCAATTTATTCCTTCCCACCCTCTTGTCCCCCAGTAACCATACGTTTGTTTTCTTTGTGAGTCTGTATTTATAGTGCATTTAATATCTGTTTTCCTGCCATTTTTTCTCATTTGACATCACAACAAATCTTGTCAAAATAAGTTTCGAAAAGTGTTTCTTCTTTCTACTTGTGCTGAGTATAATTCTGAAGTTATTGTAAGATTTTAAGTCCTTTTACAATTGCACTGAATATTAAAAATTGCTACCAGAGATACTTCTAGGAAGAATAATATGAACTGATTAAGAGAGAAAACCATTATGTTTGAAACAGTCTTCTGGGCTTTGTTAGCCACTTTCCATCCCAGATTCTCTATATTTTTATTAAGATTCCCAAATACATGAAGATAGAAATTGGTTTATTTTTAAATTTATATTTAACATATTGGTATTTCATTATGTCATGTTTATTGGGATGTTTTGCTGTAGAGTTTAATAAGATGTTTCTGGGCCTAAATGAAATCCAATCTTATTTTAATTAAATGGTAGACTGTACTAAAAAACGATAGGAAAAGCTAAAAGACAAAGAACCCCAGTGGAAGACTCAGGTTTCAGTGGTTGATTTTTATTTTTATTTATTTATTTTTAACATCAAGTATCTCAGCTCCGTAGCTGAACCAGCCAGACAGGATTTGAAATCATGTATAGGACCCATTGGTTGAGCCAGGATCTTCTCTTAATTTCATTGAAAAGTCTGAATAACTTACTTGGCCCAATGCATAGGTTTTCCACTACATAATATCAGAATCATGGTGAAACCAAAAGTCTTATAGGAAGTAAGTGATGATAAAGGTAGTTGCAAATAAGGGCGTTCAAGACTTCTTTTTTTAAATAAAGAATACTCGAGGAGGGCTCAGATTTGGTTATTGAAACCAACATTCCTTTGATGACATTTCTTCTTTTTTTATCCTGAAGTTCAGTCTAGCTAATTCCATTTATTTCCCTTCTACATTCCTTTTTTGTGTATGCGCCACCAGATATAGTTGGTTAATTGCTTACTATTGATCTGTTCCCTTGAACTCTACAGTTTTCTTTTACTATTGATGCACATAGAGAAGGTACTTTATCTGTAAGTACCTCAGTTAGTTGCATCATTGACACTATGAAAACCCCCTTTTAATTACACCTAGAGCTCTATTCTCTGTCCAGGTCTCTGGGCTTACTATTTATGAAGCCATAGTGTTTAATAACTGTTTTGCTGCCTCATTTCTGTCCTAGTAATATAAACTTGAAAACCTTTCTTTTCACAGTCTCAGTATAAATTCTCAAAGCAGTTATAGCTGACCCTGTGTTTTATTAGAAACTTGTTTCCTATATTGAGTTGAAATGTTTTCTTATATTTCCACCTATAGCTCAACCCCTTGTGGCTATACAGAACAAATCATATACCACACAACAGCCTTTCAAGTATTTGAAGATAGTTATATTCATATTCCTACATCATCTCTGCCCTAGGCAGCTTTTTATGAGTCATGGCTTTGATTTCTTTACCATCTTGTCTTCTGAATATAAGCCCAATTAGTCTTCATGCTCCGCGTTGACTGCAGGACCCTGGCATTAGTCTGAACATCCCAGAATAAAGCAGGACCTACACTAACCTTGTTCTTGAGACCATATTTACATTAACACCCCCAGCTATGCAGACGCACATAAACACACTCGCTTGATCAGATTAGGTTCTAAAATGATCGTTTCATAATGTTGGCTCATAGTTAATTTAAAGCCAACTAGAATTGGGGTCTAAGATAGAAGTCAAGCATCAGTTGTTGGATAGATTAAAAAATAGTTAAATCTTAAGTTAAACTATTTTCATGTTGTTTATATTGAACTCATGTTTATATTGAACAAATCTTTTAGGAATTTTAAAAGCCAAACGTTGTTAAGAGAATTTTAAGTCCTTTGTAAGGTTTTTAAGTACTCCCATAGCGAATCCTATAAAAATAATTTAGCTCAGAAATGTACAGTAGCAACCTGGACTTTTTTTTTTTCCTTAAATAAAACAGTGCACCGTACATGCTCTGTGTGGGTTTGATTCCTCCAGGGAGGGGACTGGGAAAGCACTGATGTGAGAGGAGCCTTTCCCTAGCCCTTCTCTCCATTCTGGGCAGATTGCCTGCCAAAGCTTCATCCCTCCCTGTAATACTGCCAGCATCCGTCCATGCAGCATGCATGTGTAATTTGCTTTTCTGTGGAGCTACATCAGGGCTGGGTTGACTGAGAGAATTGACAGGTGCAGGCTCTGAGAGAAGAGCGCTGTCCTGTAGGCTTATGAGCTGGTTACATTTTGGTTCTTTTCCAAGCTTGGGCGGTAAAACTCTAGGTAACGTAGAAAAGACTGTACTGGCTAAACCAACAGTGCTCTCCTGAACAGCGCAAGTGACCCTCATCACAGGTGTGTTATTCATGTGGCATTATTCATGAGAGCACCACTTAGACAAAAATGAACAAACAAAACTAGAGAGAGAAACTGGTCGGGGCCAAATTTTATATAAAGGATGTTCCTTATGGAAGTATTTGTAATGGGAAGGAAAAAGGCTGCAGTCTAAATGGCCAACAATTATAGTATTAATTATAGGGTATCCATACAAGGAAATACTATGCATCCTGTATGGTGATGCTCAGGAAAAACCTTCGATTTCTATCAAATGTTGATGAGATTCTAAACCAAAATTCAAATTTCAAGGTAGTATTATGGTGCTATCTTAAAATACATAAGTGATGTATTTAAAAAGAGAGAGAGAGAAACTGAGACTGAGATTTGGAGACAAAGGGAGATATGAAAGATTATGAAACAGAATTTTAAAATACTGCTAGATGGTAGAGTCATTAATGGCATCAATTATTTTAATATCTGTATTCGTGCTTGTGTGTACTACACAAACACCTAGATGACAAAGTTAACTGCTTTTGTAATAAAAGCATGTATAATTCAAACATTCTAAAACAATTGCAACAGGCATAAAAGTAGTGTTAGGTTACAAACAAGAGAAACCAGCTCTAGGGAACTCGAGCCAAAAAAAAAAAAAGTGAAACAAAGAAAACAAAGATGTGTTAGAAGGCTATCAAAGAACTCGCCGTATATGCTGAATCCAAGATCGGGAAAGTTGTCAAGGGAAGCAGGGCAGCTGAAGAGAGAACTGGATCAGGTAGACCACGGGAATGGTCTGCTTAGAGCTCTTCCACTGGTACCTTTGTCAGTGGACAGTGATCTGTGCCACAGTCACCTGACACCCCTGTTCCCACGCCCAGAATAACCACTGACTCCCCTTACATCTCTGCTTCACTGTGTTAATATACAAAGTCCAAGTCAGAATGGTGTATGTTGTTGGCCCATAACCCATAGTAGATGTCCATGCCCAAGATTCCAGGGCCCTGCGTAGCTGTTCTCTGCTTCCCTTGGTTTCAGACAGAGATGCACCTCCTATTTTGAGATTTCTTTTGCCTCCCTCCAGTAGAAAGGGTGTTGGATGCTAAGTAGTGGCAAGTGTGCTGTGCATCAAGGGTTGGAATGGGATAGTGAAATACTGTGTTAATACTTCTCTGGAGATGGTTAAAATCCTTAAATAGGATTCTTAAGGTAGGTTTTTATCTGTACAAGAGACTCTAATTGTGTATCACACAATTCCTAAGACTCCGGAATATTTAAGTAATGTGTATTATGTGGCTCAGACATAATAGAAACGCTTTCCTTCCCCTAGAGACCAATACATGAAACAATTTATGGATGCATTGCCAGCCTCAGACATCATATATTAGTGTCAATATCCTGTAGAGTATCACCAGGTTGTTTTTTGCTCAAGAGAGCTATGACATTTGGTCCTTTTGAAATACTAAGGGAGAATGAATTGCTAAACTAACTGCCAAAATCCAAATTTTAAAGTACATATAAATATTTTTATTTTTGAGGGCTCTGTAGGAGCCTGTCTTCTTTTTATTAATAGACTTGAAAGAAAAATGTCAACTAAATTAAAGTCATGGGAATCCATGACTAGGTTAATAACGTAGTGACAACTTCTTGTTCATAAAACATTTAATAAAGATGCTCTGTGCACTTTTATAAGATGGTTTACAAGGTCACAAAGAAAGTTATAGATGTGGTTCCTGCCACTGAGCTGTTTTATGACCTAATAGGTGGCATTCCACAAATGGAAATTAAAACCACAGAATGCTCATCATAGATAAACATGTGATTATATTATTTATAGATGTGTGCTAAAGGATGTTGGAATGGCTTAATAAACACATCGAGGTCACTCTAATACAAATTCAAGAAGCAATTCAGTTTCCAGTTCACATGTTTTTCATTTCTTTGTGGAGTCAGATGCATTTTTTTGTAAGCTTTGTAACCAGAAGATCTCTAAATAAGCATTTTTAGTTGAAAAGCCCATATAACCTCATTGAGAATATTTTTTCACTGAGGAAAAGGGGGAAAAGCCCATTAAATATTGTTGTTATTTTATATGTATAAATTAAGTCTCAGTTGGCAGTTCAAAGCCTTCTATGGTTTGTTCAGTTGAAATTCATTCCCTCCCTTCTCCTCCATGTTTCCCCTGAACTTTTCTTCTGCCTCTATTATCCCGCTCATGTGTGCATCATATAAAGGTGAGGATGACGATGATAATGGTGAACACTTAGTGATTAGGATTTCAAAGTTTAAACAGATGAGCTAATTTGTTCAAGACTGTGCTGCTTATAAATAAAGTACTAAGATTCAATTTTGAACAGTCTGATTCTAGAATCCATACTTTCAGTCTCTGCACTATTGACAGAATATATATTTCCTTCTCTGGAGCGTTGATATTTGGAGGGAAAGGCATCCATCTTACTTAGTAATATAACTTTCATAATGCTTAAGACCCTAATGAGCACAAAATGAATAGGATTAAAAAGAAATAAACCAAAATGTTCAGTAGCGTTGTTACATAGTATGATTATAAGTAACTAATTTCATCCTTTTGATACTTAGATATGTTTTCCTAACATTCTATAAAGAATAGGATTCAGCATAAGAGATAATTAAGAGTAGGAGTTCTGGTCAAACATCCCTGATTTTAAATTATTTCTCTCTCATTTTATGACCATAACAGATTATCCATGGCTTTAGTCATCTAATCCATAAAATGGGGCTGTTAAAATGGAAAAGACAATCTAAAAACAACACATTTTTGACCATCACTACAGAAATTTCAGTATATTTTATCTTGTATCAAAAAGTTACATCCAATTATTTCTTTATAAACGTTTCCTTAGGGCTACACAAACCCAGAGTGGTACAAAATTACTTGACTTTTTTCTTTGAAATCCTAAATCAAATAAAGTTCTTTCAGTCATGAGATTCTGTAATTAATTTGGAGATCTTGAACTGCACTGTCCCTTATACTGAATGTAGGAGACAGTTGTCCGTATTTATCACTATTTTCCCAGTAGGTACCAGCATGTCCACTACATACTGTCTACTCAACAAATACATAATGAATGCATAACTATGTTTATATGGCACAAAGATCTTGGAATTACAAGACCTATCTTGAATCCTGGGCTTTGCCACTTACTGATTATTAGCTTTGGGCAAGGGTGATTTAATTTAGAATGTAAATTTATTTATTTGTAAAATTTTTAAAAGCAATTTTCTTAGTCTCTATTAAGGAGACATATGTAAATTATCTGTGAAAATTGGATAAATGCTAACCATCATAAAGCCATTTCTAAGACAGTATAGGGCAGTCATCTTAGTATCATGGAATCATAGGGTCTCTGTATTGAAAGAGACCTTAAAATTAACACTATTGTAAATCAACTATACCTCAATAAAATAAAATAAAATAAAATTCTAAAACAAGTCATAAAGTTAGACCACACCAAACTTGATTACCTTCCTAAGTAGGGATCTGATGGATATGAAATGCCTGTTTTATTTTATACATAGCAGATTTTTAACTCTGCCCCTGATATGACTTAAAACATTCCCTCTGAGTTACAAAGGCGTGTTATTTTCAGTACTTAACTCCACTCTTTTAATCTTCACATAATTCCACAAGGTTGACTACTCCTCTATCCCCATTTTACAGATGAGGAAAACCTAAATAAAGAATTGCAAAATTACTTGCCCAGTGACTCACAGCTAGTACGTTGTAGAGCCTGGATTTGAACCTGGGCAGTCAGGATTCAGACCCCTAACCAGCACAGCGCACCCACCCCACACACGCTAAAATGTGGGAATCCTCTCTGCATGCAACTGTGGATGGATATAAGGAGCATCCTTTTTAATTTCATAACAGTCTGGAGTCCAGCCTAGCACAGTCCAGTAGAACTTTCTGAGATGAAGGAAATGTTCTATATCTGTGCAGTCCCGTGTGGTAGCTGGTAGCCACCTTCGGCTTTTGCCCACTTAATAGGTGACTAGTGCGACTGAGGACCCAATTTTTTTGTTTTAATAATTTAAATAGGTAGATGTGGATAGTAGTTACATAGTGACAACATACTGAAAAATGCAGTTTCAGGTTCTAGATCAAAGGTTCTCACTGTTTTCCTCCTTGGTATGTACGACAGCTGGCACTTACTTGTGAGACACTCTCCCAGAGAGGGAGCCTGGCAAGGCGGCACCCAGCTGCAGCCATAAGCGGCCGCAGTGGTGGCGGCGGCAGTGGTAGCGGCTGGGCGTTGAGAGGCAGAAATTAATTAGACTTGCACTCACATCTTGGCTGCAGTGCTTCGTGTGTGACTCTGAGTGTGGAGTTGACTTCCCCTTAAATCAGGGTAGTAGTTAAAGTATATCATGGGGCTTTAAAAAATACTTTTTATTTGACATAATTTCAGAGTTACAGGAAAAAAAATTATTCAAGAAACGTGCAAAGCATTCCTGTGTGTACTTCACTTGGAATCCCCAAAGGTTATTACTTTCTCTGTCTCTTCCCCTCCCTCTCTCCCTTTTTCTCTCTGTCTCTGTGTGGGTATGATTATTGCCCTGAACCACTTGAGAATAAGTTGCAGGCACGATTCCCCCTTCCTCTTCTCAATACTTGAGTGTGTATTTCCTAAAAATAAAGACATTATCTTACATAAATCAGGAAATTAACATTTACTAGTCATAATACTATTATCTAATCTACAGACCCTATTCAGTTTTCAGCAGTTGTCCCAATAATGTCTTTTATATCCAAAGCAACTACCATCTTATGCTTTGCATTCAATTTTCCTGTCTCTCTAATTTCCTGTACTCTGAAATAGTTCCTCAGTCTTGATACTGTTTCATGACATAGATATTTTGTAAGTGATGTAGACCAGTTAGTTTGCAGACTGGCTGTCAATTTAGGTTGGTCTATTATTTTCTCATAATTCGATGGACTTGTGCACTTTTGGTAGCGATAACAAAGTGAGGATGTGTCCTTTGCACTTCGACCACTTTGTTAATTTTCTGTCTACCAGGAATGTGTTTACTAGTTAAGCTTATATTTCTTATAATTATTTTGATGCTCAAATTGGTCAAGATTTGGGTAGGGGGGACTCTCCTCAAGCTGGCTCTTACTTCCTTTGGATGATTCCATTATTATGTGAGTACATCCCCAATTTCTGGTATAAGAAATCGCTTCAGACTCTTACTTTCCCTGGCTTTCGCCTGGAATCAGTTTCACCAAAATGCCTCGGTTTATTTCAGTGAAAGAAAAGTATTTTGAAAGCAAGATCTTAGAGCCTGGTGGACTTCTTGCTGCTGCTGGATGTCATTCCTTCTAGGCCTTCTCAGCAGATAGAACGTAGGACACACGCTCAGAGATAGGGGTGTATGCACTGCCATGAATATACATATGCACACACGTGTGTATTTCCTCCTTCCCTCCTTCCTTCCTTCCTTTCTATCTGTGTCGTAAAAGTTGTAGCTTCAAGCTGATACTTTCAATTCTGGTCAACATCATGGAATTAATTATATCTTCCTCCTTTCTCACATTTGTAACTCCCTTCTCTGACAGTCCAAAGCCTCGATCTCATTATCCACAATGTATTTGTTTGTTCAATTCTAGAATGCATAAAAATTTGTTTCAAGATTATTAACCAACAAATCTGTAAAAAGATACCTCCTATGTAGAATTCCATATTTGCTTGGTGTTCTTTTATGTCTTCAGATTGAAGATTTATAGTTCAAATATTCAAGGTCCAGATAGTTTCAAAGTTACCTGAATTCTCCCCCTCTGCCCCTACACCCAATGTAGCTCTGTAATTCCTTTGACGTGTGACTGCTCTTGTTTCTGTTTTGGATTTTTAGATTTGGGTTCCTCCCCCTCATCTTGTCGATTTATTTTTTTTTAAGTACGTGAAACATGAATCACTTCCAAAAATTAGAACTGTATCAGAAATTCTACTCAGAAGTGTTATTCCACCCTCTCTTCCTTCATAGAAGTGTTTGGAGGAGTAAATAAGATTATAAATGTTTAGGTTTTTTTATATACTTCTTGGTACCTATTTAGGTTCCAAAAAGTCTCATCTAGCTGTTTATTTGGTAATAGTGCTTTACCTTGGTTTGTTGACACACTTTTTAAATATTTCATATATTTTCCTCCCATCTGTGAAACCAAATTTGAATGCAATTGTGTGGGTCAAATTCTTCTCAACCTTGAATATTTTAAGTCTTACTAGAAATAGATGATTTTTATATCTTTATCACAATTGATCACAAAACACGGTTGTGTTTAGTTTCCCAGGTAATCATTGGCCTGTTTTATTCCTTAAAAAAGTAGAATATGGTTATTGCATGTGGGATAAGCATCATGTTATTGTGGGAATTATATAATAGAAAACATAGCAGCATAAGACCTCATTTCAGGGATGCCTTAAATGTGAAGAAAATAGCTGTAATTCTGTGTGAAGGTTATAATCCTTAGATTGGAGTTGAACAGATAAAGAGTCCTGAGGCATGTCTGAAGAAATGAGCAGATTACATGCTTAACTAATTCTGAGAGATAAGGTTTCTAGAATGAAGTCATGCACCACAAAGGGTCAGGAGGGAAGGAGGAAGCATTACACCATTAGAATCACTTTTATTTTAATGCATTTCTTTTAAGAAAAGGCTTTGTTTCTGGAAACATCTAATAGTGCTTCAGTTTTCTCATGGGTTCTTTTCTACATTCTTAACTAATGATTCTAATGTGTATGCTTTACTAATGATATTCAATAAATAGGCCAGAGAAGAGATTTCTTCTCAAGGTTAAATGCTTGCAATGAAAGTTCTGGATCAAATCTGAGATATTTCTTCCATTGGGAGATATATCTATACTCTTAATAAAACATCCTTATACTCCTTTTTTTTTGTGATCATGTATAAAATATTGAATTTCATAAAAAATTTTAAAACATTTAATTTTACTATGCTATCATAACTGAGCAATGGAAGAAACAGAAGGGAAAAATACATTTATAGGGAACTCCTAAGTGACAAAAATAAATATGAATCTTAAACATTCATGGGACTCAAATAGAGATAATGTATCAAAATCAAAAATGTAATAACCACATAAGTATCAGCAACATGACAATCTCCCTGCGATGGTTACTTATTACATATGCTTTTTATATTCTTGATAGTATTTAGAAACATATTTTCTTGTCGGTATCTTAATACCAGTGTGAACTTAGAGGTGTTCCATTACAAGTTGCATTCATTTAAAATGTGAGTTCTAACACATTTTTAGTAAATGTCCTCTCTCAATTTGAATGGAGAATTTAGCCTGTGAGTCTATAGCACAGATGTGTTAAAAAAAAATGCTTATTCATTTGTAGAGAAAATTTTAATGTATCTCCAGTTTCACCAGGAATTTTTTAAAGCAATATACAGATGCTTACTGCTTGTTTGGTACCCAGTTTTCGTATTTCTGGGACTCGTCTTCCAAATGAGGGAAGTACTACAACCCTTCCCCAGCAGCAGCCCTTCAGAACCCCAGTCTTGTCTGTTCCCAGGCTGTGGCTTCCAGAGCCCCTCATCCGCCTGCACTACCCCCTCTCCTGACGTGTTTCTTTTCTTACTTCTCATGCAGCCTTAATGTGTCAACCTCTGTCTTTCCTGCTGGTGAGTTAAGTGGAACTTCCAATAATCATTACCAGGTTCTAGCTGCATACTGAACCCCAGGAATTTCTTGGGATGCTTTATGTTAGATTATTTTTATGAGAAATTGGTTAAAACATTTAATTTTACTATCATTCTAAATAATTCAACTAGAAATTTTGCTCTAAGACTATACTATGAGGCATGACTTTATTCTTTACTCTGTATCTTGCATTCGCTGTGAGATATGTCCCATTTCTGTAATTCGGACCATGGGATCATGCCCGCATTTTTTTGATCCTTTTGAAATGACCTACCCAAATGTCTAGGGTGTGTTTCTCACTAGTTGCTATCATCCTCCTCCTTGTTGCTTTGAATGAAGCATGGAAGAGGAACGATCCTAATAACTTTGTTTTCCTTCTCTAGATAAAATTGTTAGCATGGCAAGGAAAACATATATTAGCTTTTCCACTTTTATTACAATAAGATTTTCAGTAGCTAACAGGAGAATTTAAGGTCCCCATTGTTACAAAGCTTGCCTTTGTCCCATTTGACTTTGGGATTATCATTAGGAGTAAGGCATCCGTAGCCTCCAACCGTCTGTAGTACAATGCCCCCTCCTTAAGAGGAGGCTCTTCCTGCATTTCTGTTTATTTATCCCAGTGCTTTTCTGTATACTTATGCTAAAAAGTCTGTAGATCTCTCAGTACTACATGTTTTAGTATTTCTCACCATTTTCTTCCACTGGGATTCGAAAGTATGCATTTGAACTTGAATTAAGTAATACTAATTGACGCGAATTTTTAAAAAATTCCCTCATAAGGTGGGAGTGAAGTGATAGCTTAAAAAGATGTAACTTATAATAGCAATAAAGGAGTTTTGGACAATTTCTCTTCTTGGCTGATCTCATGAGTAACTCCTGTTAGAGTCCTCTGTATTCCATTCTAAAGTCTAAATATTTGACTTGTATTCAATTGAGAATAATTTATGTAAGATATATCATCAGTTGTTTTGCCTTGTGTATAAATCATTCCCCGGAATGTAATCATTTCTAAAAGATGGTGCAGTTTAGCAAAAGAGATGGTATTTATTTCTAAGCATATTTTACTCTTGGGTCAATTAAATAATTTAATATATCCAACCCTTAATGCAGTGTTGTTAAAAAATAAAAGTCATGGAGAAGAACTATAATCTTAGAAAAGTTTGTGGCTTCATTAAAGAGCAAAAACAAAAAACAACAGGAAATGTAAGTTTTTAAAAAATCCAGAATTTGAGAGAGAGAAATGATACAACAAATAGGGCAGTCTGGGGAAATCTGAGACTGTTCTTAAGACATGTCATGCTGTTACCAACAGTTATGTTAAAGTATCTAGTGGATTCTAACACATTCTGAATCATGCATCCAGTCACACGTAGTTGTCTAACAGGAGTTAACCCAGTATAGCACGTACATTCATTTCAAGAACAAAGAATATGAAAGCTAGAATTTAATTTCTCTTGTGATCGTCTGGAAATATAAGTTTCAATCCAAACTTTCCTGTATAAGAAGAGAATAAAATGGAAATAATGTTGATGAAGCTGAAGGTCAAAGTCTATCAGCATGAACCAGGAATGTAACATAAAACCAAAATTCTTCTTCAGAACCCCAGAGTCTGAAGATGCTGTTAAGTCCTGCGCTTCGGGAAGAATAATGAAACAAAACGTTATCAGTTGGATTCTGTCTAATAATCTAGTATTATTTTTATCATAATGGTTCTAATTAATAGTCTTATATCTGAACATTGTATTTTCAATGTGACAATGCCTTAAATGCCCAATAAAGGGACAAGGCAGAGGGACTATTTGGTGCCATATTGCAACCTATCTCTAATTCAGCTCTCTTCTGTTCTATTGATTCAAGTGAGTATCTGCTAATTACAGGGTAATTTTAAGGTGAAATTTAAGGTTGTTCACTGAAGAAAAAGGGGGTTAAAATAGGGTTGCAGAAAATAATAAATTTTATCCTATGTCTGAAATAATTAATACTAATAAATCAAAAAGTTATTAAAAGCAATTATTTTAGAGAAGGTAGTAAGAATTTTTATTTAGTAATTTTACTTTCTAACTTAATAACTTTGTAGTGTTTGATTATCAATTAGCAGTTAGAACCTATCTGATTAGGAAAAGGTCGTTTTTCAAAAGATAAGCTTGATAGAAAAGTCAAACAATGTAATAAAAAGTCATAGAATTTATGGTCAGAAAACCTGGCAATTGGCTAGCCATGTGGCTTAGTAAATGTCATGTATGTCTTCTGAGCCTCAGTATTCTGATCTATAAAGTGTGACTGATAATATAATTACCAAGGCAAATGTTGTTAAAAAGATCAAAGTGCAATGTATGAGAAAGTACTTTATAAGGTCAGATATCAAGATACATTTAGTGGTTATACATGTACAGTTTTATGCTGACTTAAAGGTACTTTAATTCAGAGAGAGTCAGATTGGGTAGACCTATTTGTGAAAAAGAGCAAAATCCTATAAAGAAAGCTGATACTGAAGAACTGAAGGCAGAGGTAGAAGGAAAATGCAATGGAAATATATCAGAACACATCTTCAAACAAGATGGAATAGCTGTTCAGCGCTAGGAACCGGGGGGGAGAGAAGTTAAAGAAAAAAAATAGCATAGTAGACAAGAGAGTCAGAACTTGAGGGCAAAAAAATAGAGCTATGGCTAAAAGACTTTTAGAAATAGTACTAAACTGTGAAACCTAAAAGTGGTCATTAGATTTGGGAAGGGGGGCTGAGGCCAATGTCAGTCTGACACTAAAAATGACTAAAAGACAGAATGAAAATACTTTCTAAAGGTGTCAACTTAGCTGTGCTATAGAGCTGGAGGCTGGAGAGTGGTCAAGGCTTAAATACAATGAAGTGATACAGCCAAAGTGTGATCTACTGAATGTGATTCATGTCTTCTGTGGCTGAAGGTTAAAACAATCAACAAGTAAAACCAAGGCATAAGTTTTAGGGTGAGGCAGACCTCAGCTCAGATGCCACCTCTCACCGCCCTCATACCTATGCAATCTTGTGCAAATTACTTACCATCTTTGACCCTCATTTATCTCATCTGTTAAGTGGAGATAAAAGCAATACCTATCTCATAAGGCTGTCAGGAGGAAAATATAATGTGTTGCAACACTTGAGACTGAAGAGATGCTTGCTCAGTGGTCAAGAAGTTAAGTATTCAGAGAGCTGGCTTCTGCCCATAGGACTGAGGACTTCTAACCAGGTCTTGAGAATTTCAATTGGTTACTTAAAAACAAGTGAGCCAGTACATGGCCATGATGTAGCTTTACTGATTTTTATCTTAGGAGTTATTTTAATTATTTTATTTTTAGAATTCTAATGAGATTTCTGTAGCTTTCCTACCAGCTTCCTGTAGCTTTCCTACCAGCTTCAAGTGTCCTGCGTCTCTTGTTGGTGACTACTTTCTATGAGTAAAGATGGGCCAATTTATTTGATGTTGCCTCTATAGGAGAGAGAGGTGCTCTCAGGGGAAAAGTGTGCCTGCCATGCAGAGGACTCCCTTAATCCAATGAGGTAGAGAACTGAGCCTTCAGGAGAGGCAGTGTTTGTAAAAGCAGAGTCCATTTTCTGTACCCACCTCTCCCATGCATGTGGGAATAGCCAGCACACTGTTCTATAAGAATTCCTAAAATTTGGCGTGACCTGACAAGGATGCCTCTGATAGACATCATCATGTCAGTCTGGGCGTGGCTGAGTCTACCAGTGTGTTTGGACAGCCACTTCCCCTCAGTGCAAAGTGTGTTTCCTTTTTATCCTTAATGGTATTTTGGTTTATGCCTTTGTTTGTGACATTGTGAGAGGCTAAATTTGACTCTTCCTCGAAATCTGTAATAGCTTCAAAGCATAATCTGAATATCCACATTTAGGCTTTGATTTGGTTTCTTCTTATATTTATTTATTTGTTTATTACTGTAGTGGCTTCCGTAATGACAAGGTAATTGTAGCTTGTGCACTAGCCTGATGGTGGCAACTAAGAGAATATATACCTGCTGCCTTTATGCTTTCTGTACCTCTGTTTGCTCCTGTATGTTAGTAGGAGGTATGTCAGTATTTTTTATCGGTCTCATAGGATTATATTGAATGGCAATAATGTTTGTTTTAAAACACCTACGAAGCTATTTGTGCTCCCCAAATTATCTACTCTTAAAAATTTACCAATTTCAAAAGGATCCCTGTGGTAATGAGATTTATAATTAAGCTGTCAGTTTAAAACATTTTGGTTTCAATTTTGTTGAAAAAGGAAAAGCCACTTCCAGTTGTTTGCTGTGTGAAATTTTGAAATTTTGTGTAAATACTAACACCACATGGATATCGCATTTTGTTCAATTTCATAGCCACCATTTTTTTTAAAAAATCTGAATGTTCGTGTAATTTTCTTTTCAGTTGCCTTTAGGGAACAATATGAGAACTCTACTCAGAGCTAATTTAACTCCTATAAATTCTTATCAATAAAAATCAAAGATTATACAAACATTTTATTCATTTGGATAAGAGGCAGACCATTGAATTCTGCTAAATTAGTTTTTGTATTGAAATAATTATTCATTTCATCACTTCAATTATAGGCTAATAAATTCTTACAGACTCCTGATACACAAAAATTCAGAAAGTCTTACTCATGTAAAAATTTTTTTTTAAAATTCTAAATAAGGCAAATGTCTGTTACATCAGGATATTCAAAATTATAAAAGTTATCAGTCATCACTCTTGGTGTCCTTGGAAATTATTTGATTTTGAGGGAAGCCTTTATCCAGTCAAGTTGAGTAACATTTTTAACTTACTTTTCTCTGATTTAAAAGGAAGTGCTTGTGAAGAAATATCTAGGTCATAGATAATATACCCATCTCTCTTCTATCATCTTAGTTTATACTCTGAATTGGAATGCATCTGGTTAGATGTATTTATGGGATGAATATTACAGCAATCTTGGCTCCAGCATATCAACTTCTGTGAGTCTGGCTGCTGTCAAAAGAATTTGTTGGCTGAGTGATAGAGCCTGATAGAGGGAAGGTTAAAAGGTTGAAAAAAATACATATAACTTGCTAAATAAAAATTTTGTCATGTATTATCAGTAGTAGCCCAGGAAGATCATTCTTGTGGTTTCTAAGTCCTTGAATCCAGCAATATGAAAATTTTTATTTTGATTTAAATATAAATGTTCAGTTTCTTTTGGTATCATTTCTTTCCAACCTAAACTACTGTCAAATTCAGACCATGGGAAGGAACATTAGTTTGCTTCCAGTAGTTTTTGTTTTTTTTTTTTTTTTTTTTTTTTAATCCATTCCATTCAAAAGAGTGGAGATAGGAGTCAGACATCTTCTACTTCGTGTTTTGGACCCCCTTGGAGATTATCCATTTTGGGGATAATTTAATACTTTCGGATACTTGTCATAAACTTCCACCACAGATATCAGAAAAAAATCTACATGGAAAGTTTTCTTTATAAATACTTGTTTTCCCTCTTCAAGAGGAAAAAAGAAAGAGAGAGAAAAGAGAATAGAATCTCATCAGATTTCGATTTAAAGACACATGCCTGGTTTGTGTATTTGGCTCTTTCCAGAAATAGGGCATTTATTAGAAGAAATTGAGGGTAATTTATATTTAAGTGAAACAGTTGAAGTGTCTTACTGGTGATGGTTCCTCCAGTGAAAGAACACTTAATATATCTTGATTGAGAAAATAGACTTGAATACAATTTATAATTTATCAAGTATTTGTTAGATCTTATTTTGAGATGAGTAAAAAGCAGTGTTATGTCTCTTTTTGGTGTGCTCGCTAACTTGACTTCCTGACCCAAAGTCAGTATCAATCCATTCTACTTGTGAAAGACCTAAGAGTCATCTGAACAAGCAGGAATTGAGATGTTAAAACTACTGGTTTCTCACATCTGGAAACCAAAACATGGATTAATGGCTTATGAGTTAAAAAACAAACAAACAAACAACAACAACAACAACACTAGATGTTGAAGTAAAACATTTTTAAAGAGCTGAGTATGTCAATTATAATTGAATAGGAGCTGTTTTTGGAAAACGTACAATGAAATGTACTACAGAAAGAATCTGAGATTCTCTCTGATGAAGTTGGTATACAACCCCTGTCTTTAGAGAATAGAACAAGCACAGGGAACAGCTTCAGGGATCCTCAGATGTCTAGAGGTGATGAGTATCTGGAGTTTGTAGATTCTAACAGCTGTTACCAGCATATCACATGTTGGTAACTGAGGTGTGAGAAACCAAAGGACCACACTCTGGCTTATACGCCACAGAAATCATGCCTTAGTGGTTAAGTTTAGATTTGGCTGGATCCCTTTCAAGTGAATTAAGAGCAGGAAACATAAAAAAAAGATGAAAATTGAACTTCAGACGAATTTAAAAATTTAAGTACTAAAGACAGTACGTTCTGGACCTAGATGATTTGAATTCTGTCTTTGAAAAGAAGGAGAACTATTGGGGAGACTAGCCTTCTTGTGATGACATCAAAGACATCTCATTCCCCTAGTGGACATGGTTGCGTTTCTTACAAAGGTTGATGTAAAGTCTTAGGCAGAGACTCTCTGCTGATAAGGTTCTGAGAGGCAAGTTTTAGGTCTCACTGAGTTACTCACTGATTCAATGAACAAATTGTCCAGCCCCTGCTAGGAGCCAGGGTCATGCAGCTACTGAATAGGCATGTCTCATGTTTTGCATCCTAAAATTTATTGCTTTAGTAAAAATAACGTTACTCCCAAAAAGGGAGGCTAAATACCATTAAAAACAAACAAACAAACAAACAACAACAACAACAACAGCAACAGAAGTAGAATGTCTTCATAAAAGAAGGCACATACATAAGAATGGAAATTGAAGTGTGTGTTCAATTTGGGTAAATAAAAATATGAGATTAATTGGTCCTATGTGGGTAATTCAGTTGTGTGTGTGGGGGGGGAGTGCTCCCATGATGTTAATCCTTTCTGCAATTAACATGCTTTTATATACTGCTTTCCATTTGTCATTTGCCAGTGAGGGCTCTTAGATAGCAGTTAAGTGAAGTCTGTATAAGTCAAAACAAAACAAAGAGGCACTTTTTCCTAGTGTACCAAATTGTTAGAGCTAAGAATGCACATAAAATAGATGTGCTGTAAAATCATTTGAAAGGAGTATATTTATCTGTGGCCGCCTTAGCTGTATACGTGTCTCAGAACAGAGTAAGCCCATCTGATCATGTCATCTAGAAACCAGTATTTATGTAGTCTCATAAAATATTTCAAAGTTTAAAGTCTCTGATTCCCTTTGAAGTTAAAAAAGAGTGTGAATAGGTAAGGCTTTGAATGTAAGATAGGAAAAAGTTGGACGAAAGGTATTTCATTATCATCAAAATCAGTTATCGAGTTCTAACTGTATTTATATCTCTTCTTTAAGAGTGGTAAAGCTGGGAGAAAACTGAAAACTTTTCTTCATGAATGTGCAATTTAAAAGGAAAATTTCAATGTAGTAAAGGTTAACTGATAAATAGAACATGTTCCATTTGGGAGTGTTGACTTAGATTAGGACGAATTATTCATGTTTCCTCTTCTGTAATGGTAGTTGAATCAGCCTTATCTCTGAGTTCACTGTAGCTTGAACACAGTGATTCTGGACTTGAACCCTAAGGAGTCAAGTTCAAATGTTGACTTGTAAGCTCTCTATTATATAGTTGGGAAATTAGACCTTGGCTATTGAAGGTTTCTTAAATCATTACATGTATGTTACATCTTTTAAACAGCTTTCAGTATAATTCTTCTGAGCTGGCTTTGCAGATAAGCCTGTTTACTTCTTTAGATTATTTACAGGTAGCACTAGGAGATTTACTTAATGACTGTTTTTCCTTATCAAGTAGGCACACTTTTTCATGTTTACTAGATCCTAATAAATGTAAAACCTTTATTTGTTAGTACATGTGGAAAATAATTTTCTCTGAGTGTGAGTCAGTCTGGCAGCTTTGTCTAAAACAAGCAAGGGGGCCTTAATTCAAAGCTATTGCAACAGGAAAGAAAGGCCCAAACTCAACTGGACCTCTACGCCAGTGAAAACAAAAGGCCGGAGAGTTTTAAGAGGTGGGGTGGAGGCCTCTCAGTCCACCTTTGTTTGCTAATTGGATTTACCTACAGGAAAAGGAAACTTCCTCTGATCTTAAAGACAGGAGATAGTTTTACAACTTGGAGCAGCTGTCACATTTAGGCTTCTGCCTTCATAAGGCGTGAAAAACAGGTGTGCTGTCTTCCTGGGTGGTTACGTTTCAAAGGGATGGCTTCCAGGTCCTTGAGAAAGACATTTCTGGGTTGTGAAACTGGCAAGAACCTTTAAAAAGTATTTACATTTCAAAGGATAAGTTTTCTAAAGTAAATGCTGTAAGAGAGATCAAGGGCTTGGTTAGAGTCAGGAATGTAACTGTGAAGTTGACTTAGCTGATGGGGACCAACCTGATCAGTGTATTCTGTGGTAATTATGTTAGCATTTGGACTTCTTTTCCAAGGTTCTCTGACTGTGTGTGGATCTCTGGGTGTGACTCATTTGGACTTTGGGAAAGCAGAAGGAGTCACGGAGATGATGCTTTGGTACCCTTCTTTACTCCCTGTTCCCAACTGTTTATTTCTAGAGAAGATGCCTTTGTGGCCTTTAAATCTTCTAAGTTGAGAAGAAATTAGATATTTATCCTAGTAACAATAATAAAATATCTTCAATAATTGGAATTGCGTAGAAGATCATCACAGAAACACAATTAGTAGTAGTATTTTTAGTACTTTGATTGAACACAGCCATCATGGTGCGTAGAGTAGAGCTGTGGTTGCATTATAAAGATAAGTAAATTAAGATAAGTTATGCTGAACAATTGCTTAAGGAGAATAGCCTTATTCTTATACCAGCAGCTTCTTACCTTCAAACTGGAATTTAAAAGAGAAAGAGTATTTATATGTCATCTTGTTAAGGAGACGGTATTAATTATAAATTTTTATTCTCCTTCAGAATCATTTCAACACAAAGCCTTACTTTCTGGAAAATTCTGTAGTCCTCTAATGCTGAAACATTATTCAGAATAAAATAACTCGTACAAATGTTGATCAAAAGAGCTACCTAGCTAAATTCTTAATTCTCTGAAACCTAACGCTCTCTAAGACCTATGTTTTGAATGCTGCTTAGGGTAATTAGATATGATTTCCCTCTTACGGGGGGAAGAGGCAGATGTGACTGGCGTGCCTGAGATCGTAGCTTGCTGCTGCCAATGTGATGCTGACATAGGAGAGAATGTGGCGAGGAGGCAGCTAACAGTGGATGTAAAGATTTGCAACTGGGAGGCTTTGAACTATATTTGAAAGAATCGTAGCCAGGGCTAACAATCATTGTATTTTTGCATTCCTCTTTTATCTTCTTTCTTTGTTTCCTTCTGCCATTCTTAGAGCAGCTGAATTCTTGGGTTCCCTCTTCTCTGTCTTCTTTTCCAACCTTTTTCCTTCTATTTCTTTCTCCTTTAGCACTGTTCTGTAGGAAAATAGGATACTGAAAAAATACATAACATCAAACAGCCATCAGGGAGTAAGCCCTAATCATGCCAGTACTCAGTAAGCTATGTCTGGAGACGCAACCTTTCCTCTGGGTTTAATAGGATAAAGCGAAGGGTGGAAAAGGAATTGAGAAATGTGGCTTGACTGATAAGGAAACCTCACCATAAACTATGAATTAGCAGCAGTTCACCGGATTTACTTCTGGAGTGTCTCATTGCTATTATAATTTTTTTTTTTTTACCCTTTGGCTTCTATGCACATAGCACCTAGGATAATGACCCTCTATCTATTTGCACAGGTGCAAGGAAAAGGCCCTAAAGTGTACACACAGACTCACGCGCACATCAACATGCCAAGCGTATGGAATTAAAGAAAAGAATAATGCGCCAATAAAGTAAATGTGATGTAGTCCTGGGACTCATCATTCATGATTTACTCATGACACAAATTAAAAAATAATTTGGAAATCTGTTGACAGATTGTACCAGAGGCATACATCTCAGCTATCCCGGAAGTGTAACTCTGCAGAGTAACATAATGGGAACAGCTGCTGTCTTTGTGTAGCTCACACCTAGGTTGCTTTTGGAGACCTTAATGATGACAAAACCAATTAGCAGATTAGAAATTGCCAGGAATTAGGGACACCTTGCTTAAGAATCACGGAAACTGAACAGTATTTTGGCTAATGCTATTCTTTGTTCATCTCAGGATTTGTAGGAGATGTGTGTTTTGTGTGTAAACATCTGTTGTTTCAGGAGGGCATCCATCATGCAGTTGCCAAATGATACAGCCACATGTGCCTCTGGAAAGTCTTAAGATCCGTGGTACTGCTGAATTTCTTACCATGGATTGAAACTTTTAATCAGGTTTAAAAAAATAAATAAATAAACCTACTTTAGAAAATGAGCTGCTGACTAGTTTAATGTAAAAGAAAGCATTTCAAAGGCTATTTCATTTAAATGTAAATGTGGACTATGAGTTATTAAAGAGAATGTGGCTTTTCATATTCTTGTTTTCCTAGACACCTGGGATCAAAGTCACCTTTCGAGCTTGCACAGTAAGCTTCTAAACTTCAATCTTACTGTTAGGGATTTAAGTTCGTTATTTTCACTGTTAAAAGACAAATGCTACCTAAAGCTTTATCTGCAGCATTAATTTTCCCGTAAAGACAGGGGAACTGAATTAGCAGGGGAAAGGGTAGGCCTTTGGAACATTTAGGTTATAGCTTTGGAATCAGAGCTCTCAGCAGTTTCATGCTTTGTGGATAATTAAAATCGATACAAAATAATTACACAGCTGGAAGGATCTCCAGACACTTAATCCAGTCCCTTGCCTCCAGGAGAAGCTAACTCTAGTCTAAACTAACCCTCACACAAGCATTCAGGTTATGTTAGAGAAATAGGAAGCCTAGATTCACTATCTGCAGTTACTAAGATCATTGAAAATGCGGCTCAGTAATAAGTGTTTAGAAAGAGATGATTATTATTATTACTATTTTTAGTGTGATGTGAGCATCACACAGCAGTCTTCTGCAGCCCCAAGATGAGCAGTGGAAGGCAGTGATCGCCAAAATGACACTCACTTTTCGTATTACATTAACGGAGATTTTAGGATTTCTGACAACGTCCCATCTGAGAAGTGGTTTTGTCATTTTTAGTATTTCTTATGTCGTATCTTAGAAGTCCAGACCAAGTGCTACTTTTTTTCATGAAACCTAACTAATACTGGTATCCGTTGGTTATTTTATTTTTGGTCTCTTTATTTAATAAGCCTTTAGGATATATACATAAATCTATTCTATAGTTATATAGATAGCTATATAAAGTAGATTTTGACATCTCTTCACCTTAATGAGAAGTCCTTGAATGCTAGCCCCCAGAGTCTAGCACAATGCTCTGTACTCAGTCATTACTCAGCAGATGATGGTTTATAACATTTTTTCCTAAATCTGGTTGAAGCTAATTTTCTTTATTGTTCTGTCCTCAGGGCAAATGAGGACAATTATGGGAAGTGCTGAGTCTCCTGGCTGATTTCAGTTCTCTATCCCAGCTTATGTTTCTCCTTCTTTATTCCATTTTTAAGGCTCCTTTTGTATTTTCTAGAGGTCAAATATCATAAGAACAAAGCAAAACAAATATATCCAAGTTCCATTACTGTTTCACTTTCTTCAAGTGAAATTTAATGTGGCAAAATTAGTCTACAACCAAAGATTTTGGATGGTCCCTTGGAGTTCAATTTTATTTTTTAGATACACTTTTCCTAAAGAAAAAGGCAATGGTTCTTGAAGCTTTTGGTAAATCAGTAGAATTCTAAAACTCTAAAGTAATGTGTCAAGTTAGATTAGTGGCTTAGTCCATGGAATCTACAAAGTTTTAGGGAAACTTAATGTATTACATTCACTATATGCTTTGAAAAAAATAGAACTTTTCATCAATATTCAACATTTGTCTAGCATATGAAGCTGCACTGTATTCAGATTGATAATATTTCCTTTAATGCTGCCATCTTTGGCTACTGGTAAAAATACAAAATTTCTATTACAGAAAATATTTCCCATTGATGGTTGTTTCTATATCCAACGTCACAACTCTTTTTTTTTGGTATTCCGTGACCTACTTCCTACATCTCTTTAAAATATATTCTTTCTTCCCTTTTTAGTTAATAAACTATCAGTTACTTCACTCACCAAAAATCGAGGGCAGCTCAAGTGGAGGCTGTTCATTCCATTACATCCAAAAAGGAACGAGGGAGTGGAGAGGGGAGGACTGAAGTGGGAATAACAGTCTGTTGCCATTTCCACTCAAAGACCATCACTTTCCTCTCATGCAAAACCTTTACTCTGCATGCACATCCCAGACACACGGTCCAACCATTGAGGAGACTGGAATCTGGCTTGCTGTCTTCCTGTTGACCCCAAACCCAAGCATCCTTTTGTACAACTTCAGTGTCTTCATAGTGAACCCATCAATTTATCCCAAGAAACTTGACCAACACTCCACTCAACAAACACTACAAAGCTTAAGTCTAAAGAAAGTAGTGAATCAATCTCTCTCTCTCCCTCCCTCCTCCCTTCCTCATTCCCTTCGTTCAGCCTCTGAGCCCTTCAACCCTATAATTACCTATTTAATCTTCCCAAAGCACCACATTAATCTATGCAGTCATTGATTCCCATTGCCACATGTTCAGCCTTTTCTGGTATTCCAAAACCATCAAAATCTATCCTTAACCTTTGTCTCTAGACTTTTTTTTTGTTAACTTGCACAAGATTATACAATTAATCCAACAGTTCTCCAAATATGCCTAACTTTCTAGACTTCAAGTCATTCTTATGGCCTCTCTCCATCTTGCTCTACGCTCTCCTGCAAAAAAAAAAAAAAAAAAAAAAAAAAAAAAAAAAAACCACTCTCCTTTAAGATCCAAACGTCCAGTTGTTCCATGAAAAGTTTCTCCATGTGAAAGTGTTCATGTTCTCAGTTCTACAGAATTGTGTTCCACTGTTTGAAAGCATAGATTTCTTCGTTTTGTAGTTAACTGTAAATTTATCTGTCTTCGTAATTTTACCTAAAAAGTGAAACCAACTTACTGTGTTAGTGTCTACCTTTCATGAACTTTATCTGACTTACCACTTCACTGCTCTGAACTGCAGTTGTATTGTATGTAACTCAAGAATAAGGATGTTGGTTAAAATGGTGTATTAAACTTTGCATGTGTTCTATGAAATTATCAGAAAGAGTAGCCAGGGCTTTCTATTTTTATTGTTTCCTCCTCGCTCTTTTTAGGGTAGCCTAAAAATAGTAGATAGTCAATAAATATTCATTAATACTCATTGGATAAGAAAGTGGTGAGTACTTACTAAATTCTTTTGTACAGAGCACAGTGGTTTTCAAGGAGTTAATAATCCACTTAAGAATACAGTTTTCAGTCTCCTACCACTTTTTTTTTTTATTGAATCTATGATTGGATTTCTCCACTGAGCTCCGTCTTCGGGGTCACATCTTTAGCCTATGGCAAATACTAAAACTAGTATAAAAAGCATGGCATGCCAGGTTTGAAAAAACAGACTTGTAAGTTTTAGTGACAAGCTGCGTTTCGCTACAATTTCTCTGAAAAGACTTTGCAGAACGTCTCCACGTGTCTTCCTAAATATCTAATAAACTCTGTAAAATTCATCTTGTTACTCACCATTAAAAAAGCTCCATCACATGGTTCATTTTGTTTGAAGCTCATAATAAATTAGAAGTTATAACTTACTCCTTTTGAATTGGTTGCCTATAGTGAAAATTTTGCATGATTATATAGATTTTTTTTCAAATGATAGTATCTTGTAAACATGGCAAGCTACAGCTTTCAGAAGCCCGTATCTTTTTAGAGTTACCGATTGCTAAGCAATATTGAAAAAAATTAGTTCATTTTTACAAAGACTTCAAAATTTTAAGCATTTCTGAAAAGGGACATTCACCAGCAGGTGCTTAATTTTCAGTGTAGCCCGGGTTATGCTCTGCCCAGAGGATGTTTTCTCTTTTTTTAAATATTTAAATAACAGTCATCTTGGCAAACACCAACAAATGTGTAGTACCGGAATAATTTGTTAGCATTTAAGGAGATTAATTTCATTTGTCATTGCCCTAGTGATAAAGACTAAACGCTGGAAATCTTTTTGATAAGTAAATTATCACAAACAGCCTTGTTTCTATTTACAAACTGAGAAAAGCTACTAACTCAGCCTTTGGACTTTAATTTTATTTGTGTGCCATCTAATAGTTGTAAGTGGGCTTCACTTTAGGCTTTTTTATCTTGGGAGTTTAGAATGTGAATATAACAGCAAAATTCCCTGGAAAAAAATTTCAGCTGATCAAAACCCCCTTAAAGGATTGTTATTTTCTTTACTACAATAAATAAAATAGTATTGTGATCAAATTGTAAGAGAAATAAAGTTAATGTATATTAAATACAGAAAGGAAATAAAAATAACTTTACAATAAATTCAAAACAGAAATGTAGCTTATTCATAACTAGCTTACCTTATTTATCTCAGTATTTGGTTTTTCCTTTGAATATTATTTTGGAGGAATTGTGCCATTTTTGGCTGAGGTTTTATTTTAAAGCACACACACATAAATGTTGACAACTCAGCCCTCCGTCATAATCACTGAAATTAATATCCAGTGTGCAAAAGTACTTGAGATTAAAATAGAATAATTGTGAAGTAAATGTGGTTTTTTTTCCCCTTAGATTCGGGACATGATTCAGCATTTAAAACTTATAATTTCGCAAAATATGTTACAGAGACAAATGGTGCTCAAATTCAAAATGCAATTTTCTGAATCCATTTCTGTTTTTTATATGCCAAAGTCTGGTTACATGTTCATGAAAAATGGTAACTTCAGTCACCTCATTAGTTCACCTCCAATACATTAATTCTCCTTCTTTGACAGTATCTCAGTAAAGCAAGTTAAAAAGAATGCTTTGCCACAAATATGTGTGGAAAAAAAGGAATTTGAAAGTAACAGGAATTGAGCTATTGGGTTTGTTTCAGAATAACTAAGGAACTATTTTGTATAATATGCATATATCATCCATATGCATATGTCTGTATATATTCAGACATATGTAACCTATATATTATGTGCAGATCTTTTTCTTTATAGTTTGCACAGTTTCAGTGATGCACTTAGGCAAATGTTACCAAGCCAGACCTCTCTCCTCAGCTCAGGAAATGAGATCAGCAGTGCTTACGTGAAACACACTTGGAACCATCTGTCTTTGGTGCTAATCTTGTCACATTAGCATTGTGCCTTACTAATAATGTGGGTTTTGGCACAAATCTAATGCTATTAATGGGAAATCACTTCTGTTTGTGTAGAGAGAGTCAATGATGGATAATTGTGCTCGGTCTGCCCTTACTCAGTCCTTCATCCACTCTCCCACATCCTACCTGAGACTGATGGCAGCCCTCCTTGGCTCGTCTGCTTTTTCTAATATTTCTTAGCCCTGTGGGTGGACATAGAAGGAATAGAAGAATTCTAGTTCAAAATATGCAGTTTCCCCTTTCATGTCACCACTCAACTTGACATTCCTCAAAGAGAACTCAGATCCTTTTTTATTTTTTCCTTTTTAAAAGTAATAATATCTGTACAGAAGTTTTAGGCTCTAACTCAGGTACATAATGTTCCAGCAGATTTATATTTATGTATTAAATAGCTATACATTTATATGTTAGAGAAGTCTAACAGAGAAATCCTTTCTGTTTATATTTCAGTAAAATGTCCTTTTAAAAGTATTTCCCAAAAGATCATCTCTCTTATAAGGAGGGAACAAATTTATTCTTTCCACAAGAATCTGCTCGTATATACCAGGCATCTCCTCACTGGAGATACAGTAGGAAAAGGATGGCAAAGTTCCTGTGTCCAGTAATACTTACTGGGTAAAAGCATGTGTTTCTAAAGCTGGAGCTACTCTTAAAACCAATATACTCAGTGATTCTATAGCACCCCTCACATTTTACCCTAAATATGTAATATTTATAGATTTAATACATATTTACTATTATGTATTAATACATATTACTAAATATGTAATAAATACTTGTTTAATGATACATTTACTCACCAAATTGGAAGGCCAGTGAAAATTTTAGCTCAAATATCTCAGCTTTGGAGTTGAACAAACAAGAGCACTGGATTGGATCACATTGTAGAACAGCAATATTTGCTTGTTAGGAGTCTGCCTCAGTGTAAAGGATATACGAATTCTTTACATCTATTAAACAAACCCAGCTTTACAAGTTTCGTTCCCAAAATGTTTCATGACATTTATTTATTAATTATGAGTGATTTGTATATTGTATATTATGATGGAGTACCACTTAAGGGTTTTTGGGGGGGGGGTTGTCTTCCTTCCCTTCCCTTCCCTTCCTTTCCTTCCCCTCCCCTCCCCTTCCTTTCTCCTCCCTTGCTCCCTCCCTTTCTTTCTTACTTTCTTTTCCTTCCTTTTCTTCCTTCCTTTTCTTTCTTCCTTCCTTTTCTTCCTTCCTTCCTCTTCTTCCTTCCTTCCTCTTCTTCCTTCCTTTCCTTTCCTTTCCTTTCCTTTCCTTTCCTTTCCTTTCCTTTCCTTTCCTTTCCTTTCCTTTCTTTCCTTTCTTCCTTCCTTCCTTCCTTCCTTCCTTCCTTCCTTCCTTCCTTCCTTCCTTCTTTCCCTGAAAGATTTGCAGCTACTTTCCTCCATCAGCTTGGTTTCTTCCTGTTCTCCCCTAGTTTCCTGACAAACAGCAGGAATGTTACAGATTTAGGAATTAACCTCCAAGAAGGTGCTTTAGATGGTGAGGTCTGCGTATACTATTCAATTCTTTACCCTCTCATTTGGGCAAAACCTAGCCAAGTGCAAATAGATCAGAAGATAGAGGAGGAAGAATTTTCACCTTGGAGATTTTTCACTAGTGAAGCCCTTTTCTTGAAAGAAATGTCACTCACATTGAGGCTAGATTATACATCATGATGTGGAACTGGAAACCCAGTGGCTGGTGGGCTTCTGTGAAAAAGCCAAATCATTTAACTTAGCATTATGGACTGTTCAGACAGGCTGTCAAATTCAACTAGATGAAACAGTGCCTGAGAAAACTTTGAATCCAGAAAAGAAAAACAGATTCACTGAAGAGGAGATGGCTAGGAAGAGATTAAAATTTTAAAATATGTACTAAAATGACTTGTTCAAGCTGACAATATTCTAAGTGCAAACAGACCACAGGAAGGCTTCCTATAGCAAATGTAGCTTTGGAGGATGACAAGGATTATTTTTGGTTTTTGTTTCTATGTTTTATTCAGATTACTGCTCTTTATAGAACTGTTCAGGTGATTTTCATTAATTTAGGGAAACCTGGGCCTGATGCAAGAGGTACTGTCTAAAAAAAAAAATTGAGAGCATTAAAAGTCCTTACGTGGTGAGAGGAAAGTAACCAAGTTAGATCTTTTGTATAAACCAATCTTTAGAAACAATCTTAGTAGTACTTTATTTTAATCTAATAAAATATCCCCATAGTCAAGTAGTGTTTTAAAAACCAGCTATACATTTTCATGTTCAGTTTTTTCAGAGGTTTTAAAGAACCACAGAATTACTGTGTGTAAAAAAAAAAATAATAATAACAGTAGTGATAGAAAAGGATATAAATATGATATGTGAATAGTCCTGCAGATTATTTTAACCCCTTAATTAGGAAAAGAGAGAACACCATTTCTCAGATAATTTTTTAAGTTAATATTACTGCAACTCACTATATTAAAGGCTCTCAAAATGAGGGAATTAGTCATAGAATAACATTTTCTACAATTAATGACACATTTAATTTTCTTATTTAGTCACATTGCTTTCTTTACTCCTAATCAAAATATAATTTAGAGAATGTATTATTTCATCTAGAAATTAACAGCTGGCTTGTAAGAAAGACTTATGTCAGGTTAATTACTGCCTTTTTAAATTTTATAATATACTGTGACAGAAAATTAATGATGCCTGTAGTATTTAGCATAGTTCATAACCCATATTTTAATGAAAATATACTGTTATTAATGATAAACATTCTACAGATATAATATACATGAATTGCTGGCCATTTTATGTCTGTTCTGTGTAATTCTATGAAGTGAAGCTATATTCATTCTGTTTATTAATTTGGGCTTCACAGAGTAAAATCTGCATTTTTTATATTCATGTGTGCATAGGATTATATGAATTTAATTAACTCAAAGCATGACAAGTGGTGTTTGACTGACAGTTTCTTCAAGATTCTAATCTGGTCAAGAATTGACTTGCCATTCATCTTATCACAAAAATATGAGCATCTTAAATGAGACTGAACATGTTAGCATTTTAAGTAGCATCTATTTCCTTCACGGTCCCTGTGCCAAAAGCAAGATAGTGTCCACAGAGAGATGCTTTCAGAGCACATGCTGATCCTAAAGGCATGTGTCCAATTTGCTGTCTGAGATGTAAGTTCCTTACATAGCTTAAGTTAAAAATCCCTTTTTCCTTTGGTAGATAGCAGGGTCCTCACATTATAATGTATCAAGTGTAAAATTCTAGATTCTCCAATAGGGTCACCTCTTTCCTTCTTCAGTCCTACTGAGTTCAGAGATTTTCTTTATACCAGCGACTAGTGATTGGCTAGAGGACTTCTCCAAACCAAGGACTATAGTAATAAGAAAGGCATGGTATTTCCCTGGGCTAACATAGGATCAGTTATTTTAGGAACCACAGACATGAAAATGCTAGAAAAAATGTCTTAATAGTTTTACTTTAGAGGATATTTCTGGAAATACAGAATTGCTATGGGATACTTACTGGAGTATTGATAAATGCATTGTATGAAGTCAGAGTGTCTGCATTAGTGATAAATGTGAATTAAACTTTATTTTCACAAAATAACACCAAGCAATATTTGCAGAGCTACAATAATGGGTAAAATGTGTCCACTGATTTTCAGGATCATTCCAAGTGAGTTTAGATGTGTGAGTTATCACCAGATAATATAGCTGAGTTTTAAAAACCTTAAAATAATACCCAATCTGAGAGACTTCAATCACCGCACCATTTCATTTATAATTCACTTTGAAGTGTCTGTATTCTAGAGATTGACTGACAATGGTAGGTGTTTCGGAGTGATTGCTAGAGAAAATATCAGAGATAGGATAGAGCAGAAATACGTTTCTCTAAGAGAAGAGAATTAAAAGGAACCAGGTAGGGAAATTGAGTTCTGAGTGAGAAAAGACAACGGAATTTCACAAATGTCTTTGTAGCATGTGCGTCACATTGAAAAGGATTCATAAGAGAAAAACAGAGGAGCTGGAGAGAACAGTTAGGAAGTTTCCCTCCCATTAGCCCAAAGAGGGAACAGAGGTGAAACGGGGCAATGTAAATTACATTGAATTATCTGAACTGTAAAAACCTTTGGGATACGAATTTGCCTCTAATTTAATAGGAACAGAGGAGATGTAAATGAATATTATAATCAGTACTTGGGCATAGCAACAGAGTAAGATTCTTTTTTTCAAAAGTTACATATGTTTTAGCATCTTTCTGTCAAATCCTAATTTTCAAATTTTTCTAAAACACAAAGAAGCAAGTAAACCCTTTCTGGAATGATATCTCCTGAGAGTAACCAATATTGTCAGTTCGGTGTGAATCCTTTCATATTTTTGACAATGTATAAATATATACTTTTACATTAATGGGGTTTTGTATAATATTCTTCTGCAGATTATTTTTTCGCTCAGTCATAGAAGATATAAAATAACGTATGAATGCATAGGAACCTGCTTTATAATTTTGACACTACTGTATTTCATTAAATGGTTGCACCATGATTCATTTAAGCCATCCTTTTCTCAAGTATATTCTTAATATGATAATGTAAACAATCATACATTCTAGTGGAATTTATGTTTTGATACAATTTCTGCTCAGCCCCAGGGATCAGAAGGGATTGCTTTCAGGGCAGTACGTATAAAGTGCCAGCCAGTTTCCAGAGTGTTTTTATGGAATCACAGTCACTTTTGCGTGTAGAAACCCATCAGCTCCATTTTATAGCCCAGAACAGTGGGTTTCTGAGAGTCTAAAAAGTTTACTGCAAAACACATAGCTAGTCTATGACAAAGCTAATATTCAAAACCAGTTATCTGTGAATGATTCTCTGTCGTTGACATACCAACAACCAGGAGAAAATCTCTCCAAACATATACTTACATAGTCATGCCTTTTTAGTCAGAGAGTTTGACTCTCAATTTGTTTTCCTTAACTACAAACCTCTGGATTTAAGAGAATTAGTGAACAAAATCATACCATTCTGTTTCCCCTCTGACATCCATAACAGTTGCTGGTTGCTGAGGCCAGAATGGAGGGACAGTTGCCCTTTCACAAAGGTACCAACTTACAGATAGTTTCATGAGGATTGATGGGTTTCTGCATCTTGCAGTTTTACTTTATTTTTTTAAAACACATTTTTATGGTATGATTCCTGTACAGTAAACGACACGTATTTCAGGTGTACAGTTTGATGAATTTTGATAGACCTGTACACCAGTTAAACGGCCACCACAGTCAAGATAGCTCACATTTCCATCACTCGCTGAGAGGTGCAAATTTCGAATTCCCAAGTTATCACTTTACACCCCCTTTACACCCTGGTAACCATAAGTCTGTTCTCTGTGTCTGAATCTGTTTCTGTTTTGTAGATGAGTTCATTTGTGTCCTTTTTTTAGATTCCATATATAAGCGATATCATATGGTATTTTTCTTTCTCTTTCTGACTTAAACATATCTTTTCATTTTAAATGCAGAGCAGCGTCACCCAGGATATCAAAAGATAAAGTTTTTATACCCAATACATTTTTATACTAATCTGGGGGGGGGGAGTGGTTTTTAATGGGAAATGAGACAGTCTTCTATGTGAATGGGCAGTGTATTTCCTCCAGACTCTTAGTGAAGTCCAGACTCTCCGGATGTGGATTAACTCTTTGCCCTAGATCAGTATAATTCTGCTGTTATCATAATAAAGCCTCACATCTAACTTTTTACAAAACCAAGACTACTGGATAAATTGTTATCTCCGATACATAGGTCATTCTATTATGGAACTAGGAGTTTAATTCATTTGTTTACTAAGCAAACTGTTACTAGATTTATGCTGAACCCTACTGATCTACAAATGAATTAGAAGTAGAGTCCATGTCCTCCAGTCCTCCAGGAGCTGCCAGTGTTGTAGGGAGGGAAGGGATGTGAGCAAGAAAGTGACACAAAGTATGATTTAAGGTAAAATGACACCCCAGTGGGGGTCCTAATATAGAAGACATATGACAAATGGGGTTAGGTAGGTCTTCAGGACAGCAATAATGTGGAATTTAATAATACAAAAATTTTAAAGTAATTAAAATACTCTAGGGGAAGGGAGAACCAGTAGCTGAAAATGTATTATTTAATATGTGGTGTCAGTTTGTCACTATATAAACAAAAGGTGTGGTTAACACGGAAATAATGAGACTCTGTTAGTCCATGTTAGGAGTCAGTGCAGTGAACAAGTTAGTCAGTCCTCTCTTCCGCATCATGTTAAAAGCCAGATGAGTGACCAGATCTTTGGTTGACCTGAGGGGATGTTTCTCCATCATCTGGTCACGGCGGCCGTGCCGCTCCTGGTGGCTTGGCTTCAAGAGGGCTGGCTGGAGCTCCTGCATCACTCGGGATGTCTCCAGCCTCTGCACTTCTGTCTGTTCTAATGACCGCACTCAGCAAGCACCAGCTTCCGAAGGAGACTCCGCTAATTAGCTTAGTCGATGGAGCATCTGGTAACTGGTTGGTGGGATAAACAGAAAGGACTCCTGAAGGGAAGGAAGGACAAATGAGTCCTCCCGGCCACGAAGACCAAAATGAGATTACGAGCCAGCAACCCCAAACCATAGCTGCTCGATCATGTGCCTCAGCCCTGTCCTTGGCATCGCCTGGCACCCCATCTTGGGCCGAAACGCAGATAATTGAAATTACACAACGCTCAGCACTTCAGTTTGGCATCAGTTTCATAATATAATAAAACTTATCATTTGTCAGCCCGCCTGCTTTTTTTGAAAAAAGCCCGAGAACAATTTGATCTGTCCTGCTACAGCAGACACTGATGCAGGTGGTTTTAAAAACAAAGCATTTAATCAGGCAGGGTTTTACTTAAACTACTTGGTGATTCATCATCCAGCCTCTGCTCATTGTCAGTTGTGCCTCTCTGAGCTATTATTTATAGAATATTTAAAGAGCCTGGACTACATGTGCCTCTGTCTTGGGTTCTATTGTCCTATAAATTATAGTTCCACTTCGTTTCAACTTCGGCATGGATTGTCAGAATGCCATGACTCATGCTCTGTTCCCGTGAATACTGTATAGTAGTTTTACCAAAAAGCACTGTTGTCACTATTAATTTACTGGGGGTTCTGGAACGTTCCTAGACTACAGTGTTCGCAGGTTTTAGCCCCATAAAATCTCTCTACTCCTACATTTCCTTACGTTCACTTTCTTCACCGGGTAAAAATCAATCCATGGCTTAATGAACACTGGCTTCTGGTCCTGTGAAAGAGCCATCACTCTGAGTTTGCTCAGGAAGACACAACCCTTTCTCCATCAAGAAAAAAGACCAACATTTGTGGTTTGCTCTAAGGAGAGACTAGAGATTTCTCGAATCACATTCTGTATCCTGAGGTTTTTTTTTTTTTTTTCCCTTCTTCTTAAGCTAACTATTAAAAACAAAGCAAATCAGAATCAGATGAAAGAAAGGGAAAGTTAACCTTAAATGACAAAACCGCGAGGACAGAATTTTTTTACTTGATGCTAAGTGCTTAATAATTGCAATTAAATACATATTCAATTTAATTCACCCCCTAGGTTCCCTGAAAGCAGAACACGCCTGTCCTCTTCACCATCACCATCCCCTCAGCCTTTAACTGCGTAATAGGGACATAATAGAGATTAGTGGCAGGGAATTGATGCTGGAATGTATGATTCTGGAAGACAGGTTATGTGGCTCAATCATTGGGAGGCTGGAGGAAGTTAGAAAAAATAGAAAAGGACGAGAATAGGACTGAACAATACAGAGAAGAGCTGAAAAAGTCATTCAGCCTAAGGTTTCACCTCTTAGTCCATTTACACAGCTATAATAAATTACGAGACGGACAGCTTTCTCACTGTGTCCGCACATGGTGGATGGGGCCAGGGAGCTCTCTGTGGTCTCTTTCATAAGGGCACTAATCTCATTCATGCGGATTCCACTTTTATGACCTAATCACCTACCCAAAGGCCTATCTCCTAGGGCCATCACGTTGGTGGTTAGGAATTCAGAATGCACAAACATTCAATCTGTTGTAACCTCAAAATGAGCAACCCTCCTCAGCGCACATACTGCCCACGTGCTGCTCACTCGTACCTCACCCAGCGCGTTTCGTTGTTAGAGCTTCTAGGAGTACTTCGATGGAGTGTGTCCATCTTTTCATTCCTAGCACAGAGTGTGGCACATTCCAAAGTATTCGGAGAGCATTTCTGGATGGACTGAATGAGTGTGTACACAGGACCGTTATCATCAAATCCTCGAGTCTTTTTCCATTTAAAGCGAATGGAGGTGTTGTGTTGAGAAGTGAGGCAAATTGTGTAATCTGCTGGAAGCAATATCTCAAAGAATTCAGGCGCCCAGCAAACACAAATTTTGATGATATTTGGAAAGTCGAACCACAATAGGAATTTAGAAAGACTCTAAGATACTTTGCCAGGAGAAAAAAGCTTATTAAATTTTTCATTAAAAATGCAAGAAGAAAAGAAGTTGGGGCATGGAGAAGGGGGAGTGAGAAGTAGGGAGTAATGAGGGAAGACAGTGTATCAGATTTTTCATTAGGTCTAGCCTGGTTTGCTCTGCACCCCTAATCAGGGATGATATTTACCTATTCAATTTTCAAAAGCAACCCTTAATGGTATTTTAATGTCCACTAATATTTTAGTTATATTTTAGAGTCAGTGATATGCAGATAGATTATTCAGATTTACATGGCAAACAAAGGCATTTAACAGAAGTCTTGGACTACTTAGAGAATCAGAGAGCTGTTTCCTCTAGCTACTTCATTTGTAGCCTTAGAGAAATAATGCATTAATCTGCAATTAGATCATGTCATCTTTCAGGGTGTTTAGCTAAGGTGAAACGTGTAATTAGACATTTTAAATTGCGTGTCACCTCCACCCACAGGGTTGACACATGTTGTTTTCTCTTCGGTACAGTTCTGTAAGGATTCACTCCATGTATCCAGAAGTCACCTTGACCATGAAAATTAGGCTTCTGCAAATGACAGCTTCAGAATTAAATCAAATATTGTCTTCCATTATTTGCGTACTCCAACTTGAAAGAACACGCATTATTGAGCTTTTCATTATGCTTACTTATTAATTTAACATAAATTTTATGTTTGAAGGTATCTTAATTATTAAATTATCAGAATGACCAGCAGATTGTGATAATGATAAATTAAAAATGGTCTCATACGTACTCTCTCCCCCTATCATTATGATGGGTTTATACACGGAAAAGATATACAAGGGAGAGACAGAGAATTTATGTAAATATTTTCTTATTGTGAAACCCAGTTGGTTTTCATCAGTTTATTGTACCTGTGATAATTGGCCTGGAGCATTTTTTTTCAATAGTGGCATGTTTGTTATTATAAATAACTTTAAATAAGTAGTTTTTATTTGGGGTTTTGTTAAATATTAGCATGTTAGGCAAAAAATAAAATATGTAACCCATCTCTATGTGTATAATAATGAATGCTAAATATTAAAAGACCTATCCGCTAAAATGCACTTAAATGAAAGCAGTATGGCTTACATTAGATTTCTCTACCCTTCTATTGCAGTGTTAATCAGGAATTTAAATTCTGTTTTGGGGCATGGTATCCTGAGTGCTCTGTGAAAAGAAAGTGATGATAGGGTTTTTATTTTAGCGTTAACAACAGTTTTCAAGGGACCTAATTAAAATCTTTATCTGAATCTTGAAGACGGAAAAGCTGTGCATGCATGCACTGAGTTCATATGCCTTTTGAGATTTTCTTTTCAATTTTATGATTTCACATTTCTAGGATTTTTTTAAATCCTTTCTCCTATAAAAACAGTATTTCTTGTTACCTTTCAATCTGTTTCAACTTAAAGTGACAGTTAAACAGTTGCTAAAATATTTTGAAATACTTGAGGAGGGAAAAATATACTTTTCTAAGGGTTTAACAATAATTTAGGAGCTCTGTTTAGTTTTGCTCAGCTGCTAGACAATCTGTCATATTAAGGCGGTGTCTGAATGACCAGCAGGATCAGAATTCAGAAGATAAGAAAGGTGTTACTTGGTTACTTTTCAAACCCAGCATTCGGGTTTTGTCAGTATCTCTTGAGTAGGGGTAATACTGGTTGGACCTCAGGGGGAAATAAATGCTTATTGGTCATATGGGTGTCTATTTAGTATCACTGGTAGCCTTGGTATCAATGAACTACACCTTTGCGATGACCAGGAAGAAAATAATCTTTCCTTGACCTTTACCTAAAGGTTTTATGGGGCCATGCATTTTACTTCCTGTTGTATTATGTGTGTATATGTAGATAAAGATGGGGGTAGGGCAAGGGAGAAACACTGAAATAGAGTGTTTGCTCTATGGTCACCTAGTAGATTAATTGCATTTTCTGTGTCCTTCAAAATTTCAAGGTCAAGCATGTATTAAGATTCATATTTTTATTTGGCTGAAAATCAATGAATTGCTCAGTGTAGAATGAGGTGGTATAAACACAAGGTATGTGAGTTAGGATGGAAATGCCTGTGATGTGAGAAATTGTGATAAAATGAAGTTGCTTTACTCTTGAACTTGGGTCTTGTTTTTCTGGATGAGAACGAGGGGTGGAGCGATTTGGGAGGAAGTCCCTGGGTAATCGTGGAGTACTGACGCTGCTGGAGCGACTGTTTTTATATGTGTTTGTGTGTGTGTGTGTTTAATGAATGTGAAATAACATTCTGAGAAATACCTAGAACAATTTAATACAAACATTAACGGAATGCACACGAAGAAACTGGAGGCATGCTGCTTGAGTTTGAAGCCTGGCTCTTCCACCTGTCACCTGTTTTTTCTACAAGTCTGTTTGTTTAACCTACTTGCACCTCAGTTTCCTTACCTGTTAAACTGGGATAATACAGCATCTACATTATTAAATTGTCTTGAGGATTAAGTGAGTTAATAACCCACTCCCTCCTTTTGTTACAAAGGAAAATTCAGGGAGGTTTTTTTTGTGTGTCTTTAAAGGACGTGTCCTAAATACCTGAAACAATGGTGGTAATGATTTTAAATTTAAGATGCCTATCAAAAAATAAAAAAAAAAGTGTTTCTTATCAAAATTAACTACTAGCAAGAACATTTATGCATAGGATCTGTGTTTTAGTAGCAGTTTATTCTAAGATTACACTGTGATTTATTGAGATTTGACCTCTTACATAGTTGATAAATTAATCAGTAAAAAATAATTACAGAACTACAGATTATCGTTGTGATCAAAATTTGCTATTATGGTGATTTCCCTTTGGATTTTCATGGAGAAAATATTATCCTAGCCTTGCAGTTTACTGACTAAGAAAGTTCAAGTGATTTTTGGTTTGTTTCTTAATGACAGATGCCTGCAAAGATTTTGTTGTTGTTTGAGACCATGAAGTCCACGATGGTGAAAAAAGCTTTCTTGAGTAATTATTTTTGCCGAATTCTAATACCAGTTCAGGTTGGTTTGATAGCCAGCCTATTCACCAGTGATTACACAGCATTTCAAGTCATTGCTCTAGTGCTAACAGTAAATCTATTTTGCACTGTGTAATCTCTTACCTCCTTAATCAAACTGTCTTTGTGGAGTACTGTAGACCCACAGGAGAACTCTGTCTTCATAACTGGCACATAGCTGACTCTCGACAAATGGTGGTCAGATGAACAATAGTCATGAATGAAAGGATGTCACTCCATTTGAATTTATTTCTACTTTATTGTGCTTAATTTCAAGGCATAATAAAATTGACCTTAAGACTTGCCCTAAAGGCGCAGTGACGGGAACCCTAGGAGTTGAGGTATGGGCAGAATTATATGGTTTATTTAGAGGACAGTCATCACTTAGACACGGCTCAGATCTACAGAAATTGGCCACTGATGCAGAGAATTGTGTATTATCAACGTTTGCTGACATGTGGTTAATATGATTTCAAATGTATTACCCACCAGGTTTTTACCTTACTAAATCCTCCTCCCCTAACAACTTCACTAATAGCTGAATTAGAAAACCAAAAGAATAAGTGAAAAAAAAAAACAAACTCAGCTAAAATAGTTGTTCAAAAACTGAAAGTATAAGTGAAATAAGTGAAAAGTGAGAAAAAAAAAACACCTTAAAGTTTGCAGCAAGCTCTGTATTTGCAGATAGATGGAATTTCTACTTAAGATGATGCCGTATTTCATTGATAAGCAGGAGTCCTCTGTTGATGACTTCCTGGGATTCTTTTAGAAGAATCCTGGGATGATGGAGTTACTCTGAAATCCATTCTGCATATCAAATCTTATAATTATGTCCTTTCTCCGAGCTGTATGGCCTGCCTCTCTCCTCTGTATGTTTGGTGATTTTCTTTCAAGTACGTTAACAAGCCTCCTTCCTCTGAACACATTTAGCCCATTTTTAAAAGCACATTTGAAAACCTATCTGAGCCCCAAAGCCTCTCCTGGCTAGAAAGAGATGAATGATTTTCGATGAAAATGTCCATCAGAGTAAACATGGACTCTGTTCTCTGGCCACTATATCAAAGGACCAGGGAGACAGTGCTAGACAAAGACATGGTGCTGTACGTTGCCTACACTGGATGCTACCAAGTGTCCACCAGCTGAAGGGAACCAGTGGATAGACTTATTTATTCACTTGTCAGCTTAATGGAGAATGTGTCTGTGTATCTTGATTATTGTGAAGACTGCGTAATGAGGATCTGTGGGCTTTTCTTCTCTATTTAAAGAAAAAAGCTTTCTCGATACCCTAGAGCAACCTCTCCTGGTTCCTCATTCTGCCACTTGCTGAAGCACTTACTATAGTCAAGCGTTGAGCTTCATACTTACTTCACTTAATAAAAATAGGCTCCATGGGGATGATTTTATTAATTGTACCATATATCTAAATGGACTCAGGGGAGCATGTAGCTTAGTGGTAGAGTGTGTGTTTGGCATGCATGAGGTCCTGGGTTCAATCCCCAGTACCTCCATTAAAATCAATCAATCAAATTAACCAAATAAATAAATACATACATAAATAAACCTAATTACCCCCTCTCCCCCAATTTTTTTTAAATGGACTCAGAAGGGTTAAGTAATTTACTCATGGTCACACAGCCAGTAGTGGGTAGAGACCAGAATTGGATCCCATGTCTTCCTACATGAAAAGCCTGTATTCTGTGCTTTTCTTTCAGAGTCAAACTGCTCTGAGCCAACCCAAATACAGGACAGTTTTTCTTTGATGCAAATGAATTTGCAGGGTCATGTTTACATTAAAAAAATAACAAAACACTCATCTTGTAAGGTATTTTCTTATAATACTATCCAAATAAATAATAAATATGAAAATCATACAAAATGTGGCAAAGCAGTGCCCATTGTAACATATTGTTGGATTAAGAAATCACTTAAGATTTTAAAATCAATTTGCTCAGCCTACATTTTTGTTTACCTTCTAGCATTCAGATAATTTTCAAACATCATTTGAAACAACCTAGAAATTTCATTTCCCTCCATTTCCTCTCTTATCCCCTAAATCCTCACACAGCTTCACTTGAGGTCACAGCCTCTTTAAGTTCTGTTCAAGCTGGAATTTGAAAGGAAAAGAAAAGCCATTTTTGAGCGTACGTTTCCTCTTCCTTGGGAATAAAGTTTGAGATAAAGTTTTATCTCCCTTTTCCAAGTACCCTTTAATACAGGGATGTTGCTTCTGAGGCCCAGGAAGTTCCAAACCACAACAAAACCACTGCATACAAACAAGCGCCATCCCTTAGAAACCAAGGAATCAACAAATAACTTCAAATTTCTCTTTTTGATTTAAATCTAAACACAGCAGAAGCTCATTGATCACTTCCTTGCTACATTTTTGTTTGCATTTTTCTGTCTCTACAGTCCAGTGTTGTAATTCTTAGCAATCCCTACCAGGCATGTCCAGGCACTTACCGAAGACTGTTCAAAACAATATATATTATTCTTCCCAGTGATTACTTTTTATTACTTGCAGCTGTAATTTAAAGAAAGTGCTCTATGCTTTAATGTCACTTTGTATCTTTTGTGCCAGTGTGAAAAACACTCAATTCATTTAGTATCTATTGAGAAGAACATTTATAGGACCTAAGAGTCTGTTGCATATAATGTATTTGAAATTATTTTATATGTAAATGTTTATTCTTGCACTAATTTAAAATTTCAGTCTCTCAATTTTTTCAGCAAATTATTCGACATTTTAAGTTACTTTCTTTTATGAACTGATAGAAAGCTGTGTATATTGTTTAGAATAAGCTCTATTTGCTGGAGTTTAACCACTGTTCCACAGTATTGAATCAACTGGAAGGAAGATTCTCTTATTAAATATATATGCTAAAAATTGATTTGGAATAAAATTATATGTAGCTACAAAGGCAATATTTTAAGATGCTTGCTTGGAGTTATTAAAATTATAATCTTACTTAAGAGTGATTGTCATCAGAACACTTCTTTACATAAAAATCCTGATTTGATCATGCCTCAAACGTCCTTTCATCCTTCTGTCCCAATCTGTTACTATGAACACATTGTTCGTGCTGCCTTAAAATGTAAACAAACATATATGTCATCAGAAGGACTTTTCTATATGAACACAAAAGAGAGAGGTTAATGGATGCAGGATTCTGATGGATGATTCTTACAATAGGCCCCTTGCAAGAAGCAATCAATCAAACATAGGTTCTGGTTCTTACTACAGAACAACATGTCAGGGCTTTTTAAGAAAATGTGTGCCCATCACAGTACCGCTGAGTTCTAGTCTGTTTCAAACTAGTAAAAACAGTTGTGATGCCAGCTATATGAGCCAGGGAGGAAGTCAGATAACAGTTAGAGATGCTTTCATGTCCTTGGGAACTGTAAGTGCATTTGAATGCTGCGCTGTGATCAGGGAGGCCACATGAAGTGATTCTGTTTCTGACGAACGTGGTTCTAGAGTTTGAACCAAAGAATTCAAGAAACAAAGACACACTACTGGTGATTTTGAAAAACCATATAAAGCTCAAGTTAAGAACTGTATTCCGGAGTGGTTTAAAAATGGCACATGTTTCAAAGTGATTTAAATAATTAAGAAACCTCTCTCTTTATATATTCATTGAAGTATAGTCAGTTTACAATGTTGTGTCTATTTCTGGTGTACAGCACAACGCTTTAGTTGTAAAGGAACATAACTATATTCGTTTTCCTTTTCTTTTTCACCGTAAGTTACTACAGGATACTAAATGTAATTCCCTGTGTTATATAGTATGAGCTTGTTGTTTATCTATTATATATATATTAGTTAGTATCTGCAAATCTTGAACTCCCAATTTATCCCTTCCCCACCCTCTTCCCCTCCTCCCTGGTAACAAATGGGGCCTAACTAAACTTATAATCTTCTGCACAACAAAGGAAACCATAAGCAAAGCAAAAAGACAACCTACAGAATGGGAGAAAATATTTGCAAAAGATGAGACTGACAAAGGCTTAATTTCCAGAATATATAAACAGGTCATACAACTTAATAAGAAAAAAAAACAACCCAATCCAAAAATAGGCAGAAGACCTAAACAAGCAATTCTCCAATGAAGAAATTTTACATATACTTAATTTTACATTCTAGTGGCTAATATCTTAGTAAAGAAACAATTAGAAAGTCAACTTTGCTATTTGCACGCTTTGTTGGGATGTTTGCTTGTTGTGGAAGAAAATAAAAGAAGGTAAATTAGGAAATTTTAAGAGTTTCTGTTTTCACCCTGTTCGATTTTGTTCGTTTAGTTTTTTTTTTTTTGAAATTTTAGCCTTTCCGGAGTTTCTCTTAACAAACACTTTAAGGAATGGCATAAATTTGAGGAATTTTCAAAATATTTTTTGCTGTCATTTAAATATACACAGAATCTGGCAATACAGTGATCTGGAAAGTCAATTCTCATTTCTTGAGTGAATAGGTAAATATATTTAATAATTGGAAAATAGAAACACCTTTCTGAACTAATTTTTCTCATAGTTCTTCATTTGAAGAAAGAAGTTAGTTCCTGTAGCAAATAATGAAATCACTTGGTGGACATAGGTGAAATGGACAGGTGTATTAACATGCTCCCTGCCTGGGACAGCACAGTCTATTGGAAAAAACCAGCAAGCAAAGAGGTTAGTGCAGACTAGTACATTAGTGTCACATTAAGAGAGGTTCATGGGATGCTCTGGGGGACACAGAAGTGATTCTCTTTAAGGATGGCTTTTGAGAGATGTGAGTAGAAATGAGGAACCCCCTTTGAAGAATTCCAACTGAGAAAAAATAAGCTAGCTAAACGTTTTAAAGAAGGGCCTGCCATGGTTTTCCCTGTAGAACTAAAAACATCATGTACTTGAACTATAATAATTTCTAGTAGCTCGTGGTCTGTGCCCACATAGTGGCCAAGGAACACAGAGTGTGGAGGCAAAAAGCAATACACAACTATTACAATTCTATTTTCAGTAGCCCAGTGTGGATCTGACATCCATTAATTATCTAAAGTTATCTTTAAACGTACTTTTTATTCTACCTCTCTGACGTGTGCATTTCTATACTCCAGTCCCATTTTTTGGAATATTTAGTATTCTACTGTTGTCCTCAGTTGGCTATTTTAAGCTTTAAGCAGTTGTTACTCCCTTAAACTCTAGTGATTCAAGATTTCTATGAGCAAGTTCATGTTGACCCAATAGACTGCTTTCATGTCTTCATAGAAGTTGATTACATCCTCTTTGTCTTTTTTTAAATGGAGATACTCTCTTTGCAACCCTGTCTGGTGTAGCAGTCCCCTCTTTTCTGAATCGCAAGCAGTATGTCAGAGAAGAGAAATAAGAAGGTAGTGGTGGGCATTGCTGAAATGGTGAGCTGTTCTCACGCATTACTAATGGCAGCTTGAAAACTATTTATGCAGAAGGATGCTTGGCACAGGATACAGTGATCATCCTTCCAGAAGATGTAAGCTGTGTAACTGAACTGGAATAACTGTTCAACACTGCATCCTTTTCTCTTCTGCTTGATGGGTCATACATGGGTAAGGGAACATAATCATTTACTACATACCTGATACTATACTTTGGCAACTTCATGGTAAAACCTTTTAACACATATGTTACTCAACTACTCATGTTCTACAGAGACCAAATGTAATATTGTTACATTCCTATAGTGTTAAATTTTAAGATCACATCATCTCTTCTAACTAAAGTGTATTGAGATGAAAGTACTGGATTGTGTTTTTTTATAGGTTGTTTTTTTTTTTGTTGTTGTTGTTGTTTTTTGCGGGGGTTTGTGTTTAAGCTACATTAGTTTGATTTTGTTGTGCTTCCTTCAAACTGACTGTGCTGGTATAGTCTTTGCAGGAACTTGGGTCACTTAGCTAACTTAGGGAATTATCTCATAAGATTGTTACAAAGATTAAATAACAATAAGATAAAGTGTTTAGAACAATGCCCCCCACACGGTAGTCACTTGATAGCATTCTTTTTCGGGTATTATAATTAAAATTATCACTCCATAGGTCAATTACCTTTATTTTTTTCCAAGCAAGCTTACCCCAGGTAGCCTATAAATGATTCATAAAACCTGAACATCACTACTAGAAAACTAGCTCAAGTTGATGACCTAAATATTACATCAGCCAAGTATGACAACTTTGCAAAGAGACTGGAATATGTGTTGAGTGTATATGTGAGTCTTTGGGGGGCAAAGAAGGGAGGAGTTGCTCTATGCGTGTTCTCAGACCTAATCTATATAGGATATTCTAAAAGCAAGCTGTCATTCAATTTTTTAAAAAGAATTGCCTGAGAGGAAAAATGAATTTGGTTAAATTGGATTGGGAATAAATAATTGTATAAGTTAAGTATGCACCATACCACAGCCCAACTGGTATTTTGAATATTCAACTCTGATCAGGTTACTGCCCACTACTAACCCACTTACAGCTCTTTGGTGATTTTATAAATTATAAGGGAAAAAGCCCAAAGTCCTTGCCTGATATCCAGGGACCTCTGGGATCTGTGTAACATGTTGATGTTGTTCAAGGACACTCAGAGATTTTCTCTTCTCACTCTTTACATGTTCCTGGGAATTTCAGCTCTTCCCTTAGCTTCTGTTTTCACCTCTGCATAGTCTCAGATCTCTCTCTTCAGATCCTCAATTTGTTCTTTATCCCCTAGTTTTGCAAATAAGGGTAGTTAAGAACCTGGGCTTTGAAGCCAAAGAGCTTGGATGTAAATGTCAGCTTTACTTACTGCTTATGTGACCTTGTACAAATTATTTAATATCTTCATGCCTCAATTTTCTTGTGAAAACATGGAAAATGCATACTCTGTAATATGATTGTGAAGGTTAACTCCATATGTAAAATTCTTGGACTAGAACCTGACACATAATAAGTGTTTAATTAGATACCTTGTTGTCAGTGTTGTTATCGCTGATGGAGCAGATGGTATGAGCAAGGAGATACAGTACTGAGCAAATGAAACCCAACCCCTGCTCTCCTGGAGCGTGTAGTCTACCATCCCCTGTTCCGGCTTCCTGCCAGATTTCTGTGCTTGGTTGACCTCTCGGTATTTCAAATACCAGATATTTAAATCCAAATCAAGTTTGTGTTTCCCTCCCAAATCTACACCTAGTCCTAGTAACATTTAACATCTTTGAGGTGGATACCTGGTAAATTGAACATGACTTCAGTTACCAACCTTCTGAGTGTTTCACAAGTGAGAAATAGGGGTCAGCCACTTGCCAGTATACGTTCTGGAGCTGACACTCGGACCAAGATTGCTCTTCAAGCCCCTTATGTGAGAGTCTATTGCCTAAGATACCATGTTTCCTGGAACCTGGGAGATCACCAATAAATATTCTTGGATAAATGAATATAATGAACCCTAATTTACTAATTCAGAATTTACTTTTTTTACTGTGTCTACTTTATGTTCTGTTAGAAGACAGAGAATTGGGAAAGGACCGTATTTGCTGAGCACAAAACATGTATATACTTTAATCATTCATTTGTCATACTTCATCTCATCCTATCCCATAACTCTAAGACTGGTGACATTATCACCATTGTAAAGGTGAGAAAACACTGGAGTTGGAACAATTTTCTTAAGATTCCTGAGCTGGTACATGTTACAGTTGAAATTGAATTCCAGATCTAATTCTAAGGACCTATAATTTTTCTGCTATACTACCTTGCTAATTAATTTTGCCTAGCAATCTGGAGAGAGTAGTCTCCTCTTACACCACAGTTTCAGCTTTTCACAATAAATACGTCAAATGTTCTATCATATCATTTATTTCAGATAAGTCAGAATTAAAACATTGACAAGGTAAGTCATCTATGTACTTACAGAGCCTTAGACAGAATCCAAAGGTATGATTGAAAAACTCAAGGTTGTGATTTAATTCCCTGTTATTATATCTTTCTGGTATAATATTGGAGAAAGTACTTACTCCCTTATGTTCTTTTTACATATATAGAACATTCAAATAATTAATGTTCGTATAAGCCTCATCTTGCAAATAACTACTGAGAGAAATTTAAGTGAAATAATCACTGATTTCTGAATTACATATGACTATGAAGTCAATATATGCTTCTACTCTCCTTAATTCTTCCAGTATATTATTGACTAATTCCTTCAAAAACTAGGTATCAAGGATGATAAATAAAAATATTAGCTAATATTTGAGCATAAACTATTAGGGACTATGATGCAGTTTTAATTTCTTCGGTCACAGTGGAGAGTGGCATCTTAGCCAGCCTAGCAGAAGGCTGACATATTTTCTGACATACCTTATGCTCAATTTAACAAACATTTATTAAGTGCATAGTGTAGGCAAGGTGACTCTATGGAGGGTGTAAAAGAGGCTAAAATATCATTCCTGCCCTTGAGGCGTTAATAATCTCATGGCCAAAGCAGACTTGTATGCCATCAACTGAAGGATTTGGTAGAATAAAGAGCCAGGCTAGAGGGCAGAGCGCTGTGGAGCTTTGAATGGAGTGGCAGGATATTAAGGGAAGACACCCATTATGAAACTAAAGCACATATAGGCAATAACATGATAAGAGCCTGGATTAGTCAGTGGACTGATAGACTAGAAGGGGAGGAATTTCAGGGGAACAATCAATAATATGTGACATTTAATCAGATGGGGGAGTGGAAATTAGGGGAAGTCAAAGATGAATTTCAGTTTTCTTATCAGATACAAAGCAAGGGAACACAAAATAAGAAAAAGCTGTAAGGGACATGTGTAACATTTCATTTAAGGTTTGTAGGTTTGACATACCAATAGGACATCTATAAGGAGATAGCCATCAGGAAGAAATTTGGGTCTAGCATATAGTTAAAAGGAAGCAGAAAAAGAAACAACAATAAAACACAGAACTACAAAAACTGAAAAGTATGGGAACTGATATAGAACCAATGTAGTGAGATGGTGAAATGGTGCTTAGCAATCTAAATAACGTAGAGAAGTTGAAAATTGACAATTAGGTGTTGGATTTGACAGCCGTGAGATGCATGATGAGTTTAATGAATAAGGAAGCCAGACTGCTGAAGATTTAATAGGTATTTTCAAGTGAATATAGAAACATTCACTATGAAAATTTCATAGTTGGGAAGAGAAAAGTGAGTATATAATTTAAAAGGTAGGCGATGTGGAATTAATATTTTGGCTTAGCATGGAGAAAAATGAACTTGTTCATAAACTGGGAGAAAAAAATAGAGAAGAAAAAGAATAAAGATTCTTAAGGTCAGTAGAATAGGAGTCTATTTGCGGCTTGAGGTTGGTTTTGATCTCTTAAAAGCATAAACAATATTTTGAGTGTATGTAAATTTTTATGGGAAGAGTCATGAGATTCTCACAAGGATCAATACTTCTAACTGCAATACCCCAAAATAAATTTTGGAATCTCTGAAGTGTACAGCGGGAACACAGAACATTTTATGGACGATCCCCAAGGAAACAGGATGACATTAATTCAAGAGGATGTATATTCTGTACTATTTCACTGAAAATTTCATCTTTGAATCTGAGAGTCTTCCATGTATATTTATAACAGATTTGGAAGGAATAAGTCATATCATCTCTTAATTTACTCTGAATTCTGAAAGCACAGGACCTTCACTTTATACATTACCTAAAAGATAACTAAGGACTTGCCTCATCTGTGTCACGCATAGTGCAGGATGGACTCAGATGATTAGGTCAGACACTTAAACTAGACTTTAAGGAAACTATGCCAATGTAGGACTCAGTAATATTTTAGTAGACAAAATATCTCAGCTGAAACAGGAAGAACTCATTCATTCAACAGATGTTTATAGATTGCCCATATAGGCCAGGTACTATCCACGGTGCTGGAATCATGGGCATGAACAAGACAGAAATGTCTGCATTCATGCACTGTGGCCAGAGGGATACAAAAATCAACAAATGGGCAAATAAACAAAGTCTATGATACCAGGTCTTGCTAAGTGTTATAAAGAAAGTAAATATGGGGAATGGGCACGGTGGCCGTGGGAGACTTCCCTACAAAGGTGACGTCTGATAAAAGACTGGCTGGAATAAAGTGAGGGGAGGAGCCACGCACATGTTCAGGAAAAGATCATGAGTGGTAGAGAGACGAGGCCCTGGAAGGGGTAGAGGAATAAAACAAACCTGGATAGAACCGT